>NW_026944383.1:6044027-6648429 GCF_033439725.1 Neurospora tetraspora
ACGCACGACTCGTACTGGTGATGGGAGCGCTGCTGAAGGTATTGATGTCGGTAACGCTGATGTCAAACCCGTGGGCATCGACTGGCGGCGCCCCATACCCGCAGGAGTGCTAGTAGGTGAAAGCTGGGAATCGGGAAGCCCGTACAGGAGGTGGTTGCGAGTCCGAGCTGCCAAGGTAGGAGGAGGTGAGTAGTCGTTATACGGGCGCTCTCGTGACGGTGGACTTTGCTCGGGGATTGGAGGCAGCAGCTGAACGGAGTCTCTGCGAGCCTGAGATGGTCTCCGCTGGTCGAGACTGTCCAGCATTGCTCGTTCGTGTCGCCTCATCCCTTGGTCCAGCCCTGGCGTGGTAGGATGAAGGGGACTAGGGAGACTATGGGTCCTCAGGGCTGGCGCGAATATAGACAGACGACGACGCGGAGAACGAGGAGGTGGTCTCGTGCTTCCAGGCGACCCATGGCGCAATGGTTCAATCCGCACTGGCTCCAGTTTCGGTCGTGTTCTGGTCTGGGTCTCCATGGTGACTAGCTGGCTGTGTTGGTTTGAGTTTTGATAGTCTCAACGATGCACAGATGGTTCGAGGTCCAGTTCCTAGTATATGACTCTCAGTGTGTCTGGTGCACATCGGCCAAGAGGTTGTTGGTAGTTTGTTGGTGAGGACATGGTAATGATAACGGACGCATCCATCCTCTTTTGTCTTTTGTCGTCCTGCGTCTGTCTTTCTTGACAAGGGACAGAGTGAAAGAAAGGAGCTGCTTTGATTCACGGAGCCCGTTGAGTCAGATGCAGTCCTGCAAGACAAAGCTCCTCGGTGATATATCGCCTACGGGCAGATATTGAACAAAGACAAAAGGATGTGTGAAAATTCTGAGCTGTGAAATGTCAGTCGCAACATGCCGAGCTATCTCTCAGCTTACCGCTGCAATGGGACACGGCCGAACAAAGAAAGACGGGGAGGCGCCATCAGAATGTGGAACCGAGGAGAACATGTTGGGAAGCGAGGTTGAGCTTCTGACTCTGTTCTCGCCATTCGGCAAACCAACCGGATTGTGAGACAAAGGCGCCAAGGTTGCAAACGATGAAGGCTAGAGCATGTGAAGATGAAGTTGGTGATGTCAAAGATGGTGATGTTGAAGTTGGTGTTTATGATAGACAGGCACCAGGCCCCCTGTAAGCCTCAAATGCACAGTTGTCTGTGCTGCTGGACGGGCCCGCTGTAGGGTGACCCCAGGCCGTTGGGCTTGGTCTTGGCACCTTCAAGCTCCCTCCACGATT
This sequence comes from Neurospora tetraspora, assembly GCF_033439725.1. Classification (NCBI taxonomy): domain Eukaryota; kingdom Fungi; phylum Ascomycota; class Sordariomycetes; order Sordariales; family Sordariaceae; genus Neurospora; species Neurospora tetraspora. Next base: position 6,045,303 of record NW_026944383.1, read on the forward strand.
GGTTGACGTCGTCGGACAACGGCCTCTGGAAGGCTGAGACCAGCTGGGAAACTTGCAACTTGTCATCGCGAGGCTGTTGTTTGACACTTTTCCCCCAGACATCATCACTACTCATTCTGACAACTTCTGGTTGCCGCCACCAGTTCAAAACCAAGAGGGCCAATCACTTCCCGGAGAAATGTGTCGCTAGCCGTCGAGCTTCACCCTTCCCCATCTCCTACGACCGCCCATCACCTCCCGTCATTCTCGAACGTCGGTACCTTATTGCGCACGTCGAACGGCTATGGCTACCAACTCGACAACAACCCAGAGCTACAAGCAGCTCAAAGAGGACTTTGTCTCAAACCTGTCAGGAGGCTCCGTTTCTGAAATCGCACAAGTCTGCGCCGTAGCACCTGTATGAAACAACACAATCCCGGGAGCATCGGAATGGGATGCTGCTGTCCGTGGCATCATATCACAAGTCGAATGACGGGAGCTAATCTCTGTCTCTCTCCTAGGTCGTTTCGCTCGTCTGGTCCGTCCTCCAAGCTCGACAATCCTTCTTCAGGCCCTACACACCACTAGGCTATGCCATCGACTTCCTCCTCAATGTCGGCGCTCTCCTGCTCTCAGTGACGCTATACTCCTCCGCGCCCCTGCTCCTCAACCTGCTTCTCCTTACAGTCGCCGCCTTTGTCTACATCGTCCCCGCCCATACCCGAAGGAAGAAGCCCCAGCTTCCTCCCAATGCCCAGTCCAAGAAGAGCTCCTCGGAGCAAACCCTCGGGGTCCTCTCCACCAAGCCCTTCTTGACCAACTACCGCGGCAACATGCTTATCGTCACCTGCATCTGCATCCTCGCCGTTGACTTTCGTCTGTTCCCCCGCCGCTTCGCCAAGGTCGAGACATGGGGCACTTCGTTGATGGACATGGGCGTCGGCGCCTTCGTCTTCTCGGCCGGCGTCGTCGCTTCGCGGCCGGTGCTCAAGGAGCGCGCCGAGGGCAAGGCCACACCCCTGAGCACCCGCCTCAAGACGTCGCTGCGCCACTCGCTGCCGCTCCTCGTGCTGGGCTTCATCCGCTTGTTGAGCGTCAAGGGGCTGGACTACGCCGAGCACGTGACAGAGTACGGCGTGCACTGGAACTTCTTCTTCACTCTGGGCTTCCTGCCGCCCTTTGTCGCGCTGTTCCAGTCCGCGCTCAAGGTGGTTCCCTCGTACGCTGGCCTGGCCCTTCTTCTGGGTGTGGTGTATCAGGTCCTCTTGGAGACCACGTCGCTGAAGGCCTACATCTTGACCGGACCGCGAACCGATCTCTTGTCCATGAACAGGGAAGGCATCTTTAGCTTCTTTGGTTATCTAGCCATCTTCCTTGCCGGCCAAGACACCGGGATGCTCGTTCTCCCGCGGACCTTGAGCCGCACCAGCGGCTCCAACAAGATCAGCGGCACCGTCCAACGTAGGTCTCTCCTGCTCAACTTGGCCGCTCGGTCCCTCGTTTGGACAGCACTTTACTTCTTCGCGACCGATTATAAGTACGGCTTCGGCCTGACCGTGTCCCGCCGCATGGCCAACCTGCCGTACATGCTTTGGGTGGCCGCCTCCAACGCCGTCCTGCTTCTCGCCTTTTACCTTGTGGATGCGCTCCTTTTCCCTTCGTTCTACAGCGCTCAGGACGCCAAGACCGAGAAGGAGCTGTATGACACGGCGACGAGTAAGGTGCTGAGGGCGTATAACCGGAACGGACTGGCCGTCTTCTTGTTGGCGAACTTGTTGACGGGACTGGTCAATATGACGGTGCCAACGCTGGATGTCGGCCGGGTGGCAACGGTGGGGATATTGGTTGGATACATGGGTGTTTTGACGGCGGTGGCGGTTGGGTTGGATGTGTATAATGTTACGATCAAGTTGTGAGGATATGCAGAGTGATTGTTTGCTGTAATGTTGATCAAGTCACATTGAGTAACGCCCCTCAAGGGGAGCCCACTAAAATTGGACATCTAACTTGAGTAGCTAATGGTACCGTCTTTGTTGAAGTGTGGAAGAACTCATGTTGGTTGCCGTCGTGTAAATTTTGGAAATGAGTGTGCAAACGGAGGAAACTACTGAATACAAAGTCGACATGTACATCGAGGGAACTGCCTAACATGCTATCTTGCGATTAGCAGGGCAGCGCGTTAACCACTCCGCCAAAGGGACTAACCCGTTATTGAAGGTCACCTGCAACCCAGCGCTGTTCCTCGCAACGCAAGACAACATGTCGTGCAACAATTCAGCCGCAACCTATCTCCATGTTATAATTAAAAGCGTTTCTGGAAGAAGTCCTGTATGAACATCATCGTGCTGCTTTTTCTGGAATCTTTATGCTTCCTGACTTGAGTCAGGTCGCTGTGGCAACATGGCCATTTACGGGGGGGCCGTTCATTTTGAGATTATCAGGATGCTAGTCCAAGCTATGCAGTGGATCATCATCGATGTCCCAGGAAACCGCCTGGAGTTTGAAGAGCCGCCATGCGTGAAAGTAAGGTCAGTCAGGGTATCTGTTCATGCGTGAGAGTGGGCAATTGTTTCCTGACTTGATCTCCCTCAAAGTCCGATCTATGTATGTAGCAGCACAACGTATGTAAGATATATATGGGGGTACGTACCACTCATATGTCCAATTACATACGCAAAGTGGTACAGTAAAGATCCCTGAAAGTGCAACCACCCCCAAGTGCAAAAACCCCCCAAAGTGCAAAAGAATCTGGCGGCCGGAATTGTTTTCCCATACAAAACCTGCAAACTGCAAAGTGCAAAGACTTTAGCCCGGATTTGTACCTATAGGGGTCTGATATTGGTGGAGAGGACACTTATACCCGGCTACCGGGGCTCTGAGGTCCCACTTTTCCGGTGCGACCGGGCGTTTTCTAGTGGCCGGAGGGGGGCTCTATAGTCTGTGCACCAGATCCTCCAAGTGCAAATACCTAGAAAGTGCAAAAGATTTTGGCAGCCCGGATTAGTTGCACTTTCAGGGGTTGATACTGTATTCCCAGATGTTAAATTGGGATATGGGAGGCTGACACACCCGAACCTGCAAGCACTCTGCCCCTTACAGTAGCGAGTTTTGTACCTTTTTCGTAGGCCTTTGTTAGTTCTCCGCCCTAAACCCCGGACTTTAGGGTTTTCCATTTTCAGGTGTTCGCAGCTTTATGGTGGAATGTTGATGTACGAGTCGTGTGTAAATCCGGGGTCGGCAGCCGGTTGGGTGTTGGCTGGTCGCTTGCCCATTTCTGGATTCATTGAGATCTCGAAATATCGTATACATACCTCTACTGTATGCGCGCAGCGAGAGTTCCCGGCTGGTTGGGGCTCCAGACAAAGAAGGGTTCGATTGGAGCCGCATCCTGCAATCGTCGTTGAAGGACAAAAAGCGATGATGGTAAAACGTTAGTAGGTTCTGACGTCTGACCCGGTAAACCGCGGTGACATCTAAAAAAAAAGTGCCATGCGACGGTGAATCAATTGGCTCGTGAACGATACCTCCCTTTTTGGCACAAGTTCCTTCTGGCACCCGGTCTGATATCTGTCAATATGGGTAAGACCCAGGCCTGTGAGGTTCTCCTGCTGTCATACAACGTCATTACAGATGTTTCATGAGTGAAAAGGGCAGGCAGCCACACACCATCCCCTTTCAAGGATGCGAATGTTGACCTGGAAAAAGAAGTTTGGCCGGTTCCATGGAAGAAAAGATCCCTGGAATATGGATCGATTGGCGATCAGTATCGTCCGAGAGGTCAATGCTTCCCAATGCTCCCTGATTCTCCTATGAAACGGGATGGAAAGGGGATTCCAGTGTACGGGATTTTAATCTGGCGGTAAACATGGCTAACACGGCCATAGCTCGCGACGAGAGGCGTAGAAGGAAGGCGTTTTAACGAGGGAAGCCCCTTTTGTCGCAGCCTCGCAATCACCGTCTCACCAGATGGGCTTTTGAGATGTTTTGAGTGGTTGAATTTGCGAATGTAGGCAGTATGTGAGAGCAACTGGCCGGTAGACATCGACGTCGGTTTGAAAGCGCGTGGAAGATGTGTGTTCGCTGCACATTCATGCACCTGCAAGTGCTGCAAGCTGCGACCCTGACTGACCCTTGCGCTGGAGGATGAGCGATGCGTGAGAGTCTAGCCCGAATAGGACAAGCGCGTGGCCTTGGCTACCCTACTGGTACCCAAACCGCCAAACCACGGCCAAACGAACGTCGACAGTGACGGAGTTTCTCGACTTGGAGCCTTCAAGTTGAGTTGTACTGAAGCTGTGGAGTGCATTCGGATACGGCAGGGCCGGCCAGGAAATGCGTCACGTAGATCATTGGCTCAGATTTCGAAGGTCGGTAGCCTGGTCGGTAGCGTGGTTGTCTGGAGACGGTTGAAATTGGAATGAGCGGAGCTGGTGAGAGAGAGTCATCTCCTATTCTGCTTGGGCTTGAGAGCCAAGTCGACGTCCAGGGTTGATGACTGGGCTGTGTCCAGCAGCGGGGGGTACGGAGATTTCTTGCATTTTGGTCTTTTTCGAGGTCGGTTGGAGTTGATGTGATAAGTGGGTGAGTGAGTGGGTTTTACGGATTGGAATCGAGATGACGGCAATGCGCGGCCGGTGCATTGCCCAAACAATTCCTTTGTCTGTCCCAAAGTAGGTGGTCGCAGACTGAAACTCGCCAGATTCATGACATTCAATTCTCTGGAAGGAAATATCTTGACCAATTCGATATCAAGCAAGGGCTGCTGGATTGAACCCGTCACGATGCTTCCCGACCGTGGGATGGTAGCATTTGTGGGTCCTCAAGGTGCTGCATAGGCAAGCATTGAGCTGCAGGACCCTAGAGGTAAAATAAGAAGAATGAGATCAAATGCCGAGTCGGTCTTGTTGGGCTTGGATATGGAACTGTTGTCGCCAGTAAACATGCCAATGATGACAAAGGAGACATACAACTGTGATGGTTGACATGAGGTTGTGTGATTGTAAGATTGGTTCCATCCCGTTAGTTACGGCTGTGTAAAAGTAGTGGAGAAGGTACCTCTTCTCAGCGCCTGACGCGTCGGTGGGCATATGTACCCGATAGTGCTCCTGGTAACAGCAGCAACATGAATGCCCTGTCCGCCTGCACTGCGGGAATGATGCGCTAAATTGACGACGGCCGCTTGCACTTCCTTCATCCAGTTCTCAAATTGAAGTCAACAACGCGACGCCTTTTCTACGCCCTCACCATCGATCACTTCCATTCGCATGCCCGGCCTCGACGGAGCAAGACGGTCATCGTACAGCAAAGTGTCGGGAATACCCTCGGATCCGCCCGTCGCAGAGTCTCAGAGTCCAAAGTAAACAAGGACTCCCGGGCCCTGACTGCTGGGTCTTACTACCGCGTCGCCGACACATTGCATCTGCAACACTTTGACAGGACGGGAGGCACTCAACCTCAACACCGGTTTGCGATACCCCTAATATACTCTGCGGAACTCAGGGGCCAAGACACCTCAGTAGCGACCCGGCTTCAATACGTAAGATTCAAATTTTAGTACTGCTAGAGAGGTCGGCTAGCAGGCGGTTGCTTAGTCTCTCTGGTTGGCTCTGTACGCAAACAGGCATTCGAACGTTTTTATTTAGTTGCATTGTGTTTCAAAGTGGGAGCCCGTCCCGGACGTGTCAAGCACCATCGTCGCTTTTTTTTTTTCTCTCCTCTCGCTTTCGTTTTTCCTTCCCACCATCCTCCCCGTCGACTCCCCCCCGTCCGGCCCAGGTTTCTGCTGGTACCAGACCAAATCGAGCAAGAACAAGCAGACCCCCCCCTGAGACCCAACTGGGACTGGGCAATCGCAGCGTTGGCCAAAGAGTACCAGCCGAAGCCAGCTCCTTGCCCACACACAACATCAAAACATTTGCCCAGCGCCTCTTCTAGTCGGTCCGCCGCTTCGCTTCGCACCTCGCTGTCCTCACCGGCGGTCACCCTCACCCCCCGTCTCCATCTCCTCTGCGCATCAGAGGGCAGATCAAATGTCTACTGCTTTCCAGACGACGCCGAACCAGTCCATATCAGTATCCGCTACCACTTCGCCATCCAATCGCCAATATTCGTCGTTCCACCCCGACCCCCCTACGACGCGAGAAGGCCCCGGCTCCGGCTATTATGCAAACCAGCACAACGCCGGACAATCATCGTCGCACACATCATCGCAACAACACTCCCGAAGACCTAGCGCCTACGACCAACCGACCGGCTTTGAGCCTCACATGAGCTCCCGCACCGCCATTGCCCAGTCCGTTCCGGCTCCCGTGACCTCCATCGCTTCCGACCAACCACCGTCGTCTTCGGACAGAAGGCGAAATAATATGCCTACCGCCGTACCTCCTCGAACATCGTCTCGTCATGATCCAAACACCAGCTCTCGGCGCGCCACACAGTCGGCCGATCGCGCCGCCGCATCTCGGCAATCTAATGCGAATGGCACCATGGACCCAGCGGCCGTAGACGAGGCTGCCGCTCGGAGCCGTCGACAACACCAAATGGCACAGGATGCGAATCACAGAACGAGCAGCTCGCGAGGGAATCCCACGGCGACATCACTACCCGTCCGCTCACAGCCCAATGCCACCAGCTCGAGACAGCAGTCGTCCAGAGAAGCGAGCGACATTCTCAATAACATACTAATTCAACAGCCCGAAATAGATATAGAGCGGGAGCGGGAGCGATTGGCCCAAGCACAAGCACAAGCTCATGCGCATGCACAAGCGCAGGCACAAGCACAGGCACAACAGGCGAGTAACTACAACCACCATCACCGCCAAGAGGCCGCGTCGCAGGCTGTGGCAGCTCCTGAAGGCGATTATGGAGAGGAAAGCCGGCGCGGCCATAGAAGCCGGCACGATCATTCCAAGCGAGAAAAGCATACCAAATTTGGCGAATATATTCTCGGCAATACGATTGGAGAGGGTGAATTCGGCAAGGTCAAGCTTGGGTGGAAGCAGGAAGGCGGCGTTCAGGTACGTAGGACGAATATCTTGCCGTCCTTCAACATGCTGCTTACTGATTTACCCATAACAAGGTCGCTATCAAACTTATCAAAAAGGACACAGTGGGCAACAATCCATCTCGCATGGCAAAGATCATGCGGGAAGTTGCGATTCTGAAGCAACTGACCCATCCCAACATTGTTCGGTTACATAAGATGGAGGAATCCGACAGACATTATGGTATCGTGCTCGAGTATGCATCGGGAGGCGAGCTGTTTGACTACATCCTCAATCACCGATATCTGAAGGACAATGCCGCCCGGCGACTGTTTGCTCAGCTCGTATCTGGCGTAGGGTATCTGCATAAGAAGGGTATCGTGCATCGTGATCTGAAGCTGGAGAATTTGCTTCTCGATCGAAACCGCAACATCATCATCACGGATTTTGGGTTTGCCAATACCTTCGATCCCAACCAGGAGCTTTCGGAGGAGGAAGAGCTAAACCTGTCAGATCGCGAGTTTGTCAAGCGCATGGGCCTCGATAAGGTCAATGACGCTGGTTGGCGAAAAGGAGATCTTATGCAGACTAGTTGTGGCAGTCCGTGCTACGCAGCTCCAGAATTGGTAGTTAGTGACTCCCTCTACACCGGAAGGAAAGTAGATGTCTGGAGCTGCGGAGTCATTCTGGTAAGTTAGCCCTCGTCCTGCCGCATGATCCATAGCTGACGTTGGTTTAGTACGCCATGCTTGCTGGCTATCTTCCTTTCGACGACGATCCGGCGAATCCCGAAGGCGACAACATCAATCTTCTATACAAGTACATCGTCAACACGCCTCTCACGTTCCCCGAATATGTCACGCCACATGCCAGGGATTTACTGCGGAGGATATTGGTACCTAATCCGCGAAAACGAGCGGATCTGTTCGAGGTAGCCCGTCACAGCTGGTTGAGCGAATATTCGCATGTTGTCGAGTTCATCACGTCCTCCACTACCACACCTAGCGAGATCCAGAACACGACAGTACCTGCCGAGGACGAGGGAGAGCCTCCTCACCTTGCTCGTAGCGCTTCAGTACGCGAGGCGCCGAAGAAGCCAACCGCCTCGCCGGCCATCGGTGGCTTGGTTAGCAAGCAAGGCACCGTGGACCCCGAGGCAGAGGCTGCTCATGCTAAACAGCAGCGCGATAACAAGCGTCGGACGGTACAGGTCGAATATGTTGCTCCGAATACCACAACTCAAAGAGGTGATACTGCGGGACAACAGCAACCTTCCAGCAACGCCAACAGAAACCGCAACGAAAGTCAAGCACCAGTGGAATCCTCAGGCAGTATCCCGACCACGTCGGCCAAGGATAAGCAGCTCTCTCAGGGCCCCTCCGCCCCCAAGGACGCCTACAACAACAAACCCCCTGTTTCCTCGAGAAGACCGCCAAGTTCTCAGCAGAATGCCGGAATTGCTCCCACTACGGGTAACGCAGCGGCTCCTAGGCCGAGCCGTGACGGCCGTCCCACCACCACTGAAAACCAGTATCTGTCAGGGGCAGCAGGTGCATTAACCCAAAGGCCTACTACTGGCGGGTCCATGCAGTCAGGAAGACCTTCGTACGGCCAACCAGCACCACCTGAAGTCGCTGACGCTAACGTACACGGCAGAATCCAGCAACCTTTCAAGGGATCCGGCAGTGGTCACTTTGGCGTACCTACAAGCACCCCCGCAGAGCAGCAACCGAACCAAAGCGTCGATTCTTATGGCAGGCCCAGCATCAGCACGGGCTCTAGGTTTGACAAGGTACGGGAAGATGGCGTTGTCAAGGGCCACAAGAGGTCCAGCACTATGGGCGAACTCGGTGGCAAGCTCTTTGGCCGGAGCGGCTCGTTGTTTGGAGGTAGGAAATCCAAGCGACAGCAGGAGCTTCAACAGGCCGGAGAGAAGACCAAGAAGTATCCCCCTGTTAGCATGAACAACTCAATGCCAGGCGGCGATAATGGCTCTCGGCCGTCCTTGGATTCCAAGCGATCTCGCCGGTCTTTCTCGATGGGAATGGGGAAGAAGTCTTCTGGAGGCAGTATCACTGGTTCCAATGGCTCTCAGGAGAAGTCTAATAAGCGGTTCTCTTTCATCCCCCCTTCGCTATCAAGGGCTTTGGGCTACAACAAAGAGGACGAACCTCCAGCTCTCGATTCACAACAGGACCTGCCCATCCAGGAGCCCTCATCCGTTGATCAGTTTGTGGGCCGGGAACAAAATGTGAGCGCGACCACTGTTGACGGGATGTACACTCAGCTCCAGGATTCGCAACAAGGCTTACCAGCTGCCAACACTCAGTACCAATACGGACGACCATCTGGGACCATGCTCAACGCTGGATCGGATCCGTCTGTCAACAGCATGCCTCGGGCACCTGTACAGCAAGACGGATTATACGATGCTCGCAAGGGTAACAACCGGGCGAACCGTGGTGTTCTGCAAAAGAACAAACGTTTTGTGGATTATGAAGGAGGACCTCACGATCACTCCGGCAGCAGCGGTCCTGCAAGAAAAGTTATGGACTTCTTCAGGAGACGCGGCAAGGCCCGGGGTGGTGAAAACAATTGAGGAGATGGCGAACCGGATATACCATCGATATCTGAGCTTTTCACTCGCAGTCGACCAATGAAATAGGGCTGGACATTCGCTTCGTTTTTTGCGGCCCTGTGGTGGCCTGCGCGGGACCTGACGTTGGGCTTTCTCGACGGCTGGATCTTGGTCACGCAGCTTACTTTCGAACAGAGTTCGTCATTATGCCCTTGTAATCATTCGAGACCGAGCAACGAAAAGATCTCAAAAGTCATATCCCTGATCTCAATTGGCGGCCGAGCGATAGTTCTATATCGAGTCATCTCATTGTTATATCAGCCATGGGCGGAGAACATGGTGATCGGCAGTTGGCGGATGTGGATATACCCATTGCTACGGATGTTGCTTATATCTACTGATTGCGACGGCTAGAGGAGTGAGACCCAGTGAGTGTAGCGGAGAGAAGGACGGATGTTCCATCCATAGGCGAGTTGCCATGAACTTGGGCTAGGACAGGGCTACGAAACCAGAAGACATATTTTGTGCCACTTTTGTAATAAGTTGTTGTTTGTTTTTTTTCTTCTGCATTTTTCTGTCCGTCTTCGTATCTCTCTACTCCTTGTTGGCAAAGGGAGTTACAATCGAATGTGGGATGTCTACTACTGTTTAGCTGGAGTTGTTTTGGTGTTAAAGGTTTCAGAGACTTTCTTTTTCCAGCTTATAGGGCAAGCGGGGGATATGTATGGTAGTGAGAGTGGTTTTGTCGTCGATTATCTATCACCTAGTTTGGCATGCATGATGGGGCGTATGATATCCTTTTCTCTGCGAACAGTATCAGTCTCTATATACCTGTTGATGTCACGGAGCATGTGGTTATATTTTTTCTTTCGCGGAGCCTGTTTACACTTTTGCCGTATTTAGCTTCACATCCTCACATCCTCATGAGCATGTTGAGCAGAAGAGGGGTTTGATGTTGAGGGACTAGTGTCTGATAATTTACTAGGAGGAGATGTCGGTTGGATGGTCATTATGTTGCTTATTATGGGCGAAGTTGAGCGATGGGATTCTGTCGCAGGGATCTCAGTCAACACCATCATGTCTATCGACTGGCCTATATTTTCTGGGAGTTTCCAGTCGGCTGCTGATGGTAGGGACATGTATAAGGTGGCAATTGGGTTGTTTGAAGTCGTGGAAGTGAGGCTTTTGGAGTTGTATGATGTACCTATACCGCAAAGTGGAAGGAGTTTGTACATACACCCACCACCTGTAAGTCACTGATGAACGGACCACTGAGCGTGCACGGCCTGTGAGCCCTGGTGTGCCTGGTCCAAAGTCCAAACACCATTCAATGAATGGGGCGACCTTGATGGCCAGACCATTCCGTGCCCCTGAATGCCGATGGCCTGACCTGACCTCCAGTGTAAACAACATCGTGAAATGGTACGTACCGGCAGCCGTTCGCCACTGCCAATTGTTGACTCACAACTGTCAGGCCACCCACTGGAGTCCTTTATCAGGGTCCCCGTACCCCGCCGCCGGGCACTGGATCCCGTCGGATGGAAGCTTCCGTTGACTGCCCCGCCAAAATTCACCTTTCCGCGTCCTCGAATTCCACCATCTCAAGCGCCCAATTCACTTTACTACACCACGCTAGTAACGAATTCGACAAACCAACATGGCCGACAACGCTGCCACCACTCCCGCGCCCCCGGCCGAACAGCAGCCTCCCGCCGCTGCTCCCGCTGCCGCCCCCGCTGCCGAAGGCGCTGAGGGCGAGGGTCCCTCCAAGAAGGCGCAAAAGAAGGCTGAGGCCAAGGCCAAGAAGGAGGCCGAGAAGGCTCGCCGCGCTGCTGAGCGCGAGGCCGCTGCTAAGGCCGCCGGCAAGAGCACCGGACCGACCGAGGATCTCGCCAAGGACAACTATGGTGTCGTCAAGGAGAGGAAGGGACAATTCGAGCTGTCGGCTGATGTCGAGGATGTCAACTTGAAGAACATCGGCGAGGAGCACGTCGGCAAGGCTGTCATTGTCAGGGCCTGGGTCCAGAATGCCAGAATCCAAGGGTAGGTTGCGCCCTCTTCGGGCCTGTTGTCTAGGAGTCATCAAGACAGAAAGATGGGCTGACCGGCTTCTTACACTGTTACAGCGCGAAGATGGCTTTCCTCGAGCTGCGCGAGGAGGGCGCCTGGACCATCCAGGGTGTTTTTGCCGCCAACAACGAAGGCACCCCCGTGAGCAAGCAAATGGTCAAGTTCGCGGCCGGTATCAACCCCGAGAGTTTCGTCGTCGTCGAGGGTACCGTCGAGAAGCCCCTCGAGCCCGTCAAGAGCTGCAAGGTTTCCAACTACGAGCTGCACATCCGCAAGATCTTCGTTCTCGCCGCTGCCCCCCAGATGCTCGGCATGACTCTGGCCGCCGCCAACCGCCCCATCACCAACTTCAGCGACGAGGAGCCCGCTCCGGAGAAGGCTGCCGAGGAGGGTGTCGACAAGCTTTCCATTACCGCCGAGTCCTCTATCCCCGCCGCTACCATGCTCACCCATCTCGACAACATCATCATGCACAAGCGCGCCCCTGTTCAGCAGGCTATTGCCGATATCCGTGTGGAGGTCAAGGATCTGTTCAGGTCTTACCTCAAGAGCCACGGTTTCAAGGAGTTTGAGCCCCCCTGCTTGATCGGTGCTGCCTCTGAGGGTGGTGCCAACGTCTTCCGCATGCCCTACTTCGACAAGGAGGCTTTCCTCGCCCAGTCTCCCCAGTTCTACAAGCAGTTTGAGATTGCTGGCGGCAGGAAGCGCGTCTTCAGCATCGGTCCCGTATTCAGAGCTGAGAACTCCAACACCCCAAGACACATGACTGAGGTAAGCTAGACGAAGGACATTAGACGAGTTGGAGAAAAGCTGGAGCTGACATGTGGCCTAGTTCACCGGTCTCGATCTGGAAATGGAGATCAAGAAGGACTACAGAGAGGTTCTCCTCATGCTCGAGGGCGTCCTGCTTCACATCTTCCGCGGCATTAAGGAGCGCTGCGCGGCTGAGATTGAGCTTGTGCGCTCCGTCTATCCCGCCGAGGAGTTCCTTCTCCCCGAGCCCGGCAAGGAGGTCAGATTGACCTTTGCTGAGTATGTGTCTCCCTAGCGACCCCACCCGCCCCTGAAAATCACCTCCACCGTGATAGCTAACGTAATTGTCAACAATTAGGGGTCAGAAGCTTCTCCGCGAGGAGGGCCCCGAGGAGTACCGTAACGTGTCCGACGACGAGGACATGAGCACCCCCCAGGAGAAGGCTCTCGGCGCCATTGTCCGCAAGAAGTTCAACACGGACTTCTACGTGCTCGACAAGTTCCCCGAGGGTGCCAGACCCTTCTACGCCAAGCTCGACGACGCCAACCCCAACGTCACCAACGCCTTCGACTTCTTCCTCCGCGGCCAGGAGATCCTGTCTGGCGGTCAGCGTATCAACGACCCCGAGGAGCTCGAGGCCCGCATCGTCCAGAAGGGTGTCGACCCCAAGAGCGGCGGAATCAAGGAGTACGTCGACGTGTTCAGACAGGCCGGTGTGCCCGCCCACGGTGGTGGTGGCATCGGTCTTGACCGCGTTGTTGCCTGGTTCCTTAACCTGCCTAGTGTCCACCTTGCGGCGTACTACCCCAGGACGCCCAAGAGGTTGCTTCCTTAAGTGACTTGATGATGATGGGAGAGATTAGGAGATGGGCGATTTGTGTTGCGAAAGTCACGAAGCGTGTTGGGACATTTTTTTTACTAGATTTTTTCACGACATAGAGCTCATGCCAATAAAAGTTATGATGATCTTTACGAAAGTCTTTTGACTCGGGGAACGGATCCAAGCTGTACCGGCCGACCGCAGGCACATAGGCTTTGCGACTGTACATGAAGTGATGCCTCACGCTGCAGAGTGCGTACTGTATCGGCGTCTGATGTCATCAGGGGGTCGGAGGCTCGTTGGTGCTGCAATGGCGGGAAGGTGTACACAAGTAGATGGGCCTGCATTAGATAACGCGTGTTACGCGAAGCAGCCGTGGCAGCAGCCACCTTGCAAATGTTTGTTTGCCGACTTGCTTGGACCCAGCCAAGCTGTCACATTGGGCTTTTGCAGCTGTTGCATTGACCGCCGCTTTACATATGTACATGTTGAATCTCGTCTTGCCAAAGAGCTTGGATGATTCCATCTCGTCCATCTTTCTGTGCCAAAAGAGTCGCACGAGTTTGCGGGTTGCGACTAATGGATACGAGAACCTTGGCTAACCCGCTCACCTTTTGATATGGGCATCAACGTCTGAATGATGAATGTGAGTGCCATTGCGTCGTTTCCGAAAGAGGAAAACTAGGGGAAGCCTGGTCGTCTCTGGGTCGTTGCGTGTTCTGGAATGCCAAGCAGTCCACTCTTCCATGTTTTTGTTGTGCAGTTGGAACGATCCCACCTTTCAACAAGCGACACATCCAGCCATACGCCATATCACGGCGGCCAACGCATCTGGATCTGAATCGTGCATCTCAAAAATCAAGAAACGCTCACGTGCCCCAGAGTGTAAACTAGGGTAGGTAGCATTGGATAGTAGCTCGTCCGGTGAAGCTGTCAAGGTACCCAGGAGTCACAGCAAGCCCTGTTCCATTCAGCTCTCACCGCCGATAATCGTCATGGCTTCACCATTCGGTGAACAAGAACAACGGAAACTCCGCCGCGATGGAGTCCCGGATGAGGTCAGCGAGGGGGGCAAGCTCGGACCCTTAATCGTCTCGCACCGCTGAGCAGTGAGCACCGCTATCTGGGACTGACAAATCCGGCCTAGCGTGTCGATTAGCGGCCTCCCACCAGCCAGTCGCTTCCAGTTCCTTGCAGGGAAATCGGGGTCTGAAAACAGGTCCTAGTAAGTGCCCAGTGAGACTGTAATTCACATGACGAGGTGAAAAGTCTTAGGGGGTACTCATCAGGACATATTGACGGATTTTTCCCCGTTGCACCCAGTAAAGTCTGATTTGGGTCTGTTCTCAGACCCCCATTTCCCTGCAAGGTTGTTCCCACCAGCCAACGACAAGTCAACGCCAAGTCTGCGTCGATCCCCCGGCCTTGCCCCTTCCACCCACATCCACCTTGTCCACTTCTTCCCTTTCTTGGCATGGCCTTATAAGCCCCGGTGCCTATCTGCTACCTGCCCACGTTGTACCTACTTCTGTCCGACTGGACTCCCGCCCAAGCAACCTATCCCCAAGCCATTCGGCATCAACTTTAGTAGACGAACTTCGGACTTACAACATCCCCCCGCATCTGCATTTTCGAGCCTTATCTCCATTTCTTTCTTTTCCGTTGCAGAGCAGTGCGGTTGAAGAAGTACACGCCCTCTCCCTCGAACGAGTCGACCGGTCAATTTCGATGAAGGAACCTTCGAATAATTCCTCGTACACAAATCGCATTCGCTCCTGGGCAAACTCCAAGACGCATGGAGCTTCAGGCCCCGTCAGCTTGCTTCCCATAAGCAACCCTCCCACCGGTACTACCACTACCAACTCCATCACCACAGTCGGCCAAGATGCCACGCTCAACGACAGCAGCCGCGGCGGGAATGTGCCCTCCGCGCACCAACAACCCCAGCAGACTTCCACAGACTCTTCGTCAACCGGCGGCCATCACAAGGAGGATAGCAATAATGGCGCCAAATCCCCGACGGTTACATCACACCAAGCTGCGGGGCAGGGGCCTGAGTTAGAAACTACGGTCGCTGCTGCCGCTCAAGAACAAGAGCAGAAGCAGAAGCCGAACATCGCAGTTAGATTTGGGAAGGTCGTCAAGCAGGTCTTGTTTCACAACAAGCTCGTGAACTTGATGTTGGTCTTCGTCCCCGTCGGCATTGTCGTCAGCCAGCTACCGGGCTCCTCGCCTGGTCTCGTCTTCGCCATGAATGCCCTTGCCATCGTTCCTCTTGCCGGCCTCCTCAGTTATGCCACCGAAAGCGTGGCCCGTAAGCTTGGAGACTCGCTCGGCGCCCTGTTGAACGTTACGTTCGGCAACGCTGTAGAGCTGATCATTTTGTAAGCCCGCTAATCGAAAAAGTCCCATGTCTTTATGGGACTGCTGCGCTAACACTCCTTCGATAGTATGTACGTTTTCCACCTGCCAGTTGGTAATCTGATCAAGACAAGAGAGAGCGAGAAGCCCTTCTGTAACAGGATAAGGGCATTATCGGATCAATTGCGTCCCAAATCATTGATACTGCCTTTCCCGTTACTCCCATCCCCATGTTGAGTCCATGTATTGCTGTGCCATTCCCTATCCAAATTTGTCCATATGCTTACAAAGTCTGTTTTGTTCAACGTTTACAGTATCGCCCTTGTCAAGGTAAGCTTTCCGAGTTCCACCCGCCCACCATGGGGTTTAACATGGCTAATAACTGTTTCAGGACGAGATCAACATCGTACAGGCTTCACTCCTTGGCTCAATCTTGGCCAATTTGCTCCTCATCCTGGGCATGTCGTTCTTGCTTGGCGGTCTTCGTTTCCGAGAACAGGTTCGTTCAATCACCTTCTTGACGTGTGAACCTTTAATGGAGCCTTGTTATTGACCCAACTTGTGCAGATCTACAACAGCACCGTCACCCAGATGAGTGCTTGTCTTCTCAGTTTGAGTGTTATTAGCCTCGTCTTGCCTGTATGCTCATCCCCGTGCCATCTTCTTTGGTTTTGACCTGCTAATGCTCTTACAGACTGCCTTTCATTATTCTTTCACGGACGAAACTGACGCCGACAAGAAGACTCTGAAGATCAGCCGCGGCACCAGTGTTGTAAGCTTTGACTTTCTCAAACGACAAAATTTTTCAACGCTGACT
Organism: Neurospora tetraspora; assembly: GCF_033439725.1. Taxonomy (NCBI): domain Eukaryota; kingdom Fungi; phylum Ascomycota; class Sordariomycetes; order Sordariales; family Sordariaceae; genus Neurospora; species Neurospora tetraspora. Next base: position 6,061,665 of record NW_026944383.1, read on the forward strand.
TGATTACAGATTCTTCTGCTTGTATACGTCATTTATCTTCTCTTCCAGCTCTTGTCTCACTCTTACCTCTACGAATCCACTCCTCAGCATATCATTGATGAGGAGTCTACTCCGGGACCCGCCGCCGGCTGGCTCGATTCCTCGAGCTCTGACAGCGACTCTTCGACAGATTCGGACTCGTCGGACTCGGACTATTCTCGTGAGACAGTCTCCAAGAGAATGAAGCGTGTAATGCGTGGTGGTCACCGCAGGAGAAAGTCAAGCATCATCTCGAACCTCACGAGTGAGAGCGTTGTTGCAGGTCCTGCTAGGACGCCCTCATTCGGTACCAGTGATGTCACCCCTGTTTGTGATGAAGCCACACAGGAGGACTCGTCATCGCGGCCCGGACTCGCCGTTAATCTGCACATCCCTACAACGGAAGGAAATGAGGAGGCTGTTGAAGACGACAAGCATTACCGCAGGCGGCACAGATATAAGCGACACATGAAGAAGCATCGCAAGCACAAACACAAGAAGCATCACCATAACGGATCTCAGGAGTTTATGAATGGACAAACCATCGATGAAAACGCCGAGGTTCAGCCGGATGTTGCGCCACCACTTTCGCCTGGCGAACCCCGTCGCGTCGACTTCGCCGTGGATCCTGCTATCTCTGCCGATAACGCTCAGGCTGAGACATCAGCTGGTCGCCGCCCTTTCCCCGGTCTTCGCGGCATGTCCCTTCGCCCTGTCGCCAGGAACTTGGCACCGGCTGTCTTTGTCACCGGCCCTGATTCCGTCAACACCCCACCGGTCCCCTCCGGCCCTGTTCCGCGCGTCCGTTACGGCATTCGCAGGACGAACTCGCTACCGGACCGCCTCAGCCAATCACTGTACCGTCCTCAGGGTGCCTTGATGCCTTCGCAGATTCCAATGTCCGCTGTTGTTGACGGCGCTGTCCCCGATAAAGACGACGATCATCCCAACGACTTGTCCCGCGTCAGCGCTATCATCCTCTTGCTCGTATCTACCGCCCTGGTAGCCGTCTGCGCCGAGTTCATGGTTGACTCGATCCACGCCCTGGTCGAGACTTCCAAGGTTCCAGAGCTCTTCATTGGCTTGATTATCCTTCCCATTGTCGGCAACGCCGCCGAACATGTCACGGCTATTACCGTTGCCATGAAGAATAAGATGGATCTGGCGATCGGCGTCGCGGTGGGTAGTTCTATCCAAATCGCCCTCTTCATCACGCCGCTCGTCGTCATTATTGGCTGGTGCATGGACAAAGACATGACGCTCTACTTCACGCTGTTCGAGACGGTGTGTCTGTTCGTCTCAGCTTTCATCGTCAATTTCTTGGTGTTGGATGGTAGGAGTAACTACCTGGAAGGAGCGCTGTTGTGTGCGACATACGTCATCATAGCCTTGGTGTCATTTTACTCCCCTAACCCGACCGATCCGAGCGGGAGTACTTAGAAAGATGACACAAAGACCTTGAAAGTCACAGAGGGCGACGGATATGGTTGATTCATGAGGAATATGCGGAAGTTACGAGGGAGGACGTTTTATACCTTTTCTTTTTATGTGCCAGCATACAGGATCACAGAATGTAGCTGAGCTGTTTATGTACATGCTGCTTCTATGTGCATCAGTCACTTGGCTGGCACGGTTGATTGGGCTGTGGTTTGTGGCAGCAGAAGGGGAACGATACAGCTCTGACGAAATGGGACCGGCATGATGTTAATGATGACTGCTGGACACCTAGCGGTAGAATATTATGCGATAATGGAATCACGACTTTGGCCTGGGAGCGAATTGTGCTTCATATGAATCAGACGTGATGTAACAGTGAACAGAACGTTGAAAGGGGCAACCGTACAACAGTGCACAGATACAGTGTTATATTTGAAACTAATACGGTGGGCAAACACCACTGCATGCCTGCAACAGAACGCGGCGCTCCCTGCAATTGAAACCTTCGTAGCTTGGCTCTGTGGCTCGCGTGGATCGACCCGACCCGCGCATTCAATTGCACAATCGTCGAACCCTCAACCGCCGTAGCAAATCATCGCCAACTCCCCGCCCACAACCACGGCTGTGAGGGGAATTCCACACCATGACATACGACTGGGATCCTTATAAAGACATATGTCGTCGTCTCTACGTCGACGAAAAGCGAAGCTTTGCCCAGGTTGCCCGGTATATGGCAGAAAACCATGGATTTACCCCCAGGTATGTGAACAACACTACTCGCCCATCTCCCTCGCCGTACACAGTACCACGATCGGGCATCCCTCCCAGTCTTGGGCGGTGTATATAGCTCGCGCAGCAAAACCCCAGCTTTCGACAGCCTCTTCCACAACACCAAACTTCGCATGTGGTTTATTACCTTCCTTGGCCTACTGACTGACCATGGCACTCTACTTCCAGCCGGCGCACCTTTTGGTACAAGTTCAGGGAATGGGGCTGGCCCATCAGGGTCAACAAAGCCTACAGCAATACCGAGTTGATCGCCAGAATCAAGGAACTATGGGAACAGAACCTCAAAGCAACGGAGATGTTACGCGTCCTCAATGGGGAAGGCTACGACATAAACGATCGTACGCTCAACAGGATCCGCCAAAAGTGCAATTGGAAATTGCGCTTGAAGACCATCCAGGACCTACGAAAAGGCATCATCAGGCCGCCTGGGAAACCGGCTGACGGAACAAATAATGGCGACAACGACGGTAATGACGACGGCGACAGTGATTCCGATGATGATAGCGACAGCGACAGCGAAGAGCCAAGTAGCGAGGAGGACGAAGATGATGATGAGGAAAACGCCGCGGAAGACAATGGACAAGGGTCGTCTAACACACAAGGCCAACATCACGACCAACACCCGAGATCAGCATCTGGAAGTTTGCCACTTGGCCCAGACGACGAACTGACCCCCGAACAACGTGCTCGCAGAGAAGAGAGACGCCGGGTGCTCGAGCAAGAATCGGCAGAACGTTGGGCCCTCAAGAAGCGGCGACGGAGAACCAGGGGGTGGGCAGGCCTGCCTCCAGATCCGAGCGGTCTGCCTCCTCGCTTTCCATCCGAGACAACCCTAGACGAAGCCAAGGTTATCCTGCAGCTCGACGCTGCGGCCTACAAGGCGCTGCGGGAGAACTTCGAAAAGATTTGCAGGGAGAACAACGTTATCAAGAAGACAATTGCCGGGCCGGAGAAATGGGAAGCCCTGAAGGAGCAGATGATCCGTGATAGCATGCATCTCCGTGCTATCATGTGGGATCAAGCCAACATGGAGCAGAAGAAGATTGCGATCGATGTTATCTGCTGCGACGTGACCAAGCGGATCAGGACGATGCAGTCACACATGACACTAGCACAGGCCCGGAACCTCCTCGGGCTGAATCCGGAGCAGGGTAGATACATTCGAGGAACACTTTACCTGCTGCTGGGTCAGGAGAAGTTTGGGTTCAAGCATGTCGAAGGGATCGATAAGTGGAACGAAATGGTACAGAAATGGTTCGACACCACGGAGCTACTGCAGGAACTATTCCCTCCAGGCTGTGAGCACTGGCCTAACGCCAAAGAGAGGAAGAAGGCTATCGAGCTGCTGGCCCGTGACGGAATGAGGAGATACAGAGGTGATCAAGCAAAGTTGGAGAAGGATGCTTTGAATCCACCGCCTCCCAAGGCTCCTAGGAAGCGTGCCCCTCCGAAACCGAAGCCGGCCCCGACTCCCGCTCAACTTGAGAGGGCCGCAAAGCGAGCCGCAAAGGCTGCTGAGAAGGCTGAGAAGGCAGCTCAACCCAAACGAGGCCGTGGCCGACCCCCGAAGAATAATACGGCGGGGCCATTAACGGCACCGGCACCGGTACCGCATACGGTTGTGCGGCTCGCGCCACCCGAATCGTCTAGCTCGTCCGAGAGCTCGTCCGAGAGCTCCTCGGAGGAGAGCGAAGCGGAGCCGGATGCCCAAGATGTAGACGACGGCAACCTGGATCCGGACATTCTGTTGCAACAGTCAATTGAAGACGATAATCCGTTTGGAAGTTATTCTACCGGCACTCATGTTGCCAGTGGAAGCGGCAGTGCTGGTGCCAACGTTGCTGCCAGTACCATTACTGCCCACACCTCTTCACACACTCCGAATCTTGCTCAAACTCAAAGCCGTGTTCAAACTCAAACTCAAAGCCGGGCCCAAACCCGTTCCCAAGCTACGCAAAATTACGCAGCCAACCGGAACCAGATGCAACAAGGCTATAGCACTTCGAACCATGGCTTAACCCAGGCTCACGCCCAGCCGCAAGCCACCATGTATACACAGCAACAGCAGCAACAACGCATCCGGGAGCAACAACGCATCCAGGAGCAAACACGATACCGACAGCAGCACTTCCAGCAAAACCCCTCCGTCCCAGTCCAAGTCTCACAGCCAGTGGCAACTAACCCCTCAACCTCCACCCCATCCTCCATGGCCGTCTACTTCCGCCTCCACGCCTCCTCGCCTCTCCAAGGCGTGGTCTCACGCATGTGGATCGCCACCCTATCGGGCCGCTCCGTCCAGGAACTACGCAGCACCGCAGTGGCCAACTACCCGGGCGTGGTGTGCTTGGCCATCGAGGGAATCGTCAAGGACGGCAAGGGCGGGGAGTTGCCGTTGCCGGTTAGTGATGATATGGAGATGGAGGCGTATTTGCAGCATATACAGGGCATGGGGAGCGGGGCGCCGACGTTTAGTGTTATGCTTGTGCCGGCCGCAGCGGCGGCTGTTGGGGGGTCTTGGTGAGGGAGAGGCATGAGGGGGGAATTGGTAGGGGTAATGTGTTTTGTTCTATATATGGGTGTGTGGAAGGGATCATGGAGTAACTAGCAACGAAGACGAGAACTGTTGTCGATATCGGAACATGAGTACCAGGGATATATGGAGCATGGATACGATACGGTTTCTATTGCAACAGAAATCTAGCGTATAGACACGCCGAATTCAATGTCCGGTTAAACCCCCGGATGACCCCAAATCTCGGACTTTTCAGTCGGACATCGGCCGGTAGGTGCTCCGGCGTTTGCGGTGGATTTCCCGGTGGAGGCCTCCACTTTCCCCGATCTGTACCTGAACGAAGACGTCATGGGGTGCCAGGGGCTTAGACGCTGCGCCTAGTGGGGTTTTTCGGGAACCGTTCAGGGCATGTTTTGCGGGGTACAACGGTCTACCAGAGCAGGTTAAGCTTGTGATGGCTGTGCTAACGGGACTTCACCTTCTTGTTCCATTTTGAACTCAGTATCTCTGTTAACGCACTTGACTTAATTCTATCGGGTCAACTTAAAGCAGCTGTCACCAAGGTGAAGTCGGGTATAACTTCATGCATGCAAGAGTGTTTGTAACCACCGTATCCGAAAGTCCGATCGGACGGAAATGGACCAACACTAACAACGACCAACTGTCCCTTTATTACGAACAAATATCAAAGAACGGCAAATTGGACTCTCACAACATCACCTGAGCTGGTTACACTTGGCAATACCAAGGACAAAGTCCACGATAATCCAAGCAGTCTAAGCAGTCTTGGGATCTCGTCATCCAAGAGGCGAAGCAACGACATAGTAACGGTGATATAATCGCGAACCAGCACCACTCGTTGGTCACTCATTCCCAGAACGCCCGCATCTGCGTTCTCAAATATTAGTGGTGTAACACATCCCACCCAATCGGCAACGTCGACTGCTTCTACCTACATCATATAAGAGTTGACCCAGCCATCCATCAGACACTTCACCATGTGTTTCGGAAGCAAAGACAAGACCGACGATACACCCGGTCCACGACCAGCACAACCTCAACAGTCACCGTCACAGGCTCCAGGAAAAGTCAACATGCCTTCACCAGCGCAGTACAACGACCAGAATGACTATGCCCCTCCTTCTGGACCTCCCCCGAACTTTGGGCATAACCAGCAACACTCCGGCAACGACTACGCTCCTCCGTCCGGTCCTCCCCCGAGCTGGGGACATAACCAGTCCTCTGCAAATGATGATTTCGCACCGCCGCCTGGTCCTCCCCCTACTCACGCCAGACCCTACCAAAACAACGATGATTTTGCTCCTCCTCCCGGCCCCCCTCCCTCCCACCATCAACAACGCCATGACGACTTCGCCCCTCCTCCCGGACCTCCCCCTTCTCACCACCAGCATCACCAAGATGACTACGCCGCTCCTCCTCCCGGCCCTCCTCCCTCCCACCAACAACACCACGACGACTACACCCAGGCTCCCCCAGGCCCCCCATCTTCCCAGTCCAAGCCGCCTGCCAACAAGCAACACGACTGGGAATCCTTCGTGCCCGACACCGCGCTCTTCCCTCCTCCTCCGGCCTTCTTCACCGGCTACGACCGCTCGCACACCACCAACGCCACGGAAGAAGAAGCCAACGCGGGCGAAGCCTGGTGCGCTGCAAACCCGCTGACGGCGCCCATGGACCTAGACCCGGTGGCGCTCGACGCGCTCCGGACGCACAACATCCGGCTCATGTCATCCCCGCAGTTCCGCGGCAAGCTCGACTGGGTCAGCGCTGGCGTGTGGAAGTGCAAGACGGAGAAGGCGGCGGGGGACGCTTGTATCATCAGCTACCCGCCGCTGTACTGCGTCAAGTATGATTCACCCTTGATCCCGTCACATACTTCCCGGACGACGAAGACTATCTATTACGAGGTATCCATCCCGCGCCCGGCATCCAACAACCCCTTTCTGGGCGCCATGGGCGGAGGCAGCGGTGGCGGCAACGACGAAATCACCCTAGCGCTAGGCTTCACAGCCCTGCCGTACCCAGCCTTCCGCATGCCGGGCTGGCATCGGGGTTCCTTGGCCGTGCATGGCGATGATGGGCACAAGTACGTTAATGACCGGTGGGGCGGCAAGGATTTTACGCGGCCGTTTAGGAGGGGGGAGACGTATGGGATTGGTATGACGTTCACGAACACCGGCGGGAAGCTGGATGTGAATGTCTTCTTCACGAGGGAGGGAAGGATCACGGAGCAGTGGGATTTGCATGAGGAGGGCGATGCGGAGCAGGATTTGCCGGTCACGGGCTTGGAGGGGTTTCATGATTTGAGCTGTGCGATTGGAACGTTTTCGGCTGTTGAATTTGAGGCTGTTTTGGAGCCGGGTAGGTGGAAGTTTAGGCCGCAGGGCTTGTGAGTGGCTTTGGGGAGAGTTTGATGTGAGCGATGGGAGTGATGGATAATGAGCATCAATGGGCAATGATGTTATGATATTTTTAATGATTAGGGGTTTCTTCAATTACGGCCCTGTCCGTCTTTGTTTCCACTCTTGACGGTATTACTCAGAACTAAGGTAGGTATACGAAGTTCATTCTCAGGATGAGTTGATCAGATGTTATAAAGCAACAGAAATCATTCTTTTGTCTACCAGCATATACACAGCAAGGGTATCTATCCTTTTAATAATCCAGTAATAATATCTTCGGAAACACCCCATGGTCATGCCCATCTTCTTAGTCCAAGCCGGTCCACTCCTCCTCCTTCTCAGGGGCACCACCACCCTCCTTCTCCGCCTTCTGCGCCTCCCTCTTCCTCCTCTTGCTAGCCTCAATAGCCTCCCGCCTGTTATTCTCCCTCCTCCTCTCCCAACTGCTCTTGGTCGTGATCGTCGCCTTTCCGCCCGTCCGCCTGCTCTCCACGCCCCTAACCTTCAACTTCCTCTTATCCTCCTTCGCCACCTTGGGCAGCGCATCCAGCAGCCACTTCTGCACGCTACCCTGGGCCGCCTTGACAGTATCCTTCTCATCGATATCCTTGCCCGCCTGCTTCTCGCTCATGGCGATCACGTTGGCGACCGACTTGACAAAGGGGATATCGTCCTTGGTGTAGAAGGTGACGGCGACACCGCCCTCGCGACCGGCGCGACCCGTGCGTCCGGCGCGGTGCACGTACGCCGCGGCCGACACGGGCACGTCGTAGTTGACGACGCCGTTGACGCCCGCAAAGTCGACGCCACGCGCCAGCACGTCCGTCGTGATCAACACCCACACCTCGCCGCTGCGGAAGCGGGCCATGATCTTGGACCGGACCGAGTCCGAGAGCGACGAGTGCAGAACCGCCACGCGGGCCGAGCCGCCGGCCTCGAGCGGGATGTCGTACTTGAGCTCGTCGTGGAGCGCCTGGGCGCGCTCGATGGTCTGGGTGAATACGAGGAAGGGCGGGCGCAGTGGCGGGCCCGAGTCGGCTGAGGAGACGGGGTGGAGGAGCTGGCGCAGGGCGAGCAGCTTGCCGGGCTCGGTGGCGGTGTAGATGAGCTTGTGGGTGATGTTGGGCACGGCGGTGTCTTTGAGACCAACAACGAGGCGGATCAGCGGCTTGGGGGTCTGTTCGGGGGTGCGCTTGGCGCGCTTCTCGATGTGCTTGGTGAGGAGAGCTTCGATGTTGGAGGCCATGGTGGCCGACCAGCAGGTCATGCCGAGGTTGGGGTGGGTGCAGGCGCCCCAGATACCCATGGTTTGCTTGCGGAAGATGGGGTCAAGGAGAACATCGGCCTCGTCGAGGATGAGGGATTGCACGGTGGGGAGCGTCTTCTTGACGATCCTGGGCTTGCCCTTCTCCTTTTCGCCTCCGCAGAGGAAGTTGAGGAGGATCTTGGGGGTTGTCACGAGAATGTCCACCCTGGTAATGGGCCTCTCCTTCTTGGGTTTCTTATTGCCCTTGGCCTTGCTCTCCTCGTTCTTCTCAGCGTCAGAGTCCTCCTCCTCCTCTTCTTCATCGCTTCCCACAACCTCTTCAGGCTCGCTCTCTGCTTCGCTATCGTTATCACTGTCTTTTTCCTCTTCCTTGCCTTCCTGCTCCGTCTCCTCCTGCTTATTCTCCTCTGCAACCAACCGCAGCGTCCTCTTCATGAGAACCACGCGCACGCCGGTGCCAATGGCCAACTTCCTCCCTTCATTGACAATTTGACTTGCCAGCTCTCTCGTAGGCGCAACAACGATCGCCTGCAGAACATGCTCGTCTGTTTCAGGGGTATAATCCTCGGCCCTCCTCTTGATAATCGCATCGATAGCGGGAATCAAGAAGCTGATTGTCTTGCCACTGCCAGTCGGCGCAACACCGAGGAAGTCGATTCCCCTCTCAACCTTGACATCTTCCACACCTGTAGCCTTCTCCAACGCCATCTCTGGTCGCAGCTGTAGTGGCAGGCTGCCCATCTGCACCTCAGTCGGCACCCGGAATCCCTGCCGCGTGATATTGTCCGCCAGCGTGGGGTGAATGCCGTAAGTGTACTTGAGCTCGCCGAACGAGTTGAGCGGCTGCGGGTAGATCTGCTTCTTGTCCTCGTCCTTCTTTTTTTTCTTCTTGTCCTCCTCTTCCTGCTCCTTCTTGTCCTTCTTTTGCTTCTTCTTCTTAGAGGGCTTCTCCGTCGCCTCCTCGGGCTGTTGCACGCGACCGGCTAGAACTGTGAACTTCAACCGATGGGACTTGAGCATTTGCCGGCATTCGTCCTCTTCCATAAGCTTGGGTTTCTGCTTCTTGGGCTCGTCCGCCTTCAACTCAGCATCCTTCTTGGCGGCAAGCTCCTCGGGAGTGGGCTTGGGCGCAAAGTAATCGACGTCGCTGGCATCGTCATCGTCGTCTCCGCTCTCGGTCGCGTTGTTGGCCTGGGCTCCCTTTCTCTTTCTCTTCTTGCCTCGCTTGGCGTTGGAGCCGCCGACGTTGTCGTGGAAGAATTGGGGGTTGACTTTCGCTCCGGCAGAGGGGAGGAGCTGCGGTGCGCCCGGTTGGTTTTTCTTGGGCTGGGCTTTGATGCCTCGCGAGAGGACTTTGAAGATATCCATGCTGGGTGGTTTGCTTCCGTGGGATGTGGTATCGGGGCTGAGTGGATAATTGACAGAGATTAAGAGCTGTACGAAGCTTTGTGGTGGGTGGAATCAGGTGAATCTGGAGATGGGGGACAGAATCGACTTTGCAAAACAAAAGAATTCTTAAGAGTTTCCTTCCAATCGCCAGAACTGATCCATGAAAAATTTCCGCCCCGCAGCGGACGCCAGTGCTTATCTTGGCGGCTTGGGTGGGGCTCTGCACCGCTGTACCCCAACTTTGGGTCGTCGAGGTTCCCTTTCACTGTGCATTTACGCGGCCGGGATGCAAATGCTCCCCTGAACAATGTAAACATTCCACTTGCGCTGGAGATGTGAGGAATTGGATGTCACGAAGGGGGGAGGGGTATCCATTTTGTGTACTCGTCTACTCTAGTCTATCTTTTCAGTCCCAGGTCAAAAATCAGGCAGTTTGATTTCCTTCATTGTACACCCTCGCCGACAACATCCTCGCACCTGACGCACAAGGAGTCCTCAGCAGGAGCAACGAATCGCCAGCACCTGGGACATTTATGGTCCTTGGGAGGCAATACCCACGCCTGGCAACCCTGACCACCCATCTCGAAGTCCTGGACGTACTTCCAGGCAGGCCCTCCCTCTATGGCACCGCCGAGGTCTACAGAGGATACGACAAACATGGCATCTAGCTCATCCTTGTACTTTTGCAAGACAGAGAGTGCCTTGCTGTCCTTGGGAGCGTTGATAACGACAGAGCAACCAAGGGACGAGCCAAGAACCTTGCCCCTGCGTGCCAGTTCAGACGCGGCCTTGATGGCGGCGTGCGTTTCCATTAGGACGGGAATGTCCTTGCGAAGCACGGCTTCATCGTACCTTAGACGGTTGGAATCAATAAGGGGCGAGTTATAGAGCTGATGAAGAGGATGAAGAATAGATGGGTCTTCCTTCATCCACGCAGGTCGATGCTCCCAAGCCTCCTCGACCAGGACAGGTGTGATAGGGGCCAGCATTCTGAGGAAGCCCATAAAGATAGGTTCTAGGACACCACCGCCATCGGCGCAGTACAACCTGTCCTTCAGGGCTTCGAGGTAAAAGGCAGAAAGGTCGTTGGCGATCCATCTGTTGAGACTGCTGAAAGCCTTGTTGAACTCGTAGTTCTTGTAGTGTCTCTCAACCTCCGCCATAGTATCCTTCAGCTGGACAAGAGCAATGTGGTCCAAGGCAGTCAGTGGAGTTGTTCTGGCTGACTGTTCCATCGAGCCCGTCAGCATCTTGATGATGGTGCGATACTTGGTTAAGGACTGATGGATAGTCTTCAGCACAGGCTCGCCGAGGACAATGTCACTGGTGTAATCACTGCTCGCTACCCACAAGCGCAAGGCGTCGGGGCCGAGAGCATCCTTCGGGGGAGGCGCATTCGGATCCCTGTCCTTGTTCTTGACCTTCAGCGGAGGAAGTAAAGAACCATCCATGACTTGGTCAGCCGAAATAATGTTGCCTAGTGACTTGGACATCTTCTTGCCGGCCTTATCCAGCGTAAAGCCATGAGTGATGAGTGTCTTGAATGGTGACAGGCCAACCGCATTAGTCGTACCATCAGGTGTCGGGCCTTGAACCGCCATAGCTGCTACTCGAGTGAGCAAACTCGACTGAAACCAACCGCGATGTTGGTCAGAACCCTCAAGATAGACATCCGCTTGCCTGTCCGTCTGGGTCCAGCTGCTACCACTGTCAAACCAGACGTCCATGGTATCTCTGCCTCGGGTGAAGGGGCCCTTGCCCTGAAGAGATGCGGGAATCCAGGCAGGATCATGAGCATCATCAGACCACCAAGCATCGGTGCCTCTCTCCTGAATAACGGAGATGATGTGCTCGATGGTCTCCTCAGTCATCACTGCATCACCATTGGCATCGTAAAGTGCAGGGATGGGTACACCCCATGCACGCTGTCGTGAGATACACCACTCGCTCCGCCCCTTAACAAAGGCCTCGAGCCTGCTTCTCCCGCTTTCAGGGACGAACTTGACCTCCTCCAAAGCCTTCAACGCCAACTCTTTGATATTGTCTACATCAGCAAACCACTGCGCGGTAGCTCTGATGATGATGGGCTTCTTGGTCCGCCAGTCGTAAGGGTACTTGTGCTTGTACTTGTGCACGTTCAGGACATTGTCCTTGAAAAGCTCGAGCACGGCAGCAGAACCGCCCTCAAGCACAGGAATGCCCTTGAGACGGCTTGGGTCATCGGGATAGGCTTCCTCGGTGAAGATACCATCGTTATCAACAGGTGCGGAAACAGGAATTCCCAAGTCTTTGCAGATCAGGTAGTCATCGAAACCGTGGCCTGGGGCGCAGTGAACGAGACCGCTTCCTGAATCAGGCGTGACGAAGTGGCCGTGGATAAACGGCTGAGGAGCAGCAGCCTTGCCCTGAAGAGGGTTGATGTACTGCAACTGGGTGAGCTGGCTGCCGGGAACAGTGGCTAGAATCTCAGGAGTCTCCTCCTCTCCCAGCAAGACCTTGGCAACGCGCTCGAGACCGCCCTCGGCAACAAGATAGGCATCCTCTCCCACGCGGACAACATGGTAGAGCAGATCATCGTGAACGGCGATGGCTCTGTTGGCAGGGAGGGTCCAGGGAGTAGTCGTCCAGATAACGGCATACAGATTCCCGGTAAAGCCTTCCAAGCCGGGGATGGCAGTGGAATCCTTCGTGATGGGAAACCTGACGTATGCGGATTTGGAGATATGCGACTCGTTGTACTCCAACTCGGCTTCCGCCAGGGCGGTTCCGGAAGACGGCGACCAGTACACAGGCTTGAACTTGCGGTAGATCAGGCCGCGACTGACCAATTTCTGGAAAAGACGCAGCTGGTTGATCTCGAAGGCCATGTCCATGGTTGTCCAACGGTTCTCCCAGTTACTCATGACGGCGTATGTCCGGAAGCTGTTCATCTGCTCCAACACCGTCTTGGAGGCCAGATCCCGCGCTGCCTGGCGGATGGCATGGGGTGTCATGGTCTTGCCTTGTTCGGTGCTGACAGCCTTGAGCTCGATCGGGAGTCCATGACAGTCCCATCCTGGAATGTAGGTGACACGCTGGCCTGGCGCAACACAGCTGATCAGTCAAAGGTTCGAAGCGCTCGGAGAATCAGCCGCCTGGCATCGTTCGCGCACCTTGCTGGACCTTAGTACGGATGATGATGTCCTTGAGGATCTTGTTCAGGGCATGGCCGGCGTGAAGGCTGCCGTTGGCGTAGGGAGGGCCATCGTGGAGGAGGAAGGTATCGTCAGCAGGGCGGTTGGCGGCCTGCCACTTGTAGAAGTCATCGGCGCATTTCTTGATGTATTCTTTGTGTTGGGTGGGGAGAGGGCGCGGCCTGTCTCGTCTGATGTCAGTATTCGACCGCACAGATGTTCTTGGGAATGGTTTCTGTTCTTACGGAAGAGTGGACTTGGGCAGTCTCAGCGTGGAAGACCAGTTCTTTGACATGTTTGACGCCTCATGTTGGGGTTGGATACCCAACCAAAGACCTCAAAATGCTGGAGTCACAAGTCAACATTCGCAAACCTCCAATGCGCTGTAAAATTTCGCGACGCGATATCGCACAGAGGGGCAGCGCAGCTCCCGTCAGGCTGGATAGCTCCCCGCTAGCTCCTGCTCTCCCCTGTAAAAGTCGGCGCTGCAAGGCTGCCCGGTCCGCTGAGCTGAGTGTCGCTGGCATGCCAACCGCTAGCCCCACCTCTCCCTTTGTCAACAAAGAACGACATCATCGTCATCAACATCCGTCTCATCCCCGCCACCTAACAAGACTATGTGAACCACTTCTACCAGATATTATCTATGGCGCCGATAAGACGTTACCTTCGAATCACAAAGTATTCGGTGCTCGAATGTCGTATTTACCTCGATAACCCGGCCTTGGCACACTCATGGCTTCTCAACCCCAGGAATCCCATTCTGCCCAAGGTCATTGAGGCCGTACGTCCACTAGTATTGCCCAAGTTGCGTGAGGAGAGAGAACGCGCGCAAAGCAAGAAGAAGAGCAAGAAGCGGAGTATCAAGGACGTGGTCATTGAGGGTATGTCTGGCTGATGTCCAGTCCAACACCAAACGACATGCTTCCCTGATCCGTTTGTTGTGACAGACGTGTATATGCCTGTAAACTGACATCTTCATAGATGACTTTGAGGTATCTGTCTTCCTCACGGAAACAGACACTCGACACTCTCTATTGCACAAGCAGAAGCACTTTCGAGACAAGATCCAGACCAAACTAAAGTCCAACTCGTCCAAGCTCACGGGAGAATCACGTGAAGCACCCATCGATGTTGACGTAGAAGCCGCTCTACTTCGGGAGGCAGCCGACGACCATGATGTGCCCATGCTTCGAGAGGAAGATAGCGAAGATCAGGAGGTCAACCTAAACGATATCCCTACCGTCGATGAAACGGACGTCATATCCGAATCCGCCAATAGGAGATCAAAACGAAGACGTCGGCAAGCATCGGGACCAAACAATGAGAGTGGCGCTGATGACGAAGCCCAAGTCATTGACTCAGACCTATCCGATGATGATGGCCTGTTCGTTGGCGACAGCGACGACGACGGAAGCGAAGGGCCTCCGGCAAGGAAGCGTCGCAAAGATAGGCAGCCTGCTGCTGAGGAGGGCGAGCGTGACGACAAGAAGAAGCTTGCTATGGACATATCATATGAGGGCTTTGCCATCTACGGTCGCGTACTCTGCCTCGTCGTGAAACGGCGGGACATTGGGCGGACCGTAACGGGGCCTTCAGGTGGCAGAGCTCTGACGGCCCAGCCTGGCGGCCAGGCAATGCTGGAAAACTGGATCACGTCTACACAACTTCCCGAGGCTGCCGTGGGAGAGGACGACGCGGTTTGAGACGGCTGCCAAGCTGGCTGTCCGGCTGAAGTTGGTCCACCAAAGACAGTCCTTCATGGCCATCACAATGCCATTTTACAAGGGATGGGAAAGCAGGGGGACCCAACCAAGCTTCTCTTTCCTCCACCGCCTTCCATCACACCGCCTACTTTTGATGGCTCTTTCAGACTCCCTGGATTTATCGGACTCGGAGTGACCTCTCCGTCCCTCATCACCAGGCACCAGGGTCAGGTTAGACAGGCCAGCTGATTCTGATGTCATCGACGGCTTATTGCCCCGCGTTCTTGAAACGAACAATTTGGTGACCATCAGCCTGGGACGCGATCTACGGATGTTGTGCACCTGGCGTTTTCCCAGGTGCTTGGTGTGCCCGGTGTGCCTGGAGTACCTGTTGTACCTGTCGTATCCGGAACCTTCAGCAAGGCAAGGTTCTTCTTGGCCTTCAAAACATGCCATTTCGCTCAATCGATTGGCAGATTTCGCTTCCCAGAGCACGGAAAGGGCATGGCGGATACCTTGGCAGAGATTGCCATGCTGCCAGGACGTGATAAGCAATCACACCACATGGGAAACTTTGTGATTGCAACTCCAAGATGAACCATCCGTACTGAAATACCTTAGTCTGGGGTAGTCGACAAATTACAGTTTACGAACACTGTACGTACGTACCCTTACGTTACACGCCTCATTCCAGATGATGCAATCGGCAGCCTTTTCAGTCCCTTTTCGGGGATCGACCACCAACCCAGGCACATGAAACACGCCCCCCTGACGAAATTAAACTAGTGTAATAAACACCGAACGACTCTTGATGCGGCCCACACCGAATCTGGGGCAAAAGGAGCATATCCAATTTCTCGTCGAATTTCCATCAATAACAATGGCAAAATTCCTAATCATGGATGCCGGTCAAGCCGCTGAAACGCGATATACACAACCATCATTGACCATAATGCATCTAGGACAGTGGCCAACCTTAGGACTCCACTGGTCCCTGATGCTCAGGCAAGATCTCGATAACGGCACATCTTTGTCGCACCTTGGTGGACTATCGTACTCGGTTTCTCGTCAACATTTCATTGGGTGATGACGATATTCAAAACCTGTATTGTGTTGCTGGAGGGTAGCAGAGGAGCAGAGGTACCGGTACGGTTGTCAGGGATTTACGGATGTATCTTCTTGAACGCGGTATCGTAGGACCCCGATGCTCATCGCCTCCCCAGGTTTATCTAGGTTCATATTTATAGAAGGAAGGGAAGGAAAAAACGTGGTGAGCCCTGACATATATGGGGGAGGAAATGCTACGCTGTGGTGACCGGGAAGAAGACGGATATAAGCAACTCCGAATGGAGGATAATATGTAGCGTCGTTGGCATTGGGATTAGTAGGCTGGTTAATACATTTGCAACGCATGAAGTTGACAGATCACTTCTAGTGTCAGCATCAGGATGCTCTCTGCCTGGTACCAACTGGCATTTGGTGAGACGCCCTGACAAATGACTCGTACCTATAACGGATGAATTACTACTTTACGAATGAATCAATGACAGCGAAACAGTCACAAGTAAATAATGCATCACGTTCAGTGGTTCTGCTCACGTATGTGGTTGATGGTAGAGAGGATGCATCAAGGTAGTTGTGTGTCGTCGATGTATAGGAAGGTGGTCAACCTGTTCCATATAAGTGGATTGTTTAACACAAGACAATAACTAAATCGAAGGCGCGATGACCGAGTGGCCTAAGGTGTTTGACTCGAACTACCATTCGAGGTCTATCAAATCTCTTCGGAGGCGCAGGTTCAAATCCTGCTCGCGTCGATTCAACTTCTCTTTTTGCCTTTTTGTACTTGTCACCGATGCACCCGTGAATCTTGCTAGCAGGTCTTCTCTTTTTTTTAGTTTCTAATTTGTTTTTGTTTCGCCCATGCAGAAGGGTTTCAAGTACGGGTGGTATGATAGTCGAAGTGCAATAACGGTAACAAAATTGCTCGGTCGGTTACTGTTACGCAAGTGATCATGAAGTTTTGTTCGTGGAATATGGCACGATGTCAAATCGTTCGTTCGCCTCTCCTACAAATCTCACCAGCTTCATTATCAAGCCATTGTATACGCACTCCGAAAAGATCGCTGACAAACTGAAAGCAACACAAAGATACACGTCTGTTCAGTAATCGTCAACCCTATCGCCGACATCCGAGGCATGGCGCAAGTTCAACGTTGTGGTACGAGGCTACGTTGACAAATGTAGAATGCTAGCCGGACTTACAAGGCCCGACCGATATGGCCTCATGGCAACAAGCTACCGATCTGGGCGTTGAAGTAATATCAAGCACTGCACTTGTGCAAAAAAGCTAGTCCGGATTATACCGTACCGATATCATATGGCGCCATCACATTCTCAACCAGCACGACACAACGAACGGCCAAAGACAGACGGACGAACGGACGGAGAGAGGAGGGAGGGCGAAAGAAGACGGATTGGTTGAGATGTAGGTTTGTTTACTACAGTAGTTCCGGTGTACCAAAATTGGTGATATGTGCATCATCGCCTGATATCCGTTCGATATTCCGTTTGCGCAAGTGGTTGCAGAAGAGGCGGCCACCCTCACCGCAACGCAACCAGCGAGCGATAAACCAAGAATGGCATATAATGTCAAACTGGTCCGAACGGGGCAAGAGCCAAGAGAAGAGATGGAATATTGGTTTTGGGCTCAACGCCATGATTTCGGTGTACTATAGGTACGCAGTATGTAATGTAGTGGCTAGTCGTTATGTATCAGTTCACGGAGAGACATTGCCCACCAACCCCAACGGAATAAGTCCCAAGAGGGGATAGGGCAAAGCCCAGGAAATGATGGTCAACTTGTCCTTGTCGCAGGCGGTATTGTAAATGGCGTGTCTGAGCTGTTATTCCCCATCAGGTAGTGTGTATGGATGTGTGTGTTACACAGGTAGATCTGGTACACGGCGGATGTTACCAAATAAACCCTTGGACACACAAACCCTTTTGGCTTGCCGAAACAACCGACCGACACCCGGCCGGCTTGATGACAAGACAAATAAAATTATATACCTACTGGGATTGACTTGTACCTCCGTGATGCTATGCCCGGTCTTAGCGTTTTACAGGGGATTGTCTTTAGGGTTTTGAAAAGGAATGTGGGTGTGCAATTTTGGGGGGCTAACCTTGTTTCGTTTTCATTGTGGGTAAGTTTCTTCTTGCCTTGTAAGTAACACAGCCTTCCAGTTTCCCCATTCTCTGGGTGTTGTTGGTCAGACAGACGAAAAGGCATTGCCAGGCTCCAGGTTGCCAAGAGCAGGACAAAAGCTAGCAGAGAAAAGCAGGGTCCAATATTACAGTCACAATGTGTCTGTCATGGTCGTATCGACAAGGACAGCACCCACCAAATACTGGTTTTCGGTTGGGAAAGAAACTATTTTCTCTCTTATCTCTGTGAGACTGTGGTAGTGCCGTTGACGGGTACCTGGGCAGAGAGAACCTCGGAGCTATGTACCAGCGCGATGGAACCCACCGTATGTCCGTAGCGTCGCAGTATCGAACAGTTGAATCACGAGAATACAGCCACATTGACAAATGCAAGAAATTTGGGTGCAAAGTGAGAAGAGACCGGGAGTCATGGCCTGGCACTAGCAATTCTCTAGCGTTGGTCTCTTTTTTTTCACTTTAGCCTTGTCGTCGTCGTCCGATTGTCGGGCCTCGGTTCACTGCCCTGTCTAGGGGCTTGGGGCTAGCTCAGCCAGAATGGTACGTAAGCTCAATGAGAAGAAGTGAAGTTTTTGCGCCAGAAACAAAATCGGAACCAACCGAGTCGCAGTAACATTGAATACACGTCCACCAACACTTCTCAAAGTTTCAATGATCGACATTCATCGCCATCATGGTCGTTAGCGGTAGCGTCCTGTAGCGCCGTAAGCTTGATCGGAGTAGGTAGTTTCGCCCGTGTTGTGCCCACTTGGAGCCATGGTAAGAACCGAAAACCCCATCAGACACCCCCAGATGCCCCCAGATATCAGCAGATTTTAATCTGGTGTATGCGGGGCGAAGGGACCTGGCTAACCAGGCAAACGTTTCAACAAAATTTGGTGACAACGTTGGACTTTCGTGTTGGAGAAAGTGAGACTAAACCCCGGAGATGATGACGGGAACTTTTTAGTTCCAACGTCTGGCTCGGCTCTTGACTTCGGCTCTTGGATGCGGCTCACAAGATGATGGGAGGGAACCGACTACGGTATCTCAGTACCGTGATGCGCCTCAACCGCGAAGGTGAAGACGGCTGGGCGGATGAGGACAAGTCGGCACTCTCGGCACCCCAAGGTGTTTCGAGGCGGTAGCAGGGCAAACGAAACAGGTCCCTGAATGGCCTTCATATCCGTGTTAAACTGCCCAGAAGCCCAGGAGATCGTGTATCGACACAGTAGCACTTAATGCTGGCGTTGATCATGAGGAAGCACGCTCGTCATGATGATGTTGCGCATCAATTCAGATCCCCCAAGTTGACAGACGAGATCGGAGCGGAGGAAGCCGATGAGGGACACCGAAGGAGTTCAGACCAAGCTACACCACAAATCGTTAGCGGCTCGCAGTCTTGTCAGGGGTGTTCATTCAGGTCCACGTTATCCGCTCGATGCGGACGAGCAGCCCTTCCACGTGGCAAGACAGGGGTCTAAATCGCTCTTCTGTCAGGTACGGCGTACGGCGCATGATGCACCCCTGAGCAGCTGTAAGTTTGCTGGAACGGGATGCCAATCACCCAATGTCGCCAACTCCAAGAGGAAATTGTCCGTGTCGCCGTGGATGAGATGCATCAACTCGAGACACAAGTCCTCACAGGCCGTTCCATGAGAACGATAAGCCGTGCTGTAGCATATTGATACGCTTTAACTTGGGTGAAACTCTTGGTTTAGTGATCAATGTCCTGGAGTTGATATCAATGTAAAATACCGTAATGAACTTACGAGCGGCTAGCGTCGCTATAGTACCATCTCTCTCTTGTCTATTCTCAACCAGCCTTTTCCTCTCTCGTCGCCCGTTCTCCAAACTCCGATGGAAAGTTCCGATGGAGGTTCGCGAGTTTGTCTGACTTTGGACTGGCAGATTCAGACCGTGGGGCGCATCAATCGCAAAAGTTCTCGCTTGGCTCTGCTTTGGTTGAGAAAGACAGCGAGAAATTAGATATCTCGGCGGCCCTAGCTGATCAGGCTAGCTGGAAAACCCGGAGAATGCCCTGGAGATAGCATGGTGAGCTTGGAAAATGGAGCGAGACCAATCTTCCTCGGCTCTGTGCTTTGATTGGTGGCAGTCCGAACCCTCATCCCTGACCCAGAAGAAACCCTATTAGATGCAACCCCCAGAGAAATGCAAATCCATATCAAGTTACCTAGTTTATGCAAGTATGCTGGTGGCCCCCCTTCGCCCATTTGTATGTAAGTGTGACCCTAGTAACTGCATGACTCCTAGTAAATGTAACTTTTTTGGAGACTCCCTATAGAGCCCAGATTAGTTGCATTTACTAGGGCTTCTACTGTATCAAAGGGTCGATGTGCCTGGCGTGCCTGGTGCCGTATCCTGGTCACTTCGCTCGAAAGCCTCCGTACCAGCTGACCGGGCTGGGCGAACGTCGCGCACCAAAAAGCACTCCGCATGACAGCACGGTGAGCAGAAGAAACGTCTGAGACCATGGTTATCCAATCAGAAGCAGTACCTTTGATAAGACTGAGATGGACATTCGATTGTTCCTGACTTAGAGATTTTCGGGGTCGGCCTCTAACCCAAAGCAAGCACGCCGCCACGTGGCCCCAGGTGCGCGCCCATATCGGTAATCCGGTGCTAATCGACACCTTAACCACAAGAAGACAACTCTATCACGTCATTGAAGCACATATCGTGCGGGGTTTCGTGATGAACTGGAGGGTGGTCTTGGGCCTTCGGGCTGGGTCGTTCCCCTGGGAGGTCCTTAGTGCGCGGATATTTACGTGCCGACAACAACAAACCGTCCTAGGCCAAAGCCCGATAGAGGTGAACCCCAGCCTTGGGGGTAGCGCGGCTCTGGTAACACAAGACGGCGCAGATAAGGCATCCGGCAGCCATAAGGGACAGATGGGGGGAAGGGCAGACGGATGGGTAGGACAAAGGTACGGATGCAACCTTTACCCAGATAATCCCAAGGGAGCAATGTCATAACTTACCACTACTACGGTACTTATCCGAGCTAAGTCGTGATGCTGTGCCCGTTGGTCTTCACAGAGATGACGGCACAGCCTCCTCCATCTCACGTTTGAGAGTTTATTACCTCCCAAATACCATTGGCGTGTGCCTGCTGACTGCATAGTGCGGATCGTGGAGCTGCACAACTGTTGACCAGGGATTCTCTTTTCGGTGGATATGCTTAGCCAAGCTCACGGGCAAGCGCGCCTTGCTGGAAACAGGGCACATTCTGACAGCCTCCCTTCATCACAGTCTTTGCTATCCCGAAAGAGCCGTAGGGTTGTCGTGGTTTTGCCAACTCCCCGGTATCCCACGGTTGAGGCCGGTGTGCCGGTGTTCCCGTGTGCCAGTGTTACCACTGCGGTGGTAAGAAAGCGGTGGAGGACTGCTTACGCCGTGCGACTCTCACCGGTCAAGTGATGTGATGGGTATATTTCTCCATGCGTACATGGCTGCTGTCCTCGAGTGCGGCAGTTGATTATGTCCGAGACGTGTCACATTCCTTCGTGGTCATGACCTGACCAAAGTGGTTGCCTTGTTATCGGTCGGCATATAGCCTCTTTGCCTGATACTATATCGCATCATTTCTAAGCCGCCGTGGCCGCCTCGCGCCTCGCTGTTGGACGCAGCATGCTCATCCCTCGCCCATGATGATCACGATGGAATTGTCGGAGGTCTGTCCCTGCTGCCATGTGAAAATTTGTTTGATGTCTGACAGTTTCCATGGTCAAGGACCTCGGAGCGGGTCACCGATGACATTGAGCCGGCGGTGTGGTGGTCAAGGTGAGCGAAAAATTTTGAGTATCGGTGAACCTGGCAGAGTGATGATGCCTTGATCAAACGCTCCAAGAGATGGGATCCCGGCGATGCTTTGCCGTTCCTCTTGCTCCGCAGCTTCCAGAAGGTTGGAAAAATTTGACAGCCAATCCCCAGAGCCCCAACCCAGCCGAGGTGGAAAGCAGTTGGTTCCGGTGTGCCTCTGTATCTGGCCGTATACGACCGAAACAGGGAAGGGGGTTGTGATAAGCTGGGTGAGTTGAGTCAGATGACTGACACTGTTATATATTCTTGCCGGGATAAACATGTAAGCCACATCAAAACCAACTTTCACAACATCATGGACAGGGGTACGACGACTCTTGGAAGGCGGCCGAAGTACTGTACAAGTGATACTTGCAAAGCTGAATGGTAACCTTTCCGTCCTTTGGGTCCTCCGGAAACCAAAATTACCGCCAGCCATCTGGTTTCTCTTACGAAATTCTGGGCAACAGCACCGAGAGAGGGGTAAGCTGGCTCGACTGGGCACGGAGAAGCTGGCAGTGCTAGATATCGGGTGCCGACGATGCGAAGCGGAGGTCAATTTGCCGTGCTGACCCGGCACTAGAGATGATCTGGCATGTGAAGAAGCGGTTGGGACCGTTGGGTGTTCATGCATGATGGGTTGGGAACGGATGGCGGGGAGCGCGGCGGCGAGATGTCGTGATGTCGTGATGTTGTTGTTGGTGTTGATGGTGTTGTTGGAGCAATGCAATGCCCTGAGCGGCAGGTCCGTAGAGGGCTGGAGAAAGACTTGTGGGGCCTGAAGCTCTGTGCGGAGGGGAGGATCCACAGACGACGACAACGAGCAACAGCATTGAAAGTTTCAACTTGAAACTTTGTCAGCAAGAGGAACCACCACCACCACCACCCTGCCTGTCTTCACCTACAGAGACCCTGGACACAAAATCCCCAACAATGCTGACTCCTACGCTACGCTGGCCGTAATCGATAAACCTCAGCCTGGGTAGGGCTCCAGGGATAGCGACGATACGAGGGTGACGCCCCGTGCTTTTGGCAATTTACCCCCTGTTCTCCCTTGCACAATATTCTATTCTTGGTCAAACCCCAGGGTTCAGATTCGGTATAGACGGTCGACCTCAACGCTGCCACCTAATCCATCTTCGAGGAACCGCATTCCGAAGTAATCCGCAAAGCAGGCCGCAAAGGGAAGTAATGCCCGCAAAGGCGCAACCCATTCGAGAGGGAAAGGGTCGGAAACGGACTCAGAGTCAGTGCCGTGGTCAGCAAATCCATATCGAGACACGGCTGGAAAGGGCTGGGTACGGTACTCAATGGGACCGGGAGGGTTGAGTTGCATCTCCTTGGCCCTCGCATGTGTTTCGCTCCCCTTCGTTTCCGTTCTACTTTACCACACGCTTACATATCACTTTTACCCTTTTGAACTATGCCAGGAACCCGACGTTGCGAGCCTCGCGACGATATCCCGTCCAGCACCCCCGGCGGCTTTGCCCGGCTTCTATGCGCTTCCTGCTGCACTACCGAGCGTGCCGTGTGTATGTGATGATGGTACCGAAAGGCGCTGTCATGCAAAATAAGCGCTCGCTAGAGTCGGTTACACTATAAAGCCTAAACCTTCATGGATTTATGCTGATCATGTACAAATTGTCTGAAACAGGCCCACATTGAAAACACTCGATAGGACATGCAAGTCCGATCAGCTAGCGCACGCCCTTTGGGGGCAGAGTCTCACCTAAAACACAGTGAACCTTGGGTAGTTTATTGAGGTTGCTGTTGACCATGTCTTGATATTTGGAGTTTGTACGGAGAAATTGCCCAACCGGCGGGTTAGTGCCCAGAAGAGTCCTTGACAGGATCTTCCTTATCCCTGCCTGTCTTTACCTCTCCGACCACCCCAGCTTTTTCTTACACTGATCGCGACATATCATTATAGTTCAAGCTCGGTAGTGAGTCATGATGGATGATTTGCAAAAAAAAACGTGGGCTTGATAGTGGGGTTTCCACCCATCGGATGTCGCAATGGAAGAGGTTATCCAGCCCGAGCTGACCAACTCAACCAGCTCCTTCTTATCAATCCTACCAGACTCCGGCTGACACACGCTCACCCCCAAGGTGGTGAGATATCCCCTTTGGGCGCAAACACTGTACAAGTTGCGATGCGGGGAAGTGTGGCCCTCGCCAACAAAAGTGTGTGGCGTTCTCCAAGGACGCCGATCCAATCGAAGGTCGCACCGTCAGCCCGTTCCTGGCCCAGTTCCTGACGAGACGGTTCCTGACAAGAGGAACATTCTGAGGCATTCCCGGCATGCAATCGCCTCTCGAAAGGGGCTACCTGCACTGGCTCTCTCTCGTTCTTGGGAACCAACCAAGAAGGGGATGCTCCCGTTCCGCTCCTCCATCCCATTCCAATTCCATCCAGCACTCCGAACGCGCTGCGAAAAACAAGTAGCTGAGGGCTGCAGTGCATTTCATCTCCGAACCGCTCTGTCGGCTTCGCCGCCGGGCAAACGGACAGCACAAGGACGGATGATT
Organism: Neurospora tetraspora; assembly: GCF_033439725.1. Taxonomy (NCBI): domain Eukaryota; kingdom Fungi; phylum Ascomycota; class Sordariomycetes; order Sordariales; family Sordariaceae; genus Neurospora; species Neurospora tetraspora. The sequence goes on from NW_026944383.1 coordinate 6,085,934, forward strand.
TTTGGCGGCGCGGTCTCGACCTCAGACGCCCACTCTAGTGCGTAAAGACTATCGACTATCAGCCTCAACATCGTGGGGCAAGTGCGGAGGAGGAGCCTGTCTCAAGGTTAATGACGTTAATGAGAAGGCAATGTGATCGAACTCACACACTCGCATCGCGCTGACCATGGCGTGTCCTCGTCCCTCCCAGCTCATCGGCATCGCAACTTCCAGTCTCGGTAGTTTTGTGAGCTATCAACTAGCCTACAGGGACAATGTAGGCATTCAGGTCATGATGGCAGCCACCAAGCCACCATTGCAACGGTGGCGTGTGGTTGGTTGTAACACAGGCATAAACGAGGGGACAACAAGGCGACCGCCATCAATGTTGATATTGCAATTGCGTGAAGACAGCGCTGGGTAATTTACAAGTATTTGTAAAAGGCAACCAAAAGGGGGCCAGCTGACGATCGGATATGCAGAACTTAGTGCTAGCAGAAGCGGTGCATGCCTTTGGAGATATTGCGAGTTGATCAGTGCTGTCTCAACTCGAGCACACGGCTCCTGCAGCACATTGATCTTCTGTGCTTCTGAAACATCTCTTACATGCCTGTAAGTTGGACACTGACCGACGGCCGTCCGGGAACCGGCTTTGGCTCGTTCGACCGCAGGGCAGTTGTGGGATCACAGTTGTGTCCCGGAAGGACAAACCCCATCCCGTTGTTGAACATGAGTTCGGCCGTTTGTTGCCGCTTCTCGCGCCTGAGGCCGAGACGTTTGGGTCCCGGCGGGCCGAAGATGGACGGTGGACAGTGTCCGGAGCTGTGGTGGTTAATTGTCCCAGGAGGATGCTGGAGTCTCAAGATTTTCAGGGCCTGTTTTGGCGGGTTTCGTCGAAATGAAAAAGAGGCAAAAATTCCTCAGCATTCTGAGCATGGTAATTGGGGTACCTGAATTCTCCCCCCAGGGCCAGGGCAGATCGACCTGTTCCTGGTTCCTGGGGAGACCCCGAAAAGAGAAACAACGCGGGCCTAGCGGGCCTGGGACTGCTAGGAGCAGGCTACCAAATTTGCTGTGCCTCTGCTGAGTCTAATGAAGCACCTGAGATTGCCAGTGGATACGCTGGATACAAACGCGAGTAAAATTTGCATACTCCAAGACGGGAATCGCCAATTTTCAGCTGCAATGTGCGCACCAATGTACGCTGCCCTTTTTGGACGTCCCTACATGTGAAATGCCTGACCTGAATGCGGGCAATGCGCGAATGGTGGCAGATCAACGAACACTTCCACAGAAGTGTAGAGCACGGCCGGTCCCTTTGAAATCGCGTCCCGTCCAGTCGCAGGCTTTGTGGCCGCCGCAGCTGAGTAAACATGATGTCGATGACTATTGTTTCAAAAGTTCTCCCGCCTGCCGAGTTTGGATGTGAATGAGGTCTTGGCTAGGGCCGCTCTCAATGGCCGGCGGGTTGGCCTTGGCGTGCGAGCACTGGCAGAGTTCGGACGGAGAGCGCGGGTTCGCCGGAGGCCCGGTCGCATGTTTTGCCATATGGCACCGGCACGCGAAAGAACCCCAACACATCTTGTGACAGACAAGCAAACCCCAGGTGCGATGAGGACAACAATCACGACATCTGATTGCAAAGGATTTGCCGTCGTCATGGATGCCATGGGAAAGCAGGCCGGCCGCTATTTCCAGAACATCAAGGACGCTCTTCTCTTGCAAACCGATTCCAGGACTGGCCTGTCCTCCCATTATCCCCAATCCCATTATTTCGAGGCCATTATTACACCCCGGGCCCCCGTACGATCCCGTATTCAGCGTATTTTTGGAGTCGTGCGGGACCAGCAACAACGACGGCCAAAAATGGGTGAGAATGGAAATGAAAGGCTGCTCGGCCTGGGGCGTGTTCCAAATTTCCCAACGTTGATCGGATCCCCATACAAATTGACCCCTGCGGTTGATATGCAGTAAATATGCAGTTGATCACACTGCATATTGCTCAAAACAGTTTTTCAAAAGCTTGGCACGTACCACGCTAGACAGGCCCCCTTGTACGTGGCTTTTCAGCCTACATCAGCCTGCATCAGCCTGCATGAGGCCTTCTGATTGGCTGTATCCGGCCGTGAAAGTTCGCAACGCGTTCATCCAAAAAAGCTGAGATTCTCAGCTTTTTTGCCGTTGATCGTTAATTTCTCCTCCATCTTTTGCTGCATCACTTAGAAATTTCAACCACTGATACTTTGAACTCGTGGCTATCGAATGCAGCCGCTTTTTTCCATTTCTGAATACCTTCAAAATTCGACCAAATCGAGCTCAAAGTTCCAACCCCTGTAGCGCCAAGCAAGTTCCACCCCCTGTACACGAGAGGGTACAAGAGGCGGCTGCATATTTTGCTTTGTACTCGGATCAACCACTGGATCAACTGGCGGATCAGCCATCGATATTTGGAACGCGCCCCTGCTCCAGTCATCAGGTACTTGCGGCAGGTACTGTACAAAGGGCACTTTTTCTTCTTGCGAACCAGGGGGGAAAGCGGTGTCATGCAGCAGGGCGCCCCGGTCGGCCTGCTGTGTTTCATTTTTCTCGCAGCGCGAACTCGAGGTCATTACCAGGAACACTCTGGTAACCTTTCAGGCACATTTCAGGAACCTTTCACTGCTTTGAGACGTTCAATTACGCCAAGCTATGACTGCGTCACCGCAAGTTAGCGTCTTTCATGTCCCGGTACAAGGCTCGGCACCCTTGAGTGCGATGCGCAACTTTATTTTTGTAACGCGCGCAGCAATTCGTCGCGCCAGCAGCGATCCATCGCTTGTATCTGACCCCCGTGTAATGTACCGCTCCACGGTCTCACCTGCCAGGTACCGCCCGTTCCTGATACGGTACGTACCATCTGTACCATGCGTACCATGCGTACCATGCGTACCATTGTCGCCATTTTCCATTCACTCCATTCACGCTTCCTCCGTTCGAGGGCTGCGATCCACAGACCCTGGCAGCATCTGCCTGGCCGCAGCCCTGTCTGTGAATTCGCAGAGCCTGCCACCCTGCCCATTCCCATCTTGTCCGTAAAGGGCAATGTTGAGGTCGTTACTCGGCGCATTTCCTACATATAAGCCAGAGCCCTCCCACCCTCCTCTCACCACCCTTGGATAAGCCATCATCAGATCAAACAACACCAATCAGCTCACCATCAGGACATTCAAGACACTTCAAACAGTCTTCGGATTACACAAGCTTCTACCAACAACAGCTTATATCTACCACCACCGCCAACCTTCAAGGAACTCAATCCGGCACTTGACTACAAAGTCATCCACACTAATATCAACAACAACAACCACAACACCAAAACAAACCATCAAAATGCCTGCCGCCGCTCAGCGCCCTTCTCAGCTTCCTCCCTGCCCCGGCCCCCCTCCCAGCCGCCCTCTTCCTCCTCTTCCCAAGAGGGGTTAAGGAGCTCGCCTTAACAGGGATGGAAAGCAACACTTGAACATTTTGGCATCTCTCATGTCTCCTTGTTTTCATCATTGTCTGTCTATGCTCTATCCTCTTTTTACAAGGATCGCGGCCGGGCCGAGCTTCCTCAAGATTGGTTTCACCGGCCGCGGAGCACAAGGCTGCAAAGTGCCCACTGCAGAGCCCCAGTAGCTTTCTCAGTACTGGCTCCTCTCTGGCGCATCAATCATCACGAGCTGCACGCCATAGTGCGTTTGCATGCACCCGCCTGCATATCAACGCAGCAGCCTCTCACCGTCGGTCTCGACATGCCATCACTAATATCAACCACTTCAACGGTTGGTCGATGACCGTACGCATCACGATGGCTATCACCACTCATCCAGTCTTTTGGAACACAATCAACCAGCCGGGCTCGCGGGTACCTCAACCACAACCCCCGCGAGCTTGAGCTCCGGATCCAGCTGGCGCGAATTTTGCATTTCGGCATTGTACCACCACATATTACCAACCTCTTAATCAACGACTACTCTCGCTAATTCTTCCGATTTGGAATGACGACTTCAACGAGCATTGCGAACGCCACATTTTTTTTGTTTTTATTTTTGGGAATTGTATCACTATCACTCTGGGAGCATGGGCATCTGCGTCAGACATCATCATGGTCGCCGGTACGGGCATTGGTTGGGGGGTAATGGGGGGCATGGAAGGAATTGGAACGGGGTTTCTGGGCGGGTTTGGGAACTCATTGGGAAGGTGTTTTTTTGTAGTCGGGTCTACCGACATTCACATGTACTACCACAACTTGATACCACGAGCACTTCGAGTGCCTCACTCTCTGAACGGATCGGTTTTCAACCATCCTAATACCACAATCATTTAATGATCTACCATTATGCGATTCTCCTTGGCTCTTCATTGTGTGAAATATGCATCTGGATGAGGAGAACAGGGATTTGGTTGACACGTCCTCACTCCTGCGCCCACAATTCTGAGATCAAAATGATCCTTGATGAAACACGAATTCGTCCGCCCGCTTTTTGATCGAAATCGAGACCGAGATCGCTCTCTTACACTCCATGAACTGGATGACTTGCATGTGTTCATCAGTCCCCTCGTCCCCTTTCTTTTCCTCACCTCAAACTGAAGTCCGCCTTGCCTTCAGAAAGTGGGGAGTTCGTCTGGTGGGACCAGGTCACAGTTTCTGAAAATGAAAAATAAAGCCAAGGGTTATCTCCACACTTATGTGCGACTGGCCTCGGATGAGGTCAAGACCTGGTTCCAGCTCCGGTTACATCATTGAAATGGAGTCAAAGTGAAAATATCTGCTGGCCCGGGTGACTTCTCGGAAATAGGGCAAGACGGGAAGCATGGGCTGAACAGCATTCATCGACTCATCCGAAAGATTTTTTCCATTTTTTTTTTTTTTCAACACCAGCCTCGGGATTTAGCAATCGTAGAGATAAGACACACGCGAAGACGAAGCTACTAGGGTAAAACGCGCAAAAGCAAGGAATTGCTGAATGCTGATGGGGTCTTTCTTACTGTATCTCGATTGGTTTCGCGAGGTAGTGATGGGCAGATGCAAGATGGGGTATATCGGCGAGTACGGGAGACCGACTGAAGGACAGACTCAGATATGGTCGCCGATGAAAGGAGGAGATCTGAGACTTTCATCCTTCAGAGAAAGACATCAACAGATCTTCGGTGTTTGTTTGATACACCTCCGGGAAACAAAGCCAATTGTCTCTTTTTTTCACGCTAGCTCATGTAAAGGGACGCTACAGTCTTACAAGGTCATCAAAATGCCGTAAGTTTTGTCTGTCTGGTTCAAAGTTACGTGCCTATAGACTCAACGTTACTTCACTTGTCGTCGACCATTACTTTGACTTTTACAAATCCCGGATCTCCGATGAAACCGCCGGACGATGTCCGTTCATTGTTTACTCCAATCCGTCCGCTTCGGAAATCCTGCCCTCTCTCTCTCTCCTACCCTACCTCTCCTGTAACTTGCTCAAAGGGATGGAGAAGCGAGCGAGGCTTTGAAGTTTGAACACGAAAAACCGCCAGTATTCGGCTACGAATACCACCTCACGATGGCACACAAAACTGCGCCAAGAAGGACATGTTCGGAGGATGGTGTTGCGGCTTAATAATGCCGCAAGCCTGAAGCAGCTGTCCGAATATTTCGTCTCCCACGCTGTTGTTGTATCGTGTGTAAGAGAGCGGCAGAGCGCTACCATCGGAGACTTTTTTCCTTCGTTTCCCCATCAAGAGGCCATCCTGAGCACCCCCATGTCCCCTTTAGCGCAGCCGCGTTGCCGAAGCATCCCATCTCAATTCAAGAAAGAGGAGACTCTGTCTTCTTGGCGTCCAACTTGGTGATGATATCGCGCAACAATGGTCTTGGCCTCAGCTCACCAAGGAACGGTCGTGTAATGAATGGGTGGCCGTGTAATGAAGGGGAGGAGGATGAACCGGGAAAGTCAACAAAAACACGGTAACAATGGCGACCGAGGACAAGTCACGGAGACCGCGCTTAAAGTGCCTGATCTTTACCTCGGGGGTGTCGTGATCTCCATACCGCCAAGACCCATCGCTGTCTCTTCACGTGGTTGGTATTGGTGCGTGTACAGTACACGACAATCGTTTTCTTGATGAAACGCGATCTCTATGCACCTCATTCTGGTTTGGCTTGGAGGAGACAAACGTGATGATCTCTTGATTAGGCGCAACCAATCGCATCTCACCTCCGTCGCATGGCATCGCGGCATGGCATAAACAATTCTCCCCCATCATCCCGTGCCTCATCTTGGTGTCTTCATCGTCGTTCGCCTTCCAACATCTTCTCCGTCCATCAATGCTACCTTCCCCTCCTCTCCCCCGCGTTCCTGAAGTTTCCCTCCCTTCATTTCTCCGTTTGATTCTTGATACATATAATCGCGTGAACATGAAACGATCCTGGTAGCCGCGCGTTGCGCGCCTTCGCTGTTTCGGTGAGTTGGCCAGCGAGATCTTGGTCACACGGGTATAGGATGTGCACGATATAGGGAAATTTCAAAGACAGTGTCGTATTCGTACCAACATTTCCCCTTTCTTACGACCTTAGCATAATGGTTGTAATGGTATTGCCATGGATCGTAATAATGATGCCATAGCCGCTTCGTGACACAAGCCAAGTGATGATGGTTCCTTTCATTTGCCAACCGCGGTGATCATGAGGTCGAACTTGATTCCTTCCCCAAGTTTCGCAACCCCCAATCTTACCCGTCCAATAAAGGGATCCGATCCTTCCCGTTGCTTTCGCGTACCTGACATGAAGACCTGTATGTGGCAGCATGTGGCTATGCGCGGCGCAAGAAAGGGGAGCATTCATGTATATTGTATAGATGGCCATACATATGTACGGTCAAGGAGGAAATTAACCAGAGGCGAAAACACTAAAAACACAAGATCCTCACTTGGCACAAGTTCTTTTCCCGACGACCGAAAGGGAATCGATGCTCGCAGGATGTGTTTCGAACCTTTGCGTAATGCGTACGCAGCGTGTAATATTCACCCATCTTTTTTGTCCGACTCAACAACTTTGATTTGAGTGAATTGCCATGGATATCTCCGGATATAATCGATACCTCGGGATCTCACTTGCCATTGTATGATCGCGCCAGACTCCAGAGGAGACCAGGAGAACGTGCTAAACTCGAAGCAATCGCGGATGGCACCCTGGGTACCTCTTCAGCGAATTTCAAGCATGCACGTCGGAAAGTAGATCCACAACCATGCGCAAGTTGCACCGTCGGAGATGCATGCCGAACAAGACGGGCATAACAGTGAAAAGATAGCGACGATGACGAGCAATGACGAGAAAAAAACAGAGAAAGTGGAGGTCGAAGATAGGTCGGGGTGTCGCTCAGACGTCGGAGACAATGAAGCTGCCGATACCGATGGGGATTGCTGCATCCTTCTCGGCGTAACCATCACATTTTAAAAGACCCCATCTTCAACGAAACAGATTCCTGGATGGGAAGGGTAAGATGGAGTAGGGATGTTGTTGACTTGTGTTGTCGTGTTTTCAAGAGTGGAATTCCATCGGAGAGTTTGCGATTCGAACGGTATCCGCATGTTCATGCACGAAGGGAAAACCCATATTTTTTTCCTTGTCTCCCGCCTTGTGTTGAATTGACAAATCAGGAGGATGAGAGATGAGAAAGCATTTCCAAGAAGAAACAGCACACGTGCGCAACACACGTTGTGAAAAGAAAAGAAAGTTGAAAAGCGGTTTGTGACTGGCTGGATTGCCTTCTGCGCTTCTGGATTTCTCGGGCATACCCGTTACCCACCCCTGTCCTTTTGTGTCCGTTGTGAATGGTCGCGTTCGAAATCAGGCAAGACCGTGCTTGGAAAAGGGGAGTTGGTTATCTTATCTACACGTGAGTTCGCGATTGTGCGGGATGGGAATTTGCGGATGAGGACAACGGGAGCTCACGTCAGAGGGCGACAAGGAGGGCTTGTCACGTTCCCGCTTCTACGCTTGCGATAGCTTCAGCCTAACTTCAAGAGACATCATCATATCGGGTTTCGACCGGCAATAAACGGCTGTGAATATTTCAAGCCTTCTCATTTTCTCAAAATTACAACCCATTGATAAATCGCTATCAGGCATCCGCATTGCGCTTCTGGGGTAGCATCTCTGTCGTAATCTCATTAATCTCGGCAGAGCTTCGATCCCGCAATATTTGACAACCCCCAGCGATATACCCTCAGCAACAACCGCCCATTCATCAACACAAAGACCCCATCCTTATAAGGCTATTCCCAATCCCTACCTGACCCTCCGAAGCGAACAAATGACGCTAGAGCTCCATGTCTGGGGTCCGGCTTTTGGCCTTCCCTCTATCGACGCCGAGTGCCTTGCGACCGTTACGTACTTTGCGCAGACCTTGAGCGCCGCCGACTACCTGCTCGTACAGAGCAGTCCCTCTGCCGTTCCATCCCGTAAGCTCACCATACCCAGTGTCACTCTACCAGTCGCATCTCAGACAAACCCCAGTCCAATTCCCCCCCACGGGCAAGTGTCCGCCCGCCCCATCCCTCCCTCCGCCGTAATCTCATTCTCGTACGGTTTCCCCATGTCAAGTCCCTCAAACTAACGACCAAATGCCATCAATCTCGATACAGACCACCTCCCGGCCCTCTACAACCCCTCCACGGCAACATGGACTTCCGGCTTCGACCCCATCGTCTCCTACCTCTCCACTCTTCAACCACCCTCCTACCACCACCATGACGTCACCACCCTCCCCCCACGCGTCCACGCCGACTCCCAAGCCTATAAGGCCCTCCTGACCTCCTCGGCCGCCCCGCTCCTCGCCCTGTCCCTCTACGTCTCCTCGGCCAACTACTCCGAAACCACCCGGCCCGCCTACAGCACCATCCTCCCGTTCCCCTTACCCTGGGCCGAGCCGCTCGCCGTGCGGGCTGCCATGGCCGCGCGTGCGGCGCACCTGGGCATGAGCAGCCTGGACACGGACGCGGAGATGGAACGGCTGGAGAAGGAGGAGCGCGAGCGTGAGGCTGCGGGTTGGGTGCAGATTCCGAAGGCGCTGAGGAAGGCGGTCGGGCAGAATACCGGTGTCAAGGGCCAGTTGAGCCCGGAGATGAAGAGGAGGATCAAGCTCGAGGGGCTGGCGGCTGAGGTGTTTGATGTGTTCGGGGAAATTGATTTCCTGGATGAGGAGGAAGGGCAAGAGGAAGACAAAGAGGGCGAAAGAAGGATAAAGGTCTCGCTGGAGACCAAGTGCCTTGCGTTTGCTTACCTGGCGCTCATGCTGCTTCCTGAGGTGCCGAGACCTTGGTTGAAGGAGGTGCTGCAGAGGAAGTATGCCGGGTTATGCGAGTTTGTGGTGGAGTACAGGAGGAAGACGTTCCCTGATAGCGGCAAGGTGTTGCCGTGGGCGGATAAGGAGAGTGATCCTGCGGTTAGTGCCTCTGACTCGGCGCTGAGTGTCGTTGCGCGGTTTGTGAGGGCCGTGGTTGACGATATCCCAACGCTTGGACGGGAATGGAGCAGGTGGTGGGCGTTGAGGCAACGAAGAGTAGCCGAAGAGACCTCTACCGAGACACAGCTCGTAGCAAGGAGGAGCGTTGGCGAGAGTGAACGCAGTCTCTTGCTGGCTGGTGTCGGGTTGACTTTGCTGGCTGTCAACGTTGTCGGCCTTGGCATTTACTGGTACCGATACCGAGGGCTACTCGGCGCGCCGTTGCAGACGTGGCATAGACCACTAGTGGGCTTGGGCAGCTTCGGGGCGGCGGGAGCCATGTTCGCTGGTCTTGTATGAAGACGTTGAGGCTTCGAGAAAGTTGGGGAAGTGTATGATATATACCTATGATGAGAACTTGGAATGATACCAGACCGGATAAGGATACCCAACGGGAAAACAACACGAGGTGAAGTTGCTCAATGCAAAGAAGCCCCACGCGACGCATCGAAAAGGGTATGCGCAACTGATCCCATTAAGCAGCAGATACCAATCGTAACTGGACAATGTAAAAGAGAAGGAAAAAAGAAATAGAAACAAGAGATTGACTGACAGTTCGTTCTGTCACGCATTCAAAAAGTGCCAAAAAAATGAAGTGATCATTGAACCGCACCGGATTCGAACCGGTAACCTCAGCCAAACGACACTCACGCCAACCCCCATCTCACCCCCCAAGAGTCTTACTGAGCCTTCTTCCTACATGCGAGTCTTCTTTGGATTCATCCATTCTGCGGTGGCCCCCATCTACCATCCGTCTGGGATATGATCCTTTCTGTCAGCGGACACTACTTTTGGTCTCATCTTGACATGGTCTTCGCTCTAAACATGTGGACTTGCTTTTCGGTTCCTCATGGTTTTCAATGAGTATGAGTAGAGAAGGCAATGAGTTTCGAAGGCTGCGTGCTTGACCACTGTACCAACGGCCCTCACACTTCTGTGGGCTGACAGTAGGGGATGAAGAGGTAATCTATAAAGGGAATGGGCGACGCGGGCAGGCGGGGTGGTGCATTAGCGGGTGAGGGGGGCATGCGGTGGCTGCGACGCAAGGGAGGAAAGGGCAAACAAGAGAGAGCTTGGCGAGAAAGGGACGTTTTACACTGTTGGGAGACGGTGTTTGGATTAATGGGCGTGCATATAAAGCACTGGAATATGGGAATGGGATCGGGACCAAGTTCAAATGGATATTAGTGAAGAGAAGTCTCGTGGTGGTTGTCGGGGCCTCGATATATGCCATATTTGAATTCGGTGACGTTAAGACGTTGGACCTTTCATCCTTTTAAACGTGGTATTGATGCTGTATATATGATTGTATGAATCTTCTATGGTACATTTGTCCTTGTGTTTGTTTCCCGCCTCTCAAATCTGTCGAATCTCCTTGCCGACCATTTCGGGTCGCTCAACCTCCCACTCATCCCTAAGAACAGCAAAGGCGAGATCGCAGACCAACAAGCTCAATCCAAGGCCCCAAACAAGCGTAATAGCATAGAAGAAGTTTGCGTTTCCGCTACCAGCATAAATCCAGAGGTGATAGAACGCAGGGCCGAGGAATGTCGCGTAGATGATGATGGCGGCAATGACAAACGAATACCGCAGCAACGGGAAGACATGTCTATACAGCGGCACCATGCCCAAGAACAATGACGCATCCGCAATGCTCGGGTATGGCTTGAAGATGGTGAAGATACCCAGCAGCAGAGTGATCACCACGAGCGGCTGCTGGCGAAGGCGCACGCTCAGTCCGCCAACATATGACGACAAGTGCAGCCAAAAGACGGCCAAGAAGAACGAACGGAACGAGTCGAACATCTCGACAAAGAAGTACCACCACAGACCGATGTTGGGGGCCAGGTCAGACAGTGTAAGTTGCACGCCATAGGTCGAACTGAGGAACTCCCATGAGCCGGTGAGAAAAAACGACATCTGGAAGAGCACGGCCAGAGCACCGAAAACGTCCATGACCATAGTCGCAGTAAACTTGATCCACGCATTGGGCGCTCCAGTAGCGGGCTGCTTCCGCCTGTCATAGCAGAGAAGGATTAGAGGCGGGAGGAGGAGTAGCGGATACAAGGAGAGGTAAGATGCGAAGGCCAGGGCGACCATGGCGTGGAAGTGTCTACCGGAGATGGCATTGGCGATGGCGTGGAGAATGGCACAAGTCGTGAAGACGGTGGTCGAACGGCCAATGCATGTCGCAATGGTGAAGGGGTTGAACAGGAAGAGCGCGGCGATGACGGCACCACTCCAGCGCTTGTCACGGCGCGGGGAGGTGAAACGCGCGGACGAGCCAGCCTCGCCAGACTCTGCGATCCTTAGAAGAGCATCGGCGCTCAGGATATCGATAGCGATGTAGAGAAGGTATGTGAAGATGGGAAACGTCGAGAAGCTCGGGAGCAAGTTGAAGATCGGCAGCAAGAGGGGCGCCTGGTGGTAGACGCCGCCGTCGTAAGGAGAGACATTATGGTTATATAGGAAGAGGCCTTCTTGGACTGCATTCAGGGAGTTAGCAACCTGAATTCATGAAGACAGAGAGCTACAACATACGGCGCTTGAAGCTTGTTACTGGCGTCGAGATCTCGACACGGCCAGTCAGGAGGTCTGGAAGACCGGGAAACAAAGTAAAAAGGGCAAGTCGCAGGATGGCAGCACCGGCGTATAAGCCAGCCGTCCTCCCCAACGTTACCTTGCCGCCATTCATTGTTCAATTCGCCATACGACGAGATGGGAGCTGTGATGTCGAACTTGTCCCGGGGTCAAGTTGACGACATGCACGTTGCGCTAAACAGGAGTCGCGCCCAGCACGTTAGGTTGCCCTGTCATCGCTGTCCCCGGGGCGGACTGACAGCTGGCCTCCACAGCTGGCGGGTCCCTGTGGGACAAGGGGTTCTCCAGACTGGCCCACCGTAGAGTTCGATCCATTCGGAAAAAATGGCTGATTTTCATGAAATTTCGATTTTCTGAAATTACCACTAATTCAAGGCCCGTGCTCACAGTCCGTACACATAGAAAAATTTTTGATTTCTCAACTGTTGTTAATTCTTTACAAATATTGACAAGAGCTTTATGACGTTAGCGATCCCCTTATTAAACTACTGTGATATCCCCAATCCATTACATAAAAAATAAGACTATATTTAGAGAGTTCACCCTTACAGATAAACCGGGTTACTATAGCTAAACTACCTAGTATAATCACTGCAATTTCCGACAGTCCGCTAACGTAACTCGATTACAGATTTACTTCGATAATTACGAGAGTTTCTAATTGTACTATGTTTAATAATAGGTTTAGAATTATAAAGATATACGTTTGTATGCAATTGTCTTTATTGACGTATAAAAGAAAAAGATCAATTAATACGCGGTTAAAATTATATTCTTCAATAATAAACTATTTAACCTCTTGGAGTTTATTCCTATATGGGTATTTTTATATATAATATTCCCTATTTATACCCTTCTTAACGCGAACTCTATAGTAAACAAATAGTTCACTCTAATCTATAGTCAAATAAAGGCGTAAATTATTAATAAATATATTAATACTATTAACTATAATAACATCTTCTTTAACAAATTTAATAATTACGCTAATAAATATATTATTAATATATCTTTTTCGTACCCCCCTAACGGAATTACCTTCTTCTAGTGTAATTACTATATGGGTACAACTGAATATACTTCTATAAATCTCGCTAGCTTAATTTTTTAAATTTGTAATAACATAATTAATACCTTAGTTAAAATTAATAATTTTGTTACTGATATATATAATAGTACCCAGCAGGTAATATAGAAATTCGTTAGCGACCGTTTTAGAGGCGCTTTTACTATCTTATACAATTTATATTCGCTTTAACTATTAATAAAAGACTTGCTTAATATTATACCCTTTTATCTATTAATTTAATAAGTCGCAATAATTGTAAATTTCTTTCGTGTTTTTAAGTTTCAACTCTTTTGCCTTCGCGCATTAATAATAATTTATTGCAGTAAAATTGTTTTTATCCTAGTAAAGTAAATTAGGGTTATCCTTTCGTTATTTTATTTATATAGTAAATTAATTAGAGCAGTATAATTATTCGATAGGAATTATAATATAAATCAGTTTAATCGATTTAGTACGCGAAATTAATATTAATAGCGTTTACTAAATAAGTATATTATTATAGGAGTTAGTAATAAGACCCCTCTTAATAATAGAAGATGACCCTATTCGATTTGGGCAAATACTTAATATTATTAAGAATTCTTATTTTTAATATAGTTTTAATATTATTAAGAAGTTTATAGCCTCCCTCTATAAGGCTTAATTAATATTAAAAGCGAATAAAGCTATCGTCAGTTACATTATCCTTCGCTAGATTAATTTCTAGGAGCATTAGGAGGATAAACGTATTAGTATTTCTAATTAGGAGTTCGAAGAATTTGAGCGAATTTACATTATAAAGAGGAATAAATAATTTATTCCTTTAAATTAATTAGAATTCCTTTTATATTTAAATATTACCATTTAAAAGTTCGATACTATTCGTCTTATTATTTATAGCATTAATTATATTATAATAGAGTTTTTAAAATAATATATTTTTACATTAAATAACGTTATTAAGGTTGACTTTCTTAGGGACTACATCGCGTTTCGAATCCTTAAGGGGATCTACGCTCTTAATTAGGATATTTAGAATTATAATAATTTCAACATTAAATTCTAGTAAAATATATTCTTCGATATTAGTTCTATTATTACCCTTATTATTGTAAGGGTATTTAGTATTTTAGCTAATAACGTACTTTGTAAGCGAGCCTTCTCTACTATAAATTTTTTAGAAAACTCCCGCTATAACCACTCATTAGCTGAACGTATAGATAGTTACCTTCGTCTTTATAAATAGGAAGAGGCTTAGAAACCTTTATTAGTCTTTTATTGGGCTTTCTTCCGCCTAGAAGGACGAATTATTATTATAAATTGAGGAGTAGTTGTATAATTATATATACGAGAACGATTAAGATGAGCGAGAGTGATCTAGCTAGATAGAAAGCTTGTAAATGAAGCTATCGCGATGAAAGATAGTTAATAATATATACATTACCTAGAAATAATTAGAAATATAGTAAAATTGAGTGCTTGAGTGCCAGTATTTATTAATGTAATGATAGATTTTGGCATTTTTAGTATTTTTGGTGCCTAGAAGTGGCCTCCAGAACCCCCCAGTCTAGGCTCCAGACCCCAGAAATTAGTTACGTGCCCTGAAAATATGGGAAGGATGGCCATTTTTACTTGAAATTTCTACTGTCAGGAAATTCAAATGGATCTCTAGCCCACCGTAGCATCGATCATCCCATCCAGTACGTTATCTAATCTTATCAGCTCAGGCGGTGGGCGATGGCATAAAAAGTTTAGGACTGCGACGGCCAGAAAAAAAGTTGATTGCTATCGAAGCCAATCGGGGGTGGGGCGCTTGCACTGCAACGAGTCTGCAGACAGAAGAGATCCATCCTTGGTCCTCTCCTTCTCTCACTCTTTCATCTACACCCAACAACCACAACCACCACCACACCCCAAAAATGCCTAAAATCAAGAAGAAGGGCCAGGCCGGCGCGGCCAAGAACTACATCACTCGCACACAGGCTGTGAAGAAGCTCCAGCTTAGCCTTCCCGACTTCCGCAAGCTTTGCATCTGGAAGGGTATCTACCCTCGCGAGCCCCGTAACAAGAAGAAGGTTTCCAAGTCGGCCACTGCCTCGACCACCTTCTACTACACCAAGGACATCCAGTACCTCCTCCACGAGCCCCTTCTTCAAAAGTTCCGTGACCAGAAGGTCCTCGAGAAGAAGATCTCCCGTGCTCTCGGCAGAGGTGATGTTTCGGATGCCGCCCGCTTCGAGCGCCATGCTGCCCGCCCCGAGGCCACTGGCAAGCCCAGGTACACCCTCAACCACGTCATCCGCGAGCGCTACCCGACCTTCAACGATGCGCTCCGCGATCTCGATGACTGCTTGTCCATGCTCTTCCTCTTCGCCAACCTCCCCTCCACGAGCGCGGTTCCCGCCAAGATGATCGCCCGCTGCGAGCGCCTCTGCCTCGAGTTCCAACACTACCTTATTGTTTCCCACAGCCTGCGCAAGTCGTTCCTGTCGATCAAGGGTATCTACTACCAGGCCAACATCCAGGGCGAGGATATTCTCTGGCTCGTTCCCTACAAGTTCAACCAAAGGATCGTCGGCGATGTCGATTTCCGCATCATGGGCACTTTTGTCGAGTTCTACATGACTCTCCTCGGATTCGTCAACTACAGACTTTACAGCTCGATCGGTCTCAAGTATCCTCCCAAGTTCGACCAGCTCAAGGACGAGAACGGTGCTGAGCTCGGCGCTTTCTCCCTGGAAGGCGTCAACATGGCCACCCAGGGCGAGACCAAGGCCGTCACAAACGGAGAGGAACAGCAGGGCCCTGACCCCAAGGTCCAGGCTGAGGTTGACAAGATTATCAAGCAATTGAAGGAGGACGAGTCCAAGAGTGACGAGACTGCCGAGGGAGATGCCGAGGCCGACGACGAGGAGAAGCCCACAGACTCTATCGACAAGTTCGAGCCCGTCGCCCCTGGTGGTGATGTTCTCCCTCAGCCGGCGTACAGCAGCAATGACCCTTCGCAGCTGTTCGCCAATTTCACATTCTATCTCTCCCGTGAGACCCCCCGCCAGCCTCTCGAGTTCATTCTCCGTGCCTTCGGCTGCAAGAGGATAGGCTGGGATTCCGTCCTCGGCGAGGGTGCTTTCACAAATGACGAGTCGGATCCCTCCATCACCCACCACATCATTGACAGGCCGGTCGTACAAGCCGCTACCAATGAGGACGGCGATGGCGAGGACAACCAGACGGCCCAGAAGGTCGGACCCAACCAGAGATACCCCGGCAGGATATATGTTCAGCCCCAATGGGTGTGGGACTGCGTCAACGACGAGGAGCTCAAGAGCCCCGAGCTCTATGCTCCCGGTGCCGCTCTCCCTCCCCATCTTAGCCCCTTCGTCAAGGCCGCCCCTGGCCAGTACGATCCCACTTTGCCCCTTGAGGCTCAGCAAACCGAGGCCGAGGCCATCGAAGCCGACCTTGAGGATGCTGAGAAGGATGGTGCTGAGGAGGGCTCCGATGTCGAGAACGACATGGATGTCGACGAGGCTGAGGACGATGAGGAAGAGGAGGAGGGTGACGAGGAGGATGCCGAGGAGGCGGAGGAGGAGGATGCTGAGGAAGATGAGGAGGAATCCAAGACTCTCCAGCGCCAGCTTGAACTGGAAGCCGAGCTCCAAGGCAAGAAGGTGCAGAACAAGAAGGTAGACCCCAAGACCAAGGCCAAGCTAGAGCAGCGCAAGACCCTTGAAAAGAAGGCACGCGAGGAGGCCGAGGATCTGGAGCGCGCGAAGGGCATGCTTAGCAAGAAGAAGCGCAAGCTGTTTGAGCAGATGCAGTATACCAACAACAAGAAGAGCGCTCAGGACGAGAAGCTCCGCGCCAAGAGGAGAAAGCTGGAAAAGGAGAAGGCGCAGAAGGCGTAAGGTTAAAACACTGGCAAGGCGTAATTTTTAGCACTTGATGTTTTGGAATGGGATACCAAAGGCTCATTTTTTCTTTGTGTAATTGACAAGTTTTGAATCATATTCATCGTGCCCACTCGATGCAAAAGTGAAAATGATTGTGACAGATTGTGACATGAAGATGGGCCTCCACAAGACTTGCTCCGAGGGTTAGGGATCGCTACGAAAACAAACGATGGGACGCCAAAGAAAAGTTCGAAGAAACTGAGAAGAGGACGAGCGAAAGGTGAGAGCTCAAAGTAAACTACCTTATTAGAGGAATGAGCAAGAATTTGCTGGTCACTTTACCATCCTTGTTGTTATGATAAACGGATATTTACAGGCGTCAGTGCGGTTCTTCCACCCTCAATCTCTTTTCACTGCTTGATCACCCAGAATTTGCACCAAACAACCCTGCCGACGTTGGCACGGCACCCACTAAACTTGCAACAGAATGTCTTCACACATGAACCAAGAAGAATCCGAGGAGGATTGGGATAAAGACACCGAAGATATCAATTCGATCGCCTCAGATGAACTGCACGAAACACGCCCTAATCGGTGGAAAGGTCCCCCCTCCACATGGCTCACATTCACCGCGCAGGAAAGAAAGGCCTATCAAGCGTTAGAGGGTTTGCGCAGGCGTGACTTATCAGCACATCTCTACAACGCGCATGCACTGAAAACTCGGGTCAAAAGGCAGAAGACAGAAGAGGTGAGTTTACCGAGGCGTATCAAAATAGCAGAAGTTAACGATTACTCAGGCAACCAACGATCAAACTGAAGATGATCAGGGTCCACGGCACAGAGAGAATGAGTGGGCTCCGAGCCATCGATGGACGGCCTGGCCACTGAGGACTGGTGAGGTCGTTGATGATGAGCTCCTTCCCCGGACCGCAGACGAGCACGAGGCTTTCACGCTGCGTCGGACTGTCCAGACTTACCCAAGCAAGAATCTGGAGGAAGAAATTTCGGCAACAATTCTGCGATGTGCCAAGGAAAAGTTCCGAAGCAGAGGGTTCCCGGAAGAAGACGACGAGGATGATCAATCAGCAGTACAGCCGGCAGGCGAAGGGAACGATGGCGTCGTGGACTCAATAGAAACGGGCGACAACGACGACCATCACCATGCCGAATCCAGCCAGTTGCCATCTAGCCCGCCAAGGCGCAACGACGAGTCCTCCCGGTATAGCGTACCACTCTCGAGCCCGGTCAAAGGTGAGCCAGTCTCTCAAGACGAGAACAGTAAGCAAACTGGCTCCTCTTCGCATATCTCCAACTCCTCACGTCGACGCCGTCGAGCTCCTACGCCTACCTACATCCCCGCCCCGTCAGTCGACGACGACAGGTCCTACAAACTACTACGTCCCGCATCGCGGCGCATCCTCTCCAAGCTGGACGAGACCTTAACAATTCTACACAATGCTCGCGTTGCCGGTCTCCGCGACCTGTCCGAATCTTCTGCTAGTGACACCGAAGATAACGACAACGACGCCGAGACGGAGCCTGTCCGACAGCAGCAGCAGCAGCGCACGCGAAGAGGACGACCCCGTGCGCCATCACCGTCCCCATCCGCGGAAGCCACAGCTTCCGAGTCCAAACCAAATCCGCGAAGCAGGCGCGGCCGTAAAAGAAAAGTACGCATCCCGCTCGAGGGCGAGACAGAAGAGGAAATGCTTGTCCGCGTCGCCCGCGAGACACACAGGCGGATACCCTCCTTTTCTCGTTCTCGGGCTTCCTCGTTCCACACAACCGACGACGACGACGAAACAGCTTCTGAGGCCGATACCGAAGCCGTGCCGCCAAGATCCTACCAACTACCCACCTCCTCCAAGAAGACAAAACGTCCCACCAGGGACCGGAGCAGAAGCAGAAGCGTAACCAGCACCGCCGCCGCCGCCGCCTTGACCGCCGTCCAAGAAAAAGACCGCATGGACCGCGTCGCCCGCTGGGGTCTCCGCGACTGGCGCGACGTACTGGGCGCGGCTGCCCTCGCCGGGTTCCCGCAGAGCGTGATTGCCCGCGCGACGCAGCGGTGCAGCACCCTTTTTGGAGAGGAGATGACGATGCATACCCTTTCTTCCTCCAAGACCAAAACGACAACCTACCACCCCGGCGACCCGCTCCCCGAGTCTTCGGACTCGGAAGTCGACACGGCTGATGAGTTGGAGCAGAGGAGGACGGTTAGTAGGCAGCCGAGTCTTGTGAGGACGTTTTCCCCTCCTGATGATTCTCAGGAGGATAACCAGGAAGATGAAGTTATGGAGGGTGTTGAAGCTGCTCCAGCCGAAGCTGGAACAGAGGCTGCAGAAACGGAGAGACAAGGAAGGGGAAGAACGGGACGCGGTAGAAGCGAGAGCCGGGCCCGGAGCAGGAGCAGAGCCAGAAGGGCGGGTACGCCGGCACCGGGCCTAGGCGGCAGCGGCGGGCTGAGGGTGAGGAGACGGTCGGTTACACCGGCGGCGGGTGGGGATGTGTATTTCTGCCCGTATCCTGAGTGTGTGAGAGCTGTGGAAGGGTTTGCGAGGAGAGCGAATATGCATCGACACTTGAAGCTTGTTCATGGGCGGAGTCCACCTGCTTCTCCCGCAGGTTCTGTGGTGGGAGGGGATGAAGATAGTATGGATGAGATGGATGGGGGGATCCATTTGGACGGGTTTTTGCAGCCGATCAAGGTGCGGAAGGGGTGGAGAGGGGAGGATCTGATGCAGAGGGAGAGGGAGAGAGGGAGGAGTTATGGGAGAGGGGAGAAGAAGGTTGGGCGTTGAATCTGATGTGAATATGAACTTTGGGGATGATGAGACTGGAGGACATGAGATTGATCTTTGAAGGCAGTTAGTCTCAATATCTTATGAAGATTTCGCGACACAGCAAGATCTGAACTGGGGAAACGGCTACTATGGAAGAATTGCTGCATATGCTCTTTACCATGTAAACAATAACAGTTACAACTGTTGCTAAGATAACTGACACTTATGGCCCCCTTCTTGATACTTCTTTCTGCATAAAAGTCTTACTTACTTACCACTGCCATTAGTCCGGCAACCCTTCCAGGGTACGATCTCCAGACTTTTCTTTCCTCCGACAGTAATTTTTTTTCCTTGTAGTTCTTCTATTTCTTTTACCCAATCCAAGTGAAGCGGGATGTCTCCAACTTGAGCTTCCTTCGGATGTAACAGCGTGAATCTTCAGCACACTTCAAAAATCCAGGAGGTACAACACCCTTTCTCCTCAATCAACCATTTACAACCAGTTCAAGATCTTAATACACGCCCCATACCGCGCCATTCTATTCTCTCTTCCTTCGAAATCGTCAAATCACCCATCCTGTGCTCCAACTAATCCAACTCCCCGCAACCCAACGATCTTTCCCCCCATCTCCTCCTTTCCTTTGACCGAAATTAGGAGGTAGTTCATAAGAAACATGATTTTCAAAACTGACAACAACAAGGCTAGATGGCCGAGCGGTCTAAGGCGCCACGTTAAGG
The DNA here is from genome assembly GCF_033439725.1 of Neurospora tetraspora. Classification (NCBI taxonomy): domain Eukaryota; kingdom Fungi; phylum Ascomycota; class Sordariomycetes; order Sordariales; family Sordariaceae; genus Neurospora; species Neurospora tetraspora. The sequence continues at coordinate 6,106,479 of NW_026944383.1, forward strand.
TAAACCCTTAATCCGAGAAATCCGTGGTCCGAAAGGGCGTGAGTTCGAATCTCACTCTAGTCAGTAACGTATCCACCTTCGCTCAGGTGGGAACTTCCTTTTTCGATTTCTTGTCTTTTTTTATTTTTTTGGTTTTCACCTCCTCTTGTGTGGTTACGAATCTCTGCTCAGCTGTCAAGGCTCTTTTTTTCACTGATGGTGTGGTGTTGGAAGGAATTTTCGCGACTGGCCAGAATATTTCGTGATGGTGTAGCGAGTTGTGATGCATCAATTTTGAAACTCCAGGATCCTGACAGTAAGATATCGATAACATCATCACGGTAACAAAACATTTGTCAAAGCAGGTTGAATGCACAACGATCTGGGTAGCAATGTAGATCCAATTCTCCGAATTGTCCCATCCACTACATCGTAGCAGGAATCATTCAACTCCAAACAAAGGAGAAACCAGTTGATATATGATGAGGGTATCAGTGCTTCATAAAGAGTACAGCATAAGCGACAACGGCCAAACCAACCATCCCATCCCATCATCGGGGATGTTATTTTAACAACCAAACAACCAAGCCAACAGGACTAAGAATGATAAAAATTCCTCCTCTAAGCATCCAACCAGCGCCAAAACACCTCCTCTTCCCCCTTCCTATTGACCATGTCCCACCAGTTCCCCAACTCAAGTTCCCTTAAAAAGTCCACCAACAGACCAAGCCCGACACTAACTCAACCCAACCGTGGAGTCTTCCTCCTGTTTCCGGCAATGCCTACAGTAGCATCTGCCGTCGGGATTGGCATGTTTTCCATACCCTCCGTGATGATCCCACTGGCATGGCCTGTTATCTTTTTCTTCGCTATTCCACGAGGTGACTGTCTCCGATTACTCCTCCTGAAGAGCGGTATGTGAGTTGCATTCCCTTCACTGTGTTCGTGATTGTTGGCATGGAAACCGATCACAGATGCAGATGGCGCCGGCGGCGGTGCCATTGACATTGTGCTGGATGACAATTCGCCAAAGACTGTTGGCCCACCACCGAGGTTTGGATTAACTTCTCGTAGACTCGGGTCCAGCGGACGCGGCTTGATTCGGGTGCTCGCGGCGGGACCGGGCGTGCCGAAAGGATTATTGCTTGGTGAAACGGGCACGGATAATGGCACTTTGGAAGGTGAACGTCAAGGCGAGACGACGATATCACTATATACCGCAGTCGTCGTTGCACGTTTGGCTGGGCTTGTTGTCTGCGTCGTTGAAGGCTTGTCCTGCATGCCTGCAATGAGCGTCTCATGGCCCGCGGTGCGCGGAAGGTCCGTCGGGTACTCGTAGCGCTTCTTCTCGGGCGTGTCACCGGTGGGCTCGTACTCGCGCATCTTGGTGCTCTGGATGTCTTCGCGGAGGGCGGCAAGGGGCTGACGGAGGGACTCGTCAAGCGGCTCAAGAGACTCCCGCAGGGTCTTCGCATCGTTATCCATCTCGCCACTAAGGTCGCGGATACGGTCGAATCGGTCGCCGAAATGGTCCGCAATGTTAATGAAGGACTTTTCGACGGTTGAGGTGAGGTTCTCCATCGAGACAGCATGTTGTTCGTGGTGCGTGGAGTTTTCGGAGTGGGCGCGGGAGACGAAATCGTCAAGATCCTGCATCTGGACATCGAGATCTTTGAGCTGGGCATCAACTACACGGACCGTCTCGGCATGGACAGATTTTGTGGTGTTCTGTATAGAGTTGCTGTGCTCGTCGGCAGTCTGTGACTTTCATTAGCAAACGAGTCTCCCAAATGTGACACGACCCAGGTAGCTTACCGCCCAGTCCTCCTGCATCTTGTTCTTGAGCGCATCACGAGATTTGACGACGGCCTCCATAAGTCTGTTGTCCTTCTCGTTCCAAGCGTTCATGCCTTCCAGATACTCGGACATACTGCCCTCAAACGTCGTATTCGAATCCGTGACGGCCTGTCGAATAAGTGCCGTTTTCCCGGCCAGGCGAGACTCTTGCATCTCCGCCTGCGAGTTGATGAGGGAGCCGATCTGTAGCAGAAGGTTTTGCCTCTCCTCGGCCGCTTGTCTTCGCTCCTCCTCCAAAACCTCCTGGATCCGGGCTGACACAGTTGTGTTAGACTCCACAATGGTCTGACTAGCACCCTCAAGCTCTTGCCGGAGTCTATCGGCTTCGGCTTTTTGGGCGGTTATTGTTTGAAGCAGATCCTCAAAGATGGATTTGCAATCCTTCCCAAGCGAACTATACGAAGCATGTAACTGACTGTGAAAAGTAGTTAGTTCGCCCAGGACGTCACCTGCAATCCGCTCAGCCGCCGAGGCAATAGCCTGGAGCGATTCTCCAACGCGCTGTTTCACGGTGTCCCGAACAACCTTGATTTCTTCCAGCACGTTGTCCATCTCCTCCTTAGACTTTTGCTTCTGCTCCAGCAGCTGTGTCCTAGACTCTGCGAAATGCTCCAAGTTCTGGTCGAGGAAGGCTTGGGTTGTGGACAGCTTGTCGAGCTCCTCCTGGACGAAACTTTGCATCCGCTCGGATACGCTGGAGATATGCTCCTCCTGCCCCTTGCGAAACTCCGCAATCCGACTTTCAACAAGCTCAGTAATACCTGTAACTTGCGATTGCGACATGGCCCACGTGCTACGATTGAGCGCATGTAGGTCGGACCTTCTTCTGTTCTTCGCATGGAGCCCTTCGACATCTTGGACGGTCCGCTTGATGGTAGAAATAAGCTCATCACCCACTTTAGCAAGCTTCTGTTCGGTTGTTTGATGCGCCCTTCGGATGTGCGCCTCCTCCGTCAACGACTTCCTGGTAGCTGCCAACACCAGCTCGGTTTGGTCCAACACATCCTTGGTCTCGTCTAGCTGTGCTTTTGTGGCTTCGTGCTCTTTTCGGAGCCCCATAAATGTTGATGTCATCGTATACAGCTCCTGGAGCTTGTTTCGAAGGTTCGTTTCGAGTGTCTCGATTCTGGCCGCTTGTTCTTCCGTAAGGATACGCCGCGATTCGTTTTGTACGGTCAGCTCTTCGTAAGCATCGTTCGATAGATAGACACCGTTTCGTTGACGAGTAGCAATTAGCTCGCTTTTGAGTTTCTCGATCTCAGTCGCAAACTCTCGAAGTAATGTCTTTTTGTTGAGCAACGCGTTGATTTGCGGTTTGTTTCGAATGTTCTTGGCCCTAAAAGCATAATCAAGTGTGGAAATCGTTTCATCCATGTTACTCCTGGCCGGTGATATTGTCGCAATGATGCAAGTTTTTGTCCGCCCACCTAACGAGTCTTGGAGTAGACGTGTAAGTTTCGATTCTCTGTAAGGAATATGGGGGCTGCGGTCGACCAGGGCGTTGATGACACGACCAAGAGTAAGCAGACTCTTGTTGATGAGACCAGCCTCGGCGGCACGTTTGTTCTCGGCTCCAGAGCGCTGGATGTTTTCGCTGCCAGCGAGATCAACCAAATTCAGCTTTCCCCCCATCAGATAATCCTCTCCATTCTCGGTTTGCTGCTTGACATGAACGGTAATGGTAAAGACGGTATGACTACGACTACTGAGGTCGTTGCACTTTGTCGCGGCTACTTGGCGCCTCACACTGCCCTCTTGAAGCCATCTGAGGCCGTCTGCCGCGCTCAAAATATGTCTTTCCTCCATGCCTTGCACAATGGTCGTGGCATGGCCCTTTTTCGAGTTGTCGTCAAATATTTTGAGCTTCGTGTTGTCCTCTGCCGAGAGCAGATCACGCAGCTCTTCATTATAAAGTTCGATAAACGAGCATCGCACACAGTGTTCCTTGTCGTCCACTTCAAGCTTATTGAAGAGAGCGTGCAGAACTCTGGGGATGATGCCTGCGGTGTCGGGAAGCATGCCGAAAGTCTGATTCATGTCGCCTGACATGGTGTATGTCTTGCCCGTGCCTGTTTGGCCGTAGGCGAATATGGTACAGTTGTAACCGGCGAGCATCTAGTTCAAGTCAGCCATGGACAGGCCCTAATCGCTCTGATAGCCCTTACCTCTTCTAAGATAGGCTTCACCACCTCGTCAAAGACCATGGCTTGATCGGCGGCCTGCGAGAAGACGCGATCAAAGGTATACGTCTTGTTGCTGACTGCATTGGGACCCATTGATAGCTCAACTATCCTGCCCTTGAGGCCCTCCGTCTTGACAACGACGGCGCTGTTTTCCTTGACCTCCCGGTCATTGCGTCCTCGGCAGCGCACAACGACGTTGATGTTTGTAGTGCCCTCGTCCTCCGGGTCGAAATCGCGCTCCTTGCGCTTCGCACCTGCTGTTGCCGACACTTGCGAGTCTGCGGGGGAGGCGGCACCCGATCGCTCGGCGCGGGATCCCGATGCGGATGCATTTCGGAGGGCTGATTGTCGACCTGTCGAAGATGCCGTGCTTCTTGTGGCTGGAGGTCGCATGCTGCTGTTGGTACGCGTCCCGGCGGCGGATGGTGGACGCGACATGGCTGATGGTTTTTTACGCTCCATGCTGGAGCTGCGCGATTGGGCGATACTTTATCGTAAGGTCGAGGTCGCGAAATCGAGGAGAAAGTTTAGCCGAAGGAGAGACGAGAAACGAAAAGATGCGAAGTGACGACTGTTGAGCTAAAGTACACAATGGGCGAAAATCAATCCAAAAAGCATTGGTGGTGGTGATCGAAGAGCTGATGGCAGAGAGAGAGGGAGCGAGGTCGTGGGTCGTTCAATCGGCCGGTCGACGCCTTTTTCTTATGTGCGAAAGACGGCAGTGTCGTCGTGGAGAGATTGGCGTGTAGAATCTACACGTCGTCGGGAATGAGCGACTGGACGTCGCGAGCCCGGCCTTTGCTTGTCGATTATGCGAGCGACTCGGTCGGGTAGGTCTTGGGCAAGGACGGGTTGGATGGCGGGGATCGCTTTTTCCAATGTTTGCGTTCGGTCCTTTCCAGTTGAGTTGGGTGCTTGCCTTGGCTGCTTTGGCGCAGGGACAGGCGCGACATCAACATCGGTCTCCACTGTCTACACTGCTGTATTGGGCCATTGCTGGGGCAACCGAACGCTTCCCGGTGTAAGTAAAACAAACGCACAGGCCACTGATCTTCCTTAGCCAGGGGCTTGCGCTGTTCTTTCTTTCTGTCAATCATCGCTGGAGACGCTGACCAGTCAGGAAACGGCCTGCAGCGGACAGCGGCCTGTGACTGCGAGCCAGCACATTGCCCCTCTTTGTGTCCTTCCCCATCACGCGCTTCAGTCCCGCAGCGAGCAATGCTGCTTCAGTGCTGACCCCTCCGTCTTGCCTGCCGCTTTCACCGCCGCCTGCCGCCGCCTTCATGTGAATATGTAGACGGGAGGTAGGTACGTGGGTACCTCTACGTAATCTGGGGCAGCTGCCGATGGTCGGTGGTGGCCGCCCCCAGATCACGAGGGGACCTTGACGGACAACACCCAGCAAGCGCAGCCTCCCCCACCCATTGCATATAACGACGCATCTGACGGCTATCTAACAACTCCCATCCTCTTATTCTCGCTTTCTTTTCTCTCTCATCACAAAGCTAGCACAACATCACACACAATTATAGTACGAACAGATGATATCGCTGTCCGCCATTCTCGACCGTCCGTCCTGCCACTAAGCCCGTTGGATGAACGAGACTCGACTTAGGAGTTCGTCCCATCTCCGTCGTTCCCATATAACACCCTAAGCCGTGTCCAACCCCAAGCATCTTCATCAGGATATCCAAGTTTCAACATGTCGACGCCTACTTCGCCGCCGATTTCTCCCCTTCTATTCTCCGCCCAGCTTTATCCTGGCCGAGCGCTGGGCTGGTTGGTGCTTGGAGCGTCGTTGCACGATGTCTTGACCCGCCTCAAGACAGAGCCCCAGCGGTTCCCGAATCTCGATGTCAAGTACAGCCCAACCTCGCCGACGACGTCGATTATCATTATCGATCTCCCTGCAAACGGCATGCGGCTACAATTCGACGCCCCAGAGCAGCGACTACGCTTGATCGAGGTGTTGGACTTTACAAAGAATCATATCTTTCTCAAGGCAGCCGATAACAAGGAGCGTGACCTTGTTCGTCCTTCCACAGCATCTACCCTGTCAACCGATAACGCCGCGGGCCCTACGTTCCGTCACATCTATCAACGGTTTCTTGGTCCCACTTATGATGGGGAGTTCGTTGATGGACCAAAGACCCCAGACAACGCCGTCGACCAATATGGCCTATACTGTTTGTCATGGCCCGGCGTGGCCTTCACCTTCCTCATGAAGAAAGAGGCCTACTCGGCCAAGAAGAACGTGGTTGACCTGTTGCCATCCACCGCGGTCCCCGAGGTCATGGGCATTTTCAGTGGGGATTCATGGACACAGGCCCGACAGACGCTGTGGACTGATGTGCTGCCCAGTCTCAAGACGTTCACGCCACTCACTAAGGGAAAGGAGGTGTTTCCTGACGAGGTCTCTCTGATCAAAATTTACGGTGCAGGGAAACTGCAGGTCTTTCGAAAGTGGACGGATCAGCACTTTTGGATCAGGCTTGGACAGACTACTCCGCAAGACCTTGTATCCCACTTGGGTCCTCCCGATGCTATATACCGGAAGAGCGACCATAAGATGTTCGCACACAATACGCGGACTGGTAGCGATGCCATGAAGCGACCAGACAGTGCTGATTTGAAGCATCAGGACGACCTTACAGACACAGATCAATCGTCGGCAAACGCTGGGTCGGATGGTTACCACTCTAGCGACGATGAAACCAGTGACATCAGCACCGAAGGCGGCCACGTGTCAGGCGAGTGCTTCTACAACTATTTCTCCCATGGATTCGATGTGCTGGTCTCAAAGCCGACGGCGCCATCACCGGTACCGCCTTCTCAGGAGCAAGGGAAGAATGTACCTAACGTTCCCAAGGACTGGCTTCTCACAGCCAATGCCGACAGCCTTGTTGCCACTAAGATTGTTCTGCACGGAAATGTGCCTGGGTCATATCCCTTCAACCGACACCGTCGCTGCCGATGGGAAATCCCGTATCTCTCATCCGTCTCGGACGTTGTGATCAACTCGGAGTCGGATTTTCCGCAAATTGAGGAGAGCCTGCGCAAGGAGTGGCAGTCCCTTTACCCTTCTGAAGAAGAAGCGCGCAAGGCTCAGAGAGGCATGGTTCTCAACAGAGGCTGGGGAGACAGTCCCGGGAGCAGTATTGAGTTTCTCGGCGGGTGGGAAGGAGACGGCGCGACGGCAGCACCGGACGCCGGTGGCACGGCCAAGAAGTTTGATGGGCCCGCAGACTCCACGACTACTCTTTATGGATTCCCGGGATTCGTCTTTGAGGTGTTGAAGAATGGCGCTGTCACTGCGGTGACGGTGTTCTAACCTTTCCTTGCATGGCTACGAAGGTGTTTTGTATTTTCTCTGAGCGTTGGGGACAATTATCGACTTACACAGGGGGTCCCGAGGAACACATTGTTTATGATATCAACAAGGAGACAAATCTGGTCTTTTACGTTGGTTCTGGCGACATGGAGGTAACGGGCACACGGGTATTAGAGGGATGGGGCATCTCGCCAGTATTGTTTAATTTGCGGTGACAACTTTATACATAAGCGGAATTCTTTTCGAGATGGTTTAATCTCACATATGGCGCTGTCTTGTTCAGAGCCAAGATAGAGATAACTAAACATGCGTTGAACCCAGCAATCTGGTTCCGAAAGTCGCTTGCACATGACGGTCCAAGGAGTACATACACCCATACATACTGCCAACCTGAAATGCCTGCTTGAAACACACCATCCCTGCCTCCTTTGTTGGGGACAATGGTTTCAATAAAGAATTGTTGGACGGTTGGGATGTTGGAAATGGGAATGCCCCTTGTTCATCACATCGCAACGAGAGCTGTGGGGGTTCTTTCCTTCTCGCAGATCAACCCCCATCCCCTAACATCTAGAATAGAGGTAGGTAGTTATGTAGATACAACAAGTAACAACGAACCACCTGACCGGAGCGTTAGTCACACCACCTCGATATACCAACATACTGCTTCCTACCTTGAGAAACGAATATTCAACTCAACATGATGATCACTCAGCCTTGAAAGCCGCAATGCTGCCATGTGAAAATGCAATGCAGTACCTAATGGAATATTTTGTAGCATGGGAAATACAACGTGCTGACATGCGTCCAAAGTCAACAAACAACCCTGAGGAGCTGCGCTTGTCAGTGGCTCCCAGGCCCGACGGAACGTGATCCATAGCGGGTAACAGTGGGGTACTCTGCCCGTGCCCCACTTCCTCGTTTTCTGGCTCTTTTGCAGGCAGGCATGCCAGGGGGCCCCCTATGAACTGCCGAAAAGGTTGATGACACAGCAAGGACGATCCGCCGTTTCAACGGGCCACAGCAGGAAGCCGTGAGCTTGCAGGGCGACGGAACCAGTGGCAGTGACGGGTTTGGGTGGGAGCACGAGTGGAACCTCCACCGAACATTTTGGAGAGATGTTCGGGAGAGACAGCCCCGTATCGCACCCGTATCGCATGCACTGGACCTGCACTGTCTTGGTGAGTGACCTTCGATTTCGACCTCGTGTTCCCATCTGTCCCAATCCCATCGCATCGCATCCATCGAATTACTCCTTTCAGCGGCCTGTTCCTGTCGCACCTAGAGCCAGAATCCATTGGGCCATTGTTTCTCTCCCTTACATGCGCCGCTAGAAGTATTCGTGCAGCCATCTTATAGTGCGCTCGGCGAATAGAAAGTAGCTCACAACACAGCATTGCACTGCATCGGTACCTTGCCCATCTGACGTCGTCGTTGGCCATTGTCTTGGTTTGTGTTCACATGGCAGACTGAAGCCACTGAAGAAGCGCCCAGCCCAGCCAGCCAGACCCCCAAGAACAAGACCGCTACAGACACCTTCGACTATCACGAGAACCGACCGACAAGACGGGAGACACTTGGCGACGACCCTCCACCGGAGACTAGAGGAGCCGAGCGAGGTTGCCCATACAAGACGCTCGGAAGCCAAGACGGACTGCGCATCCTCTTCATCTCATACACCACCACCGACGAGAAGACTGACAACGACAACGATGCATATCATTATCCATTCCATGCGACTCTAGTTCCTCCGTTCCCGCTTCCTCTGAAGACGTGGCATGTGAACGGCGCAGCACAGCAATGACCGACCAAGATGCCAGCCCATCATCCAACCTTCGTCCGCGCCGAGCAACCAAGCAACCCGACCTCGTTCCCGACCGCCACGACCATGCCTCGACAGCCATCTCTGGCCAGGACTACCAGGTCACCACGAACCTCCCCGACGTTTTTGTGACTTCCTCAAATCTTAACGACGACCACGATGATCACCCTCGCGCCGATGACCGAAATTTCTCCAAAGGCGCCCTCCGCCCTCATAAGCACAGAACGAATGGCGCCTTTCTCCTTTCCGATCCTGTCTTCGGCGCGCATGCTCCAAATACCCAGCTACAGTTACCCAAGAGGCAGAGCTTGTTAGAGCCTAGCAGGAATAGGACCATTAAGCATGGCCTGGACAGGTCGCCTGGCCGGAACAAGCGTACGGGTTCTTCGAACGAGGTAGGCCTGGGGCTTGTTCAGCGCTCAGGATCGACAGCTGAGCCATCTGTTCGACAAGCACCCTCCATCACCGGCAGTACTGCCACGTCGAACCGTGCTTCTCTGGCAGGCGAGACGGTCATTGGGACGAATCCGTCCCCACGAACAAGCATGGCGCCCCTAGATATGGAGTCGGCCCAGATTGTGAATATGGCTCTTAACCTGAGCGAATCGAGGAGGATAGCGTCGCGAAGGATCATCTCTCAGCCAGTGCCTCCAAGACTAGGGCCAGTGCCGGAAAACAGTACCGGAGGAAGTCTTCGACAACACCTGCAACAGCAAAGAAAAGTTTCGCGAAATATGTCACCTAGACCGGACCACTCCCCGCGCATCGCATCTACACGGTCACTGCAAGCTCCAGCCGATCTCGGACCGTACCAATACCACTTTTCCCAGTCGACCTTGGCGAGAGCACAAAAGGCAAGGGAATACTTGGGGTTGATGGCACAATACAGACGGATACTAGAACTGCTACCCCCATTGAAGGCCGACCGATCAGCAACATCTTCCACCGTTAGCCCTCCCCTAACGCCTAGTGGCTCTAACTTCCCTACTAGATCACCGACCCATGGCGCCGAAACAATAATTGGCCGACCTTATAATCCGCTGCAGTATATCCGCAACAGGAAAATTCGGGCTCGTGAGAGGAAGACCCTGGATGGAGAGGGTCAGGGCTTCAATGATGTTGAAAGGGTTTCTGAATGGGTTGACGAAGTAGCCAAATGGATCGCCAAGGGTCAGGACCGAGTACCGGGAAATCCTTCGATACCTCCATTCTCCCCGCCTCGTATTCTCTCTCATGAGAATTCTCCCCAGTCCCTCGCCTCTAGGCCGACAACAGCAATGCCCAAACTGAAACGACCGCGGGTTGACTGGGCCGTAGATCCGGCGGATATGATCGCGGACATCTATTGGCTTGAACAGGACGACAACAAGTTCCTTCTGGAGGATAGGAATTGGAAGCGCCTCTTTCCGCAACGTGGTGCCGAAATTTACCGTTCGCTCTCAAGAGATGATACTCCAGGCTCAAGCAAGATCTTTTCCAACTCCAATAGCCTCACGACTCTAGACAAGGCTCGCACGGAACAGCCACCCCAGGTTGCGGAACAAAAGTCAACGCAAAAGGCGCATCACGAGCAACCGCTCGGCTTTAGTGCAAGTCGGGCTCGGGACAAAGCACAACAGAAACTTCGGGCGCTCAAGGGATCCCATCATCGAGCCAACAGCTCCATATACAATCGCGACATTATTCGGATTCATAGAGGCTCGTTTTCAGAGTCGTCTGATACGGACAGCGATCGGAAGCGGCGGGGCAGACATGGGACTATCTCCAGTAGTGGTAAGGACATACTGGCAAGGCAGATGGAAGACATGATCGCTCAGGAGCAGAGAGATATTGAAGCGCATCCTCTCTATGACCGGGATACGCAGCGGTTGAAGCTCCCAGATGCCGGATTGGCGACAACCGAAAAGGATCAGGAGAGGCTGCGGATTACACCGACGCCTACGCGCGCTGACAACGCTGATGGCCGCAGGCCAGCATCCCGCTCTGAGCCGGCCGACTTGGAGGGCTCTTATTTCAAGCTCCAAGCCAAGCCAGCCCCGGCACAGGTTCTCGCTGGACGGACTGGCGTTGGGTCACTCAATGAGGATAGGCGGTTTTCAACTGATTATGATACATCACCACCATATTCGCCCAACTTGCGGCCAATGCATGACGTACTAGTTCCTGGACTGGGCATGGACGTTTCGCCAAGGTCAACGAGACCAAGCTCACCGATAGCGAGTTCACCGAGCAGAAACCCCCTGACAAAAGTTAGGAGCATATTCCGAGATCGCAGCAGCGAGCGTTTGGCTGAGCTCCCATCACATATCGGAAGAGAAGAGAACCCCGAATCAGTGCAGTTCCTGTCCGATCGGCAACCGGTAGAATCCCCCGCGACTTTGGGCACCGCGACTGGCATGCTTTCACCTCCCGAGCGGAAGGCCTCTCGCAGTCCTCTTCGCAAAATAGTGACGAAAGGAACCGACTCGAGCCAAAAATCGAATAAGAGTACTGGAAATCACAAACTTCGGGAAGATGGAAGCAGTAGCCTGAAAGGGCTATTCCGGGGGCAACGCATTGATAGCGTCTTGCGTAGCGGTGTCTCCAAAGTCAGTGATATGTTCTGGCGAAAAGAGACTGCCCCAGGTCCCGTCGATGAGTACGGTTCTTCAGATGAGTCTGATGCGGAGAGCAGAGGAAGGTCCAGGTCCTTAACCAGCTCGCCACCACGAAAGGCTGGTCGTAGTCCGTCTAACTATGGTAAGGCAAACGGAGAGAAGAGCTACCTGGATGTCATGCCACAGTTCATACCTGCCGCGGAAAAGCATCATAGCAAGTCCAAATCCGTTGGCGGCTCGATCGAACAGAACGGTTTGCTTAGCGCTAGTCCCCCTTCGCGACCGCTCAGTCGTCGGTCCTCCCGCTTCGAACTTCTGAAACCGCCCAAGATCGACGTTCAGAATGCATCGCCGACATCATCTCCAGGTCCACTGGAGATCACTCGCTCACGCCCATGGGCTTCCGACGTATCTGACGTGGAGGGCTCGCGGAAGAGCAGCGTCAACACAGATGTTGGTGGTGTACGGGACACCGACGCTCGTCTGAACGCCATGCTATCCATGGCCAAAGGCCGTCAACTCTCCAACGCTTCTTCAGTAGGACGCTGGTCCATAGCCGACAGAGGGGAGAACGCCACGCCCGTCCCTCCCCATACCATTGTCTCCAAGCGGGAGATTGCCCGATTACGGGCGCTCCTCCTAAGCTCCGGCATCCACGCAATGGAAATCGACAGGCGCGCTAAAGCCCGCAAGCTCTTGAACTCTTCCAACAAGCCCGACAAAACCGCCACCACAACCAATTCCCGTCTCTCCTGGCCAGACATAGTCGCCCTCTCTCCCGACCCTTCCACCCGCCAACACCTCCTCGTCCGCCCCGTCGCCCAAACCGACCTCTTCCCCCTAGCCGCCAACATCCTCTCGTCCTCCATCCAAAACTCCGCAACAGCATTCCAGTCCTCCGTCGCCGTCTTCCAAACACAAACCGCGCCCCGCATGACGAACCGCGTCGAAGCGCTGCGGAGCCGAATCAGCGGCGAGCTGACGGAGATGACGAGGCGCGCGGCCGAGGAGGCGGACGACGCTGGTGGCGATCTTATGACGCACCAGCGGCTGAAGGTGAAGCGGGTGGTGGACATGATTGATCGGATGGTGAGGAGACGGCGGAGACGCTTTAGGTGGGTGAGGAGGGCCGGGTGGTTGGCGGTTGAGTGGGTGCTGGTGGGGTTTATGTGGTATGTGTGGTTTGTGGTGATGATTGCGAGGGTGTTGTTGGGGGTTGGGAGGGGGGTGGTTGGGGTGGGACGGTGGTTGTTGTGGTTGTAGGTGTGAACAGAGGTGAGAGTGGGAGGTTGAGGAAGATGGGGGTTTCTTGGATAATAGAGGTGTCTCTAGAAGTGAGAGAAAAGTCAGTGCCGTGTATTTGCGGTTTCATTTGTGTATACTGGGGGACTCACACGGGTTGGACTTTTCCCTACAAAGCATGGAAGCTGGAAGTGGGAGGTCATGGATGGATGCATGGAGCCTGTTTTTCTTCTTCTTTTTCATTTGCTGGGCTGGCGTTCTCAAGTTGCAGTCAACCCACCAGAGTTTTTGCTTTTGTTTCTTTCTTTTGTTAACTCAACTTTTCTGGCCTGTAGTTAGGAATCCAACAATACCCGGGTTTTGGCCGTCGAAGAGGACGGATTTTGCATACGTAACTATAGATACTGGAGGAGGAAGGAGTTGGGTATAGCTGTAGCTAATGGATAAAGCTAATGTTCGATGCTCTACATTAACAGCCGAGTATGTAGTTATAGGGCAACCGTGGTGAATGGACTGAGCATGCTCTTCACTTCTGGCACCAGTTGATGGCTTTGAAAATCGAATCCGGTCCTTGCTCTCGTTGATCGCAGATCGATGCTAAATGCCCAGAATCGGCCAAAGCGTGCACCACATATCACCCTAGAAGTCGTGACCCCACATGGGCCCACCCCCCACATGCAGCCACATTGCACGTCGCGTTCTTCCCCCCCCCCCCCCTCTTTCCTTTTATCAACTATAACTTTACGAAATTAAGCCCAATTGCCCTCATTTCTATTGCAATGAGTTCCTTAATTGAGTAAGTATTTAAAGATATTTATAGCAGCCTTTCCTAGCATACAGCTTTGAAGAAGTATAGGATTCCTCGGTCTACCCTCGCTAGCCATCTTCGAGGCCATCAAAGCAAGCGCGATTCGAAAATACCCAATTAGAGGCTATCGCTAATATAAGAAAGCTTCCTATGCGATTAGATTCTGAATGAGGAGAAGGCTGGCCGTACTCTTAACTGCCATTAAGTCATTGGTTTCGCGATATCTATCCTTAAACGAGGCTATAATTATAATAAATTAGGTGCTAAATGGATAGATCGCTTCCTAAAGAGAAATCCTAATATTAAGACTAAACTTTCGAGCCTGTTCGAGTTCGCTCGAATTCGAAGATTAATTAAGGAAACCTTTACGAGGTTCTTCGACCTTTTAAAAGCCCAAATTTGAGATAAGGCTATTATCCTAATTAATATCGTTAATATAGACGAATATAGATTTCAAAAATTGAAATTAATGGAAAGAAAGGTCCTTAGGATTGCCTTAATAAAGAAGGTATATTTAATAATGATTAATATAATGACTTAGGTGTTTATTATCGAATGCGAGACCGCTAAGGGTAAGAGGTTGATTCTTGTCGTCGTTTTTATTAGGATATCTCTTCAAAGTTAATAGTTCCTTAATAATATAGATAACGAGCTTAAAAGTTGGAAATTTAACAATTTATTAATTAGATAGAGTAATTTAAAGATTGTTCTATAATAGTTAAGGGAGGTTTATCTATTAGAATTGAAGCTAAATAACGATAATTAGAGGTTATTAATCTTCGATAAGTATTCGGATTATTTTTTTAATAATTTCCTTATTAAAGTATTTTAATATAAAGTTTAATTATTTTTTCTACTTTCTTATATGTTTTATAAGACCTAGCTACTCGATTGGTCTGTATTTACTGCCGTTAAATTATATTTTAGGGATTTAATCAAGGATTTCGCTAGCTTTCTAGTATTTATACTCATAAATAAATAACAGTTTCTCTAATATTATTAAGAAGCTTTACGAAGGGGTATAAGCTCTAGAAACCTTAAATTAGGGTTTAAAAAGATAGTGATATAGCTAATAAATAGATTTGTTGTTATCGACGACTCTAAAGCTATTCTAGAAGATAATACCTTGCCCGCCCAACTATTACTACCCAGAATACTACCAAAAAGCGATATATTAAAGGATAATTACTCTTTTAAGACTCCCTAGAAGTCTAAGGATATACTAGGAAGTATCTATAAGAAATTATCCGCTATCGATTATAATATTAAGACTATTTACACTAAGGCAGCCAAGGCCCTCGATAATAAGAACGCTAAATTCACTATAAAGGATTACTAAATTTAGTATTTACAAACCCAATTGGAATTATAGAAGCCCAAAGGTAAAAGAAAGGTTAAAGAAGGGGGTAATAATAAATTTATATACATAAATAAGATTATTTAAGCTTGTGAGACCTTAAAGTACGCCCCTAAGCGCTAGAAGGTTACTAGGGCAACGAAGGGAGTAAATCTAGTGTAGGAAGTAGAGAGGGCACTCGAATCAACACTACAAGTCATTCACGAGCATCAGAATGAGTAAATGAACATTTCAAACGGTTAAAATCCCTGCAAAAGTGGCCAATTTTCAATGTCATCTGGGTCATGGTCATGATGTTACATGTGGCTCATTGAGGGGGGTGGCCACATGTGGGGTCACGATGTCTAGGGTATCCGAAACATGTCCCCTATATGGAGTGTTTTGTCAACAGTTGACAGTCGCCACAGATGTACGTTGTTCCCTATCCACACTCCTCCATTTCCAAAGTAGTCCCAATCCCAATAGTGTTGAGCTGTATAATACACGGGGCGCAGTCTTTCGACACTCCCTCACAAGTGCTGCGCCCACTTCCTCCCAAACCCATCACCTCATTCATATCCTCCTCCTCCTCCTTCCCTTGCCTCTTCTTCTTCTTCTCCTTCTCTGCCAAGTTCTGAGGAGGAACTGGATCGTTGCGGGTGGGTATAACTTTGTTTGATTTTGTTCCGTTCCTTTTATCCTAACAACACACTTTGTCTTTTACATGCCGAAGCCACCTCCACCACGGGCCTGGGTCTCCTTCTGCAGCTGGTCCGAGATCTTCTGGTGCGTCTCGAAGAACTTGGCGGCGCAGCGGTCAAGGCAGACGGACTCGCCCTTGCTGAGGTCGCCTTCGCGGTACGTCTTGTCGATGCACTTGAGGGTGCAGATCTTGACCATGCTGTTTGTTGGAGTGTGAAAGTTAGTTAGCTAGTTGCCCCGGTGGTTGTAGTTATGGTACGGTACGGTTGAATGACAGAGTTGGAAGGAAGGGAATTATGGAGGAACAAGAGATTGTAAATGGAAGTGTTATAGACAGAGAGAGGTAGAAGAGGAAGGAAAGGGAGGGTAGGGGAGGGAGTGAAGAATGCAGGAAAAGAAAACATACCGAGAGTGCATCTCGGCGACAACCTTGAGCTCGTTCTCAACGGCAGCAATCTTCTCGGCCGAAGTGGGCTGCGGCCTGCCGAGTCCGAACATTTTTGGATGGATTTGGTGAGATGGGACTCGGAAAAAAAAAAGGGTATAAGTGCCGCTGTGAATGGTGGTTAGAAGAGCTTTGGTTGTTGGTGTTGTATGTTGTTGATATGGGACCAGGTCTTGGGGGGGGGGCCTACTTTGAGGGTGATGCGTCGCGGGTAGGTTGATGTCAGCGGCTCCGTTGCAGCGAAGCGACGACACTCTCTTTCGCGGGCGAGCGCAACAAGCTTCCAGGGCAGCTTCTCTTGGTTCAAAGAACTTTTGAATCCGCTTTCTGCCCATTGACCCACTCACCATAAAAGGCGGTACGGGCGCGGCTAATGCTCGGCTACGACGTCCGCGCTCCTACCGTGAGGCCCGAGCTCGGCAAGGTCGGGACCCAAGGTGAAGACCGGTGACGCTCGGTGAGTGCAATTGAGGGCTCTGATTGGCTACGACCCCTCTTACACAGAAGTCACTCCAGTTTCGGCAGAGGCCCACAGACTGGCCGGGGAACTTGGGGAACGGGGCAGCAGGAAAAAAAAGTACGATATAAAAAGCGTCATGGCTCGTGCCGAGACAAAACTTTCTCCTCTACAATCAAGCTCTAGGTGGGCAAAACACACTGGGGCAACCACCATGATTGTAAGTCTACCAACAACGCATTCTTCTCGATACACAATCACATGCCCACTTTATATGATGATCTGCCAAAACATTAGAACCGTTGCGACTGACACGCGCTTGCGCGTGCATGATCACACTATGCTCCATTTCTGAACTTCCTACCCATTCCCCCACCACTTGTTGTTAACCAGCTCTCCTTGGTTCCAGGAAACATGTCATGCTAACCACCCATGACAATTTCAATAGACGCAATAATGAATCCATCTACTCCCTGTCTTCAGTTCTTGCGACCGTACGCCTGGAAGTGGAAGCCCATGGGCGCCCGTAACGCGGCGTACCTGCGCTTCTACCACCTGGCTCGGCAGCATGAGTTGATACAGTCCAATGCCCTCAAGTATCCTCGCATTCGCCATGAAGGCGGTGCGCCCATGCGGATCCCCATCTTCCGGGAGAAGTTTAAGGATGTTGAGATGGGCAAGCATGCCGACGAAGAGGTCATCATTCATGGCCGGGTCCAGTCCGTCCGCCGGGCTGGCAACAAGCTCATGTTCCTCGACCTCAAAGGCGAGTTCGAGCATGTGCAGGGACTCTGTAACTTCAATAAGCTGCAAGTTACGGGAGTCGAACTAGGAGAATTTAAGACGCTTGCAAAACTGTTGAATAGAGGCGATATTGTCTGTACGTGATTCTGGTCCCATATGTCTTCTTCCCCTTGTTCTTGTCCCATCATATGACAGCGGCAATGACTGACCGTGAACCTCTTCTCCCAACACAGCCATCACCGGCCGAGCAACCAAGACGCCGACTGGTGAACTGAGTATCGAAGCTACAAGGCTGCCCGAGCTCCTAACCCCAGCATTGGCTCCCCTGCCCTTTAAGCTCGAGGATGAGGAAGTCCGCATCCAGCACCGTCACGTCGACATGCTGGTCAACCGCAAGACCATCGACACCCTCCGGCTACGATCGCACCTGATCAAGTATCTCCGCGACTTCTTTCACGAGCGTGGCTTCCTCGAGTTCCAGACCCCCATCCTCGCCGAAAACGCCAACGGCGCCACAGCCCGACCCTTCACCGTCACCGCCTCCGAGACCTCCGTGAACAAGAACCTCGCGATGCGCATCGCCCCCGAGCTCTGGCTCAAGCGTCTCGTCGTCGGCGGCGTCGACAAAGTCTTCGAGCTCGGCCCGGCCTTCCGCAACGAAGGCATCGACCAGACGCACAACCCGGAATTCACCATGTGCGAGTTCTACAACGCCTACGCCAACCTGGACGACCTCATCACACTCACCGAGGAACTCATCTGCGGCGCCGCCTCGCACTGCCGCGACCTGATCGCCACCAAGCTCGACTCCCTCCCTCCCATCGACATGTCGCAGTACCAGCGGCCCTTCCAACAACTCGAGTTCATACCCGCCCTGGAATCCGCCCTCGGCTTCAAGCTACCCGACCTCTCCGGCCCCTCCGCGCGCGAGGACCTCCTCGCCCTCCTCAAGCAACACAACATCGACGTCCCGGGACTGAACAAACCCGACATCACACTCGCCAAGCTCCTCGACAACCTAGCCAGCGAGTTCCTTGAGCCTTACTCTTTAACAAAACCGCTTTTCATCACCCACCACCCAGTCTGCATGTCCCCCCTCTCCAAGAGCTTCCTCTGCCCCAAAACAGGCCAGCACGTCTCCGCGCGCACCGAGGTCTTCATCAACGGCAAGGAATTAGCCAACATGTACGAAGAAGAAAACGACCCGGCTTCGCAAAGGCAAAAATTCGTGGACCAGCTCGACGCCGCCAAGCGCGAGGCTAGCTTAGCTCCCGGTGTGTACAACGAGGAAGGCGAGTCGGCGATGGAGGTGGACGAGAGTTATGTGCAGGCTCTGGAGTCCGGACTGCCGCCGACGGGCGGGTGGGGGTGTGGGATTGAGAGGATGGTGATGCTGTTTAGCGGGACCAAGAGGATCAGTGACTGTTTGAGTTTTGGGAACTTGAGGCATGTTACGAATGTCCCTGGGGCGGTCAGGACGGGTGAGGATGAGGAGAAGGCGAGGGAGATGATGGATGAGGCGGAGAAGAAGGGGAGGAGGGAGAGGAAGAGGGAGAAGAAGGAGGAGGATGTCTCTGAGAGTGATGCATGATTTCTCGGTCTGCCTTGGTGTCTGACGTTGTTTCTTTGATTGTATGATTAGCGTGTTAGCGAGTGTTGTCTGCTTTGCAACTATGATACCCCTATCTTTATCCAGCTCTCGCGCGATGTATTTGATGTGACTGTCGCTGATGATGGTCGCTAACACGATCATAGTTCTTGTTCAATATGCTCTCGGTTGACGAGGCTTTGGATACCTCCTTACTTACTCTCCCTTGAGCTTGTCTCGGGAGACTGTGGTGCTAAGAATGATGTTGTCGTCCACTCAATTCACTCTATTCCCTTAGTCGCCCCCTTGAACATCACATTGTCACCCAAGTATCTTCTGGAATCTCTCCTTTTCTTTTGAACGTGAATTTTCATTTTTAGGACTAGGCATTCTGCTAACACCGAATCATCGAAACCCCTTCAATTCCAGGAAGGTTTATGCGTTCAACCTACAGCGGAGTTTGAGAAAGCTATGAAAGTTTGAAAAACTGGCGAGGCTCCTGAAAACAAAGTTGCCATCCTTTTATAGCCCATCAGTCATGATGCCTCATCAACCCCCTTTCCTCTTTTAATTGACAAAATCTGGCCAAAGAAACCAATCTCATCACCATCAAAACGGAGCCCCATCCTGTGATGACACTGGGTCGTCTCCTCTTGCTCGATTGTCCATAGAACGAGGCACAAATGCATCTGTGCCTGATCTCAGCAAACTTCCTATACAGAGGGATCAGGAAAGGCGAATGAACGGTCCGCGTGATATACAAATCCTCCTTCCGTGATAAATACCAAGGAAGTACACCGTCCAGCACTTCGAAAGGACGCCGGGATCTACTTTGATCCTCAACATTGACCAACGTCTCCAACTCTGAGCGAGGCATGCTGAGTGTGAGGATGTGGTTTATCTACCACCCCCCCGAATATGCCAAAGCCTTTCTCTCCCAAATCGCCTTGGCCCTTTCTCTTGCCTCCCAGTTGCGGTTATACGGCTCCCAATCAGGCATAGCACGCATATCAGAGAGATAGATGTTAAAGAAATCACGGCGATTTGCTCTGTCCCCCTCTCGATATTTCTTCTCCGTCTGCTCATCCAACAAAGGATTCATCCCAGCCAGTAGGTATGCGTTCTCGTATTGAGGGCCGCCCTCGCGATGGTTCGTTGGTCCAGTCAATGGCCACAAAAGCTCTCTTGTCCTCTTGGTTGAAGACAGATGCGTTTTCCAATGTATCGCCTGTGGAAATCGGGGCATGCCCGGTTTGAACTCAAAGAGTTCGTACCGCCAAGCTTCGTCGGTCAACCTCGCCATATTGAGGGCATCTTTCTCCTCGACCTCGTCGCAGGGTAGATAATAGAGTCTCTGAATAGGCCATTGCTTCCGGTTGCCCAACCAGATCTCCATGACGCGATTTGTGCGGTCACGGAAATGGCTGTCTTCATGGTTCGCCACAAAAGCACCCATTCTGCATCCCCAGCAGATAAGGTTCTTGATGTCGGAGAAGAGGTAATCTGGGAGAGGTGTAATACATCCACTGCATTCCCTCTCCTTGGGCTCATGAGGAATCTTCTCGGTTGTATCGCCAGAAACTGCGGCGCCCAAATTGTTCCACAGGCGCCTGGTGACTTCAGACCCCCAACGATGCGCGTTACGACCACGACCGGGAATATGGCGATTACGTTCCCATGTCAAGACCGCTTCACGAGCTTTGTAAGCCCAAAAAGGATCTGGACCGGGTAGACGGCGAATGAAGTGCCAAATCCCCGAGCTGTCACTGAGAAGGTCGACGCCGAGCGTGTCGGCAAGGTCCCAGCACGCCATAATCCGAGCGAAGACAGCCTTCGGCACGTCAAAGGTTGGCTTATGGTAGGTCAACCCGAAAGACCCAAGTGTGTTGGGCGCAGAAGTTGGACCTTCGAAAAAATACGGGTAGAAATCCAAGCGCACTTCCTTGTGGCGGCCTCTAGCTGCAAGCCTCTTCTTCTCCTCAATGATGCGAAGGAGGGAGTCAAGCTTGGTAAAATCAAGCTGTTTGCAGCGCGTAATGGCGATACTCTCAAGGTTTGGCATTGACTTGACCATCAATCTTACCAGATTAATGTTGAGATATGGGATCTGGTCGAGAATCAAGTCTCGGAAACTCGTGAGAGTGGAACTCATGGTACGAACCATCTTAGTCAACAACTTGAACTCCCGCTCGAACGGCTTGTCTTGAGGGCTAGCAGCTTCGACTTTTGTGATTGGTGTGATGATCAAGGTATTCATCCGTTTTCCGCCCACTCCGTTCCTGTAACTCTCCTCAGTATGGAAGTTACCCGAAGAGAAGTTCCAAACTGCGAACCGACCACTGGTCAATCGGGCGGTGTCCTTGCAAGCCATTGCCAACGATGTCAGGTCGGTAACGGTAGGTTCGATGTAGTCCACTACTTTGTCGAAGATTTCCGGGATGTTCATGAGACGTATGAGTCCGCTCGTTCTGTTGTTAGGGTTGCTCCCATGGTCAGTCTTGATGGGTTTGGACGTATTGAGAACACCATCAGCCGGAGCAGGCGCCAGTAACAATCTTGGTTCGCAATATTTGGTAGCTTGCATCAAGCGGAATGCCTTGTCTTGCTTCTTTTTGCTGTAAAGCTTTTTGATCCGCAAATACTCGGCTCGAGGAGTCTCTCTTTGCCGAACAAAGTCACGCTCGTGTACCATGTCGTACACATCTTGGGGATTTTTGTCACCCAAAGAGACCCATTTGCGCTTGTAGTAGAACAAGCGTCGGTTGGGCAGGTCGGGGCGAAAAGTCTGTGGAAAGGCAAAGTCAGCCGCTGGCTCTCAAGAACTCGTGGGTAAGAAATTACATACCGTGCTTGTTAAGTCGAGAAGGCTTTGGTAACTGACAGGCTTCTGCCTCCTGGGCAGCTTAATCTGCTGGAAGAAGTCTGATTTCGGGCGGGAAAAGTCGACGATGGTCCCAGGGAGA
This sequence comes from Neurospora tetraspora, assembly GCF_033439725.1. Lineage (NCBI taxonomy): Eukaryota > Fungi > Ascomycota > Sordariomycetes > Sordariales > Sordariaceae > Neurospora > Neurospora tetraspora. The sequence continues at coordinate 6,128,530 of NW_026944383.1, forward strand.
GGGTAGATTTTGCCAGCTTCGGTATCGACAGAAATCTTCTCCATATTCCAATCTTTATCGGATGGGACAGCGAATGTCTCCCATGTATCGCTCGCATTCTCCGGTTGAAAAGAACCCCATTGACCAGTATTACCGTTACCATCGCCGGAGCCAGATTGGCCAGGCGACTCCGAGTTGCCGTGACTAGTGACTTGTGTATGATCGATCGAGTCTGTGGTAGGCTGCAGTGACTTGGAGCCGGTGGCCTGAGTTGACGTATCTCCTCGCCGGCCTCTGGCCTTCCGAGTACGGGATTTTGCCATGGTGTCGAGAGCGAGTGGCTCGGAGTTTCAGGATAGAAAGCGGTGGGTGGTTAATGGGTTCCTGTTGGTAGTTGTGAAATGATGCGAGAGCAGTGCTCGTTGGTGGGAGGAAACAGCGCACTTTGTGCGTGTATCCAGAAGGGAAGAGGGCGGATTTGTCCCAAACGGTAGAGGGACAAGACGTAGGTGAGAGTTGGAAGAGATGGTGAAGTCCCAAAATCTACGGGGAGGGAAGTGGGAAGTGGGAAGTGTTATGGGGGGAGGGTCGGGTATGTCCAAGTTTGAATTTGAAAAATGGTGCGAACGGCGTGAATGGGCAGGTTATCGAAAAGGTTTGGCCTCCCGGAGATCTTTGTCGGGAAGGTGAAGGTTGATGGAGGAAACTTTGCCTTTTGATGGCCGACGTTTGCAATCCGCGTCAGCCTGAAGTCAGAATAGAGCCTTCACCTATTGTACTTGCTCACCGGCTGATCTCCAAGCACTGTTTGCCTTGGTATGTTCGGATGATATCTCCAATTGGGAGGTACACCGTTCAATAGGTCTGCCAAAATGCGGGATTGGGCACGAGTTGTCGCGCTTGGATGGGATGGTGATGGGATGGTGATGGGACGAGAGAGGCATCAATAGACCCCGCCCGATGCTCTCACCGAAATGGCTTCACCGATAACCGCACTGCGGGCTCAGAATGCCTGATAATAGGAAGGCACAATAGACGGCTGGTATGGGAACCTGCAATAAGTAGGTTGGTATCCACTGTAAGTTCAGACGGAAGGAGCATCCATCAAAGTTTTTGCCTCTTCTGCGTGTAGTGCGGGATCTAATGGCTTGGAGACACTCGACGACACTTCGAGGCAAGAGCGAGAAGTGGAAGTTTGAGGCCAGAACAGATACTGCAATAAAGGCAATGCATCTATCATCAACTTCCTATATGTTGAAATACACGATCCAAGTTCAAGTTGACTTCGACGTGAGATATATGTGAGTGTCTTGACAGGGTAAGCAATGATTCACAACCCATACTGTCTCCTTTGCGTGCCGCGGATTCTCATTTCAGTGACCACATATAACAGCGGAGCTGTGGATGTACTTGAAGCAGTCACTATGCCCAATTCGTGATATGATGCAGTGAATTCCAAAGTTGGCCACGGGCACTGGCCATTCTTCGCCTTGATGATGACCCCAGCATACTTTGCTGTAGTTGACAAGAGTAAATACCTGTCGTATGGAACCAAACGGGTGCAAGCTTCCAAATATTGAAGATTCTAGGTAGAGATGCACTTTACCGACTAAAACAATGGCTTTGTTGATGTATGCGCCAGGTTAGAATGCCAGACACGCACCATATATGAGTTGAATCAACATAAAGTCCCATCAGGCTCGCGTTCACCTCTGCCGAGACAAACATAAACAGTACCCTAGTCAAATTATCAACCCCTATCTTCACCACAGCAACCGGGTAGCCTCGCGTTCTCATGTGAAGTTGTACCACTTGCTGAAGAACGGTCTGGCCAACGCTGGTTGATATCCAAGAAGGACGGGAACCGGGACTCTCCGCAGCGATCTTCTATGTCTCACACGCCGTGGTACGGCGTACACCTGCCGTATCCATCATCGCTCCAGTGTCTTCACAAAGACCCGAGAAAAGCACACGAAAAGAAGGGACAGAGCAAGTGGCCGTCGTAGTCCTCATGTACTCGAGTCACTCTGCGGTAACCTGCACTTGACTCGGTATAGCGCGCGCGTGGTAGACCGCATGCGCTATGCATTCCCGCTTACAGAACGCCTTCTAAGAATCTCAACGCAGTGTAAAGTATCGAAATGATCGGGTATATGCCATGATTGGCAGGCCCTACAGGCGCAAGTGACCTTGAGTGGCTACCGACGACAGATAGTGAGGGGAGACAAATGGTGCTTGAGGAATTGTGCGACTGGACGAAGCTGACGATTTTTGATGAGAACGGAAGAGCGGCCGAACAAGCAACGGTCGTGTGAAGGATCTGGAAAGGATAATCCGCGAAGCACACACTCTCTTAATCCCCAATTTGCACTAATTGGTGTGTCCTGTATAGCCCACATTCTTATACCCACGCAAAGATAAAGCTCATCACAATCACGGCTGTCCACACACCACAGGAGCGAGCTTCGTGGTTGGGTTGTTTTGGAGATCCGGCGTGCCCTATCGTCCTTCGGCTTATTGATAGCCGGTATACTCCGCATAAGGTAACTGTACAGCAAAGACGGAAGTTTCAAGGCTTTCAATCTGGCTTGATGCTCCTGTACGTGTACTTTGACCGGAAGAGTAAACTCAACGCAAGGAAACGGACGCAGGCGGGAGCGGGAACGATGGAAGTGCATGCAGGTGGACTGCCTGGACGGGAACCGAGCGGCAAAACATGTCAGGTGTTTCGCCAGACTGCAAGGTTGAGCAATGGAAAGAAGAGCAGACAGGTAAACAAGGCTCAAAGCTCCCGGGAAGGATGACAGAACAAGTGGTGGTGCTGACCGGCCAAGGTGCGATATCGGTTCATTGCCTCGAGGTACCTCTGCGAATAAACGGAACAAGATAGGAACAACGAAGAGTTGGTTGGCAGATAACTTGCGCATGAATCGAGATCTGGCGGTTGTAGTATGTATGCGAGGCGACTAAAGCAACAATTTGTAGATAGCACATGCACCCGAAATGGAGCAGACTTACGATGATAGATGAAGCCAAAGGTTGTTGTGCCACCACCCCTGCGTATTGCAGTACTTTAGCCTCCCCCTCAACCATCCTCAAGGGCGTCTTGGTGAGACTGCCTCCGAGTCCTCAGAGCGCAGGGAAATTCCGTCATATTTTCCGTGATCACGATCCATACGGCTGATAAGGCTTCGGTACTCGGAAAGTCGAATAACGGTTCTCTCAAATGTGGTTGATGTCGAGAGAGACGGAGGCGCGGGAGTTCTCATTGTAGATCCAATCACTGACGGGAAATCTTTGCTTGTCAACGTGATGTGTCTTAGTGCGTCTTTGGTGCTGGGTCACATGGTGTGAGATGTGGGTGTGTTGAAAGCAGTGATCGCTTTGATCGACGGGTTGGGTTACTCGACGAGAGGGGCACAGGAGGTCTGAGGACGAGGCACGAGATACCGTCCGGCATCGCCCAAGACAAGTCTCGGGCAATGAGGAGGATCGGACATCGGAGAATTAGAACGCCACCTCTTTATCGTTGGTGCTTTTCGAGGGTCATCGGACTTTGATGCGATCATCTTTCATGGTTTTGAGGTGGTTGTTGAAGTCGAGGTCCAAATTGTTGTTCACTTTCATGTTGAAGTGGAGGAGAGGGGAAAGATGTCTTGGCGAGGAAGCGCGAGTGAGAAACCCAAACCCATTGAACAGGCCCCACATGCGAACGGTCCCGGACCCACCCGTGAGCTCTGGCCATGCATCACACCAACATCATGATGAAATACCTATGTGGTCGAAAGTGAGATTTCAGGTTAAGGTATAGACGACCAAAATTGTAAATCGTGATCGTGTTCCCGCCCGGCTACACTTGCAATCGTTCTCATGTCCCGTCTGTCGGAGTTCAGGCATCGAGAGAAAAACGGAGCTTGAACCGAACTGCCCGTCAGGGGGGCCATGTTCGAATCCACAGTGCAGCCCTTCTGTACCTGACGCTACTGCTAGGCGCTCTGACCTGCTGGCGCCCACGTTGTGCTCCTCGAGGTGGAAAGATTTTTTGGAGACAAAACAGGAAATCGGGAATCGTCAACGTGAAACGACAAATGGAACAGATAAGGAAACATGAGGTGGCCAGCATGGGCGGGAGCGCGGCGAATAAGTGGCTTGTTCTTCTTCCTCTCTTGGACTCGACTCTGGTTTGACGAACACCTGTTTGAAACAGCGAAGGACAGGTATGCAGGTTGCAGGTCGCGCATCCAACCTTCCCTCCCGGTCGGCTGCCGGTACAGGGCTTGTCCACCTCCGTCTCGGACGGGAGCATTGTAGGCAAGGCAAGGGGGGACCTCACCGACTCACCGTCCGGTCCGCAACCTCGCTTGTGTTCGAGGAAAAGTGGACTGGGCCGTTGCTGGAGCCTGGGCGTGAGAGCAGCGGTCAAAGCTTTCAAGGACAGCCTGGTCCAGAGCCGAATGGTACCCGTCTGGAGACTCGGCGGCACCGTCAAGTACGGGATCACGACCGGCGACGGCCGGGAAATGGCAATTGTAGCACCAATCCGAAACTTTTTTTTTTCTTCCATCAGCATGCTCTCCGGAAAACGGCGCCGAGCCGTTATCGGACGTCATCTAAAACGGAGCTTGACAGCTCTCTCGACACACCATCACCGAAAGTTGTCCGGTGACGTCCACTGAAAAGCACAGGCGCAACATGCCAACCACAACCCCGCCCGAGCCAGCTGTAAAAAAGAGATCATGCGTACGGGATGGTGGTTGCATGTGTGGGAACGCCATCGACCTCTCAAATGGTCGAGCATTTGTTTCTTGGTGCACCCATCAGACCACGAGAGGAGCCCATGGAGAACCCCATCTTGCGCATTCCTGGTGAGTCGTTGCGTGACTGGAAGAGCTCTTCGAAAACCAGCAATGCCCGGCGAACAGTCAGCCCTCACATGACTGGAAGAGAGGGCGTTTTAATCCAGTCAAACATGGCGCGGAGAGGCCTTGTCACAAAGACCAACAAAAAGTCGTTGGGTTCTTATCTCTCGCAATCACAAACAGCATGATACGACAAGAGCCGGACCTAGTGAACACTAGCACTTTTGCGTGTTGGTGTGATAAGATAGTCGTCAGTATATGACAAGGAATTCGTGAACATCTATCTCTCATCTCACCGCTCTTGCAACAGGAACCAACCCATCTCGGATTGAAGGCGTCACCACCGGATATCTCTTCTTATCAAGTTTGCTCTGTCTCTGGCCCGGACTTGTTCCGAACACCATCACCAATCTCGCAAAGAGCAAAAAGGTGCCGTTACATCGCGCCCCTGAAAGTGGAGGTAAGGGATACTCGACTGGTGATTTGCCGGGGCCGCCAAGCATCTTCTGAGCCCAAGCTTGTCCAGTTCCTGACTGGATGGTGAACATTTTTTTTCTTGGAAAAAGGGAAGAAACAAGTCTTCACAAGCCGCGAACATGCGAACAGGATACTATTCTGGAGCTCGTGGAGGCGCCTTCATATGGTTCTCAACTTCCATTCAGTTCGTTTCCGAGCGGGGCAACCATCCTTCTTGCTTCGAGTTCCGGTAGTCATCTTGCCCGCCGTCAAAGCGCAGGTTACTTTTTTGGTAACCGGGGTCTCCATCCCGAAAGGATCAATGCGCCGCCGTGTTAAGAAGAGATGTCAGCAAAAAAAAGGGATGACTCCTTTCAACTGGATCACTGGATCACCCATAAACATAGACGACCAACGTCGTTGTGATGTCGATAATTTGCGCCGCTCTGTCGCATTCTCATCCACCGCCGCAAACCGATTGCAATCAACATCTCAAGCGATTCTACCGTACCATTCTCATCTGAACCATGGCATTTCCGCATTCGCTAGCTGGATAGACTCAAATCCCTCCCTGGATAGACTAAACCCACTTTTAACGCTGAGTAAGCCCAGCCGCCCGCCCAGCCGCCCAGCCCAGCCCAGCACACCGTGTGCAACTGAGGCTACATAATCGATGCCCGCGCATCGCCAGATTTACGTTGTTAGTGTTATTTTTTTACGTGAAGTTATTTAAAGTTATTAATTTAGTCAATTATCTACTATTGAGGCGGTTAATACTATAGTTATTAATGATACTACTATCTTCTATATTAGCCCTATTACTATTGCTATATATATTGTATTTATTGCTTATATTTAAAATATACGTACCTACCCTAATTTTAATGCCCGCTATATAAATATTGTTTAAAATACTAGGAAGGCGGCTAGAGATTTGCCCTCTTACTTAAATCTCCTAACGCCTATCCTCTGCCCTGTATAAGCATTAGAGGTAGTACTATAGCTATAAGAGTCTAGTTATACTATATTATTGGTACAACGTAGCCTTGTAAACTATATTATAGCTAATTACAGGGAAGAGGAGCGAGGTCTAGGTCTCTAGGAGGCGGTTAAGTAATAATAGAATTAATTAGCCTAATATAATAATTTATAGTACGAATTATAAAAATTTCCCTTACTTTTAGCTGAATAAGTATATACCCCCTAAGCTTAATTATATTTGGTACCCAATTCCTATATTAATTCTAATAACTACTTAAATTAAGAATAGGAGATTTAGACGGTTATTTGATAGGCGCTAGTATTCTATAATTATATTAGTTAAAATTGGTAGACGGCTATTACTAAGTTGGTAGCTACTATTAGATTTAGGGATAGGGAAATAGGAAGGGCGCTAGAACTCTTTATAAGGGAGTTAGAATTGACTATTAGAGTGCTAAAGAAAGTATTAGCGCTAGAATTAATTATATTATAATAATTTTAACTATATTATTAACTATATTATTAATTGCCTTAATAATAGTGCGTTAGAAATCCTTTTAAATAATATTATAGGTACGAGCCTTCTATATACTCCCTTTCTATATACCTCCTCTCTTCCTTCCTTTCTAAGTATTTCGTTATATTATTTAGCGGGGCGGTTTATTATAAGAGAGTATATAACGGTTATTATATTAATTATAGTTAATAAGCATGGTAGTAGCGGGCGTAGCGGCTTAAGGCTAAGTAGGCTAAGCGGGTAGGCCTTAATTACTTTTAAGATTATATAGTTCGTAAATTTCCGGGTTTATAAGGTTTCGTCCTAATACTCTACGTATATAATTAGTAAGGTTTAGGTCGGGGATAGCCGCTTTTCATTGGCGGCTAGGTAGGGAAGTAAGGTTTTAAATTATATAGGCACGCCGTTTAGCCTTAGTTAGCCCTATGCCGCTGTTTAATTTCAATTATTAGTATATGTTTATATTCTCTATAATTAATATTAATGGAAGATTTATTTATAAGAATTATAATATAAAGTATTTATAAGGTAGGTTATATTGAATTGTGAATAACTTCTTATAATTAATATTTAGGCTCTAATGTAGATTTTTGAATTAATCATTATAAGTATAGTAATATTAATACTATATAAATTTGAGGATATATAGTGCCACCTATATAAAAAAAAAGGAAGTTACTTAATTAGACTTCTAAAGGGTAAAAGACTATATTTTTATATACTTTCAATACTAGATTATTAAATATCCCTACCCTTTTATATTTATATAAAACTATTTGCCGCGCTATTACATATTTAGATTTATATATTTCTTTTTAAGAGTGGTAAGCAGACTGTATATATTCGTATAATTAGTCCAAAAAGGAGAGATAGTTCTTAAGGAGGCGCTTAATAACCCTATATACAAACTCGATTCTATTGGTTGCTTTAATACTATAATTCTTAAGTTTCGATACTATATAATGACTATATTCGTCGATTTATAGTAAATAATATTTATAAAAGTAAATTAATAGAGTTATAATAAGAGGTTATTAATTAATAGTAAAAAAAGAGGCGGGCGAAAAAAGTATATTATTTATTATAAAGAAGGGAAGAGAAGGAAGGTTAATACTTACGAATTTATTATTTAAATTTATGGATTAGTAAATATTATACCCGTTTAAAATAATCTTTATCGTCAATATAAATTATTTACTTCTGGGCCGTTTAGAAGCCTTTATATAAATTTTAATAGAATCGACGGGTAGGGTTAAAAGTAAGTATTTTATAATTTCTTAGAGCGATGGCTTTAACTACTAATTTATTAATTACTTTACGAACTCTTTACCTATCATTAAATTATCAAGTAAAATCGGTAGCAGTAGCGGCGTTTTTAATTTCCTTTAGGTCGTTCTCTTTTAGGTCGTTATTAATATATTTGTTAGGTTTATTATCATTAACCGCGGCCGCTAGACCTCTATATAATAGAGGATTAGGATTGCGGCTATCTAAGTCTTAGGCAATTAATAGGAAACTTAATATATTAGTACCTAAAATTAACTCAATACTACTTAAATAAACCTATTTCTTCTTAATATAATAATTTATATTTTTTATAACGTACTAATTATATAATTAATATAGGACGTTTAAGTAGGCGGCGATAGCGGCCTTTTTGAATCCCTTACTAAAGTCGGTAATAAATATTGATAGGCTGGTAATATCGTAATTCTTTAAAGCTTCTTAAAGTAATTGAATTATTATTCAAAGTCTTCTTATTTCTCTCTACTCGAGAGATTGAAAGCTATATTAAAATTATACCTTAGGGTATCGATATTAATGATATTGAGGAGGGAAAGGTTGAAGTAATTAATTTATATAGAAAAAAAAGAGGTTAGTTATTAATATTAATGAAAAGACCCTAAATCCGTACAATTAAAGTTAATAGGGGTAATAATACATATTTTATATATATTATCTACTAGTAATATATAGGAACTTTTTCCTCTATACTTCAATATACTGATCGAAAGTCCAGAATATTCGTATAACCCTTTAATTAAGAAAGCGAAAATTATAATTAACGAAGTATTTAATACTGTAAAGGTTCTTATACCATTCTAGCAAATTAATAAATATCTTAGTCGATATATAAAGACTATATTTTATACGTCGAATATACTATTAATATTATAGGGCAAGGCGGCAGTTAGGGGGTAGGTAGGATATATGTAGTTGTATGAGAAGAGGAAGAAGGAGAAGTGTGCAGAGGTCTGGCAATATAGGGTAGGGCTAAGCTATGCTTAGAGCCAGACCTACACGTACATATATACGTAATATACTATTAGCCAATAGTAGTAATAGTATAGTACGAGGCTTGACTGCCTATGGCGGGAGCCGTGTATATGTAAGGTACAATTATAGGTAATCCTATAACAATTAAATATTTTAAACCTCTTAAAAAATAATAGGAATTTAAAGACTAGGTAATTCTATAACTAATTAATTATTAGTAATATTAGGAGAAGGGGTAGCATTTTTATCTTCGAAGGTACTACTTAAATAATAAGTAATTTAATAGGCCTTTATTCTAACGATACTAAATAATCTTTCCACAGTAATATTAACAGCCTCTTTATAATAGCGACGGATCTATTATTAATAAATAACGTTACTAGCGAGGTTAATAATATCGACGTTATAATTATAGCGGTTATTAATTTCTTTAACGAATTACTAATTGCTTTACTTTTTCCTCAATACGACTTTTACCTAGTATAAGTAGCTAAACCGCTTCGAAAGAATATTTCGAACGCCTTGCCTAATAACTGTATAGACGCGGCTATATATATAATAATAATTAATATATATAACGACCTCCTCCTCCCCTTTCTTCTTATTCTTTATATTGTTATATAATAATATTGTAAAATTTTGCTATATAGCGTAATTTTAAAGCGCATCGAACGTAGCAACTTTAATATCGTAACCCGAAGAAGTAAATAGAAGTTTCTATTTAGTAGCGTACTCGTAGCCCTTACTAGTAAGAGATAATAATTATATTCTTAATTGTTCGTAGGGGCGGCGGCGGATTAATAGCAATTGAATTTCAGTAAAGGGAATTGTATTTTGTTCGACAGTAATTACTCGAACCGGATTTGAAGGCATTTTATTAGTAATTTTATTTAAATCTCGTTAGTATTAATTATTTTAATCAGTTAGGCTAGAAGTTTAATTTACTTAGTCGAATACGTAATATATGGCGAGCGGGCGAGGTATATTAACAAATACTACAAGGTCGAGGATACTGTATGAAATAATAATAAAGATGATAAATAATCACTACAAATAATTGTTTAATATTAAGGTAAGGTTTTGCGATAATTTATTCAATTGTATAAGACTAACTATCGCTAATAGAGAGCGCGCAATGGTAGCGGCAGTTGGGCAGCGATGTGTACATTGTACGGTGTGTTGGGCTGGGCTGGGCGGCTGGGCGGGCGGCTGGGCTTACTCAGCGTTAAAAGTGGGTTTAGTCTATCCAGGGAGGGATTTGAGTCTATCCAGCCAGGGATTTCGTGGCATTTCGATTCAATTGCAGCGCAGCAGTCGCCAGCACCGTTCCAGTCACAGTGGAGTCTCGACAGCAGAGGTTGATTGCACATGAAAATGGCCAAGCCTGGAAATTGCAGCTGTGGAACCCCCTTTGCTCGCTTTGTCCTGCCAGCTGCCCAAGCCAGCGCCAACTCCAAGAAGAACTCGACCAGACCAGTACCTATTTCGTTTTTCGTTTTCAATTCCGTTGTGGAGAGGACGAGACAGGAGGAAACGGTGGAGTGCTGAAAGGATTGAGAAGGGATCTAAACCTTATACGGATTTGACGGGTGGTGTTTGGCTTGGGCAAGCTTTCAAAGTTCCATTCAATACATGATGCAGGGGGGAACAAAACCAGGGTAAACAATTGTACGTTTGATGAAGAAGCGCCGTGCTCCACCGTCTCCATAGCGTGATCGACGGAGGAGGAGCACGGGGATAGGGGGTCTAATTAAGCTACCAGACGCCAAGGGGTCTCCTGGCGCTAACGGCTTCTACATCATGATGCACGCTCATCGGCAGGTACCATTCTCACAATCAACGCCTTTCGCAAGGTCGTTGGAAAGGGGGAAATTGACCTGCAGAAAGCAAGAATGCCGGTACTTTCCTGCCAGGTATCGTTGGTTAAGCGGACGAGACCCTGGCCGGCACTGCGACCAATCAGAGGCGCCTTCTGCGAGAAAGGACTGCAGCAGAGCGCATGAGAAAATCACACATTAAGTATCATCCCTGTCGGGCTAAGTAGCTGCTAGCCAGGAAAACGCAGCTTGGAAAAAACGGACCAGTTTGGGTCATCCATGAGCCAGCACATCTCTCATCTCCGTCAAAGCAGGCATTCTTTCTTTTCGCACCAACCTCGCATAGCTGAGGCAGCTCAGGCAGCTCAGGCAGCTCTGACAGCTTCAGGTTGGGACTAGGGGCTTCTTGGCATCGACTGCCGGCCAGCTGCCGCTACACAAGAGCTTCATGTTCCGTTTCAGACCCTGCAGCAAGCAACGGAAGATGGGACGACGGGACGTTGTCCAGAAGAAGGGCGTTGTGGTGAGCAAGGGGGGGTGACGGGACGTGAAGGGGGAAGCAGTCGACCAGTCACAGGGCGGCTTTTGGCGAGCGCAGATCACCAGGAAGTCCTACCGCCGTTTTCTTTCCCACGAACGACGAGGGGGACGAGGGGACCTTGTAGGAGAGTGGAAGTGGAAGTGGAAGCGAGAACCTTGAAGCCAACCTCCCGGGGCTCTTGGTGTGGTCCTGACCTGGCAACACGGGACAGTCACAGCCAGACCGGTAGGGTAGGTTAGTACGCCCAGACTTTTGCCTGCTAGGGGAGCTGCTAGGCCAGGCCACTCATTGCCAGGGCTTCAATAAACTTAAGTACCCCAGGGGTCATCACGCGGTTTCCTCCTGCTTCCCTCCCCTTCTCTTTTCCCTCCCGCCATCACAACCTCTCCCTCCAGAGATTTTTTTGTGCTTCCCACACATCCACCACCTCGTGTCAGAGCAACGTCGCGTAATAATTCCCCCCAAGCGCACGCTCTCTGCCTTTTCTTGCTGTCTTTTCTTCAGTGATACCCAATACCCCTTTGTGTTTTTCTTCCTTTTTTCCAGATACCCATCCCTATTTTCACACTATTCAAAATGTCCGACGAACAGAAGAACGTTGAGCCCCCCCAGGAGACTCAGCCTGTCACCACTGCCGACGTCCCCGCCGAGATCAAGCCCCTCGAGGTTGTTCCCGTCACTGAGGCTCCCGTTGTTGTCGCCGACGCCGAGGCTGCGCCCGCTGCCGCCGCCACCACTGAGGCTACCGAGACCGAGGCCGCCCCCGCTGCTGCTGAGGAGGACAAGAAGGAGGAGGAAGTCAAGCCCGTCGAGGAGGGTCATCTTGAGCACAAGGGCCAGCCCGCCAACTTCCCCAAGTAGGACACCCACAGGAACGCGCGAGTGGAGGAATCATCAAGCTAACACCATCACTCCCAGGAACCTTCTCTTCTCCAAGAAGTTCTTCTGGTTCGGAAATGAGGCCGTTGATCTGAAGTCCATCAGCACCTTCAAGGCTGACAAGGCCGCTGATGTTGCGCACCACGTCACCGCCTGGGCCGCCGAGACCGGCAAGGGTCTCCTCTTCTTCAGCGAGAAGTCTGACAAGGCCGCTCCCCACGGCGCCATCCACCTCGTAAGGATACCTTGATCTATGCGCCGAGATCACTTCACATTTTGCTAACCGCTACTTTGCAGGCCGATGCTTCTGAGCCCGCCACCGACGGTGCTACCAAGTTCCATTTCACTGCCAAGGGCCACAAGCACGCTTTCAAGGCTTCCAACACCGCTGAGCGCGACAACTGGGTTAACCAGCTCAAGGCCAAGATCGCCGAGGCCAAGGAGCTCGCCAATACCGTTGTCGAGAGCGAGACCTACAAGAAGACTATTGAGACCCTCAAGCCTGCTGCTGTGAAGAAGGAGGAGGAGGCCCCCGAGGCCGCTGCCGCTGCTGAGCCCGCCACTGAGGCTGCCGCTGAGGCTCCTGCCACCGAGGAGACCCCTGCTGCCACTGAGGAGGTCGCTACTACTGAGCCCGTCGCTAAGGAGGAGGCCAAGGAGGAGGGTTCCAAGCGCCGCTCTGCTAGCCGCAAGCGCACTTCGATCTTCGGCAACCTTGGCTTTGGCAAGAAGGAGGAGAAGAAGCCCGTTACCGTTGAGGCTGTTCCCGAGCCCAAGGAGGGTGAGACCGAGGCTCCCGCTTCTGAGGCCGCCACCGAGGCCCCCGCCACTGAGGAGGTTGCTGCTGCCACCGAGGCCGCCACCGAGGCCCCCGCCACTGAGGAGGCTGCTGAGACCCCCGTCAGGCCCACCCCTGCCAAGCGCACCAGCCTTTTCGGCAACCTTTCCTTCGGCAAGAAGAAGGCTGCCTCTCCTGCGCCTGTCGCTACTGAGGAGGCCCCTGCTGCCACCACCGAGCCCGTCGCCGAGACCGCTCCTGTGATCCCTGCTGTTGACACCACCGAGCCCCTCTCCGCTGAGGTCAACTCTCCCGCGACTGTCCCCACTGAGACTGTCGAGGTCCCCGCTGCCACCAACGGCGAGTCTTCTCCCAAGAAGGAGGTCAAGAGCGACAAGCGCAAGAGCTCTCTTCCCTTCGCCTTTGGCAAGAAGGAGAAGGCCACCTCTGACGAGGAGATCGAGAAGCCCAAGTCTCCCTCTCCCTTCTCTCGTCTCCGTGATACGATCAAGGGCAAGGGCAAGGGCAAGGCCGAGAAGACTGAGAAGGCCGAGGAGAAGACCGAGGAGGCCATCCCCGAGACTGAGGTCGAGGCTGAGGCCGCCAAGGAGGAGGCTGCTCCTGCCACCACTGAGGAGGTTGCTCAGCCCGCTACCGAGACCGAGGCTACCCCCGCCGCCCCGGCTACCGAGGAGACTGAGGCTGAGAAGCCTGCCTCCTCCGTCCCTGTGACTGCTGCCGCCTAGACATCGGCACCGTCGGCGTCCGAAGGGCCGCTTCGAGTTCGATACACTAGGAAGGATTGACACGAGGACTCCCTCAAAATAATCCCTTAATAACTACAACACAAACAAAACAAATACCCTACCATACTAATTAATCGCTGCGGGTTTGGTCGGAATCGGGTCTGCATTTCGAGAGATACCCCTTTTGAGATTGGTTTCTTCTGATACCCTCATGGAAAGAACGAGTAAGAGAGAGAGAGAGAGAATAAGAGAGACAAACGGGCATGGAAAGCTTTGCACTCGCGAGAGATTTTTGTCCTTGGTTCCAGTTTAGCATCATCTGTGTCTGCCTTAGTTTCTTACAGTAGTGTCTTTATAGCCAATCAACCATACTACCATTATACCCAAGACCCCATGCTAAATTCGCCCGCCGGGCTATCGCTACTGCATGATCATAAGAACATTAAGACGTAGAATTTTCCTTCACTTTTGCGCTCACTTCTGCAAAGGCCCTATACCTCCAATCGTAACCATCTTGGTCACCTGGTATTCTCCGATACCATAGAGCGATCCTTCCCTTCCGAAACCACTCTCCTTAACACCGCCAAACGGACTCGCGGGATCCGAAATCAAGCCAGTGTTGATACCAACCATGCCAACCTCAAGGTGTTCAGCAACCCTGTGACAGCGCTGAATATCTCTAGAAAAGAAATAGCCTGCCAAGCCGACCTGGGTCGAGTTAGCCAGCTTGACCACCTCATCCTCCGTGTCAAAGGCGAACAAGCCAGCCACGGGTCCGAAAGTCTCCTCCGACGCCATGGCCATGTCGCGGGTCATACCCGTGATGACGGTCGGCTCGTAAAAGTTGGGGCCCAGCTTCTCGAGCTTGTGGCCGCCCACCACCACCTTGGCGCCCTTCTTCTCCGCGTCGCGGACGTGCTGCTCGACCTTGTCGATGGCGCGGTGGTGGATCAAGGGACCGTGCGTGACTCCTTCCTCGAACCCGTTGCCGACCCGGAAGTTGTTCTTGACATGCTCGGCAAACTTGGAAGCGAACTCGTCGTAGATGCCCCGTTGCACGTAGATGCGGTTGGCGCACACGCAGGTTTGACCGGAGGAGCGGAACTTGGAGGCGATGGCGCCCGTGACGGCCGCGTCCACGTCGGCGTCGTCGAAGACGATGAAGGGCGCGTTGCCGCCTAGTTCAAGAGAGAGCTTCTTGAGCGTGCCCGAGCACTGCTTCATCAGGAGCTTTCCGACGGGCGTGGAGCCCGTGAAGGAGATCTTGCGGACGACCGGGTCGGTGGTCAGCGTGCTGCCGACCTCGGGGGTGTTTTCCAGGGCGGTGATCACGTTCACGACACCGGGGGGGATGCCGGCGCGGTGGGCGAGCTCGGCGATGGCGAGTGACGTGAAGGGCGTCTCGCCGGGGGCTTTGCAGACGACCGTGCAGCCGACAGCCAGGGCGGGGCCGACCTTGCGCGTGATCATGGCGGCGGGGAAGTTCCAGGGCGTGATGAGGCCGCAGACGCCGACGGGCTCCTTGATGGTCCATACCCGGTTACCCGGGACAGAGGAGGGGATGGTGTCGCCGTAGATGCGGGGGGCTTCCTCGCTGAACCACTCGAAGAAGTTGGCGGCGTAGGTGACTTCGCCCTTGGCGTCCGCTACCGGCTTGCCGTTCTCCCAGGTGATGAGGGTGGTCAGGTCGTCGTGGTTTTCGACCATTAGGTCGTACCATTTCCGCAGAAGCTTGGAGCGCTCGCGGCCCGTCTTGTGGCGGAAGGTCTCGAAGGCGACTTCGGCGGCATCGATGGCTTTCTTGGTGTCTTGGGCGTCGAATTCGGGGCAGGTACCGATGAGCTTGCCTGTTGCTGGGTCTTTGTAGGTGGACAGCGGAGTTAGTTGTATGTATGTGATATGTGCATAACTGCAAAGCCACGGCATGGGAATGTAAGGGGAGACATACCATTGACTTCGAAGGTCTTGCCCGACTGGGCCTTTACCCATTCGCCATTGACATAGCAAACGTCCTTCTTGAAGAGTGATGGATCTTTGAGCTGTTCAGAAAGGGAGTTAGTAAAAGCGGTTGTTACCGAGTCTACCTATACGGACCTTGGGAGCCATGGTGGAGGCTAGTCGTGAGTATGAGTGTAGTACTAGTGGTAGGGATTTCGTCTGGAAGCGAGATCTGACGATGGCTGTGTTTCTGGAGGCGGAGAAAAGGGATCTTTGTAAGAAAGCCATCTTGTACGGCGACGGCGTTTCAACTGACTAGTGGTTTGTCTCCGGGGCCGCGGATGTCAATGCGAGGGGAAGCTCAGATGGCAGTTTGACGGGTGACGGAATGCCGGTAATATGCGGGGAAGAAGTTGGAGAAAGTCGAGACTATTATTTGGATTGGATGGATTGGATGGATGCGATGTCGGCTGATGCTGTTTGTCCTGTCGATGGTTCGCAGCAGCACCTTCTGCAAAGAGCTATGACGACCGCTAGTGGATAGCGCTCCTGCAGTGGAGTTAGTGGACTGTTTTCCCCAAACAATGCTAGCCTCGATGACGTCTGTACCTGGCCTTATCGGGCCACGATAAAGGTGGGAAAAGAGCTGGAGGCTATTACATAATATCGGCAGCCAACTTCCCTCGTCTCCTTCTCTTCTCCTCCCGAGTTCTCCGTGTCCTTCCGTGGAATGTTCGGCGTCCAATCCGAACGTACACCCCGGCTTCTCACAGACTCACAGAACTCTCTGATTCCGGAAAACTACCGGGACGAACCCCCGTGCGAGCGTACACAACCATATTCTCCTCACATGGATGTTGCTCAACAGATCCCCCGAGTCTTCAGCTAGGAGAAGACTCCCGGCTCTTGAGAAGCCATATAGACACACAAAACTTTGAGTTGAGGGTTTCTTCGATTCCTGGGGCGGAATGCCCAGAGCTCGAGTCTCAGCCACGGATATCTTTCAGTGCTCAGACCTCCCCAGAATCATCTCATCCCCTCGGCCAGTTCTCGAGATAACTTCAACATTCTCTCTGAAGGAACTGCAGAAGCCAAAAGGGGGTCAGCCTTGGCGGAACCGTCCATCCGTCGCTCACCCGGTGTCGATCACACTCAAAAAAAAAAGCTCCGAATCGAGGGATGCGGGGTAACAGACAAAGTCTTGTCCTCCCAAAGGTTGCACCCCGAGGCGAATCACACAGATTACACCACTGGAACCTCATAGTAGCTACTCAAGCTACTATCCGGATTGGCGAACAATATCTTCGTTCTAAGTTTCCCTCGTCAGCGGACGGACAAATATTGCGTCTCACAAGATCTCTTGGTCGGAGTCCTTCCACCAATCCAAACCGGCCCGGCTCGGGCAAATAATGGTCAAGAAAAGCCATGGGATCACGCCCAAAGGAAAATATTGACTAGACGAGATCGAAAGCAGGATCTCTATTTCTAAAATGCGATGTATACCTCCCGGTTCCCATCCATCGTGATCGAACACGTCCACCCTTTGCGGGGTTTGGTCATGTCGTACTGCTGATCGCCTCATTCAGGCTCAAAAACATAGCCAACCGTATACTCCCAAACACCCTCGCATCTCATAGTACACGAGCATGCAACCCGGGCCTACTACCTTTCAGTTTTCGTCTATCGACGGGGGTTCCCCGTTACGGCATATTGCAAGTCCGAGTGGCATTATAGGATTCGCAGCTGCCATTGACACCGAGATGGACTACGTACTTGATCTGTCGTGGTGAGCAGGAGAAAGACAAGGAACGAAAATCCAGCATGGGCCAGCTTCATCTAAATACCATGCCAGCGCCGGTCGGCGAACCAAAATGAAGTTATTGTCTCGGAAACATAGACGCAGCAACCTTCCTCTGACCGACGCCGACATAATCTAGCCCCTTACAGTTAACAATCATGAGGCGAATCCTGAGCCTCATTGCCTATGCTTCCGTTCCAACAGTAATTAATGCCGTGCAGATATCCGTCGACGAGACTGGGCCCAGCAACCCGGTCTTTGACGGGTATGTGAGCTACAGCATCGAGTTTTCTAGCTTCCCCGACTTTGCAGGTAAGACTCCTTGGACGATCGCCGAATCTGACAGCTTCTGAAACGCGCTTTGCTTGCTTGCAGGGAACAACTCTCGTCCAAACACCTTCTCCGAGAATCTTCTGGACAACCTGGGCAACATCATTGGTACCAAGCCGTACATCCGCATCGGCGGCAATACGCAGGACTACGCCCTGTACAATGCCTCGCTGCCCTATGCTCTGAATGGCACGATCGATCCCAAGCGTTCCCCCGATTACCCAACCACCATCTTCATTGGTCCCTCGTTCTTCGAATCTTACAATACCTTCAAGAACTCTAAGTTCATTCATGGCTTCAATCTAGGCCTAGGCGGCAACCGGACATCCGGCTGGCAGACGCTTCTGGATACGGTCCCACTCGCCTGCAAGGCCTTGAGCGGCGGGAAGCTGTTCGCGTGGACATATGGTAACGAGCCGGATCTATTCTCTACTTCTTCCCAGGGTCCCGTGAGACCGCCCAGTTGGAACGAGGCAGAGTACGTCGACCAATGGCTAAACGGCACGAGAAAGATCCATGAGCTACTCGAGAAGAACTGTCCAGACCTGGCCAAAAATGGTACCTACGGGTATATTGCACCTGCATTTGCCGGCGTGGGCAACAAGTTGAAGGCACCGAAAGCGTGGGGCGAAGGACTCAACGAGGACAAGAACATCAAGCTGTTTGATACGCACAAGTAAGTTCGTGGAACTGTCAAGAGTATGTTGACCTTTCTAACGACTTCGGTGATAGTTACATCAGTGGCGCAACCTCCCCAGGGGTTACCCTCCAAGGGACTCTGATGAACCATTCCATAACCAAGGGTTCGGTTGATGCCCACATTGTAGAGTACAACCAGGTTAAGGCCATTGATCCTGCAGCTCCGCCGCTCATTTTTGGCGAGACCAACTCGCTATACAACCAGGGTCGACCAGGGCTCTCAAACACCTTTGGCGCGGCTCTCTGGGGTGTGGACTTCAACTTGTATTCCGCCAGTGTTGGGTTCAAGAGGGTACACATGCACATGGGTACTGATTACCGGGTACGTTTTTCTATCTACCCTTTCCCACGCCTTTCATTTTCTGACGCTACCTACCTACCCTTACCCATTTCCTTCTGCCTTCCGTTCTCTCCAAAAATCCCCCCCTCCCCTTTTCTCCGCGTCCGGACCACTAAATTAACTCTAACCCTCATCCCATCCAGTACGCCTCCTGGCAACCCATAGCCACCACCAAAGCCACCATCGGCACCAAAGCCCCTTACTACGGCAACATAGCCGTAGCTTCCTTCCTCGCCCCCCCTCCCTCCTCCTCCTCCTACTCCCCCACCTCCCCTCTTGCAACCGTCAAACACATCCCCATCCCCTCTACCCCATTCCTCTCCGCCTACGCAGCCTACCACTCCACCACCCTCACCCGCCTCATCTTCCTCAACCTCCAATCCTACAACACCACCGCCTCCGGCGAAGGTCTCGTTCCCTTGCCTCCTTCCTCCCTGACTCCTCGTCCAACAGTGACGTTTAACTTCACATTACCCGCCGCTTATCTCCTGAAGGATGGAGGAAAAGAAAAGCAGGTGGTGGTGAAGAGATTGATGGCTAACGGGAGCGATGCCATCACGGGAATCACGTGGGATGGATGGAGCTATAATTGGGAACTGGACGAGGGGAGACCGGTTAGGTTGGCGAATGTGACGAGGAGGAGCGAGAATGAGAGGGCGTGGGTGGGCGAGGGAGTGAGTGATGGCGGGAAGGTGGGGTTGGGGGTGGCGGTTGAAGCGGGGAGTGCGGCTTTGGTTGAGTTTGTTTAGTTATGGGGGTTTGTGAGGTTACTTCTTTTTTTCCTTGAAAGAGGGGAGGGAGGTGGTATGTGGATGTTTTGAAGAGGTGGTAAGTGATCGAAGTGTTATCACGAGTAACAAAGACCAAGCAGAGAAGGTATGTAAGGTAGTCAGTCAACAATTGAGACATGTTATTTTGTTTAACTTCCATTGGTTTGCTTCCTTGAGCATTCATGGCGGACAGGCACACCATTAATATGATGCAATCCAGTTCCAGTCCTTCCCGTGGTATATAAGATATGTACAAAGTGAAAAAGAAAAGAAAAAAGAGGAAGAGGTTCCAGTGATGATGGATGGATAGATGTGTAGAGAAATGATGGTATCATGTAGCTGGAGAGACAAAAAGATCCAGCTTCCTTCCCTCCGCGTTGTAAATACCTGTGCTGCCCTGTCCCGTGGTGTTGTTGGGGGACTCCATCCATCCTATAAGATGGCCGGTTGACGATGTCTCCTTGGGTGTGCCCTTAGCTCTGAGCTGGACATCTTGAACTCTTCCTAGGTTCCGCGAGATTCGTTTGCCGACATCCTCGCGAATCTTTCCACAGCTGTGAAAAACTTCATGGCAGTAACCGCCATCCACGCGTCATTCCCTCCATCCATCCCCATCCAAAAATTAAACATGTAAGTCTCATTTCCCGCGCCCTCGCTTTTCACAGTCGCGCGCCATCATCATGACTTCCGCCAACCCACAGCAGCACATCTCCTCAACCGCACCTCAAAGGCAACCTCCGATCCAACGCATGAAAAGCCTGCGTCCTGGGCGTAAACAGCGGCGGCTCCACGCCCCCACCGTAACCACCACCACCACCGTGACCACCGCCCATTGCCCCCGACATGTGCACCGCCCTCGGGCTCGTAGGAGGCTGCTGCGTGGGTTGCATCTCCCACTCCTTGTTTCCGTAGTAACCCGTACTTGGGCTACCGCCGCTCATGATGCCGATGCCGCCGTGAAGAGCGGTGACGTTGACGACTGGCTGCTTGCCCTTGGGCTTGCTTTCTTGCTCGTCGTCATAGTCTTCGTCGTCGTCGTACATGTCGAGCATCTTGTTGGGCCACATGGACCAGATGGAGAGGATGAAGTTTGCTAGGTAGACGACTCTGTTTTCGGGGTTATGTCAGCAACATATTTCATCCTGGGGAACTGGGAAAGAAAGGATGGTGGTGGTGATGGGGGAAAAAAACATACAGCAAATAAATGGTAGCACCAAAAGCGCCCTTGGCAATCTGGCAGTTCCCCTCGGCGTTGAACGGCCTCGCGACCGAGCACGACTTGGCAATGTACCAGGCCACAGGGCTGGGGTGCTCGGGGTCGGCGTAATCGGGGCCGGCCTGGCCGTAGACGGAGACGGTGTAGAGCACCGTGAGGCCGAGGCTGACGATCAGGCCGAGGACGGGGTAGTAGAATTTCATGATGATCATGATCATCTTGACGAGCAAGATGAAGAGGGAGACGACGGAGATGGCGACGTTGAAATTTGTTAATCTGTGTGTGGTTGTTGCCCGTGTTAGTTGATACATGTCCAAGTCCAAAACCTCTTGACGATGATGGCGGCAACTCACAGCTGTGACCATACAAACGGAACTTTAGGTAGAGGTTGGTAGTTGGCGTATGCGTAGAGGATCATGTCTGGTGATGAGTTCCATCCCATGAGATGGCCGATCTCCCAGAATTGTGTGCGGAAGGCGTCTGGTTGCTGGACGCCGAAGAGGACGAGGACGGCGACGATGCCGAGCAGCTCGAAAACCATGCCATAGTAGAGTGGCCGCCTTACTCGCCATGGCCGTCGGAGGAGTCTGTATCCCTTTGCCGCCATTTTGGAAATGTGTTGATGTTGTGTTTTTGCAAGCCGAAAAGATGATGTCCTTCCCAAGCACAGTGGATCGTCTGATATGCGATCTTCCTTTGATGGTCAACCCTTCTTCCGCCTGATGTTGATATTCGTAGGTAGGTGTCGTCGTTGTCGCCTTATCTATTATTCGTTCGCGGGCGTTTATCGTCCTTTGTATATGTATCCGATATTGCTGAACTACCAGCAACTTCCCAAGCGGCTCACATCGAATGCCCAAAGATGTCGTCGTCGTTTTCTCGAATCCTTCAAACCACCCCTACGACAGTTGACAGCTGAATTTCTGAAGAGGCGATTATTTGGGTAAGGGGCCGTAAAAGCTAAAAACCAAAAGAGAGGCTGACGAAGTACCTTTGGGAGGGAACGGGAAAGGATTTAAGAGATAAGACAAGCAAACCAAGACCCTGGAGAGGGCGGCCCTCATGATTGCTCGCAGAAGGCCATCCTCTCTTCCCGCGGCCGCAGACCAACCGACCCGTCGAACCAATGTGCTTGGCTGCCTCGATGAGGATAGCAGAAGCTCAGTGTTACCCTTGTCCGCCCCCAAAAGAGCTCTGGCAAAAATCTCTTGAGCCAATGCCAGACAGGCTGATGGGCTGCATGGCCCCAGGTCAATCACGCCAACGGCCCAATCGGAGGCCGTGGTTGAATGGCACTGGCGGCGTGTAAGCGCCCGCCATCCCCTCTGGTGCTCCAATCCCGCGCGGCACAGAGCACGAGGACCTTGGTTCACGGTTGGACTGATGGAATCGAGGGCGAGTTTGCGAGTGGTGAAGTGCGATTCTGGCGGACTCCTGCGTGCAACCGAACGACCCCGTTGCTGTTGCTGACACACCCACCTGCTTGTTTGGTGCGAGCTTATTGCTTTTGATAGTCAAAGCGGGATCATCACCATCATCGCCATTCAGCCCCAAGGGCAAAGTGCATCAGGAAGGGGAACACAAAAGATGCCATCTGCAGTTCTGCACCCACGATTCAAGACACTGGTGCTGTTAAAAATGTCAAACTGTCAATCTAAGTGATGCAGGGTGTTTTTATTCTTGGCTTACATATTGCAACATGACCATAGTCAAAGGATGATGATGATCACCAACCATACAACAGTGTTTTGCCTAAAGGCTTCTGGACTCGATAGACGCCCTGAAGCTCTCATCACGGCACGCTCGTGCAATATTTCCAGAATGTCGGGAGATGATCTCTTGACACAACGGCAGGTGGAAAGGGGTAGTTCAACTATTGAACAGAAGCCGCCAGTGTAGGCGCTCTCCTATGTACCATCAGCAGGGTCATCACCTCATGGCAGCGATAGGTCTAACTCCAACGGTTTTGGCCCGGCACTTGCCATCAATCCATCACCGTCTCATAAGGCGTTACGAAGAGCCGGGCGGCCATCAACGTTCCATCGTGGTTTCGAGCATTTTGCCCGAATCAGATGGCCGAGAGAGAGTCAAGAGAGCCCCAACACACAGAGAAAAGTCATCGGTTGCACGCTAGGTATCCGTCCTCGTCGGCAATCGGCCATCAGCTGCCATCGACTGCGAACCGTACCTATCTCGATTGGCCGGCAAGCTAGATGCTAGTCTAGTGCATCGAAGGTGATGATGGGGGCAACGAGATCAGTGAGGGTGACGAAAAGAGGATCAATTGACATTTGACAGTCCCCTGCTCGCCGCCCCGGCCTGTCACTGTCGCTGTCACTGTCACTGTCACCACTCACCATCGCCCCGCTGTCCGCAAGCCTCACGAGAAATGGAACTGGAAGCCAAAATGACGGGTAGACAGAACTCGCCAATCACAATTCACCCACATGGACTGCCAGCCGCCAAGACCTTACCAAGGACTGACACACAGCTTGGCCCCTTGGTCAGTGCTCAAGGCGCTCTTCAGTCTCCGTCCAAAACGGCCCGAGCCCCGGCGCGATCGACCGCGAGTAGATGACGAGGCGGACAAGATTCCACTTTTGCGGATCCGAGTTCAGCCGGTGAGGGTTGCCGTCCTGTGGACCTCTAGTTCGGCAGTTGAACCGGGTTGAGCCTACCGAGGTGTGTCGAATGGACGAGGGTTAGGGCTCGGGACGGCATTCTGATTTCTGGTCAGAAATGCCATCGGAGCTCACCGTACACCGATCACCGTCCCACCGCGCATGCTGCCGCCGGTCCGCCGTCTGTCTCGTGACCGAAGCTGGCCGTGGGCCCGTCATGCAACGACACCCGACGCCGCGAATGGAAGCTTGGGGCCTGGATGGGCTTGCTATCCAATGCACAGTCAATCCTTCATAATGTCAAGGTATCATTGTCGTTGAGAAGATCCAGCACGCCGTGCACGCGACGAAAGGGCTCTGCGAATGGCATCCTTCTTTCGGCAACAGAACCCGAGCCCTCAATTGCAGCCGCGCGTTGTTCGTCGACGGGCTCTGTACCACTGTTTTGTGATTTGGTGCTGCCATCGGAAAATACCATGGTCATCGACCGTATGGTGCTCAGTAGCTGCTGAGCATGCGTCCGATTTTATACTTGTGATAGCACACACACAAAGTGTGCCAGCGAAAATATCGCCGGTTGCCGTGGCTAACTGCCATTGACTGCATGGTGACCTGTTGCCGTGAGGTCTCATGGCCAAACAACCATGTCGGTGGCTTCGAAAAAGATGCACGTCCAACGGTCCAGAGTATTCGAATTCATCCTTCGACATGCCGCTCTTTACATAACAAAGATGCTCAGATCTGAATCTTCTGAGCACCATCGATAATTACCCTAATACCACCTACCACTTGAGCCGCGCTAAAGACGTCCGCTGGTTGCATCAGCGCACTTCATCGACGATTCCAAGCAGGCCCTCGTGGGTTTTCTAGTGACACGTTAGCAATCCCACATCTCCGGAGTGCATTCCGTTCGGTGCCCGAGAATTTCAGGCCCAAGATCGGCGGTCCGGTCGTGGAGTCTTTGCATGCTTGCACCGACGCTTTGCATGCTCGCCCCGAAAATATTGAAATTTTCAACCTCTTCCAGATCGGTTGGGATGTCGGCGGTCGGATGAGTTGCCGAACTGGTTGCTGCCCGCCATTATACCCGAGGGATCACGCACCCAAAGGGGGAAAGAAATGGGCCCTTCCAGAACGCGAGATCGGCGGGGCCCGGGCATCAATCGCAGGCTGGCAGGCACAACCGCACAATTGTACTGAGTGACTGAGGGGGCTCTATACGTAATTTTGGTATTGTAACAAAGTCTTGGAACGGAGAGCCTTTGAGCCTCTGTTGTCGACGTCGACAAGGGCCAAGGGGTCAGGCAGTGTCAGGGCAAGTCGGAAAACCGGCTCACCGGTGAGAAGGTGACATCGACTGGCAATCATGGCTGGAAAAGCAATAGCTTCCATTGTCAGCGGTAGATGACCAATCCATCTCTCTCTGTCGTCCTGCACACCGCAACCCTGAATCTCGATCGGTTTGGTAAGAACATGGGAGTCGTGATGGAGAGAGTTTGGAGGATTGACAGTCCCTAGCGGAGGCCGGCAGAGGTAGGGCGACGTTGATTGGGAGTGTGTACACTATGGACAGAGCAGATCTGCCCTGGAAGCAGCAGTCCAGCACGGATCTCGCAGTGGTGTTTTTGCGCCCCCTGACCGACAGCCTCAAAAGTTGCGCGCCTAGTGTACGTATGGGTTTGACCCGGAAATGACTGCTTGAGGTGGGTATCGATAATTCGGTATCATGCCCGCCTAAAGGGTTTTGAAGTTCGTTGTTACAAGCAAGTCGTCTCAAACGCGCCGTTTGCCAAAGATGAGAGCACTGTACATGTGACGTGCCGCAACGCCTGCGCGAAGTGCACAGCATATTCCGTATTGCGAGCCGATATTGCTGCCGTGCAGCTGTGGTTCACTCAGTTTGAGGTGCGCCTGTTTTATTCGGGATGTGTCAGGTTGCGGCGGCGGCGGGTCTTTCGCGATGTTTTTTTTTTCCTTCTTCCTTCAATTTGTCTTCCATGCTCCTTGCACAAAAAAAGTCATGGATTTCCGTAGCAAGTGATGACAAAAGAGTGATGATGAGGGCACATTGGCTGGCTTCTGTCATGGTCGCGGAATGAATGCATTGCCGTATCGAGGTACGTACAGACGAGGTATGGCTGCAGTCAAATTACACAAGACGGAGAAACCTTGGGCTCTGGACCTCCATCGACCGCCGCCATCCCTGCTTGGCTGTCGCTGCTTGGCTTGTTGTGGCTCCCGTCTCTTCGCCCTTTCCCCGTGGAGACTCGCCGGTCGCCAATCACCAGTGTGATTTCAAGGCAAGAACGGGGGGGACGACTTTGCTGGACTCTGCCCAAGCATTCTCTGTCAGCTGTCTGGCTGCCGAAGCGGCCATCAACCTTGTACCTTCCAAGTCCCGATCGTGATCTGTCCCGTCTACTGACAGTAGGCGCAGACGCACCCAAGACGTGATACGATACCGCACGACGGTTGACGTTTCCGCGTGACAGCATCCCGTACTGTATCCAGGAGCCCTCTTGCAGCACACGACATCAGGTCGAACGGTATCGGTACCTTACAGGACCTTAGCTTA
Organism: Neurospora tetraspora; assembly: GCF_033439725.1. Lineage (NCBI taxonomy): Eukaryota > Fungi > Ascomycota > Sordariomycetes > Sordariales > Sordariaceae > Neurospora > Neurospora tetraspora. Next base: position 6,154,647 of record NW_026944383.1, read on the forward strand.
CCTTTCGGTCCGTGCCCAGTTCGCGCCTCTGTATGGAACGCAGCGGCGAGACATTGGCAGAGACGTTCATCCAAAACTCAAACCGCCTTCCGCGACACACACACACACACTCACACACACCGGTCTCGCTCCTACCTACCTAACCACATCCGACCCGACCTCTGCCGTCTGCCACTGGCATCCTGCTACGCCGGGGCATGCCTTGAGGTTCCATCCATCATCCTACGTACCTACTTACCTCACTCTCTCATCTCACTCTCTCCATTCTTGACACCCTCTTTCTCTTTCGGTCCTAGGTCCTCGTGCCTGGTCCGTCTCTGTCAGTTCCGTCGTCTGCCCCCCCTTCGTGTGCGAGGTGACGCCCGACTGTGGACGTGGACGTGGACTCCCAGCTCGGAATTACGGTGATACCTACCGTGACCTCTACCTACTACACAAATCTACACGCACTCCATACTCCATACGTTACCTTACGCCTCTCTCACTAGCTGCGAGACGGATCCCCTCGTTACCTTACCTATCCCTTTTTTTATTGCTGCCCCTCGCCTGCTAGCATTGAAGCATTGGGGTCTTTGGAAAGCGGACACTCTCATTCCCCCGAGTGCGCCAGCGAGACCACGTGAGTAGGAGAGTCAAGATCTAAACCTCGGGTCTGCCTTCTCATCTCTCCCGGTGGACAGCGTGAACTCTCGTCGGTCCATAATCACAGCGAAGAGATCCGTCAGAGAGACTGTAAAGACGGAGACACATCCGACCAACAAAGACGAAACAACCTGGAAAAGTGTGCCAAGACAGGGAACCCAAGACTCTCAGCTCTCTCTGTGTCTCTCGCTTCAGGCCTTTCCTTGGTCATCCTAATAACCTGCCTAGAGTAAGACCTGAAGTTAGCAAAAAGCCGCAAGTGGTAGCTTCAATCGACAGCTAGTACCTGAGATTGGGCTGAGAGTTGGTGGTTGTTGATACGCAAGAGAGATATTGGACGCCCGACGCACTACCATACGTGCCAAACCACGACGGGAAGGGGGAAAATACCATAAAAGCGGTTGATCACCTGCTCCCAAACCCGACCTGGCAGGCCCAAGACGACAAGCATAGCCCTCCATCAGAGTGAGGCAAGAGGTTCTATATCCGAGCTCCCACATCCCAGTTCCCAGCTCCAAGCTCCAGCTCAGTCTTGCTCCACCTCAACTCCCAGCTACCATTCCTCGTTGGGATCCAACAAGGGAGCCAAACCAGCATAGCACTCCTCAGACCAAGCAACACGTACATACCTCATATCTCCATATTTCCGCTGCCCTCTTCGGCTCCCGCACAGGCTCCACGTCTTCAGCCTTCGCCAACCCCGGAATTTTGACGAATTTGCGCCGCTTCCATTCCATGGCCCCAGTCCTGGGTTTCTCAACCTATTGCATGAGCTTCTCTTGTGCCCATCCGTCACCCAACGCCCACGACTGCCCTCAGCCATAGACTTGGTACCAAAGGCGATCTCGGCTGCGATTCCCGTCTGTCCTTCGCGCAAGGCAGTAAGGTTTGGTTCGGCCCGCCTCTGTGCCGTAAGCGCCGCTTTGAATTAGCGGGGAGACTCCTCTTCCTCACCGACCCCCTTCATGACTCTGCAAGATACGACCAAGTCCCGAACTTCCGCCGAGGACGTTATCAATCTGGGTGCAGACCTCCCCAAAGCTTCTGCCTTTGGTATCACGACGACGGTTTCTGGAGACCCCCCTCAATCGTTGACCAACCTCCCTCCGGCTTCTGGTCGCTCCGTCCCGGTTACTCATCTCAACCATTTCCAGGCAAAAGACTGGACAAAAACTCACCACCTCTCAGGCCTAACTGCTGGGACTCAGGACGGAAGACTCCCAGGCGTCTGGGCGCCGAATAGCGGGCGGTATGGTCCGATAGCCAACAAGGCGCCTCACGAACATCTTGGTGCTCTCTCGATTCCACCTATCTCGGGGCACTTTGGCCACCCGCAGCCGTTAGCAACACCACCCTTCGAAGTTGGACCAGGAGGCGCGTAGCTTACACTAGGAAAAAGGATCACCGCCGAGGATAAACAAGAGTTGCGACCGCTCGATATCCCCTCGAAAAAAACGCGTTTAGTGGCACCCGGCAGTGTTCACCTACCAGCCTTACCACACACCCCCGACGAACTCGTTTCCCACTCGCCCGGGGTCTCGTCTCCTCTTTTCTTCTCACACCGAGCAAAACAACAACATCCGACTCCCCGCATGCATAGCTTCTTCGCAAACGGCATTGCCGCTTCCATCATGAGTAGCGTTCAAGAAACGCAGGACGGGGTTACGACCCTGCGCCTTCCGAAGGGTCATGTCACCACTACCACGGCGCAGGGTTCAAACAGGTCTTCCAGCACACCAGGAAGCTGGACTTCATCAGAATCCCTAGATGCCACAATGCGCAGTCCGGATGGCAGGCCTCTCGCAATAGTCGCGCCGGCGCTCCAGGCGATACCTGCCACTGAACTCCTGGACCAAGATCCCAGGCCGGTATTTATCGTCGACCTTGGAAACCCTTTGAATGCCAGCTCGGGCTTGTTGCATATCGTGTATGCTAACCCTTCCCTCAAAGCCTCAACTAGTGTTTTGGAACTCCTGAATGGGGACACGGCAGACGCAGAAGCAGATAGTTTCGATTTCGCCCATTTCAAGCTTTGGGTGATAAATTCCGAGGCAAACACCGAGTCGATCGATTTGGCTCTGACATGCATAACGTTTGGCGGGATCAATTGGACGTGTTCGACTCTCAGAAAGCGGTTCCGAGTTGTTACTGGACACAGCAACATCGTCTCCGAGACACCAACGACGCCGAGCCCCGTAGCACAGATGCCCCCAGTACTGAGCCGGAGAGCACGCGGCTCAGTATCAGCCCGCGAACTTTCGCCCGAGCGTGGAGATGCTGTTGATTATTTTGGCCCGATGGAGGAAGTCGGCTCGCCGCGCCCAAGGTCATACTCGGAGCCTAGGAGCCCTTCGAGGACAATCATCGACACCTCCCTGGCAGGTCTGAACGAATTGCCCATGGTTCTCCCCATGTCACAGGTTTATACGACTTTCGACTGGACCCGAATTCCCGTCGACGACCCAAATCTTGGCCCTCATCACCGCTTCGCACGCTCTGTTGACTGGGCTTCTACGCCCTTGGGGCCTGTGGAGGAGTGGCCGGCGGATTTGCGCATCATGTCAAATATGATCATGGGCAGCCCCCATCCGGCAGCGCTGTATTGGGGCGAGGAGTTTGTCGCCATCTACAACGAAGCCTACATTGCGCTTGCCGGGAAGAAACATCCGCAATTGATGGGCGCCAAGTATAAAGAAGCGTGGCCAGAAATTTGGGATGAGGTCGGACCAATCTTCGATGCCGCATGGAATGATGGAAGCGCGACGATGAGGCACGATGACGGGTTGTTCATAATACGGCATGGATTCTTGGAGGAAACCTTTTTCAACTGGGCTGTTATCCCCTTGGTCGGCGGTGACGGTACGGTTGTCGCACTTTACAACCCGGCCTTCGATAACACCCGGCGGAAGATCAACGAGAGGCGGATGCTGACCCTTCGCGAGGTGGGAGTACAGACGTCGGAGGCTCGCGACGTGAAAGGCTTCTGGGGTCTGCTTGTGCAGGGTCTGGAGTACAATGGACTCGATGTGCCCTTTGCCCTCATCTATTCGGTTGCGGAGGATTCCGAGAGCGAGGCTGCGTCTATCAACTCTGGCAGTGTCACGAATCCACCCCAGATCATACTGGAGGGCTCCGTCGGTGTTCCCAAGGGACATCCCACTGCTATTCAATCGATTGATTTGCGGACTAGCGATGAGGGTTTTGCGCCATATATGAGAGACTCCATGGCACACCCAACCAATCCCATTATTCTGAGCGAAAGCGATGGCAGCCTACCCCACGAGTTGATCGAAGGTTTTGACTGGAGAGGATTTGGTGACCCCTGTCGGACTATTGTTGTCTTCCCCGTCCATCCTACGACGGCTGGAGACATGGTTGTTGGATTCATCGTGCTTGGTGTTAACCCCCGACGACAGTACGATGAGGATTACAAGCTATTTGTCAACCTGCTCTCCCGCCAACTTGCGACATCCATGGCGTCTGTGGTCTTGTTCGAGGAGGAGATCAAGCGAGGCCAGCGGGCTGCACGCTTGGCTGCTCTGGATAAGCAGCAGCTTTCAATGCAGCTTCATCTTCGAACCCAAGAGGCTGTTGAGAGTGAGTATCGCTTTGCGCGCATGGCAGAACTTGGCCCGGTCGGTTTGTTCATCGCCGATAGTCATGGACGTATCAACTACTGTAACGAGATGTGGTGGAGGATCTCTGGGCATGAGCGGAGCGCAAGCACCCTCGACGCTTGGATGCAGAGCATAAGGGACGAAGATCGCGAAGGTGTTGTGAATGTCTGGCGTCATTTGGTCGAGGAGAAGGTACCGGTGACTTACGAGTTTCGATTCAATGGTACGCGGAAAATTGTCGATGGCCACACCGTTGATACATGGGCTCTGATGAGCGCGTACCCCGAACGAGACGAAACCGGTGAACTCAAGAGCATCTTCGGATGTATAACCGATATCTCGCAGCAAAAGTGGGCCGAGGACTTCCAGAAACGAAGACGCGATGAGGCTGTTGAACTCAAACGCCAACAAGAAAACTTCATCGACATCACCAGCCATGAAATGCGAAATCCCCTCAGTGCCATTCTTCAGTGTGCCGACGAAATTGCCTCGGGACTTAACAAGTTCCGGCAAGAGGACCCGGCGTTCCGAGGGCCCGACACTTTGGAGACGCTGGTTGATAGCTGCCTGGAAGCTGCCAACACCATTTCCCTCTGCGCTAGCCACCAGAAGCGAATCGTCGACGACATTCTGACCCTCTCGAAACTCGACTCGCAACTCTTGCTTGTGACACCGGTCGATGTTCAGCCAGTCCAGGTTGTGGAGGAAGTTTTGAAAATGTTCGAAGCCGAACTCAACTCCAATGACATCAAAGGTCATTTCCAGATCGAGCAGTCCTATCGCAATCTCGAAATCGACTGGGTGAAGTTGGACCCATCACGCCTGAAACAGGTTCTCATCAACCTCATGACCAACGCCATCAAGTTCACCCAGGGCCGACCGACACGGGCAATTACCATCAACTTGGGTGCCTCAAAGGATGTGTCATCGGCCGGGCTTTCGTACTTCCCACCACGGCATCCAGACCAAGAGGACCTTACGGACGACGCAGAGTGGGCTACCGGCGAGAAGATTAACCTGCACTTGGCAGTTTCAGACACCGGACCGGGTCTTGATGAGAATGAGAAGAAGATCCTCTTCCAGCGATTTTCCCAGACCAGCCCCCGAACGCACGTCCAATACGGCGGCTCTGGGCTAGGACTCTTCATCTGCCGGATACTAACCGAGTTGCAAGGCGGCCAGATTGGAGTCTATTCCGAGAAGGGCGAGGGAAGCACATTTGCTTTCTATGTCAAGAGTCGTAAAGCGGAGAACCCGCAGCCGGTTCCGACTGTTGTCGACAACTCGATGTCCATACAGCCACTTCAGATGCGTGTCAACCCCCTAACACAGGCTCAGATCAGCCACCGGTCATCAGGATCAGCCGCATTCTCTCTGCTCGGACACGGCCGGTCACATCCGCCACCTACCAGAACACAATCCGCTCCCGCCCTCACGGACGTCACCCAGACAAGATCCCTTGACGTCCTCATTGTCGAAGATAATTTGGTGAACCAGAGAGTCTTGCAGCGTCAATTGCAATTGTCGGGTAATAACACGTTCGTGGCCAACCATGGCGGAGAGGCATTGGTGGAGTTGAGAAAGTCTCGCTTCTGGAATGAGGAGATCGCTGCGACGGACGATGCTGCATCAGCTCTCCCGAGGAGCAACAAGAAGGCCGCAAGCGATGGCGGAACCGATGGCGCGCCTGATGGTGAAGAAAACAACAAGAACATATCTGTCATCCTCATGGACCTCGAGATGCCGGTCATGGACGGAATGAGCTGCACTCGCGAAATTCGTCGTCTAGAAAATGCGGGCGTCATTACGCGGCATATTCCCATTATTGCCGTCACTGCGTACGCACGGCCTGAGCAGGTCGAAAGTGCCAGGGCCGCTGGTGTGGTAAGTCTTTTTTTTTCTCTCTCCGCTGATCAGCTTTTTTTTTCCGGGAAAAAGGAAAGAGCGAAGAATGTCTGCTGACCGAATTTTTTTCTGTGTAGGATGACGTCATTTCTAAACCGTTCAGACTACCCGAGTTGATACCCAAGATCGAAGAGTTGGTTCTCAAATACGATGGAGAGCCATAGTGATGGGCGAACGGATCGGGAACTAGGTTGCTGCTGCGAAGCTTCAGTTTGACGGCTCATTGAGTCCAATCATCTCCAGCTTCACTCCATCACTACCACAAGCACAAGGCAATGGAACTCATTCAGCAGAGTTCTATGCTCAGAGTCATTGCGATGGTTGTTCGTTCTTGCGTCTCGGCTGCTATCTGGAGACAAGGTATTCCCAGTACCGCAAGTCTCCGTACCGTACGGTTGACCCAGAACGAGCACGCCTAGGAAATGTAGCGTGCACGACTACTAGGTCGATGCCCGGGGATAAAGATCTCCGAGGGATATACAGAGCACACGAGTACCAAGAGAGGAAGTGTCAGGAAGTCATTGGTAGGAAAGGGCGGGATGCAAGAAAGCACGCCAAGTTGTGTGTAATGGGGTTTCGAAGAAGGTTAAACAAATCGGTAGCAACAAGGAGGACTTCGTTGGAATTGTGTGTTATCGTGCTTGCTAGTCACCAGCTGGTACTGGCAGAAGGAAGGAACGAAGGGTGAAAATGGGTGGATGAGCGTGCTTGCGGTTCGGTTGCGAGATGCGTTGTGTGGAAACTGGAAAGCAGATGCAAGGAAGCAGGGAACAAAGTATTTTGGATCTTGCATAAGCAGAAATTTATATACCATACCATTCATCGGCATGCATATTATGCGCCAGTAGCCCATTGAAATTCACTCCTGGCTCATCTCTTTCCGTTCGCGTTGCTTTCTTGTCTTTGTCTTCGCAAGCTCTTTTTTGCGTTGTACCTTTTTGGGAGTAAAGGTGGTTTTATGAGAAAATAGCTTGTCGGAGGAAGGTGATGGAATAAGAAGTTATTCTGGTTGAACGACTTAATCACTGACGAAAAGAAACGAAGGTAGTTAGTTACCAAGCTCACCTTTTCAAGCGTCCACTTCCTCGGTTTTGCTTTTCTCTTCCCGTTCGTTCAACCATTATTACTCCAATCCCTTACTTCAAAAACCCTTCTGAGTCACTCACATCGTGAATCTCACAAACTCATTCACATTTGAAGCGAAAGGCTGTGCCTAAGTAACAAACCAACAATTGAATCAAGATCTTTACCTACCTAGCTAGCCACCAGATCTCTCCTTGAACGAGCATTCAACATTGTAGAACCCCCATTGGACACTTGGTGACTGTCATCGCAATTTGAAGTGTCCGTTCATCAACAAACAGGTGATTTAAGTTATCTGGAGCCAGCCATTTGGTCATTGGGTGATTGGTTTTTCTTAACTACTCACCCATCTCTCGTGGAGACTGGAGGATGTTGCAATAGGTCGCAACTTCCACAGCTATCTCCACCAGTGAATGACTACGTACCTACTGTTTGAGCAAGCCTACCTTTACCAGACAGAGAGTCGAATGGCAAGTTTGGCTACGAGCTACCTAGTTTACTCGTTCAGTTTACTTTTAGATTTCAGTAACTCCTTCCCTCATGTATGTCCAGCGGGCGCACGCGCTGGTTAGGACTCAACGTATCAGCACAGTGAAGGGAGTGGCTTGCCACTTGCCGCTTGGCCGAAGTGGTCACACAAACCGTTGATGAGGCTGGCTGAGGTCGGCGTGAAGTCTAGACTCTAAATCGAGTTATGGTCAGCCGTTAGCAAAATGGACACTCATTTCCCGACTAACTGGATTAAATGGCTTCCAAAGGACAAGGAAAATAATCTTCTTATCAGTATGTCCCATGAAGTGTTGCTTCTCCTGTTCGTTAGTGACATCCCTGGTTTCTCGCTTGAAATGGGCGTCCAAGAAACTAAAAGCCGAGATTCGAATTCAGTATCAGCCAGCCCAGTCAATATTGGACGGCCCAGTTGGAATATCCGGCTAGTATTTAGTTCATCAGCCTCTGTGAAGTTGCTCAGCGAACAAAACTGTACGCTCCATAGCCCTTCGTGCCCTTCAGCCTGATCATGAACGATCCAGCTGCCGCTTCAATCTCGCTCATGGATGCCGCACACTGTCAGGAGGACACCCTCAGTCATGGAAAAGACGAATGAAGGAGGGTAGAAGGTGGTGACAGATATTCCAATCAAGATTGCATGTGCGGCTCTAGGCCCTCTCTCAAGCCACCCGGTGGCTACCTGTCGTGCCCTCTTCTTGGGAACACGGAATGCCCTTCGAACCGGTTCCCCAGGACGCCACCAAAAGCACAAACTCCCCAGGGGCGGTAGTGTCAGCGAACGTCAGCAACCGAAGTTGTTCGGGATAGGTTGGAAGTTTTTGTGGGCTTAAAGAGGGGCGTGTCACACCACCAAGCTGAAACTAGTAACCCATCAAAACCATCAGAGGGTGTCAACCACACAACCGGCGAGCTTGGGATGAGAAGCGGCCATGCCGAATGTTTGGGACGACCAATACAACATCAAGCATAGCGGAAGCAATTGCCCATTATATTCCGCTGGCATTTCCAAAGCCACTTCTGGAGAAGTGACCTTTTCGGGACGTCGTTTGTCATGTAATGACAACAGACATTTCCGGAAGAATCAGACTGATTCTGAGCAATCATCGATATGCTGCAGCTCTAGTTCTGACGGTCTTAGACGTACATTAGCTCGAGGAGCGAGGTCGTAGTGGTGATATCGTGACCGATCTCATTGGGATAGGGCTGCACCGCCAAGACACCATCTTGGTGTGAACCGTGGGAGGCCTTGGAAGGTCCACGCGTCAAGGAGGTTTATAAAAGCAAGACATCCACGCTTGTGGCTGAATTTGCCGACGGAATGGATCTTCTCGTCAATGGTCTCACCTGCTGCACTCATAAGTCATTTTCAACCCCAAATTCCTGCAAGGGAGAGAGCGAGGTGAAATATCAAGAACTCTCCTGCCTCTTCGCACTTCCATTTCTCGTTCCTGATCCCAATTGTTTAACAATATTCGAAAAATGGCGGGCAACAACAACGGCGATTTAGAAAGAGGTGGAGGGGAGGCACAGAAAGACACGAAACCACCACGCTCGCCACTTGGCTTGTTTAAAGGCTCGGTCGAATCACTGACACGCTGTTTGAGCCGATCATCCAAGGAATCCAAGCCCGCGTCAGAGACATCAGGCAAGAAATACGTCCATACGCCGACTCACGCAGCCGCTTCGCATCTCAAGACAACCAGGACGAGGAACATGGACCGGGCAAATGAAGTCCTTTGACCATATTGATGGGCAAGGCGTGAAAAGATATTCCACCTGAGGCGCAACTTGTTAGTAAGTAATGAAGAAGGTTCTTTTGAAAGTACAACGGGCTGACTGGGGGCAAACCTTAGGCGTCTTTGTGGAGCACGATGTTGATGAGCCAGACTACACCCTCAAGCACGAGACACCGCCTCAAGTTTGGTTCCACGCAACGAGCCTAGTCCAGAATGCTATCCTGCCTCGGAATCTGAGCGAGCGTCGAATAAGTCCGCACATTTCGAAGCCCTCAGCACAGGCCGAGTCACAGGAGGCGAGAGACTTCAAGCGACCAGGTCCAACATATGACGACGGATGGAAGACGACGAGTTTTAGATTCGTGATTGGTGGAAAGATGTGATCCGGGAATAGAGGACTCGCCGTAGGGGGAACATGGTTCGATAGGAAGCAGAAACACGACTGAAGCAGGTGATGGCGGTGATGGTACCCCAACTCTTAGACCCCAAGGCAATAGAAGACTCGAGGCGCAGTTGCTCGGATTAAAGGGCGACACTTGTGACCGTCGAGATGATTCCAATATTGAGTGGAGGGGATGAGCCCCATGTCAATTTCTCCTGGCTTTGCGTGAAACAGCTTTGCCCCCAAGGCACCTGGGAATTGTTGATGTACCGCTCGAAATATTGAACCGTTATAGGAAGTTGCTGAGCATCTTTCTTGGGCTGACCTTGTTGATTAGGGCCAAGGGCTCTCGAAGGGCTCGGAAATCTCGACGGAAACAGGCGCTCAGATCAAGGTGTAGATAGTCCGAAGCCGGTCAGTCGTATACCTAGCTGAGTAGTGAGTAGTAGCCAGGACCAGCACCCAGGGGTAACGGGGTGCCCCTGGCATTAGCGCAACACCAGGAACTGCACGTCAACATAGCCGTTCCCGCATCTGCACATCAGCTCTGTGATGCCCTCGAGAGGCTCTGTGTAAGCTCTGAATCGTATCCGAGTTGGGAGGGGCAGTGATGGTGATGATAAGCGTGGCGCAGCACCAATAGTGTCCCGTCGTTGGTGGTGATAGCCGCAGAGAGTAGCACTGGCGAAGCGGCGCGGCTGTACAAGCGCGGCAATTCAGGAGCAGGACTCAATGACCATGATGCTTGATTCAAATTTAATGGTCTCGGCAGGGAAAGACGACGTTGGTGACGACGTTGGTGACAGGAGCGAATCTCGCATGCGTGCGGTATCGACGTGGTACAAAGTCGGCCGGTTCGATGTGTCGATGCTTGTTGTTAATATCAGGAAGCCAATCAATTCCCTTCTGATACCCCACAGATGTTGTCCAATGTGATGGTGTTGGTTCTGTGAAGGATGTGATGTTGAGGAGAAAAAGCGACAAGTGGAAGGAGCCGAGGAGGAAAGGAAAGGAATCACCAGGCCTCGCTCCTCACTGGTCACCGCCCCAGGAGGTCCGGTTCGCACCTTCCCGCTCTTTAGCGCACGGCATCCGGCAACCCGCCCGTTAGCGGCTCAGGTACAGCGTGCACGTACCTGACGTTTTAGTGGAGAACCCCCTCCATTTCGGTGGGGTTTTGTTTCTTTCAGCGCTGTTGGTGTTTTGTTTCAGGCGGGCCGTGACTAACATGAATCTTCCCGTCGGTTCCCGTCATCCCGTCCCCCACCCAGGGCAGTTCGGCCTCGGACTCGTCCGGTCCCCCTCGGCACCCATCCCACCGTCATCTTCATCTCCCGCATCGGCCGACCTCATCTCCGCGTGATCAAAAACACGCCGGTCCACACACACTTCCCTCGGTCTGCTGCCGACAGGATAACACCCTCAGGAGAGGACTGACTAATCGAGCAAACCCCCAATCACTGCTGAAACGCTGCAGACTCAGCTCTTTGCGCCAATGGAGGTCGGGGAGAGACGACTAGACGGCGTATCCGGCCTTGACAGCAGCTGCCTGATTGATAACAGAATTTCTTGGCGAGTTCTTTGAGTGTTGGTCAAGCAGTACGAGTTGCTTCATGCTGAGACTGGACCAAGTGTTGGTGCGACGCTCCTGTCAGTCAGTCTCGAGGTGGCCTTGAAGGCAGCAGCAATTCATCACTCGGCCATCATGACCGGTGTGTGAGAGACTTGGCCATGCTGCGCCCTCGCCATACCCTACGAGCCTTCCTGAAAACGTGTTAAACGGTCATGAACGCCACCCCACAAGGCGAACAAGTGGCCTTCCCATTCTCGGGAACCACGCCAAGCGAATGGGGCCAGAGGAAGGTATCCAGATAAGCATTTGGATTTGTGCTACGGAACACGCCCGTGGTTGACACTGACATCCATGGCCAAAGTCTCTTATTCGTCAGTGAGGCCTACGGGCCAGTCCAGTCGGCATCGAGTAAAGAAATGCGGCCGAGTCCTGTCATCTGTTCGCGGGGAAATTCTGGGAACACAGCAATTTACAGAGGCCCGGACTATCGATAAAATCGCTGCCCTGACGCCGGTCGCCGCTGCTGTGTAAATCCACAAACTCGTCCGTTGCTACCCATCAAGCTGAATGGGTAGCCCTATGCACGGTTCGCCATGTATGAGTGAGTGCTGCCCCAAACACTGACCTGAGCCTTAGCTGGTTGGACGGCTGGCCCCAAGCAGTGTGCATTTTGCTACCTTTCTATTGCTCCCTCGAACCATGCTGTGCATTCTCTACTCATACCAAAAGTGGTATGCGTAATCTGGCTGTGTCGTAGGTTACCATTTGGGGGTCGGGAATGCTGCAAAGGACGACGTCGTCCTCGGCCTTTGGGCGGGTAGGTATGATGCGGGCTGCAACGCTACTCGTCGGTTAGGTTGGTGGAGTCCACCCTCTGGGGGCCTCGCTTACACAAGCCAACCGACTCTCATTTCTCAAAGGGACGATGAGAGTCGGTTGGCTTGGCTGTGGACTCCACCAACCTAACCGACGAGTACCGTAGGTCTATTTGAGTTACTGAAGGGGGGCCGAAATAGAAGCTTGCAGCCCTGTTGGCCAATGGCAGGGCATCACCACCCTGGACCCTAGGGCAGATCTTGGGATGGCTCAAGGGGACCAGGGTTGCAGGGTCGAGTTGACCGGAGATGCTTTGGAATGATCCCCAAACAACATCCAACAGAGAGGATGCTGAGTCTGGACAACAACCACCTGGGGTGCCAGTCGAGGCACTATCTATGGCCAACATGGATGTTGACCCGCGGATGTCACATTCTCATCCCTTGCCCGCGGATAACTTCCTGGACGGATACAGACACCAACACCATTCCTCGCTGAACTCGGCACTCTGTAAAAAAACTACTACGCATCCACGATGAGAACGAGTGAAAGATGGTAGAGTATGACGTGCGTGACCACGCCACACTCGGCACAGGAACTCCTCCATGTTACTCTACCCGTCTCTCAGGCGTCCATTACTTCTAGGTGCCCCCTTTGCAAGTGCGAAGACCAACCCAACCATGCGGGTCAGCCGTAATCTGTACGGGTCGTACAACACACATCGACAAAGGTCCCAGGCCCCAGCATTCCGATGCTACCGTCAGGGCGGCCACTTGCGAATATTATCACTCGCCTCCCCATGCCTCTTCTTTTTGTTTTGTCTTTTGGCCCAAGGTTCTTCGCCTTCTTGCTGGTGTCATCATACCGTTGGCTGAGAGTTCCATAACTGCAAAGCAGAAAACGACACCTTTCGGCACCGACAAGTTTTATCACTCCGCTTCACCCTTCACACGCCATGTACAAAGACAAATTCACATTTCCACCCTAGTCCTTTCCCTTTCTTCCGTTATGCCCGGGAGGCTCCGGCCAAGATGCTGTCAAAGCCGGGATCCACAATCCGAAAGCTCGTCTCTCCACGGAAGACCCTGTTTGTCGAGGAATACGAGGGCTCTTACTTTCACCACGACGATGAAGGCTACAGGTCGGTCTACAGAGAGCTTAAAATGAGGTCATGGGGTCTTCGAAGGGGTTCAAAGCCTGACCTCGATGTCCCGAAGAAAGAGGACCTTCACAAGATACTCACAATTATCCCACCCTTTCCCGACACTCCGCTCTCATCAAGGTCTTCTTTGTCCAGCTGCGGCTATAGCACAGACCACACCAGTCCTCAATGTTCTTCCCGGCGTGTCGGAGGCCAAAGTCCTCAGAGGAGTCCACTTCTTTGTCCTGAACACCTCGAGCACCAGCCACAGCAAGCCCGAGGGAGAAGCCAACCCTCCAGCACGACACCGGGAACGCCTCCCAGAACACCAAGTACACAAGAGTTACACCAAATTATTCTTCTGCCGCCTTCACCTCCCCTGCAACAAGACGAGCCGAACCGGGATTATACGATTCGTCGACCAAGTATTACCTTGACTGGCCTGGGGATCAACCATCAATCTATATCTGCAGAGGAGATTGCCGAAGGCTATACCGGCTCACGAGAGCAACATCGTTCACCAAGCAATGGATATTCGAACGACATCCAGCAGCTCATTCCGGAGATGGATAGGGCATTCCAGCCACAACGGTCCCCGATCGAAATAAAGCTGCCGTTACCGGCGCTTGTGATCCCGCCGACGACATATTACTCGGCAAATCACACAAAGCCTTTGACGCCTGCAGATACTCCCTCCCAATGGAATAAAGCGCGGAGAAGAAGTCAGGCGTCATTGCAATCCTTCACACAGCCTTCCAAAAGGTCTTTCTTGCTCACAAGCCCGGCAAGGTTTGCTTCGGCCAGCAGGACAAAGAGAAAGAAGTCAAAGAAATCCCAAAGGCGGCCGCGCATAGTCAGCACACAGGTATCAAGATGGGCACTACCAGACACTGCCCGAAATTTATTCGAACGTTTCAACCCTATCGAAGCTAATGAGGTGCTGCCGGAGAGCGTCTTGCAGGAAATAATGGACCGAGCTTGTCTAGCCCAGTCAGCGATGAATGATGGAGTGACGGCAACCGGTCAAGAAGGTGATCAAACGTCTCAGCAGCCCATTACGCCTGTCGAACCGTTCCACCTAGACGACTTGCCGACACGGATTGACAATGCCGGCGTGAGCTTGACTGTCACTTCGGCAACTCCTCCACTTGAGACGGCACGACCGTCTTTATCTGATCACGGCGAGATCACCAGAGACGACTGCGCAACACCAAAGCAGCAGTTGCAAGAAGATGGACAGAAACAGAACCGGCCGAGAAGTCCTCCCGTCGCCTTGGCGGAGGATGGAAAGGAACACAGCCTACCCATTATGTTTCGCCTCGAAGAAGAAGAAGCACAACAACCTCCAAAGCCCCCGAGTGTCGCCCATCTTACACCTTCCACTACCGGTCCCATCAGGCCCGTACCGCGGCGCACTCCGTCCAGGCAACTACCTCCTCTTCCGACCATTCCTGAGGGCATCACCAGTTCGATGTTGACACCTACGTCTACCTCATCACCTGGATTTGGCTCCGATGCCAACAATGACGACTTTATCTTCCTCAAAGGCACCCCATACACTTGGACAATGCCATCCTTCCGTCACGGACCAATCCGATTACCCAAACCCGAGCCTCCCATCAACCTGCTCGCCGCCAATGCTGAATATGGTCTTGACTGGGTAGCCTTCCAAATCTCGATAGGAAGCGGTATCGGCGACTTCGACAGTGACCCCCTTGACTACTCGCGGCCTTCGGATGCTGAGCTTAATGAGCGCGACGACATTATTGCCTGGTTCTCCGGTTTCGGGTTCGATGGGTATGGTGCATTGAGGACCTTTCCGACCGCCGACGAGGAGATCGAGCTCATGAAGCACAGACAAGAAAATGCCCCTTTGCATACGCATTCCGCGAGTTCTGGTAGCCCCTTGAACATGGGTAGACGAGAACCTCCAGACAGCGGCAGCAGAGGCAGAGTACCAACCGGGAACGCACTTCGTCGGATTCAGCATTTGCAAGCATACGACTGGGACCGAAAACATTCCCATGAGCGGTCGGCGAGCGTCAATGGTCATCTTCCTCTCCATGCCCCTGCAACTCACATTGCTGCTCATCAGATGCAGCAACAACAACAACAACAACACTATCTGCCCTGGATATCACGAGAGACACCTTCCTCAACCTGGCCTATCGAACGTCAATCAAGGGACCATCTCGAGAAGCCTACAACCAACACTCCCTATGGTCACGCTCACAGCCAAAGTTGGAGTTACTCGCTGTCACCTTTCCAAGCGCCAACATCCAATCCCACCGTTCGCCGGGATCATAGCCGCGGTCGCAGTCAAAGCGATGCCGCCAACAACAACAACACCAACACCAACAACACCCTGGTTCCAACATCAATCAACCGCAATCAATCACCAACGCTGCGAACGTCAACACCAACAAAGACTTTAACATCCCGGCTCCAGCCATCACACACTCAAAGACCCGGGACGCCACAACATCAAATCCAACAACAATACTCCCTTGCACTAACATCATCCTCACTATTCTCATCACCAACCATCCAACGATCCGAATCCCCCTTTCTCCCAGGAGGTTTTGCTTTCCAATACGAGCAACAAACGGTTATTCCATCGTCGATTGTCCCAACAACCCAACAACATCAACAAGCACCACCACCACATTCACAGCCGACAAAGCAAACAGCCAAGAAAATCTCCCAAGCAATCGATGCGGCCCGCGCCCGCACTTGGCAGCAAGGGTCTCAAGGACCTCGCCACCGCCGCGCCGACTCGCAAGAAAGTATAAAAAGTCTGCCGCAGAGCCCGGCGCTCAACATGGTGGTTTCAAGGGACGTGAATGGCCAGGAGTACGTGATCCCGATGGGGTTCAATTTGGATCATGACTTGGGGGATTTCCTCAAGTGGGAGGCGGAGCATGTTGCGTTGGGGATTGATTGATTCATTGATCGGCTGATTGTTTGCATGGAGTTGATTGTTGTTGAAGGGGTTGGAATGTTGAGGGAAAGGAAAAAGGAAATACGAGTTACTAGGGGGCAAACTGAACTAATGGCGTTGAGTCGTTTCTGGTTTGGGTCCAAGGTCTTTTTTTTACGCATCTTTCTGTTACTTTCTTTTACGATACCACTTTTTAGTTGATCTATATCATGGCGAAAATAATTTTCCTCTTCAACAGCAACGATTGAAATGATTTCTTGTTGAGTGTACATGCTGTGTGGACTATCTCGCTTACACAGTAGTCAACAAGGACTCTGAATATCAACATCACTGTCGCAAAAAACACACCATGCGCACATCATTCACCTCAGACATCCATCTACCTCATTTATTTCTCAGCAAAAATCGATCGTTCTACCGACCATGTAGGCCAGGGGCACCCGACATATACGGATGAGAAGGTTCAACCTGAGTCACGACTCCCATGAGGCGATGCCACAAGGCACAAGTCGTTCCGCACCCTTCATAGGAATCCATGCCACAAAGCTTTAAATGAGGCGAAAGACGAGCAGTACCTGCATCACTCCAAGGCCCTACATCATCTTCATATTGTCAGGACCAAGCAATATGGACAGGCTTGCCTCATGGTTGCCTGCACGGTCGGCCGCACTTGCTTAGGTACTTGGCCCACGATGTGGGAAGGAAGCAGTTGATATGTAGAAGGCACATCCTGCTGGGAGAAGGAGGCTGCCCACCCAGTTGCAGGCACAGAAGGAAGCGAGCCACCGCATCACGAAGGGGAAGGAGGTCAGTGCTGTCAAGGAAGGAACGAAACTATTCCCACAGATAAGCCAGACGGCTGCTTCGAAGTTTGGTGGGCAACGAGACGGGGAATCGTGTTCATAACCAAGTCCCCCCCAGCCAAAAGGCTGGTTCCTTTTTCTTCTCAGAACGGAATCAACCACATTACCAAGTCTCTGACCTCCGCACTTTGTTGCATTACATATATCTTATATCTTGATGTGGAGAAATGGTCTAATGTTGGTCGTGCTGCACTCGATTTGTCTCCTTCGTCGATGACTACCTGCCAAAGAAAGCCAAGTAAGTCAACCTGAAGTTGCCTATTCATATTGCTCCGGATTCTGAAGGCAGATGCTGATCGATACTTCGAGCCAGGAACACTGCAGGAGATGAAAGTGTAGCTGCTGATGAGGGAACATCGACTTCCCCAAGCTCCCGCAGGCAAGTGCCATGAACCGTCGATGCGTCCAACCGGCGTGTGCTCGTCTTTTAAGGATAGCCATTGTTGGACTTCCGTCGGGCAAGGAGTTGGCTCAATCATCTTTATCACAACCAAGTCATATCCATCCATCGCCGCTCGCAGCGTTTCCACGCATCAGCTACGGATGGATGGATTTCATGCTGTGTCTCTTTCAGATCCTCCTCCTTCCTCCATCCCAATATTTCGATGCGAGTGAAGGCCCACCAAAGCCGTCTCACGCCCTCCCGCACCTTCCATCCCATCTCAACCCTCGCTCCTTCCCTAACTGACCGACCAACCTGCCCTCCCTCGCTCCTTCCCTCTTTACCATCCGGTATTTAACCCCCCGCCCCGCGCCTTCCTTCCACCTCAAACAGACAATCAGAAACAGTCACCCGACTGCCGAGTTTCCAAGTGGGCAACCACACAGCTCGGCTCGAGGCGTGCCGCGTTCGATTCCCGGACAAAGCACTTGACAAAAAGATATTTTCTGTATACCGCGCCGATTTGTAAGCGAGACGGCACCCAATGTTCCCGCTCAATGTTGAGCGAGGACGGATGTCATTCCAGTGCAGCAGGAAGAGCTTACCGTGGTGTAAGATGCTGTCCCTGGCCGCTCCTTGAGTGGACCTGGACTGTCCCGTGACCCAATGATAAGTCGCGTATGCAGTCATATCTAAGAGACCTTGTCAATAGTACTCAGAAGGCACGGTATTCTTCAGACTCTCGAGATTGAGTACCCGTGATTGGTGCGAAACATTCGAGGGAATGGGTACAGGGACCGAACTGGGGGGAAGAATAAAGATCGTGCTTAGTCGGGTTTCTGGATTGTCTCCTATTTTTTTTCGAGTTTTTTTTGCTCGTGCATTTTAGATAATAAGGTTGAAATTGGTGGTTGCTGCTGAGATCGCCCTGTAGTTCCTTCTGCCAGAGATGTTAACGCTTGTGATGTCGTGATGCAGTGTGGTTCATTAGGAGGGAGGGATGATAGCTCGGACTGATATCACGGTAAGCAGTGCACATTTACCTCGCGATGGAACCGTCACGAGATGAACAAGGTTCTGCTTCCGATGCGCAACTCACAAATATAATATCACCAGATCTTGCGACAATTGATAATGCTCAACAAAGTACAGGTAACCTCGAGTTGACTGTTACCACGCGTCAGTAACACTTGATGTCTACGAACCTCATGCCTCACCCATATCAACATCATCACCCTCCCCTTCGGTATCACTCTCCTCATCCCCATCCGTCGCATACGGCACAAACCGAAAGTCCAAGAAACTCAACCCAGCTCCTCCTCCCGGAACCCCCCCGCCCGCACCACCAACCCCTTCCACCTCCACCATAAACTGCATGCTCAACACTCCCTGCCCATCGCCCCTCAAGCTGACCTTGCTCGCAATCCTCATCGCCTCCGTCGCCGCCTTGATCGTGTCAAACTTGAACGTCTGGCTCCATCTCCTCTCGCCTTTAGCCCGATCCACCGCCCTCACCGAGAACGTCTCCAACAGATCCCTTCCGCGCTTGAAATCCACCGTGCTCTCCACCCCCGGCGCTCCCGCACCACTGTGGCTTCCGGACGTCCTGAACCGCAGATACGGCTCCTTGCGTGAGACCACGATCGTCAGCCGCTCGGGACTGATGCTGCCCACCTCCGCCAGCGCGTCGAGCAGGTAGCGCGCCTGCATGATCACCTTGAAGGACAAGTCGTCGACGTCAAAGGGGATGTCCTCGGGCATCTCGGGGAGGTAGGTGGTTAAGTTGCAGGTCGTCTTGACGCCGGCTTCTTCGAGGATGATGCTGAACGGTCCGCCGTCGGAGGGGTAGCTGAGGATGCAAGTGCCGTTGGAAGAGGAGGCGGATCCGCCGCCGTGGAGAGTTTGGTGGCTGAAGGCGTCTGAACCATTACCGCCGCGGTGCTGGTGATTCAGGCGTGGGTTGCCGCGCACGAGGGGGTCGATGTCGGAACGGGCTTGGCGGGCGGCGACGTCGGCGACGCCGAAGATTTGGAGGGTCTCGAGGAAGGCGGGGAGGGAGATTTGGAAGGAGACGGGCTCGGGGTCGTCGGCGGCGTCGTCGTCGTTGTCATGGGCTGAAGGGAGGTTGGTGGTGTAGCTGGCGAAGAGGTTCTTGTTCCAATGGGCAGCGCCTTGCATGACGCGGGCGTGGTCGGCGCCGAATCTGAGACCCTCGGGCGTGATTTCGACGTGGATTTTGTTGGTGAAGCCGATCGCTTTGAGGAGCTGGTAGAGCGGGCGCGTGGAGCTGGCGACTGCCCTGAACAAGGGAGGGCCGGCGTCTTGAGTTGGTTGTGACATGTTGCTGGCTGGAAAATGACCTCGAAGATCTATGTATAATAAGCGTAAAAGGAAAGATGGCGTGTGATGCGTGTGATGTTCAGAACTCGGCTTGCTTTTTGGTATATGACTCTATGTATTGTACAGAATCTCGCGGGGTCCGTAGTGCGAGAAGACTGCTCTCTTCTGTTTTTTGATCTCCAGGGTATCTCAGTATTAAACGTAAACTCCGACCGCGCAGAACATGTAAACAACGCCAAATCTGCGCCCAAAATTGGTCAGCGTTGAAGTTCAGGATAAAAGAGTGGTTGGATTGTAAAATGAATGGTCGAGTGGACACAGTCGAAGCACAACGGGGACGTACGCAAAGGCCAAAGAAGCCGGGATGCCCAAGAGAGGCAGATTGACGATGGACCGGTCTAGGAGGTGGTTTCTGGTTAGCACAAGGTCAAATTGGGAGGTGTCCAGGCTGAAATAAAATCACATACTGAGAGTAAAAGCGCCGGTCAAGGTAAAGCCGATGAGGAGGAGGAGGAACGCAACGAAGAATTGGCTGCCTTTGCCAACAGTGGGAAGAAACGGGCTGCCAGACGCGGCGTGCCAGACCTCGAGCAGTGGTGAATCCATTTAGCCTGGGGAGCAATTGGTTGCGGATAGTAGAAGATTGTACAATTCAAGCTAAGCTCAAGATCTGGACATCCAGGGCACGCAAGAATCAAGACCGAGGACAGGAAATGTTGGTGCAATGGATTGAGATTCGACAGGAGTTCGAGAGAGCTTCCCCAGATCCAACTGAAGCTCCAGCACAGATCGGGACCTGACAGTGGACAGCAGAGGGACGACACCAGACGCTGCAGTGTGGTGAACGTGTTCGGAGCTGAAACGGTTTAGCGTCGACCGAGCTTGGTCCCGCCCGCGAATCTTAACCCCTGTTAGTCAGCCCTGCTGTTTCCACCTTGACGGAATGGTCCACTTCCTCCTGCTCCCGCTCCGCAACCACCGCTCCACCACACGTCTCCCGACGCGGTCACACTACGACAACGGACGTCAATCAACCATCGTCAATCATCGATTCATCAATCGCGAACACATCCAAGCATCGATCGGTCCTCAGCCGAGGCGGATATGCCCGCTAATTCCGTCGCGGCCCTGCCGTACAACATGAAAATGAAGGAAGAAAGTCAGTCTCCCATCACCCCTCTTCGCTCCACGCCACATTGCCCCTCAATCCCCTGCGCAAGCCTCCCGGCGCGGACATGACTGACATCGTGTGAAATGGCAATAGACACCAAGCGTAAGGCTACCGAGGAGCCTACCTCTCCCTCGTCGGCGAAGCGAATTAAGCATAGCGACTCGACCGAGGAGACGGAGGACACGAAGAAGCCAAAAATCCCCGCCATTCCCTTCCCCGAGAAGGCCGCCGTTATCGAGGAACGCAACGGCGAAATCGAGTTCCGTGTGGTCAACAACGATGGCGAACGCGAAAGCCTGATCATTCTCACCGGCCTCAAGTGCATCTTCCAGAAACAACTACCCAAGATGCCCAAGGACTACATCGCCCGTCTTGTCTACGACCGGACGCATTTGTCCATCGCCATCGTCAAGAAGCCACTCGAGGTAGTTGGTGGCATCACATACCGACCATTCAAGGGCCGCCAATTCGCCGAAATCGTCTTTTGCGCCATTTCTTCCGACCAGCAGGTCAAGGGCTATGGTGCTCATCTCATGTCGCATTTGAAGGACTATGTCAAGGCTACCTCGGACGTCATGCACTTCCTCACATACGCCGACAACTATGCCATTGGCTACTTCAAGAAACAAGGCTTCACAAAGGAAATCACACTCGACAAGTCAGTATGGATGGGCTACATCAAGGATTATGAAGGCGGCACTATAATGCAGTGCAGCATGCTTCCGCGAGTACGCTACCTCGAGATGGGCCGCATGCTTCTCAAGCAGAAGGAGTGTGTTCAGGCCAAGATCCGTGCCTACAGCAAATCCCACATTGTCCACCAGCCCCCCAAGCAGTGGAAAAACGGCGTAACACCCATCGACCCTCTCTCAGTCGAAGCCATCCGCGCTTCAGGATGGAGCCCAGATATGGACGAGCTCGCCCGTCAGCCACGCCACGGGCCCAACTACAACCAGTTGCTGCACCTTCTCAATGATTTGCAGAATCATGCCAGTAGTTGGCCCTTCCTGGTACCCGTTAACAAAGACGAGGTGCACGACTACTACGATGTCATCAAGGAGCCTATGGACTTAAGTACCATGGAGGACAAGCTTGAGAAAGATCAATACAACACGCCCGAGGATTTCATTAAGGACGCCAAGCTCATATTCGACAACTGCCGAAAGTACAATAACGAGAACACCCCTTACGCAAAGTGCGCCAACAAGGTCGAGAAGTACATGTGGCAGCAAATCAAGGCGATTCCCGAGTGGTCACACCTCGAGCCTTAGAAGGGTGGAAGTCGTGAGGACCGTCAGATGGAGGAGCAAGATGTTGCCCAGCATGACAATGACAACTCTGTCACACATGGCATATACGAAAACGTTGTTGCCCATGTCGACAATGATAACGTTGATGCTGATCCGGATTGGAGCGAAAATCGTCCCGCTACCAGCGCTAACCGCGTCGGTCGACCCCCCAAACGTGGCCGTGGTAGGCCAAGGATCCACCAGAGAGGGAGAAACACGAACAGGGGCCGTAGCACATGGACACAGCCCCAAGCTCAGAAAGAACCGAAAGCACATGATCAACCATCTGGAGAGAAGAAGACGGTCACTCCATTTTTTGAACCCAGGAAAACCCGAGCCACCGCTAAAAAGGAGGATCTGGTGTTACAAGAGGCGATCAGGACTAGTACTGAACCTGACAGTCGTCATGGCAGCCGGGCACTGTCCGCTGGTGCTGACAAAGAAACGGTGATTATGAATACTGGCTTTGATGCGCGCGCTTCGAAGGCTGGCCCTGAAAAGTCACGTCCCGATTATGCAGTACAGCCGTTACAGAATCTAGAAACAACAAAGAAGCTACCAGACCAGGAACTGGATGGTGGAAAGAAGACAGGAGGAAATGGCACTGAGAGTAATGTCTCGAATGTGAGCCAAGGCCATACTCAGGGGTTCATACAGGCACCAGAGCCCCTCATCTACCCAGACGGTTTTGGGAAATGGGAACAGCAAGCTGCGCTAGACCGGTATGGAGAAGATGTCCTCTCGGAGTTTCGAGGAATATGGCGAGAAATACTCAAATCCATCGACACCGACGCCCCAAATCGGAGGAGTGCCGTGGACGTATGGAAGTCGCTGTTGGATCCCGATTTGGCTACTCGATTCCGTGCGTCAC
This sequence comes from Neurospora tetraspora, assembly GCF_033439725.1. Classification (NCBI taxonomy): domain Eukaryota; kingdom Fungi; phylum Ascomycota; class Sordariomycetes; order Sordariales; family Sordariaceae; genus Neurospora; species Neurospora tetraspora. The sequence goes on from NW_026944383.1 coordinate 6,177,909, forward strand.
TGTCAGCGCGGTATCGTGAATACACCAACCGGTGTAAACAAAAGATGGAGCAGGGAACACCTAAACGAAATTCCTCCGGACAGCCAGGGAAACGACAACATGAGGAGGCTGAATCACCAGAGCAGGACGACTCGCCAGTGCCGCCGCATCCGAAACGACGCAAGCGTGCGGCATCGCCTCCATCTGACAGGTCGATGCAGCAACAAGAGCAGCAGCAGAACCAGCCAGGGAAACGGCAACACGAAGAGGTTGAATCACAAGAGCAGGAAGACTCTCCGGTCCCGCATCCGAAACGGCGCAAGCTTGCAACATCGTCACAGTCTGACAGTACCTTCTCGGACAGTTCTGGACCGAGACAAGGTTCTGCATGGCGGATGATAAGGGACCCATATGGGGAGTCTGTCACGGACCTTCCGCGGAAGCACGATATAGAAGCGGAGAGCCCAAGCAAAAAGGTTTCTTTCAGAATTCGGAAGGAAGGAATTTCAAAAACACAGACCCAGAGGAAGAACAACCCTATTGGGACGCGCTAGAAACGACGGGAGGGCCCATACACAGCGGAAATGGAGGCTCTCGAGGACGAGCGAGCGTTTAGCGCAAGAGAGTGGGATAGTCTTGGTGCGGATATGGCGTAGACATGCAGTTGGCGGTTTTCGCTTTCTTTTCGTTTTATACCCTTTTTCGGTGGTTGAAATCTATTATGATTTGCAGAGGATGATTTGAGTTATAGCCATTAACTAGCGTGAAGGTAGTACTTTTCATCTAAATATCTTTCTTGAGCCATCATCCATGTGTTAAATATGTGATGTATGGCCCCAAGTTGATCTGCCTGTGGTTCGACCTGCTGGACTACGGCAAGCAAGTACGACGTTCCCACAACTCATCTCACTCGGCAACGGATGGATATTCAGGCAACAAGGTAAGAGACTCTCATCAGTACGTGTGTGGAATCATATTGACTCGACGTTATCAATACATGGTATCTCGTGCTACAAGCGCCAGCAAACACAAAATCATAGGTAGTTGTTGTGTCCACTCCCCAAACAGAAAGGTGGCTCGCAAAGTAAGACTCCATTCTTCATTAAGTGAAAGAAGAACAACGTCAATTAAAGCAAATCATAATCATGCCCCTCTTCAACTCAAAGAACACCAACTAGATAGCGGCGCGCCTCTTGAACTTGGCCTTCAGCTTCTCAAGCTTCCCCTTCCTGGCGAACTTCTTCGTAAACTTGGCATCAAAGGCATCCAGCTCAACCGCCCTCTTGCCCACATTCGCGGGGGTAATATCACCGCAATCTGGCCTCTTGAGCTTATCACCAAACTTGTCCGCGGCCCAGATCAGCACGCCATTGGTCCAGCCGAAGCCTTCCACGACCTCGTACTCGCCTCCGCCACCAGCAACGTTGGTCGAGCTGTCAGAGTACTTCTCAAACATGATGCCCTTGGCGTCGGAACCGAGACCCTGCAGCTTCGGCGTCTCCGATGTGGATCCGCCGGTGGCGTACCAGGTGCAGAAGGTCGAGTCGACGTAGCGCTGGGCAAGACGGAGGGCCAGATTCTGAGTCTCCTGGTACGCCGGGTCATCCTCGCCGAAGGTGGCCGGAGTGTTGAGGAGACCGTCCATGAGGACGTGCATGAGGGGTGGCCATACGTTAGGCTCGTCCCACTGTTGGCCAGTGACAAAGTTGGTAGCGGGAATGCCGCCGGCCTTGTTGTCGAGTAAGTTCTTGACCCGGTCAAAGGCAAGCTTGACAGCCAATGGATTGGCCTTGAGCTGGTCTGGGGCAGCACCAGTCCAGAAGGGGAACATTTGGTTGATAGAGAAGAGAACCTGGTAGCCTTCGGGGGTGCCGCTGGGCTTTTCGAAGGGGAAGACTTGAGGGTCGGCGGGCACATAAATATTTTGGGAGGACGATGTTAGGTTATAATCAAAGTAACTCCACAGGGTCGAGTTCCACATGAGCTTGTACATGGCTTCGCTGCGCTGTTCGGCTTTCTTGGCCCACTCCTCAGCTTCGTCCTTGTTGCCCTGCTGAGCGAGGAACTTGCCGATGGTGACCTCATTCTGGTAAAGAATCGAGTTGAGGTCAACAGGAACAATTTCGAGGACGTTGAGCGAGCGGAGAGGGAAGTACACGTCCCGGGCTGCGTCGTTAGGGTTCTTCAGCCACCTAGTACTGTAGTCCCATCCTGACTCGGCGCCACTGGCGAGGTTTGCGTACAGCTGTGCTTTCTGGGTATCATTAAGAGGAGTTTTCTCTGGGTAAATGATACCAGAGGTAGCATAATAAGAGTTGTTGTTGGCGGTAATGTAGTCCTCACTGTAAGACTCGGGACGGGGTTGGTTGTTGTCGACGTGGTATCTGCGAGAAAAGATGTTAGCCAGACATGCTCAGGTCATGCCAGATCGTTCTTCCGCTCATTCAACTCACCTCTGGAGAGAATATGTCTTTCCATCCGCAGTGACTTCGACAGTGCGGTTGGTGATCCACCACTCCCACTCCTTCTTCAGAATTGGCACCGCTCTCTCAAGGATGCTTGTATCATTGGTGTGTTCAACATAGATCCTGACCATCTGCGTAAGGAGTGGAGGCTGCGAGCGGTCAAGGTAGTAAAGCCTTGCTCCGTTGGGAACAAATCCGATCTGCTCCACCAGGTCAAGGAAATTCTCAATGGTGTTCTTCGAGATCTCGGTGAAGGCACCTCCCGTGCGGAGAAGACCTTCAAGAATCCAGAACGAGTCCCAGTAGTAGGGCTCACGGAAGCGGCCACCAGCCACGACGAAGGTACGGTTGACGGGGATGAAGCTGTTAGCGCATCCCTTGCATATTTCGCCCGCGCCAACGTATTTTCTGGTGAGATCTGGCCAGATGTTGATGACCGAATCGACAAATTGCTTGATCACATCGTCACTGACATTGTCAAGAAATGTCGGCGCTACATGGAGCTGGTCGGTTGGTACCGCTTCAAGCTCGCCACCAGCGGGTCCGAAGTAGGTGTTGAGGAATTCGTGGAGCTCCGAGTTGTTGCTCAATGGGAGGGTAAGCTTGCTGAAAGCTTCAAGGACCTCATCGACGGGTTTGATGGTGGGCCTACAAGGAAGTTGGGTCAATAACGTGCTCATATCACCAGGAGATGTTGGCCAATGACTTACATATCAACGAAGGTCTTTGAATCGGAGAATGGACGAGCAAGCTCAACCTGGTGAAGAAGCTCGCCATAGCAATAAATTGGCGAGTCACATGGAGCCGTCACTGAGCCATTGACATACAGCGCGCGAGCTCCAGGCAGAATGGCAGCAGCCAGGGGCACAGCTGCCCCAAGGACTCGTGATACCATGCTTGTTGTTGGTGTGAAGTCGGGAAGATGTTGATGGCTTCACTGCCTCATAGAAACTGGCGGTAAGTATTTCGAAAAAAGTGTTTATGGGGGGAAGAGAGAGGAATAGCAGGTTTATTATACCTGCACGCGGCAATAAGACAAAAAGCTGGTCCAGATTCCCAACAGTCAGGTCCAATGCTACCAAGTTCTGCAACTCCACAAGTTCGGTGAGAAAATCAGGACGGGAAGGAGGTGCCGGTGACAAGCGTGGTGATGATGTGGGGAGTGCTTGCCAACCCGGTAAGCTTTCCACTTAGCCCCAGTACTTTTATATGTAACATCAAATCCGGTAGAGGTATTTTCACCCGGTGATGGGCACTCAACTTTGAGAAGGCTTGCTTCAGACCATGCCGTCGTCAGCGGCAAGCAGACTACGTTCCCTTTGCGGAAATCTGCCCAACTTATAAATGCAACAGAAACCTGCATGCAGCCTGCTTCCAGGAAACAGAATCGACGTGCGTCGAGGTAGGCGAGCATGGCGAGGTCATGCTTGCTCCCCTGCTTCCCTGCACCCCAGCTCGTCGAGAGAAAAAGTGACGCTGATCCTCTCCGCATTTCTCCAGGTTCCATTGTTTTTCTTTGTTGGGACGGGTCAGCACGAGGCATTTCTGGGGAACGTGAGGAATGTGAACTCCGTGTCTCATCTGCTGAATCCAGCAACCCGAGTGAGCCATGATGTACAGGATAAGGGTATTGTTCTCGTGTTTCCCCAATTCCTTACACGACATGCGGTTGTGGAAGCAAGCACTTTAAGCATCCCATGTGATGCAACATGGAAAGCTTCCCGCTGTGCATAACAGAGCCAATCAATCATGTCGGGTCAACATCAAGTTAAGTAAACAATGTTTCCATCTCGTCTTTCTTGCAGAGCCTGTCACACCTGTAGAGACAAAGTTCAGGACCCAACAACATTCGGCCATCTGGACCTGGGTATGTACCTCCGCGGAGAAAGTGATAACTCAGCAGAGTTCTTGTCGCGTCTTCGAAATTGACTCGGCGTACAACTTGCGAGGGGAGAAATGCAAAGAGCAATGAATTGAACACCAATTCTCGCCGCGCTAGGACAACTGCCGATTGGAACGTAGAACAACAACGAAGTTGAAGAGCTTTAGTTCAAATCAGAAAATCCACATTCTCCCCCGCATCCGGGGCGTGCGGGAGAGTGTCGACTCCAACAACTTTGGCTGACCCTGCCTCCGAATTTCGTTGACCGCAAACTCTCGGCGCTGTCATTCGCTCTTTCTCGGTGACGTCAGGCTAGTATAGTGGATCCTTGGAGGGTAGGAGTGGGGTCTTCTCCATCGCGGGAAGCACAAAATGCGGGGTCGAGGCCCCCTGTCCTGGGACCTAAAGTCCCAGTGCGGAGAAAGAGAACAGCGTTCGGTGCCGTGTCGGGTTGGCTTTGAAGTTCGCCAGTCGCAACATCACACCAGGACAGGAACACCCGCCCCCTTTTCGATCAACATCAGATTCCACAGTAGCCAACCGGTGTGCTCGGCTTCACAGTCTGCCAGCCATCTCATTGAGCCATCCGGTATTATTCTATCCTCGGCGCATTCAAAAAGCCATGGGCTCTGTGTACAAAGAAAGATGAGATATCAACCGATTCAAGTCGCAACAACAGAGACATGTGGAAATCTGAAGAAACAAGAGATGTCAGCCACACAAGAAGCTGAGCAACCTTCGCGACTATGTGCTTGGTATCAACAGGTTCTTGTTGGAGAACTGTGCGCCAAGCAACCGATTCATCAACAACAGCGTAAGATCACAATATTGGAAGGTGCCTTGCGCCCGAGTCACCTCATTCGCTCATCGGGGGTTCCGCCTTCGAGCCCAACCTCAAAGATGCATATTCTCTCGGCCCTTTTATCCATGTAGAGGGCGGGCCGATGGATCAAGAAGAGGCTTATAGACTCTTCGATTACGTAAATTTTAGAGGACATCGCAAGAGCCTATTGATCTATTTGCTCCGGTATTGCGAAGTCTCTCCTTCAGCCTTCTGGAACTCTTCCCCAGCCTTTGTCGCCTTCTCCTGCATGATCGTCTTGAAGATGCTCTCCAGCCTGGGGAGAACAAAGTCACGGTTTTCATACGCCTGGTAGCTGATGACCAACCGAGGTGCCCATAGCCTCAGCCCGGCCTCTTTACCGAGCTCATTCATCCTCTCCACCGAGCACTTCGCATCGTTCAAATCAAGCCACACCATGTTGGTGTCGACAGGATGAAGGAACTTGCCGCCCAAGCCCGTCCATATCCTTTCGATCTCTTTAGCCAGAATGTGCGCTCCTTTCAACTTGCCGCCTTCGCCGTTGGGGCCCTTGCCAAACGTTTCGTCAACGGCAACCCTCGCCGCAGCGGCCACCACGCCCGACTGCCTTAGTCCACCGCCAATCGACTTTCTTACCCACCGGGCATGCTTGATCACGTCCTTGGGGCCTATCAGCACGCTACCGATGGGCGCACCAAGACCCTTGGAGAAGCATAGGCTGATGGTGTCAAAGCACTCGGCAAACTCGGTAAGGCTTCCAGCACCAGAGGCCACCGCCTCCCACAAGCGCGCGCCGTCGCAGTGCATCTTGATCCCATGCTCGCGCGCAAAGGCGGAGATGCGGCGCACCTCCGAGAGCGGCATGATCATGCCGTTGAGCGTGTTCTCGAGCTCGATCACACGAGTCGGGCAAGTGTGCACGTCCTCGTCGAGGTGGGCGTTGGCCTTGACGTCTTCGAGGGTAAGGTAGACGCCGTTGCTAGGCAAGACAGGCTTGAGCATGGCGCCCGTTAGGGATGAGACACTATGAAATTCTGTTAGGGCTGGTCTTAGTAAGCACGAAGAAAGAAACACAGAAATGGCCTCACCCTCCAGCCTCATATTTTACAATGTGACAGCGGGCATCACAGAGTACACCGTGAGGCGGTTGGGTGAGCAAAGACCTCATAGCTAGCTGGTTACCCATGGTGCCTGACAAAACGAGGAGGCCGGCCTCCTTGCCGCACAAAGCAGCGCAGTGGGCCTCAAGGTCACTGGTGGTGGGATCTTCTTGCGTGACATCGTCGAGCAGAGAGCAGGACTGGATAGCGGCAAGCATGGACGCCGTGGGAGTTGTCATGGTATCACCTGAAAAAACGTTAGTCGATAACTATGTGGTTCCGAAGTCCTATCAGATTCCTTACTTCGGAGATCGAAGCCTCCCGGGCCGACGCTGCCAACCCAGGCATTCGGCACCTCTGACAGGCTCATTTTGAAGGGTGTTGTTGACGAAATAGCACGGGACTGTTGGGCACACAAAAAAACCACCGGGTTTCTGAAATATGAACGGAAAGGTTGTCGGCCGGCGATGTTAACTTGTCGGGCAACTGCTCTCAAGGACTGGGCCGGCATGGTCAATTGAAGTGGCGAAGAAGTCCCGTCAGATTCGCCGTTGGACACCGGACAGAGGTGGCCGTCAGCCCGGCGAGCTCTAGACCTCTTCCGGTGTGACTCTGCGGGCATATGTCGCCGTCTCCGGCATAATCGGAGCCCTAAAGGGCAAGTGTTTTCCACTGTAACGGTGCTCCACCTTTGGCATTTAGGGGCCGCAATGGAAATTCACGGCAGAGCTGCCCCTGTGGGCACGGTCCTCTTTCGGGGAATGGAACATTCGTTCCGGGCATTCTTGCTGCGTTTGCCTGAATCAACTTCGGGGGAGTAACTTTGACGTAATCCTTTGAGGCCATTCAGAAATTCATTTCAGGTTGGTTGATCGTATCAAAAGTCGGTGTTTCACGATCCCTTCGGCCCACTTCTTTACTCGGGAAACGAATGGAACGCTGTCCGAAAGTCTTCGGACCCGACCGAGTTCGGGCCCCGTCAGCCCACATGGACCTGCCCCGAATGGTGAGTTTACGGGGTACACCCGACTTGCCAAAATCTCGGACAGATTCGTTCCTTCTGCAGAAAATAAGTACAAATTGGCTCGAACACGACTGTTTTGGCTAGAAGAAGAAGGAACGATGCGGGCTCGTGGGTTTTCCAGTCTGATACAAACCGGAACCCAAGGCAAGTCCAACGTTGCCCTCCGCTTGATCTTCTGGACATTGCGTTTCTTCAAGTCGGAGCCATCCTTTGCCAAAATCATTACTTTGTATTTGCAACATCCCTCCATGTTTGGTATCCTATATATCAACAGGCTCAATCACCTTACTAAAGACTCTAATTTAACCTTTCACCCTCCTTGCTTGTACTGATGCGACCTCTACCCAAAGCAAAACCCCGTTCGATACTCCTTTGTCGGTTTGTGAACAACCACCCATTCCCTATGTCTTCATATCCATTGGCGGGACTATAACCTAACATCTCAGGCACAGGAGGACCAGAGCTCATGCATCGCCATGATATACACCTGCCACCGAAGCTCAAGGCGAAGCCAACGGAGAGGGACTATCCCACAGCCTGGGATTTCCAACGTCGAGGACCTCCCAGTCCCAGTGCTCTAGCAGGGCTGGAACCCCTCCGTCGAGTGGGAGCAGTTGCACGCCGTTGAACAGGTCCAAATTGTTGTTCAAGTGATCCTGTTGGATCTGCCAGTCGAGCTGCCCGTATTGGCCTGGATCGTTAATTTGACCCATCTCAAACATAGGTGGCTGGAAGTTGCCAAACTGATCCACGGTAGTCTGCCATGACGCTGTTGCTGCTTCCTCTGGCGGCGTTGGGCCGCAGACCTGGAGGAGCTCAGCATGATTTGGCCCAGCATCAGCTTCCACTGTTGCTTCAGGTGCAGCTGAGTTGTTGTTGGTGGTGACGGCTGAAGCTTCGCCGGAAACAATGTTGCCGGTGTTATTGCTTTGACAGGGTTCTTCAACCAAGTGGATGGTCGAATCGATACTTCTGCCCTGCCGAGCAGTGCCCGCGACTTCGAGCCCACCAGCAGCCAAAGAAACACTCGGAGACATGCTCTTGGACTTCACTCGCTTGGTGGACCCCATCAGACCTTTCTCCCGATAGCTAAGTGGCAAATTCGCAACCATCTTTTCCAGAATTCGGCACAAGCTCAATGCTGTCTTTGAGTCGCCGGTACACTCGTGCAGCATACTCAACCCGCGCTTGATGGATTCAAGGACAGTTTCTCGGTGCGGCAAATTCCGAGCTTCGTCGTGGACCAGCCCAGAACACAGGACAGTGGTGGTGTCAAAGATGCAAAAGACGGCATAGTGGAATTTTGCGCCGGCAGACACGAGAATCTCGAAGAACGTCCGAGATACTCCCATGAGGCCCAATGCGGCTAACACACCCGATTCACGAAGTTCCAGCTCCAAGTCAGACATTGGCTCTGCAGAATTTCGAGTCACGAATTGCTTGAGAGGATCGAACAAGCATATGTGGCCGACGAGGTGAAGATAGCGACGTTGGAATATGATCCAGTCATTCTCCGCGTCCCATTGAGTGTCCGGGTTTTGGAGAGCATATGCAGCGGGCAATTCGTCCATCCACTTCTGTACAACGTCTCTCAGAGCCTTACTCACCAAGGCCTTACTCACTTCGGTCGGGATGGAGTTGTCGGACGGCACGGGCTTGAGTTCTGCTGCCATCTTCAAGCACAGGGAGCTGTGGAGATTTATGTGCAGAAACGGAGACGGTTTATCTGGGTTTTCGGGGTCTTTGTCGAGAGCTAACGTTGGCTCTACGAATGTGCAGTCGGCGTGGTTTATGAGCAACGGCCGAGAAAGCATCGAATTCAAGGCGCTGCCAATATGTTAGCGCATTCATCGTGGGCTGGAGCAGGATATTTCACTTACAAGTCCCACACATACAGGATGCCCCAAAGACGTCTTCTCATCTCGCGGTCAAACTCCGACATGCCATCAGATAAAGAATCCTGATGAAGTCCTATCTCATATGCTGCATGAATGGTAGTTCCTAGGGCATGCCACGCTTCGGTCCAATCCTCGGCCGACTTGTACCAGAAAGCTGTCAGAAAGAGCTGCTGCACATGGGCTAGTCCCCCTTTCCCAGAAGGTATCGTTTTACTGAGCTTCTCCGCTGTTGTGTGCAAGGTGGTGGCGAGTGTCAATGCATCCGTCCCAAGCTCACGCTCTAGTCTGTCCTTGACGCCGGCGTTCAGGATGTACAAGGCCGAGCAGGCACAAACCCGCAGGATCAGATTGGTCAACTCTGGTGTACGCTTGTTCGCGGGTGTCGCCCACCATCCATCATACTGGGTCCTAAACTGAGGTCGATACAAAGCGTAATAGTGATGGTTTGCACCATTGAGCCAGTTGTCCACCAGACAATCTGCTGAAGGTCAGGCACAATCTCGCGCGCAACGGAAATATCGAAGGGTAAGTGGCATACCTATATATGGCTTGGCAGGCATTGACATGATGGCAGTTTGCAGTTCCTTCGACTGGACAGGCTCATCGTCCGCATCAGCCGTACCCTTGTTTGTCTTACCAAGCAACACGTAGTGTGTGTGTGGCATATAGCCGAGGGCATTGAGAGCATCGGCCTCGTCGGCCTCGTCGTTTTCACCATCTTGGTAGCCGTTCTCGTCGAAATAGGACTCTTCTTCGGGAGATTCTAGAGCCCGTTTCTTTGACACGCTGAAGAGAACGCCACTGTCAGAAGGAAAGTTCTCATTGCCTCTAAGTTGGGTGGCTATGGTATGACTTACCTTGATGAGCCCTCGTCGGAGGCTGTGTCGCTTTTGTTGGCTTTCTTCGGAACGAAGCGGCAAAGATGGGCGACTCCTCTCTTCGAGCAATGGTTGCATGGGAACTGACGATTACACTAACTCTAAGGTTAGACAGGCTTGATCGTTGAGTCTTGAAGACCAGGTAGAGGCTGGATATGTTCAACACCAAAAGCGTCTCAGAACTTACCTTCTGCTTCCGACGACGGCACTCCAAGCACGATATCGGCTGTGCGTTACCCTCGGTTGTCCAGCTCATCATGGCGGTTGGGACGGATTGCTGTGCACGAGCGGCTGGGAAGATAAATGCCAAAGTCGACAAAAGCAGATATATCGTGTCACACTCAGGATGGGATGATGTCTCGTCTTGGTGAGCGCGACCCGGATGTTTGATATGTAAGAGAAAGAACCTCTAGCAATATCGGGCTGAGCGGGCTCAGCGTGATGAACGCGGTGTCTGGCTTCGAGGACAAGAGCCTTGTCAGTATCTGTGCCACAGGTGATAAGCCAGCTTCAGAAATTGTGTAACGATGCTAACAATATAAGCAGGCATCAAGTTACATCGGCTTCTCAACGAAAATCGATAGTGCAGACGTCGAAATACCATCCTCCTTTACCGCCTTGTCTCCCAATCACCTCCCGCCAAGTGCTGTCGGAGAGTTTGGGGGGCACATCGGTCCACACCTTCTGATCGCAACCCATGTCTCTGGTGTGCATCCAAAGGCACCGCTAGGAGGGTGTTCACGAACCCCGAACCCCGGTTCTTGGGTCATGGTGAATGACAAGGAAGGCCTGTCCGGGTGTCTCTGATCCCGAAATCCGTAAGCCACATACGGTAGAATCCGTACGCACATACTGTTAACGCACTTTTAAGGGTATACAGACAATCCAAAATCCTAACTACGAACCTTCTTCAGGCCTACGACGAACGCTTCAAATTCATCCTCCCTCTAATCAACAACAAATAGCCCACAAAACTCATTTACGCCGGCAACGCGGTATAGGCAAATTCCTATTACTATAATACTATCTCCAGCGCTACCCGTAGCAATAAGGATAGTTTAGTAGGTAGTCTTCGCTTACACAAGGACATCTTACACGAGGACATAACAAGGCAAATAAAACCAGGACCTCCAGGCCTTACACAACGCAATCTTCAACACCCTTCCGGCATTTGCAATAGGGCAGCAAGCGGGATAACAGCCCTCAACTAAAGGTAGACAAATAGCCGATTCTCAACTTCGAATAACCTTTTGAAAGGCGATAGAGATTCGTAGGGCGAACGCAGAATTTGGTACCTAGTTTTTGGTGGCTATGTCGGCTTACACCTGAAGGTGGGTTACCGTATGTGATTGTGCGTACGGATTCTACCGTATGTGGCTACGGTTTCCGCTCTGATCCAGACCTCAGCCGAGTGATATCAGCCTGGAAAGGAAAATAGAACCGAGCGGTACAGTGAGGATATCCTATCTCGTCAGTGACAAGTCATCATGAAGAGGTCTCACTTTGCTCGCCAGCTTCCCTCAGCCTACCTAGGACGGTACCAGCCTGGCGCTACACAGTACCTAGCGCCCTAGGTGGTGTTGACGCATTGAAACTACCCCTCTATCCCGCTCAGCTAAGTATGAGCCTCTTCTGCGTTAACCTTCAGCCGCTATAGGCATGCATATTTCAGTTTTCTATCGTTGTCTGCTCGCTAACGTAGCCTTTGCTCGCACGGTCGCCAAGATCGTGGTTTTCTGGCAAACAAATTCCTCGTCAGTAACTACCGTCTTACTCAAGGGCTTGTCTGCACACCGACAAGCCGTCTCGTGGGGTAGTAACGGTAAGGGCAACAGCATGACGCTACATGCATGCTGAACTGAGACATCGTAACCTTGATAGAGACCCTGAACGGGTGCTGTATCCGCCCAAATTAAGGGAAGTCAAGAGCCCGTCGTCGACAACGCCGGGGTAACTGCTTCTTCAGTCTTCCGTTGCAGCTGTTCGGGGCGTAACGTTCGGGACACTACACTGTACCAAGTTGCCTTGCATAACAGTGCTTTGAGGACGTCCTAAACTCGGTCTTGGCGAGATCCCCTTCTTCAAGTTTCATTTGACTTTTCTTTTCGAAGCCATCCCGTCATTGTGTTCTGATTCCATCTGAGCAAAACAAGTTACATGCTAAATGGCATCCTCATCTGCACACTCAAGCTTCCAAAGTTGCCCAGGAGGATGGTAACGCGGCAAACGTTGACCATTGGGGCTTCGATGAGTGGAGGGTTCGGATGAACGGTGCATCGAATTGATGTTGCATCCGCCACACCGGCCACAGGCCCGGGCTTGCTTAGAGGTCATTTATCCGACCCCTATCTTGTTTACAACTTCGGTATAGTTCGGCGATCTCGTCTCAACGTTGTGCAGTTGCAGGTCGTTAGCTTTGCGTTAGCAGGGGCTTCCACGTTATAGGCTAGTAGCCAAGGTGACATCCGGCCTCTGAAGCTTAGACTAGGCGTCAGGTGCGGAGGGTCTTCTTGACCGAACTTTTGACCTTGGTCGAAGTTAGACAGTGTTAACAACGTTGTTGCATCAAGGTGTGAAGGTTGTCTGCGTTCAACTTGGCAGCCTTCTTCTTTCCTTCATTCAGATGCTATGGTACAGTGTTATTGTCGGATGCGAATACGAACTCGAGATCCAAAGCAGTGTTTCTCGAAAACAGTGTCGCTAAAAGTCATGGAAAAACCGAGGGACTTGGCAACTCCAGAAGGAACTACAAACCCCGATACCGACATTTGTAAGTAGCATGGGCGGATGGAGTAATCCTGATGGGAAAAGCAAGATTTAATACTTGCCGAGATCCATCCAAATTGGATTCTTTATCCTTTACGGGGTATCAATGGTCCGTGTTGGCCTCTCAGCCCGGTCGAGATATCCGATTTACTCACCCCCTACGCCCATCGTCATCTACCAATCGACCGGTAATTCATCCGTGAAGGATCAAGAGCTAATCTCCGGACCCTGACAAATCGCACAGTCGCCCGATCGCCACTCTCTGGCACGATGAGACAGAACATCGATGCCATGTCTTCTCCACGCTCCGGGCCGTTTCGGTTTCCAGGATCACGGACGCAATTCTAACTCTTATTGCATGTGACCAGATCGTTAGTAAGAGATGACGGATGTACATATGACCTGAACAGGAAGGGGAAATTTCGGGAAGATCGTCATCGTGGTTATGGCGTTGACCGTGAAGCCGGGACATGCCTCACAACATCACAAAACCCCTGGATCTACAATCCAGCCCTGGGTTTTTTGTTAGTCTGGTACAAAAAAGCCGAAGCTTTCCTGGATATGGGAAAGCGTTCGGCTTTTCATCGGGTAAACGCCGTAGACTGATATCTGGCAGTCTTGGGGATCTCGAAAGTCTTGGGGATCTCGAAGGAGACGTATTAAGCCCTGGTCATTGTCCGTCGCTTCAAACGAAGACTCTGAGGACGCCAAGGAGAGCTCCAGATCTCCCCTGTTCAACCCATGACCGAGGAACCAAACTAATAAACAAAACAGTATTGTATTGTAATCATGGAGCTGAGGGTCTGTGAATCCTGATTCCGTATACCAGGAAGCCGGGTGCATTGCGCTGCCGAACCGGCCCCGACCCCAGTGCCACAAGAAGGGGAACAAGAGTAACCGCCAGTTACTCATTGCTTTTTTCCTTTGGTAAACACTGTGAGAAAGGAGAAGATATCTGCATTAATGGGCCGTGATCTTGTTCATAAGTCATGCGAGCCGAAACGGATATTACGCGGTTCATACGGTCTTAAACTGCCGAAAGTTTGCCTCTGCCTCTTCGGTCCGAGAGTCTACATCGATTAATAATGGCAGGTTTCCACAATACCTATGGGATAGTGCAACTCCAGTCCGGCCAGAGCTCCGGCCCTAGTAGGTAAGGTCTGTATGGACACACAAGTCCCCTCGCTCAAGGGGTGTGGCTAGAAAGAAACACAACTACCACGCAGCGGGATACCACCACATCTCAACCCGCACCGTATGAGTTGGAGACGGAGGATACCACGCGCAAGCTACAGACCAGATGGGGTCAAGGGTATTGTATGAATTGCGCACTGACAAATCGCATCATCGCATCACAACCTCATGGAGCCGCCTAGACCTCAGACTAAGCAAGGATGGAAGTTAGGTAGTTCGTTCGGCAAATGGGTTGGGTTTGAGCGAGACCACAGTTCGTTCGTCCAATTCTACAGGAATCAGGAAGGGAAAAGCGAGGCCTCCTGTTAAATTTGGACGAGTTTGGTGTTGTTGGCGTTAGAGAAAGCGAGGTCCTTGTGCGATCGACGGACGTTGAGATAATCGGTGGGTGTTGGGCAACAGTGGATTGGGTCTAAGACACAAGATAGGCAGTATCCGAGGATCATCAGGCTGCTGTTTAAAGATTTCTCATTACGATCAGGATGGGATTCTTGGAAGTCGTGACTGGGAAAGTGGATGTCGGTTTCGGGATGGTGGTGGGATGGAAGGGGAGAGGATGGGAGGGGACGTGATGAGGGCGGCTAATGCCGTGAATGTGAGGGACAGTGTGAGTGTGAGTGTGAATGTGACGGAGAAAGCCGAGTGGTACTCATTGTCTCAGGCCGGGCTGGTGATTATGCGTCACAGACCATGGGAGAGTGGTTGCGGAGGAAGGGAGGTTGCCTAGTTGAGGATTGAGAAGGATTCTCGACAAAGATAGTTATGTCATTTCTCTCTCCTTTGCCCTACATTACTAGCTTGAGCAAAGACAGGAACCGACTTCCTGCGATAGAGCCTGCGACCAACAACTGGTCAATCTTTCGGCAGGGGAAGTCACGAGGCATGTGAGAGGGGGAAATCTGCTCGGTCAAGAGTCTATCGGAAGGGACGAGGGACATCACTCACCGAGGTGAAGAATCAAAATTCAAAGGGACAGATATTTGCCCATGTACTACTCATGCAAAACACATTATAAGACTGGAGAACTCCAGAGTCCAGGCCCTTGATCTTGTGTTATTTATGAGTGGTCAACAAGTCCAAGTCACCTTCAGCTACAGCACTATCTCTATACGTAGTAGGTAGGAGGGTGGCTTGAAGCTGATACCTCTCAGAGAAGATGAGGCGTTGCTATGTGATATGTCGTATGCGGAAGACGATGCGGAATTCTTCCGTGAACACCCAGACTCTCACCGGTTACCATCAAGATCCTCTTGCCCAAGGAGCTAATGCATCAACAACCACAGATTCACAAACAGGTCCTCGAGCCGTTCCACACAGAACCAATTTCTGGAGGCGCATATGTTTCTCTTCCATTCGAGCTCAAAGAAGTCATACATTCTATGTGACACACCATCCATACAGCAAGACAGGTTTCCCCTTTCAGCTTCGTCCACTAATCTCGACCACTCAAGCACCACAACCCATAACTTAACGCAACATCTTCAGCAGAGCTGCCACAGGCCCCATGTCCTTCGCTTCATCTCTTGGAAATATCCGTCCCGTCTTCCATGTGTACTTGACAAGTTCCTTCTTGGTGAGAAACATCTGCGGGATGGTTCCCACCTCGACAGCATCGAGGAAGTCCCAGATGTTGACGTTGATGCTTTTGAGAGCCTGGTTTTGACAATGAGGTGTTAGTATGCTGCTCTCCATATTTTTCTTTCTTTCAAATGCTATTTCTTCCGAGTTGCTCACTCAAGCTACTCCTCCCATAATTACGCGTGCGTCTTCATGTTGGTTACATCTGGACGATGAGAGCAATCCAAGAACCTAGGGCACAAAACAGGCATCATACCGAACCAGAGCGGGGATGAGAGTTGTATACATACATTTCGACATTTCCTCTTACTGGCAAAGTCACCATCCAGCCCCAGATCTTGACACAACCGCTGCCAATCCTCAAGCTCGCCGGCGCCAAAGTAGTTCTTCCATCTGATAACGACGTCGTATCTTTGGGGAGGAGCGGGTCTCTTCTTTTTACCCATGATGGTTGATGATGGCTCGAAGAAGGGGAGATTATAGGTGGCTAAACTCTTGATCTGATGACAAGAAAGACAGAGGCCGGTAACGGTCGGTCTTTGCTCGATTGGCACGTTGACTGAGGTTGACGTGGTAAACTGGCTGGGCTGGCTGGGCTGGCTGGGCTGGCTGGGCTGGCTGGGTTGGTTCATCTCCGGCACGTCAGGGTTGGACGAAAGTGGTTTCCGGGCGCGGCTGTTTTCATAACCGGGCAGGCCGCTGCGAGAGGGGAGGCTTTGCATTTCATGGTTGTGAAAAGAGGATGGACAGACGAGTGTTCTTGAGAAGATGGAAGGGGGCGTTGATAACGAAGTTGTGTGTCCGGAAACTGTTGTCAGGTCTTGTCGTTGGCCTTCTCCTTTCACGCACTCAGAAAACGGGCATTCCGCCTTTTAAGAACAAGATGTTCGTTGGCGCTGGAAGGATAGCAACGATATCCGCTGTAAGCAAAGAGTAAGAAAAACGGGAACGGGACTGACGGACTGACGGGAGTAGTGACAAACGATGGACGGACAGAGAAGAAGCTGGTAGCCGCTGGCTTCAACCTTTGATGACGACAGCAATACCGAATACCCTTCTCATGGAAAAAGCGAACGGTGGATGACCATAGATGGGGGAATTGAAGGAACTCCTTTCAACAGTCAACCCAGTGAATTGGGTCGTTGACCGTGAAAAGCATCGAATGTTGACTAGAGGTATCCAAACGCCCAGTTCATACAAGAACTCTTGAAGAAAGCTTGAGCAGAGGACCAACGACTTCTACCACAGTCTTCTTCCCCGTCATTGATTACCCACATGCCCTTCCTCATCCCGTGGCATACATCCATCAGATTTCATCCCATCATATCCAGCCTATTCCATCCTTCTCCACATCCCTCTCATGTTCTCCCTCTCACAAACTCCCCCTATCTCCATTCAGCAACCAACCAAATGCGCCCGCTCTGCCCTACCATCCCCCCCTAAAGAGACCCCTCAGCAACACCCTAACCGGTCCCACTTTATCCTTCTCCGCCATGTGCCTCGGATAGATCTTTCTGTTGGCAACCGAGTACTCCTTCAGCTGGCCGGGGTTTCCAAAGCGTTGCGGGGTGGTTCCCTGCCGGACGGCATCTAGGAGGTCGTAGATGTTGACGTGTACGGATTTCAGGACCTGTTGAAAGAATGGAATTAGACGGGGCTAGGCATGACTCGAGAGGGATAAGAGAATATGATAGCTGGGCTGACAGGCTGGGAATAAACCTGGACATGATTATGGAATCCCAGACGAGAATAAACGAAAGCAACGCACCTCACGACATTTAGTAATGGATGGAGGCTCCTTTTTGATGCCAATGTCTCGGCACAAACGCTGCCAGTTCTCGAGGGTGTTTTCGCCGAAGTAGCGGGCGAAGTCACTGACGATCCTGGGGGGACCACCTCCGTTCTTGTTCTTTTTCTTGCTCATGTTGCTTGCTTGGTGCCTTTTGATTGGGGAGTAGCTCGGCGGTTTGAGGAGAGGTAGATGGAACGAAGTAAATGGGTTCGGGAATGGCTACGTCGTTGTCCCTCAACAAGTCGAGAATGAACTGACTGTTGAATATTAGGGGTATGTGAATACCCCTTTGGACGGGAGTTGTTAGTCCCGTCGAAGTTGTCGAAGACAACAGAAAATCTCTGAAGAAAAACAGATGATTCCCAAATTCATGATCAAATGGAAAACTATCATCTTCTTAAATCTCTTCTCACACTGAGATGAAATGCGAGAGGCCATCCTCAATCAGCCGGAAAAGCCTTGTCGTTACCCTTCCTGTCTCTTTGCATATTGATGTATGAGGCCTACAGTCCGTCCCGTTCCGTCAAATCAACGTGCGAGGAGGTTTGTTCGAAAAGAGACAAATACAGAACAGCCGCCACTCAAAAGTTCCTTCCCCTCAGCTTGGGACAGCAAGAATGCCCGAGACGAAACAGACAAGGCGAATAGATGTGCTTGGGTCTTCTTTATGCACCAGCAATTGCTCATGTCAGGATGGTGGGGGCAGCCATATGGAGTTTGTTTATGAGACGAGTGTTGCAACCGGTGTCTACTACTGTCCTCCTGCTGGCGACATGTACGGCTGACGATAAGGGAACACTCCTACAAAGCTTTGAGAGTGCAGAACAAACGGATGGACTAGATGGGAACAAACGAATGACACTTGGGCTCCTGGTTGACGGGAGCTGCGAGTTCCCGTTCGGCTCCTAACAACCATTTTCAAACGTCAACGACTCAAAAACTTTCAAACATCCATAATGGCACGAGTTGAAGGCTTGTTATCATGCCACGAAGCGTAACTTCAAATCGGACTGGATGATCAGTTGATGTTGAGGCATATTTACGCTGAGCTGAAAAAAAGGTAGCATCAAGTCAGCAATATCTTTGACCCGCCGGCCAGATGGAGAGTGAGGGCAAAAATGGTAAGAGGTGCCCGATATGCCCAACGTCAGTCAACGGATGCATGAGAACTTGGGCGACGCCGCCCTCCACAACGGCGACTGGCTGACGGGCCGCTTGTATGTGTGAGCGGGCGATTCGTTCGTTGGGACAGCGATATGTAGTACAATTCTGAGCGAGATGTTGGCTCTCAGATGGGTAACACAAATGCCATGTTGTTTGTCGAGTCTTGGACTCTTGGCCGTACTGAGGAAATGGAAGGGTAGTAGATGAACCACGAAAGATTGCGAGACGGGCCGGATGAAACTTGGATCTGACTTGATGTCTTCCCATGGATATGCGATCAGCCTTTGGTTGGATGCTGGAGGCCGTTTCAACCCGGAGAGAGGGGGAGGGATGGGGCCTCAAGGCTTTATATAGGCACACTTGTAAGAGTCCAGCACACAGACGAGCTGCGATAGTGGAACAAACCATATGAATTGGACCAAGTTTTGATAGTTGGGTTGATGTTGCTCAGTTTCTGACACTGTTGCTCTTGTGGTCAATGAGTGCTTACTGATGCCTGTATCACACACCATCTCACCTAACCCTCTTTTACCCCAACCGTGCCCTTCTTTCACGAAGGGGGGTCTTTTACTTGGCACGATCACGACAGCGGGAATCCGGGGTGGGTTGAGACATGGGCAGATGAATGCCGTCAAATGTGCCTTTCCGCAGCATGTCTCGCATCCATCCATGGCCGCTGTACATATCGGTATGATGCCGACATGCCCGGGGCGTGTGAAGCATGTTGACATGCACGCCTTCCGGGGTAAATCGTGCCGTTTGTGCTTCGTGGACAGGGCACGATCAACGTTCCCACGAAATGTCGGTGTTGTCACTGGACTTCATTGGACTTCCTTCATCACTGGACTTGCTGGCGACTGCTGCTGTGCAGCCCGAGCAGGCCCGAGCTTCCTGCGGTGCGGAGAAGCTGGAAGGACCAAATCCGGAGTCGGCCACGACCGGCAGCACTTGGCCAGTGGCCTATCAGACGGGCCGGGCCCACTTGCGTCTTTTTCACTTGCTGTCCCCGGCATCGAGGGCATGCGGCTTGGGAGGCTCAGTCGGCCAGTGAAATCTGTCCCGGATGCGGCCGGCTGTGCCTGCCATTGGCTGTGAACGAGTGACAGGACGTTCCAGAACGTCATCGTCAACAGCGACCCGCGAGTTGTACCTGCGCTTGCTGTTGCCCCTTTTTCCAACACCTGGACTTGGGAGGAAAGAGCCTCCCTCAGGAGAAACCCGTTTGGGTTGAACATGTAAAAAACATATTCGAAGCCGGTCGTTGTGTTTGCATTGACGATTCCAACACTTTCTCCATGTGATGCTCCCACTTTTCTCTCAATGCCCTGCAAAGACTCCAGGTACCTTATCCCAGCGATTATCGTGCCCCACCGGCTAGCACCAGGGGCGACGACACGATGAAACCCCACCTTGCCCACCTGGGACCCGACGTGGCAGTCACACGCGGTCTCTCGGGGCGGATAAAGTGACTGTGTAATCTAATAGAGTGACGGTATCTAACCTAAAGGGGAACCTCCCTACATAGTGTGTCGGCGCATGTCAGCCGCACCAAAATTTAGCAGTAAGCAACATAGTCGCACATTCCTAACAAAGTCGTGACCTAAACACGTACCTCATAATACGTACTTTAATTATTATCATACTTTAATTATCATCACCATCATTACCACTATTATTTCTTTAGTATTTATCATTCAAAATACCTCGTTCAATTTACTTTATTAATACCTCAAAGTTTACGACCAATATAATTAATCTAATTAACGACCCCTTTCCTGCCGTCGTAATCTCTAACGATAAAGATAACGAGGTTGAATCTCCCTTATAGCTACGCCGCCTTTATAAACGAAAATAGTTTAATTATAAAATTTTCTTTATTAATATTAATACGGTGGCGAAGTTGGAAGGTTTTTATATTACTTTAATCCGCGCTACCAACTACGTCAACAGCAAACTATTTCGGTACGACTTTATATATAGCGAGAGTAAAGATAAATACGCTGGTCATATTTCTAAGAGTATCCATACGTATTTAAAGAATTCGAAGAAGGGTTATAAGTAGAAGGTAAAGGCTGTAAGGTGTAAGAAATTCAATAGTATTTAGAAATTCGATTGTAATTAATATTAATATAATTTGAATTTGAATTTAAATACCGTAGGGTATTTATTTAAATATTATTAGTTTAGGAAGATTCTTTAAATAATTAATAATATTTTTAAATATAGGAAGTAGCTTAAAAACATATTTGGGGATATTATTGCCGCTTTGTAGACCAATTTCCTAGAAATTAAGATTAAAAATCGTAACGTATTGAATATATTGGCCGCTGCTAAAGTTAAGAAGGTTAGTACCCTTATGCCTACTTAATAATTTCTATACGCTCTATAATCGGACCCTACAGTATTTGTTAAATTTTATTATAAAAGCGAGGTAGAAAAGTTCAATATACTCGCCGATAATGATAGAGATAAGGGAGGTAAAGATAATAAACCTTTCCTATATAATAATGACCGCCCGATCGATTATACGTTTTGGACATACGATTAGTATATTATTTAGTAGAGGAAGAACTTAAAGGTATAGTCTTTAAACTATATTTATAAAATAAATGGGTTCGATATACTTCTCCTATAAATTTGCAGTGTTATTTATATATATACGATTTTTAATATTAAGTATTACTTATTAAATAGCGAAAAGGAAGAATCTTTTTTTTTTTTTTTTTTTTTTTTTTAAATATTAAGAGTCCTCAAAAGATTGCTTACTAATAAAGGTATTGCTAGACCCAGCGTAATTATATTAAATTATAATTACGCTTTTAAGAGAGCTGCCCGCAATGTATTCTTTAATATTTAGTACTAAATTTATTTATAGTATATAATAAAAAACGTTACCTTTAATATTAAAAAAAAGTAGATTAATACGCTAAATAGTACGGTTTTAAATAATCGAAGTAATAACGGTAATTACCTTCGCAACAATAAGGAGAACTACGAATGCGACTACTACGGAGATAATAAGATTAATAAAATTAATAATAGTTTTATTAACCCTGCTAATAATAATAATTAAATTCGTTTCGTTAATATAAAACTACTTATAATAAAGGACCGTCGTTAATACTTTAACAAAACGATATATAATATATTATTAAATTAATTTAATAAGCAAACTCTGTTTAATTTAGCGAAGATATAGTTCGATAATATTAATAGGATTTTTTTTACTTAAGCGGCTATCGTCTACTTTAATTCGAACGAATAATTTTAAGAGCGTTAGCGAACTCTAATAATAGAATTTCCTAATTAAAAACGTAAATCTATTCCTCCTTAACGTTTTATTAATTTTTCTAACCCGGATTTTATAGTAATTATTAAATATTTACTAAAGATTTACTTGTTTATCGCGTAAAAGTTCGCGGTATTTTATATTAAATAGTATCGAAATTTCGGTATTAGAACTACGTTGCGGATAGAGGGCGCTTACAATATCCTTAAAAAACTATTTAAAAATAAATTCGTAGATTTAGCTACTCTACTTAATATTATCGAAAGGAATTTAAACTGATTAAAAGAATAGTTTGCCGTAATATATATTAAATAGATTTTTAAAAGTATACGGGAATTTAGCGCTAACGTACTACAGTAGTTATAGTATTAAATAAGTTTCGCTACCCTTAATTTAATTATAGAGTAAATCGAATTAGTAGAGAAATAGATGAAAGATAATCCGCCCTTCTATCAATTAGAGTATATTAATCGTTTTCGTATATAATATAAGTTCCCTTATTAATACGAAATTCGTTGTTTATTTTTAGGGAACGTAATATTCGTAATACTTTACGTCAATATTTACTAACGGTTTAAACCTAATATTATAAATTTTTTTCTCCAACGATTTACTAATAGAATTATACTAAATTAACCAGCTATAACTACTATCTGCCACCTTCCTGAAATTTGTAAACGAAGACGACCCTAATAAAATTATTATTCGTTAACTTCCTCTTAAAAAACCAAAGTCTATGATAACGTAGATTAATTAGTGGTAAGAGGTATAGATTGCGAGTTTTATAAATATAATTAATACGTTAATAATAATAAACGCGAGCTAGCTACTGCCTAATATTGTACTTCTAGCGATGGTGCTACTAGTATTAGTAGCCTTATAAGCGGTAGCCTTATATACGCGGGGTAATAACGAGCCCCCAGTGCCCTTATAGAACTATACAGCGTAGTATAAGGAGCAGATTATATAATTCTAGTGGGTATTATTATGTATAATAATATAAGACTTTATTTCTATACAATTCTAACCTCTATAGACTACTTAACTACAAAAAGTATAATTATATTACTTACCGCTAAATTTTGGTACGGCTGACATTTTCTTATTATGTGGGGAGGTTCCCCTTTAGGTTAGATACCGTCACTCTATTAAATTACACAGTCACTTTTTCCGCCCCGGTCTCTCTGCAGGTTGAGGCTCCTCCAAAAAGGCGACTTGTGAAAATAATGCCGAAGGAAACTCGGAGAAGGAGTGAGACTGTGAGAGAGAAAAAAGAATTTGCGACTCCGCCTGTGCGACACTGACGATGGCCTTTGAAGGATCCAGCATCATCAGCATGAACCTGTGAAACGTGGGAGATGACGCCAGATTCCCAGATCTTTATCTGATATTTCTGACAGCTCTCGGTGCCTGTGAAACCTCGGTGACGCCCAACTTCCTCGAGGTCTCTGTTATAGGTGAAGGAGCATGGACAACAAAGTTCCAGGAAGCCTGTAGATGCTGAGGACTTCCATTCTGCCAGACAACCTAAGACACCGCCTGTTCTTGGGTTGAAGGCACCTTCCGGGATTCAAGTGAATCACAGCCGAAAAAGCGCAGATCCCAAAAAAGTGGAAGATAAGGCGAAGTTCCATGGCATCAACGTCTCGATAGGGAATGAGCACACAAGGGTACCTTCCACACAAGCGGTAGCGGCATGGGGCTCGCTGGAAGACACGAGGGGTACGTACCGGTTCTACCACTGATAAAAGTCGACAACGTGTCAGGCTAACCTTCAGGTCAAATTCCGTTCAACCCGCCAGTCCCCTCCATCTTCTAAAGATGGCAGTTACGAGTGAGCTTGGTGCTGCCACTCTCGGGCAATCGGAAAGGACGGATTGCGACAATTTCTGGTTTCTTTAAATTCTTTTCTCAGCTGTTAAAATGTCTGGTGCCAATGCACGGCCGACAGTAACTGCAATGACACTGCAACGAGTGACCACATTGTGCGGCAATCTGCAAATGCCCACTGCATCAAAGAACAAAAACCACATGGAGATCCAACCTCAACCAAGGTTAGACTACCTCAAGACCGCAGCACATGTCAGGTCAGGAAGCCGTCCCGAAGCCTCCTGCGCATTTCCATTCATCTCTTCGTCTCTCCATAGCGTGTGATCCAACGGGCCGGAAGAGTCTTCCATCTTGTCTTCACTTGTCTCTTTCATCCTCTCTTCTTTGCTTCATAAGGATTTTCCATTGTTTACTTGCTCCTGACTCCTGTCCTTACATCACCAACTACGCAAACCAACTCCAACTGCCTCTTCGAACCGTCGTCAACCTACCTCCAGAGACTACACAGTACATACAGCAGCGGCGAACAACCACCCGCATCATCCCTCCATCGATCCCCCATCATCTCCATGGGCCTATGGACCCGGACACGCAAGACAGGCCCTGGATTTTCCCGATTTTCTTGTCTACTTTCCACTTTTCCCGCAATCCAAACCCTTCCAACCCCACCCGCCTAGTCAAATTGTACCATTGCCGCCGTCCTCATTGGCTCATGGCCAAGGTGTGCCCAAGGTCAACGTCCTTTGAGCAAAAGGGAAGCTCCATTCGAGGGCATCAGGCCCGTCCCGGGGCTCGTCGGCCACCGTCTCCATTCCCGGCTTGGCAGCCCTAGACGCCGGTGGACGCCTAGGACGCCCTAGTCTGGCTAGCTTCATGCGAACATTTCTTCACGAC
Organism: Neurospora tetraspora; assembly: GCF_033439725.1. Classification (NCBI taxonomy): domain Eukaryota; kingdom Fungi; phylum Ascomycota; class Sordariomycetes; order Sordariales; family Sordariaceae; genus Neurospora; species Neurospora tetraspora. The sequence goes on from NW_026944383.1 coordinate 6,202,465, forward strand.
CCCGTCCGAACCCACCAAGGATAGATCCTGGATCTCCAGTTCCACGCTGCCGAGGGAATGGCATGGTGGGACTCGTCGCGCCGGAGCCTTGGGGCTTCACAGAGATCCAAAAAACAACATCCTGCTGTCGTCGAACCTCCAGCCCCTGCTCCTAACGGTCCTCACCAAAAGCCTCGCCATATCGACACACACACTGTCCCGCCTCACTTGACCATGGAACTGGAGAGGGCCCTGCTATCGCCCATTACAGAGGAACAGCCCGTTGTAGCGACACTAGCAGAGGCAACAAACACCGGCCCTCTCGTTGTCCACGTCCATATCCAGTTCCACGACCAGGACCTTCACTCCGTCACTCACAGCCAGACATATGTTAGCTCGCCATACTTCGAACCTACGGGGAGGATATGCAATGGCTTGCTTCGCCGCATCGAGCACTGCTCCGAGGAGCTCATCACCCGGACCGATCCCACGGCCCTTGACATGATCAAGGAAGGGACTCACGACCGTAAGCCATTGCGCTTCGAACTCACCTATCGCGTCACTAGAGCTGGATGGATGGGGGAATGGGCCGTCAGGACGTACAGGTCGTATCAGCAACGGCCCTTGACAGCCGCGTCGGCCAAGGAGGTCATCATCGCAAGTCACAAGACGATAGGCATGTTTTTCCGACGACATGACAGTGATTTCCGATGGTTGGGGGGCTCTGTTCTCGATGCGACTACCGAAACCGCCGAATCTTCTCTAGAGTCAGAGGTTGGGCAGATGTCGCTCGGTGCTGTTCCCTCACCCCGATTTGTCGAGGAGTCCCAGACGTTTGAAACCGTCCCCGGTTACAGTATCGAGGTCGCCTTCCGACACAGGAACCCACGACGACTTATTCTGGCATTCAAGAGGGTAGTCAAGGTTTACAGCAAACAGGCGACTCCTCTTACGGCCGAGATGGGCAGAGATCTACTGGCCAACGGAGCGGAGGCTATTAATCGCAGCTTAGGTCTCAGGAAACAGAAGCTCGAAATTCATGCGCAGCAATGTACAACGATGACATGCCAGCATCGCGACAAAACGGCCCTCAACATCGACGTGAGGATATCAAACGGAATGGGGCCTTCTCACAACAACCTACAGCGCAGCATAAGAAGCTGTCTCTCGTTATTTCACGATTCTCATGGCGAAGATTTTGTACGAGATGTTGCGGAGTCCCTTGCAGATGTCACACAGGCCGTCGACACTCAGATCAACCAAACGAACGATTTCGAATTTACGATAGTCGAGTTGAAAGGAATGAAATGGTCAGTTCAGGAACCAGCGACATTCACAGTGAACGCTTCTGCATCGCACGAGCGACGAGACATCCAGGCGGTTTTGGACCGTATCCAGACCGGCATCGGCGATGTTCTACAGGGGCATAACACAGCTGTACGTGTCAACGCACGAAAACGGGGACATCTGGTGTTCCAGGAGGTGATACAAACACATGAGATACCCGGAAGGTTAAAAGAGACTTTCCAATCACCCGAGGAGGAACGGTCTGTCCTTACATCCCGACTTAAGGAACGAATACAGAAGGATATAGATATGATTTTCAAGGACACCTGCTCAATCGACGACATTGCGCTGGAAGAGGAAGAGAGACACTCTCACCCAATCGAGGTTCCGCGCTCGCCGGGTCTCTCAGTTGAGTGGCCTGAGAGACAAAACGGGCCGTCACTAGAATTTCCCCCTTTATCGGCAAAGACTTCCACCGAGCGAGTCAACGACAACCCAATATCTTTCGTCAAACGAGCATTCTCCCTCAAACGCCGTTCCACATCATCATTAAGGCAAAGTCTACGGTCTATTGCTAGCAGCAGATCCAGTTTGAACAGCCAAGATGACACCTATTCTGTTAACATTCCACATATTCCCGATATCCCCGCGAGGCCGGTATCTCCCACTCCGGCAACATCAACAAAGTCCTCGAAGAAAAGGTTCAGCCTCGGCAAGAAAATTTCCAACATGTTCAAATCGAAAGACTCCAAAACCGACTCGAAAAGCGATTCGAAGAACGATTCGAAGAACGATACCAAAAGCGAGTCGAGCTCTAAGCGACGGTTTTTCAGGTCATCCTCCTCAAAAAGTACTAATCCAGCGCCTGCAGCACCTGCAGACCCAAAGTTGATGCGAGCTCACACCACCATGGAAGCAAGCGGCGGTCGGACGCTGCATCGCCCTACGCGTTCGATGACGTCGAATCCATTAGGTAGCTATGACGCCACTCATGCCGCAAGAGGATCTGTTGAACACCCTCGACCCTTCCAAGCAGCAACCCCAAACCTGGCGAACAGGCACGGGTTTGCATCTAAAACTTTCGAGACATATCTACAACCGACAGAACCGCGATGGTCTGTTGATCGTTTGGAACGACCCGTAATGGATACTCCGCAGCTCTATGAGGATGCCAAAGAGTTCCCGCACCAACTGCTCACCCCGGGGCTCACGACACGAAGCACCGACACCCCTAATTCCTTCCATTGGTTGGTGAGCCCCGGAGCCGATGCATACTCTACGGCACCGTCGACACCCGCATTGAGTTTAGGTGGAGGGTCTTCGCCAAGGCACAGCTTGCTAATAAGCCCGATACATGTGAGGCATCCGGAGTTGAAAGATAATACTTCGAGCGATTTTGAACCTGAATCCGAGCCCGAGGAGCCCGAGGTTGGGACTGGGGCAACTGCGGTGGGCACTTCGGTCGCGGCGGAGACGGAAGATTTGGAGCCTCCGGAAGATGAAGTGCGATCCATAGTATTCGCGCCCCAGAACTACACTACACAGCCTGAACAAGTAGCCGACGGGTCCGATGAAGAAGCTGTAAAGCCAGAGTCTCATGATGCCAGCGCAACGGCCATCTCGGTAGAAGACACCACGGCTGCGCCGTCGGATTTGTACAGTGAGCCACCACCATCACCATGATTATTTCCCCTATCGCACAATAGTCTAACTCTTGCACCCAGAAACAGAACCGGAGCCTATAATATCGGGCGAGACATTGGCTTCTGAGAATCGAGAGCTCGGAACCGAACCTGCACCACTGTCCAATGAGACTGCGCCTGAAGAGTCGGACTTCCCCAACCCTGATGTCCGTCCGCCGCAGCCCAGCCATGAGACAACGGTCTCTGTGGATGCCCGCGATGCAAATTCGGAAACGAAGTCGGCTCCAGATAATGGGGCCGAAACGAAAATTGCTCCCGTTGTCCAGAATGAAAATAAGGTGGTTGCGCCTGAGACCGACTATTTCAAGGATTTCGAGTCTCTTGCCGAAAGCAAACCGACCGCGGATGTCATAGGCTCCGATATTAATGCGACTGAAGCAAACGGCCCCGGCTCTCCGGTTGATAACCCTGTCGATGACCTCAACGGCCTTGTTGCGGAACCGGCGATTACCCAGTCCGGGCCCGAGGAGGACAAAACCGAGCATCATGATGACCATAAAATCGACTCCCAAGAATCCGACGTGGAGGATGTGACCACCTCCTCTACCGAGGCGGTTGCTCATGATGTCCAGCCAACTGTGAACCAGTTTCAATCCGGTCCCGAAGAAAAGGCTGCTGAGCCGGATAACCATGAGGCTGACGCCGTCACAAGCGAAACCCGTCTTGAGCCCCCTTCAACGGATGAAGTCAGCCAAGATCTTAATGATAATGTTTCTGAAGATGAGGATGTCCGCGCGCCTTCAGCGGACGAAACAAGTCCTATCGCTGAGCTTACTGCTCAGAAGCCCGAGCAAGTGCAGTCCAGCCCTGAAGTAGAGGCACCCGAAGCAGGGGAAGATAACATCAAACTCCCTACTGAGGATCTGAAGCAGGATGGGTCCGTGGATTTTCCAAGTGACTTATCCAAGCCTTCGGTTATGGATCACACTATCTCCGAAGCATTAGGGGAGCCCGCGGAAGCCAGGGAAAACATGGTTCAAACGGACACATCAAGCGAGGAGTCTGTCTCCGAACATGACAAGGAGTCCTCCGAACTGGCAGAGGATGACAGTATCTCGCCCGCGGAGTTCCAAACACTCGTCGAAGATCAAGAGGAAGAAGACATGATCAATACCCTCGCATCACTTCACATCTCCAATACCGACAAAGCTACGGGCGCTCCATGGACAAGTGCCGTCGGTCCCGCATCAGAGCTTCTTGAGTCCAACAGTCAGCACCTTGACGGGAGTGCACTGGTGGCGCACGTAGAGATCCCTGATCTTGAAACTCGGGAGCCATCGGGTGTATCAGTGCCCGTCGAGTCCAAGGAAGATGTTCACTTCGATCATGACACATCCGAGATCCCCGATGAAATACCGAGCAACCTCAAGCAAACGGATTTGGAGTTTGAAGAGAAGGACTGGCCTCACTCGCCGGTAGACAGCAATTCCTTCCAACCTTCTGAAGCTCTGGACTCCAAGTCTGAGGCTATTGATGTCTCTGAGGGCCCTGAAGTGGCGGCAGAGTCTCCCGATATCCAGGAGAATGATCGTAACCACATCGCCCCCGAAGCTCCTCTTCCGCTTGAGGAGGCTCCCGATGCTCAACAAGTCCAGAAGCCGGAGGTGGCCCTACCAGAGGTTGACAGGGCTGACGAGCCAGTGGCTGTGGCTGTGGCTGCTGTAGAGCAGACTCCTGATGCCGAGGAGGATTACGAGCTGTCATTTGGTACGGTTGAAACAGTGGCAGATATCGATGCTGTCGAAGCTGTTGATGATGTCCAGCACGTCGAGCACGTTGAGGATGTCGGGACTACCTTTGAAGCCCCGGATTCACAAGAAGACGAAGACCTTGAGGTCAGCGCCACTGATCCCGACGTGGCCGCTCAAAATGTTAGCGATTATGAGGAGCGGGACCAGCCTTTCGTTAGCACCTCAGACGTTGTTGAGCGTGGCCATGCTTGTGATGAGGTCTACGATAATTGGGATGTTGACATTGAGGAGAAGCCTCACTTCAATGAGAGGGACACCGAGTATCGTGATCCCACTTTTCCTCAATTCTGGCCCAATTCTTCCTCGGTCTTCATTCCGTTCGCCCCTCAGGAGGCCCTGGACAATGACACTGAGCTCTTTCATCCCGATTCTATGTCCACCAACGACGTTCCAATTCTCGGCGTAGAGACGGTTGAGTATCGCGACCCAATTCTACCGCAGTTCCGTCTCAACGATGTCCTCGAGACTGCCGCTCGTTCTTATGCCGTTAGTGAGGCTGCAGAGGAGGGCTTTGAGGCTTTCGAACCTACCAAAGCAGTTAGCGGTCGTGTGGAAGAAAAGGCCAGTTACCGCGATCCCACCATGCCCCAGTTCCGGCCTCATGTGCTTCTGCAACCGACGCCCATCCCTCTGGTCTCTCATGATGAAATGACTGAGGATAGCAATGCCTCTCAACAAGCCGTGGAAGCATCCAAGGAGGAAATTTCACATCGGGGCGAGGACGAGACTGAGTACCGTGATCCTACAATGCCTCAATTCCGGCCTAATTCCTCTGGCTTTGTTCAGCGCCCCTCGGTTTATGCTGTGATGGCGGAGACGGATGGATATGAGGAGCCGCCGGCTTCACTCATCGATGAGACCTCGGTCGAGACTCTCAAGTCTAGCGAGGACGATTTCGATTATCGTGATCCTACAATGCCCCAATTCCGACCTAACTCATTTGGCGTTGTTCGGCGCCCCTCGGTTTCTGTTGTGCTGGCAGAGACGGATGGATATGAGGAGCCACCAGCTTCACTCATCGATGAGACCTCGGTCGAGACTCTCAAGCCTAGCGAGGACGATCTCGATTATCGTGATCCTACAATGCCTCAATTCCGACCAGACTCAGATGCTGAAAGCATGCCCATTCCCTCCGTCTCTGATGACTCAGTCGATGAGCAAGGAGAGCAATCTGATGTGCCCGCTGAAGATGACAGCGAGGAAAGCTCTCAAGGTGATCGAAGCGCCGAGTACCGTGACCCCTCTTCTCAAGGTGATCAAAGCGCCGAGTACCGTGACCCAACAATGCCCCAATTCAAGCCGAACTGGGACGGTCCGGAGTTACCTCACCTCAGCCAAACTGGCGCTGAGCAACCGACACAAAATAACGTTGAGCTGACCAACGTTGGGCCTATTGAGACTGAGAAGGGCGAGGATGCAACTACAGAAGTCCACGCAGAAGATACAGATTCTCCCGAGCAGCTCGATGAGTCCACTCAGCCTGAGCATATCGCAACTGAAGCTCCTGACACTGAACAAGTTAGAGACATGCAGGTTGAATCGGTTGAGTCTGATCATGCCCGCGTTGAAGTGCCGGAAGCAAAGTTTGTGGAGGTAGAGCCTCCTGAACACATCCAGCCTGATGCTGCCCCTGCTACTGAATCTGCGGTCGACACTCATTCCGTTACTGAGGATAAAGAGGCCGAGGTTGAGCCCAGTGAGCCCGCGAACGTGGACTCTCGACCTCTGTTTCGGCCAGCCCTTGAGCAATTCCAAGAAAACCAGGAGGAGGAGCTCTCCCAAGATCAGTATGACACTCTTTTGGAGCCGGCTGACCTTAGGTCCGCTACCGAGGATGGCAAGATTGAAACCGGCGCCACTGAGCTTGTTGAGAGTGATTCTGAGTCTGCGTCTGAGCCAGCTTCTGAGTCAACTTTTGAGCGCATCCCAACCACCGGAGAGGAGGAGCTTTACCAGGATCAGTTTGATGCACTCTTTGAGCCGAGAGAAGAGCACAATCTGCGAGTGGCTTCGGATGATGCAGCGCTCAAATTCCCGGAAGTCTCAAAGATCGGCCAGGTCGAGTATCGCGACCCAACGATGCCTCAGTTCCGACCAAACGTCTTCCTTCCGTACCGCGATCCCACCATGCCTCAATTCCGGCCTAACGCAGTCAGGATAATATCTCCGATCTCTGTCCCTGAGAGAGTGCAAGAACCAATCGAGGAGCTCGATCCTGACTACATCGTTGAGCGTACCATGGATGTCCTTGATCAGCTTGAAAGCGAAGAGAGAGCGGGTCTAAATGAAGAAGTCATCGAACACGCGATCGATCTGTGCGAGCAAGTTCTTGAGCAATTTGGCGCCGAGGCTGAAGAGACAGAAGACCTTCTTGAGCAGCTCGAGACCGAACAAACCGAGCGCGCCAAGGAGTTGCTCGAACATACTATCGATGAACATGCTCCCGAAGAAGCCGAGGATATCCCTGAGCAAATTGAGGCCGAGGCTGAACAAACAGAGGGGCTTCTTGAGCAGCTTGATACCGAACAAGGTGAACGCGCCAAGGAGCTGTTCGAGGAAGCCACCACTGAGCATGCCCTCGAAGAAAATGACAATGCCCTCGAACAGATTGAGGCTGAGGATGAACAAACTCAAGAGCTTCTTAAGGAACTCGATGCCGAACAAGTTGAGCGCACCATGGAGCTATTCAAGGAAGCTATCACCGAGCATGCTCTTGAAGAAACCGACAATGCCCTTGAGAAAATCGAGGCCGAGGCTGAACAAACTGAGGAGCTTCTCAAGGAACTCGACACTGAGCAAACCGAGCGGACCCTTGAGATCGCCCAAGACCTCGAGATCCAGCACTCACTCGAGGAAAATGAGAAGACGCTTGAGCAGCTTGACAACGAAGCCGAACGCACTGAAGAGCTCCTTGAACAGGTCGATGCTGAGCAAACGGAGAGGGTCGAAGAGCTCCTCGACCAGCTTGAGACAGAGAAGGAGATTGAGCAAAATGAGGCAAGCCTCGAAGAGATTGATGCCGAGGCCGAAAAGAATGAAACGCTGCTCGAGGAGCTTGATGTCAAGCAACATGAACGCGCAGAGGAGATCCTCGAGCAACAAGGGTCTCAGCAAGATGTCAACCCCACTGCTGCGGACGAATCAACAGAAGAGCCCATCAACCCCCCAGTGGCTGAACAAGCAATTGATATCCCTGAATCGTTTCTGGATGAGTTCCCCGAAGACAAGGAGCAAACCGCCCCCTCGGCTGTCCTTCCTGCCGAAGCTGCGGTCGCGGAGGCTGCTGCTGAGGTGCCACTTGCGCCCCACGAATTGGTGTCAGCGCCATCCACTCTTGGGCGCGCTGAAACCGGTACCACTGAGATGCAAGATACTCCTCAACAGCCTACTGTCGCCGTGGTTGATGAGGCTACTGTCAGTGAGCCGAGTGTCATCCAGAATGGTCAGCTTGAGCATCCCGGGATTGAGCTCGCCAATCTCGAAGATGAAGGTCTCGAGGATGCTGATATGGAGTCCGATGTCCCTGCAGTTGAGCCTACTAATGGCCCTGTCATTGTCAATTGTGACACGTGGGTTGAGCATACTGATCTTGGAGATATCGTTCTGGAGACCCCTGCTTCTGTTGTTCAGCGAGTGGTTGAGGAGATTTCAAGGCATGAGCCAATCCTCCAACAAGTCCACCCAGAATTCCCCAACATCGAGCACGCCAACCTTGAAGATGAAGGCCTTGAAGATAGCGAGTTGCAAGCAGACGTTACTGCCGCTGAACCCGCGGCTGAGCCAGTTGTGATCAACTGCGACACCTGGATCGAGCATGCTGACGTTGAGGATACTGGTGTTCAGGTCTATGAACCAATCCTCCGACAAGTCCACCCAGAGTTCCCCAACATCGAGCACGCCAACCTTGAAGATGAAGGCCTTGAAGATAGCGAGTTGCAAGCAGACGTTACTGCCGCTGAACCCGCGGCTGAGCCAGTTGTGATCAACTGCGACACCTGGATCGAGCATGCTGACGTTGAGGATACTGGTGTTCAGGTCTATGAACCAATCCTCCGACAAGTCCACCCAGAGTTCCCCAACATCGAGCACGCCAACCTTGAAGATGAAGGCCTTGAAGATAGCGAGTTGCAAGCAGACGTTACTGCCGCTGAACCCGCGGCTGAGCCAATTGTGGTCAACTGCGACACCTGGATCGAGCATGCTGACGTTGAGGATGCTGGTGTTCAGGTCCAGGTGCCTGGTGTTGTGTCTTCCGGTGGGGAGACGACCATGGGATCGATCGTGATCCCTGTTCAATCATCGCACGAAGAAATACCTGCTGAGAAGTCTGACACTCCTCTTGCTGAACCTACGCCCATGTCTGAGTGTGTCGCTAAACCTGATCTTGAGAATCTGGCTGCCACTGAATCTCAATCCGAGCAAGAGACCAGCACCAATGAGCCGAAGATCGATAGCGATATCAACGAGGATGAGCCTTTGGCTAGTCAGGTTTCGCATGAGCAAGATGCGGATCTTGAAGAGCAAGACACTCTTTCCGAAGTGGTTGATCGAAGCTTGGGTGATGCTCCTGGCGCTGAAGACACAGATGACTCGACTGGCGATGTGGATACAAGCAATACCGATGGGTCTCTCAGAGTCGAGTCGCTTGATAACCTCATTCGATCCGCGGAGGCTGTTGAGAAGAAGCTGAGAGAACTCCCTGAAGCTGAGCCTGCCACTGGCGAGGATGAGAAGGCTCAGGGTGAGGAAGTGACACCGGCTTTGGAGCCAGTTGAGGAGCCGTTGCCCCCGGCACCCGAGGCGATTACCGAGGAGACCGGAGACTTTGACAAGATTCCGCTTGCCATCCCAACGTTTAAACAGGAGGATGTGATCGCGGAACAGGAAATGCTTCAAAACATCCCAGCAGCTGCCCTTCCTGAAGCAGCTGCCCTTCCTGACCTGTGTCTCCTTGAAGAGATCGCCCCCCACCAGCCAATGTCTGCCCCAGCAATCAGCCTCGTCATCGTCACTAAAGAGCCATCAGAGCCAGCCCAGCAACTGTCTGACATCCCCAATCCCCGTCAAGCAATCGGAATCAGTCCTCGGGGCTCTGTTGACACCATCCGTGGCTCTGATGTTGACGAGGAGGAAGCCCCTGAACTATACGCTCCTCCTCCCACAGCTGGTTTCTTCGGCTTCCATCACTATCACGAGAACAAGTGGACTAAGGTCGGCTTGCTCGAAGTCTTGATCAACTCGACCTCTCGTCGCTTCAGTCTTCCCCTTCAGTCATTGTTGCGTCGCGAGCATAGGTCCGACGCTCGTGAATAAGCGACACTGGCTGGCTTCATTGAGCCGGGAAAAAAACAACAACAAGAAAAGAATGAATGAAAGAGCGTTATGGGCGGATGCGCGAAGGAAAAAAGGCGTTGAGAAAGGTTCACTCACAGTTGACACATGCTTTTGACTCGGAGGGGGAAAACAACAATCACGGTTCTTTATTTTGCATACACATATACCCCCCTCCGCTCTCATACACTGCATGTTTATGGTTCTGCATTCGGCGGTCTTCTGCCCTGTCGTTCCAACGAGTTTGTATATTCACTGGGATCGTTTGATTGGGGGTTTGGGTTTTACGCATTAAGGATGAATTCGGCGTTTTGCATTCATGATATACCACGAAACTAAATGGATGGTTGGGGGTTGGTTCGGTGGCGGGATGGTAATACGGGGAAGGCTTATACACAATTATCATTATATACCACTTTCCTATGAGAACATACAAAACGGATGGATGGGAAACTGGGAAGACGGATGAGAGCAAAAAGAAGATACCCGAGATGGGATGGGATGGCAGGCAACGCGAAGCAACAAGTCAAGCAATAGCAGCATCCTTTTATGATTTATGCCTTTACGCTGCATAAGTAACAAGAATTGAACTTGACGAGACGGAACGGAATGGATTGTTATGATGGGGGCATGGGAATGGCAACGGGGATAGATGGATGGAATAACAAGAGATTTTAAATACCAATGCTAGTTTTGTTTAGCGCATGCACACCTCCTACTCGGAGGAAATGTCACTTTAAGGTTGGCACATCTATTGTTGCCGCCTAGTTGACCAATTAATTGCTTCAAAAGTCCCAAGAAGAACGAAAGATGTGGCGTGTCACCAGGAAGGCATAGCAGTAGACGTAGTAGTAAACCAGGAGTTGCCTCCGCTTTTTCTTTCAAATGAACTATCCAGACTTTATCATTACATCGCCCAATAGACATGTACGTTGCAAGATGCTTCTCTCGGATATCATGCCGTTGAGAAGGTGACCAAACTCCAAAAACAACCCAAGAATTTATTAAGATTCGCCCTTTATAAACGCCCAACTGTGAACCAGATTTTGTGTAACCGCGCTATGTATGTATGCTTGAACCGTAAACAAGACTGAGTAAAAGAAGTGAAGAGACGGGTGAAGAAAGAGAAACAACCTATGAAGCAGCGACGGCAGCGGCGACTGGCTGCGAGGACTGCTGTTCAACGGCGGATGCAACAGCATTAGCGGCGGCTTCGACGGCCTCGGAAACGTTGATTCTCGTCGAGGGAGGGGGCTGCTGCTTCTCGGCTTCCTCGTCACCATCCTCCCTCTTCCTCTTCAGATTCTCCTGCTGGGCAACATCATTCGTCAGGTCGTTCTTGTTCTTCTTCTTCTCGTCTCCTGCCGTCTCCACCTTGGACTTATCATTACCGCTGCTGGTGCTGCTTCCATCGACAGTAACAAGCTTCATGAGCTCATCCGTCCTCCTCGCCATCTCCACGAGTTCCTCGTCGCCCGTCAACCCCAACACCTCCACGATCTTCCCGTAGCTCTTGCAAGGCGTCAGCTCCCTGTACTTGGGGCTCTTGCCGGGCACCATCTGCGTCAACATGAACTTGGTGTTGTGGAACTTGTTCTCGACCTCCATCGCGAAACGGACGTACTTGGCCACGGCCTCCTCCCACGTCGCCAGCCCGCCGTCCGCCTTGGCGCGGAAGCACGAGCCGTTCTTCTCGGCGCAGGTCGCGATCATGGCGCCGTCGGTGCCGTACTCGGCCATCAGCTCGAGCGCGTGGTCCCGCCCTTCGACGTCGCCGTTCACCACGCACGCCACCCCATACTGGTGGCACACGTCGGCGATCATGCGCAGCTGGCCGCGGATGGCGCGCTCGCGCGGGCGCATGGGCGTGGTACGGCAGTGGATCGTCAGGCCGGTGATGCCCGTGGCGCAGAGCCGGCGGACGAGCGCTTCGGTTTCGGCGGGGGTCTCGAGCAGGCGGATCTTGACGCTGATGCCGATGTCGAAGGCCGGCTTGATCTCGGCGACGAGGGCTTCGAGGATGGAAACGAGCTTGTCGGGTGTACGGAGCAAAGCGGCGCCCATGCCGGCGTGCGTGCTGAAGGGCTTGGGGCAGCCGGCGTTGACGTCGATTCCTGATACATCGGCGGCGACTAGCTTGGCGCACTCGACGGCTCTGGTTGGGTCGGAGGTGCCGATCTGGAAAATGTGTTGGCCGGCTTCACGGACGGGGTCGATACGGTAGATGACGGACTCGTCGAAGAGTTCCTTCTTGACGTTGTTGGTGGGGACGCGAGTCCATTCGACGCAGCCGGTTCGGGAGTTGATACGGCGGGTGGTTCCGATCATGGCACGGTCGATGGTCTCGGGGCCTGTTGAGAAACAAGGGTGTTAGTCAAAGTCGAAGGCTGTAGTCGTAGTTTGTTGGACGCACCCCATACGAGATCAGCACCGTAATGAAGAGCCAGCAAGCGTGAGGGAAGTTCTCCAGAGCGAACCATGGGAGCCAAAACGATCTTGCCACGATAGTCGACGCCCCGCGACGGGATGGGCACCCTCTTCTGCGTGAGGCCGGCGGCAGCAGCAGCCAGGGCCGGGGCCGTCTCTTCGGTAACGGATGTCATGATGGTTCGGACGAGGCGCAATGGAGAAAATGGCATATCATCTGTTGGCGTCTCTGCCCGGACAGAGGAGGAAATGGAGGGGAGAAAAGGGCGCGGTGCCGGGGGCGACGTGAGGTGTTGAAATCGGAATTTCTAAAAGATGGAATTTCTGGATAGCGTTAATTCGATCTGCGATCGGCGGGCGCCGAGGCGGGCTGGCCACCGATTGTTGCGCTCGGGGTGGGGCCGAGGGAAGCCGGAAACTCGGCATTAACCCTAACCCCCCAACACAGCTTATGAGCACCCTTGAGGTTTGTGAATGCCGTTATCAGATGAACGGAAGGACTGAGCATCAGATCGTTTTCACCCTATGACTCTGGCGTTTCAGGAAAACCTGTACATGCCGAAAATCGACTACTCCTGATCATGAATTATGTTCCTGAGGTAGAACCATGATGATGCTCGTCCTGATCAATATTCTAGAAGGATGGATTCAGGCTATCACTTCAAGGACAACTTTGTTCTTGTAGTCAGCTAGCAACACAGCGGAGCATTACTTACAATGTCACCAGTGATGGACGGCGAACATAGTCCCCAGAGGTGGTGCTCTTCGGTTGAAAGGGGGCCTTGTTGTTATTCAAGCCACATGAGGCTGAGTTCAGTTGAACAGTCCATCTTCAAGTCCCCAAAATGTCTGTCCCCCACGAGACTCGATCGTCAACTCGTTTGAGGTTGATGACAGCGCATCGATTCATTTGTCTCAAAGAGTTCCCAACTGCAACGAAGCGTCCGGGGTTGAGTCCCCTCTGCAGTGACAGCGGTGAAGGTACAAGATACAGTGGACAGCACACGCTGGAGCCAAGCTCCGCTCTTCGGAAACGTTACCTTAGTAGGAAGTGGCCCCAGCTCACTCAGCCCGAGCCTCAGGGCCCTGGAAGCATTGATTCACGAGGGGCTGTTTGTCGAGTCTTGAGTGGTTGAAAAAGAAGCCGCGGCCAAATGGAACCGAGTGAGCGACCAGACTTTATCACAGGAACAGGGCATCCGAATACCTACAGCACCCCTCCCGACGCTTTTTTCAAACCATCTCACCTGCCGTGACTCTACGCTAGCCGTTAAATGCAGTCTCAGAGCCTTATCAGGTTGCGGTTGCTGCCAAAGACGCGGTGCCGGCCATTGCACTTCCCGTCCCAGAGCAACTTAAGCACCAGACAGCACAGCACGCTTCCGCTCCCGCACCCGCGCCCGGGCCCGTCGTCGCAGCCACACATCTTCCACGGCCACGGCCACCTCCCGTCCATCCAAAACATGCCGCCACAATTCGGCCGTTCCGGCCAATCGGAGGCCCGCACGCTGGCGTCACTTAGCGGGCCCCAGTCCAATTCCACCCACACCCGGACCCAGACCCCTCCCCCTCCATCTGGCAATGGATCGGGGGGAGCTGCCCAATCTCCGAATACAAAACCGCTGTCCACCCTGGCGAGACCAAACATCACCACCGCCATTTCCTCCGCCAGAACACAACAGATTGCCCGGCATCTCTCGTCGAGCTCAGTCGCAACTATGGCTTCCCAGTACAGCATCCGCAAGGTCGGCGCTCCCTACACCTTGGAGCACCGCGTCTACGTCGAGAAGGATGGCGTCCCCGTCTCGCCCTTCCACGATATCCCGCTCTACGCCAACGCCGAGCAGACCATCCTCAACATGGTCGTTGAGATCCCCCGCTGGACCAACGCCAAGCAGGAGGTATGGAGTTGAAGAGGGTATCCCGCGAAGCCACAAACGAGGCTGATGGCGGGGTATTTACCTCGCCCCCTTTTCACGCGCACGCAGCCTGCTAATAACTCTCCCATAGATCTCCAAGGAGGAGCTCCTGAACCCCATCAAGCAGGACACCAAGAAGGGCAAGCTCCGTTTCGTCCGCAACTGCTTCCCCCACAAGGGCTACCTCTGGAACTACGGTGCCTTCCCCCAGACCTGGGAGGACCCCAACTCCATCCACCCCGAGACCAAGGCCAAGGGTGACAACGACCCGCTCGACGTCTGCGAGATTGGTGAGCTCGTCGGCTACACCGGCCAGGTCAAGCAGGTCAAGGTCCTCGGTGTCATGGCCCTTCTCGACGAGGAGGAGACCGACTGGAAGGTCATTGTCATCGACGTCAACGACCCTCTTGCCTCCAAGCTCAACGACGTTGAGGATGTTGAGCGTCACCTCCCCGGTCTTATCCGTGCCACCAACGAGTGGTTCCGCATCTACAAGATCCCTGACGGCAAGCCCGAGAACCAGTTCGCCTTCACTGGCGAGTGCAAGAACAAGGAGTGAGTTTCACCGCTTTGTCACCACAACTGCACATGCATGAAAGGCTAACAAATAACAACAGCTACGCCATGGACGTCGTCCGTGAGTGCAACGAAGCCTGGGAGCGTCTCATCACCGGCAAGACTGCCCCCGGCGGTGTCTCTACCACCAACGTCACTGTCCAGCACTCCAACAGCCGTGTTGCCCCTGAGCAGCTTCCTCCTCTCCCCGCCAACGAGGAGCTCCCCCCTGCTCCCATCGATAGCTCCATCGACAAGTGGTTCTTCATCAGCGGTGCTTCCGCTTAGAGAGCTCATTTGTTGAGATAGAATAAAGACATCTTTTTTTGGCGCCTCGTTGTCTTGATTAATTCGTGAACCGCCCTCCATGGGTTAACTGTTATCCTCATATCTTTGTTTTGCGTAGAGTTGGACCCTGTTTCGATAACATGTGTCTGGAATTTGGTGGTTGTAGGGTTCGTACTGTCAGAAATGGGTCTTCTCTGAGGCTGTAGTCCGGGCCATAGGATAGGAACTTGTGGAGGAGATGTTGACATTCTCGCTCCATGAGTTTTGCAGATTCTATGTAAAAGGGCGGTGGGTGAATAGACCATCGAAGAGCAAAACACGATCCGCAATAAGAGGCAGCCTTTTACCGTCACCATGTCAACACCGGTATACCGAGATGTATGTGAATAAATCCATGGCAGAGGTGCTATCTACGCATGTCTATAACAACAGGTAACCAAACTGCCTTGCCGACTGAATATCGCCGGCCCCGTAACGCCTCCCAATGCTTTTTGTGTACACTTGTAGCCTCTTCCCCAGTACAAATACAGCTTTATATCTTTTTGTTGTTTTGGCTGGTAAGGTGATCTTACAGATCTCTCGGAGAGGCCGTCAGGTATCCGGCCCGAGGCTCACTGGTCGTTCCCCAGGTACTTGAAGCGCTTCCAGGTATCCAGCACTTCCGTTTCTCCCCCCTGCAATAGTCGTCTGGGTACCACAGGACCAAAGCCAAACACTCTGGGTATCAAGACAAGAGGAACCCTCCTCACTCTCCCTGTCGCTTTTCCCCTTTTCCGAGACAAGTCTCCTTCGTTTCTTCCCGCAAAGTTCGATTGGCGGCTCAACCCGACAAGCCGTTCTCGAAATCGTTGGGTTTCGAAGAGAACTAGATGAAAGTCGTTTAACCGTCGTTCAAATCGGCCTGCTTCTGGAGAATACGAGAGTGGCGATCGACCTCCTCGACAATGCTCTTGATGCCCAGGTTCTCAACGTCGAGGTTCATTTCCTTGCCGTCCTCTGTTTAAAATACGTTGTTAGACTACGGCTTTATTTATTAGAGGTAACAACCTAAATGCCTTCCAGTCGCGGAATGATGAAGATTGCGAGACCACTGCAACGGCGGTCCAATGGGTGGGTGGGTGTATGTGACAGAGAAACAAGAGACAAGAAGAGACATGGAAAACGTACTGAACTTGACATAGAGCAGAGGAGTCTCGGTGGAATTCCGCGGCAGAAGCTGGGTGGTGATGTTCATGCCATTGGAGCGGGCGTTGGGAGGGAGGAAGGAGAGGAAGAGCCGAGCGGCCTTGGCCTTGGCCGAGAAAGGGTTGAAGCGCGTTGATACGTCGGTGATGAAGCGGGTGAGCATGTTGGGCGAGTCGCTGTCGGTGGTGGTGAGGTGGTGTTGGGCTTGGGTTCGGAAAGGGTAGGAAGAAGCACGAGGCCCTGACTGCGACTTTGCGACGGACTTGCACCGGACGGGGACGGAGACGCGGGAGACGGGAGACGGAACGGGGTCTGTGGAGGATCGGACGGGGGAGCTTGTGTCGCGATTTGGACTTCGGTTCGGTCTTCGTGCCTGGCGCCGGCCGGCAGTGTGGGGGATGCGATCAAAAATTACTGGAGGTACGTACCAATTGCGCCGGGGGCCGGGAGGGGTGTTCTGGAAAACGGAAAAGGCGGGACGGTGCGCGCAACGTGTGAGCGACAGGCTGTGATTGGTTGATAGTTGGGATTAAACGGCGGCGTGAAGCTTTATTTCATCTTCACATCCAGTTTACCTATGGATACTATACATATTAGAATCAGAATTAAAGAAAAACAAATTTCCATCTTCTTGTATCGTGTGTATATATCACTCGTGTATGAGTCTTTTTTATTCTTTCCTTGAGCGCAACAGCAGTGTACTTCAACCCCAAAGTCCCCGTTTAGATCAGCTAATTCTCCGTTTCCGCATTCCGCATGTGATCCGTTTCAAAGAACTTCCGAATGACGTTGCAACAGCCCCCGAGAGCTCCAATTGAACAATCGCTACAGTGCTCTCCTTTCAGGCCAAGTTTCCACTTACATCCACCATTTTCAACGCCTACCTAGTCAACACCCTACAGATACAACACCGACGCAATACGATAATCACTAATGTCATCATTCGAAACGCTCCAAGAGCGGCTCACGGCCCTCCAGGAGACGACCGGCCAGCTAAAGGAGCTCATCGAGCGTCTCGCCACACTCAAATTCGAGCCCGGTTCCGTTCCTCTCAGCAACAGCATCAGCAGTCTCGCCAACACTGGCGCCGATGGAAACACCAACAATGAGGCCGCCGATTTGAGTGCCGAAATCAGCCAGGTCTTGCGCGAGGAGGAGGAGGATCTGGAGTTGCTGCAGGAGGAGATCATCGACTTGCGCTCCGGCCGCCCAGGGAGTGAGGCAGAACACAAGAAGACGAGGTTAAAGGAGGGCGCGCAGCGCTTGGCTGTTGAGCTGAAGAGGTAAGTTTTCTCTTTTTCCAAGATACCAACCTCGCTCTCTTTTTCGAAGAGATGAACGAAAGACCACTAACATAAATACCCCCTCTCAAAAGCTGCCGAACCTCGTTCCGCAAAGCCCAACTCGCCGCGCGCCGCAACCTCGAAACCGCCCAGCGCCTCGAGCGCCAACTCCTCCTAGCCTCCTACGTCGCCGTCGCCGCCAACCTCGCCGCCGCATCATCATACCGCGGCGAATCCGGCACCTCAACACCCGTGTCGTCCGCTGCCGCCGCCGGCGGTGCTCCTCAACCAACCTCAACCACCCCACCCCCTCTTCCAACCTCTTCCGCCGCCGCCGCTTCTTCCGATCCATCCCAACCTCCTCTCGACCCCCGCCAAGCCCTCTTCGGCAACCGCCGCCGCAAGCAGCACCAAACCACTTTACCCCCTTCCCACGACTCCGAAGTCGTCTCCGCCTCCTCCACCGTCACCGACGCCCTGCGGCGCACGCACGCCCTGATCGCCTCGGAAGTAGCCAAGTCGGCCTTCGCATCCCAAACCCTCGCGGAAAGCACCGCTGCTTTAAAGGAACTGCAGCGCAGCTACGAGGGGATCGATTCCCTCTTGTCACGCTCGCGGGACTTGGTGAGCACGCTGCTGCAGAGCCAGAAGAGCGATACGTGGTATTTGCGGACGAGCCTGTACATGCTGCTGTGCACGCTGGGGTGGTTGGTGTTTAGACGGTGGTTGTATGGACCGCTTTGGTGGGTTTTGTGGTTGCCGTTGAAAATGGTTTGGAAGGGCGGGAGGGTTGCTTATGATGTTTCGACGACGCACCATGGTCATGGTGGGGTGGAGACTGGAGCAGGAGGGGGGGCGAGGATGGAGGTTTTGGTTGGGGATGAGAATGGGAAGGGAGGAAGGAGTGTGGTGGGGATGGCGGAGGAGGGGGCTGTTCCTACGGTTCAGGTTGAAGTTGGCGGCGGTGGTGGCGGTGGGAAAGCGAAGAAGAGGGATAATGATAATGATGTGGACCCGGAATCGATGGTGGAAAAGGTTGGGAGGATCATTGAGGAGAACTTGCCGCCTTTGGAGGATGAGAAGGATGATGCCCAGAAGGTCGTGGTCGAAGATCCAGAGCTGGAGCAAGGCTGGATTGGTCAGGAGAGAATCTTTACTGGGGAGCAGGGAGAGAAGGGAGAAGAGGAGGAGGAGGAAGTGGTACAAAGGAATCCCAAGAAGCGGATGTGGGAAGAACCCGTGGTGAACAACCCGATTAGGGATGAGCTTTGAGGCTTGATAGTTTGCAGGAGTTTAGCAGATGAAGTCTCGGTCAGAAGCCGCTTATCACTTAAAGAGCTTGAAGCTGAAGATGATGCCCATTTGCTTTCATTAGTGTATGTTTGGGATTGGTACATGACTAAACGTCGGGCAAGTCGACATTGTGAATCCACCAACACGATCTATATACCCTCTGTGCCTCTTAAATCGTCTAGTGTCATCGTGATTCGATGCGTGATGATTAACACCTAGCCAGGTGGATTAAACACCATTTCCCGTTCCGTAACCGTTAGAGGCTTAATTACACTCTCTTCCCCTGAGCTAACAAATCCGATACCTTGGCTGGGAGTACCAGTTGACTCCTATCATTGCGCCGATGAAAGTCCACAAGTGCAATCGCCGTCTTTTCCGGCAGGTCCTCGTGAATGAAGTGTCCTGCTTCGGGAAATACTTGCAAAGCGTATTTACCTGAACACAAAATTCCGAGTTAGTCAGTCATAACGAACTCAAAGAAAGCAGCCCCGTGTTGAATACTCCCAGAAACAGACAGAACAGAACATACCTTGCATCTGCCCAATAGTCAACTCAGTATCCAACCGATCCGTTCCCGCAAGCAACAACATCTTGCCCCCCCTCGCCTCCAAAAACTTCTTGCTCAGCCCCACAAACCAATCCTCCCAGAACGGCTGCGTAGCCGCCAAGTCCGTCTTCCACCGCCACGGCTTCGCCGTCCCCTCCGTCCCCGCCACGCCCCTCGGCTGATGCAATTGCTGCCTTTGCAGCTCCTCCACGGGCGCCAACAAGCCCGGTACGCTCGTCCTGGCTGACGTTGAATTCCGGATTGTTCGCGATCGCACGTGCCACTCGATGCCGTCCTTCAAAGTGGCGAACCCTTGGGGACGCGTGGAGAGGTAGGTTTGCATACTTTGTAAAGCGTCCATGGCGGAGCCTTCGACTACGTCTAGCACGGCGTAGCCGAGAAGGGAGGGGCCGAGACGGTAGGATTTGGCGAGCTCGGTGACGACGGCGCCGCCGAGAGAGTGGCCTACGAGAATGATGGGTGGCAGGTCGGGCCAGTGCATGGCGGCGCGGGTGAGTTGGATGACAGTGAAGAGGTCGGTGGCGAGGGTGGAGAGGCTCAGGTCTAGTGGTGGTGGTGCTTGTTCTGTGGTTTCTCCTCCTTCTCCTGGAGCTGAGGAAGGGGTGGTGATGGTTGTTGAGCCATGGCCGCGCGCGTCGAGGGAGAGGATGCCGGCGTTGGGTAGACGTTTGCGGATCTCGGAGCTGAGGACGGCGAAGGAGAGGCCGGAGGAACCGGCACCGTGGTGGGTGACGAAGAGGGGACCTTTGCCGACTGGGGAGGTGAGGTAGGCGTGGTGGGTTATTATTACTGGCTTGTTGCTGCTGTTGCTGCTGCCACTGCCACCGTCGGATCCAGCTTCCTCCTTGAGGAAGAGTTCTCGTTCAAAGTAAGTTGTCCAGGGGATAGGGTCCATGGACCGACTGGCGAATCTGATAGTGATGTTAGCGTTAGATACCTATTGATTGATGAATATGAGACCCGATTTACCCCTGTGGTCGCGCAAATAGAGCCCTCCCCGGAGAAGGGATCACAGTTCCTGTCGATGAAACAGAGGACGCTGATGAGGAGTCGTCGTCGAAGGGAAATCCGCCTGGACTGGGCCCCGCCATTTCTTTGTCTTCGTCCGCCTCGTTGAACTCCGGCATCGTCGTTGCGGTCGGTATCTCTGCTGGTGGCTGCCCCAACGCCTGACTGCCGAGCCTCGCTTTTGCCCACTTCTTTTGAAGCTCACTCATGGCGTGAGCTGTAGAGGCTTCCGTCATAGGATGTTTGGATAGATTGCCTTCATCCACACCCTGCTTTGCCTTTTGAAGATACGGTAGTGTGCTGCTGATGACTTCGAAGCCAAATGTCTGTGCTTGATCTGTCGTCTCCTCTGTTAGGTTGCTGAGGAGTGTCGTTCAAATTGTCGACAGTCGATATCGAAAGTCGTAAGCAACCAGGATGATTTGTCGTCGAATGTTCGCCGTAAAGATTCCTTAAATGGGAAAGTCACCTGTTGATGAGTGTAAAAGACAAGATGTGCCTAACACTCGCGCAAGGAGAAAAACAATGTGTATCTTGACGAATTATGATTTGACCACAAGTTGAAGGTGGCCTTTTTGATGTTGGGGGTTTGGGCCCGGTGATGTTGCTGGAGCGTGGAGCCCAGATGGAGGGTGAGGTCATTAGCGGTTGTTGAGATAATGTTTGCACTGTCTTGTACTTGTGGGACATGGCGATGGGGCTTGAAGTTTCACCGCTCGAATGGTAAGTGCAGGTACACAGTGTGTCGTAGACCGTGCACACTGCTCGCAACACCCCTGATTGCACCTGACCCATCACTACTACACTTGAACACTGAGATGGATGGCCACTATATTCATATTTATCAAGACACATGTATAGAATAGGCGCATGGGTGAAATAAGTTTACAACACGTTATCATGCGGCATCGAAAGTTGTTACAAATCAAAGGGTTGCACGCTGTCTTCACGGTTAGTAAGCGCCCGCTATAAGAGCCACAACGGTTGGTCTCTTAGTTTACACCAACATCGGTTACTTTGTCCATTTCACCCCTTTTTACACCTTGTTGGCAAGAGCTTTGAGTTAGCTGCCGCCCTTGAAAAAGTGACGTGCGTGAATGATATGTTTTTTGCACGGTCTGCCTCTGCTCCTTTGTTGCTAAACTGTGCCGTGCCTTTTGGTCCTTCCCTATGCCCAACCCGTTCGCACGTCCCTGTCCGATGCTTCCTTCACCCATTTACAACTTTGAGTCCGGATTGTCAAGATACCACGTCGTATCTCCCTTCTCCTTTGTTGAGAACCCATTCCCAAGGTAGTAGAACCGGTTTCTCTTCGGCCCGTCGTAGACATAATCCCAGTCCTCGCCCCGGAAGTTCTCCAGCATGTGGAAGAAGTGGATGCGGCTTCCCGGATGCAGCGCCGTGACCGGTCCGCTCTCCTGCCCATTTTTGAACCATGACCGGCCCTCTGCGCCCCACGTTGTACGAGGCATGAAAGCCGCGATATGCTCGAAGTAGTCGTCGATCGCATCCTGGGAAGGACAGATGGCCTTGATGCACTCCGTCTGGCATTTCTTGATGATTCGGGTGATGTACTTTGCGATGTGCTCGGTTAGGGTGAAGACACTGCCGTGGCCGATGGGGGCGTTAGGTCCTAGGAAGACTGGCACATTACAAGTCAGCATAATCTGTTTGATGCTAAAGAGGTGGACGAGCCTGGCTTACCAAAGTAGTTGGGCATGTCAGCAATGGCGCAAGACATATAAGACTTGGGAACCTCGTCTCTGAACTTCTTCTGCAGGTTTCCGTTGCGTCCGACGATGGGAAACCGCGGGCAGAAAGATGTGTTGAAGCCGGTGGCGCAAATGATTGCGTCGACCTTGATCACTTCGCCAGATTCCAGTTGAATACCCTCGGGAACAAAGCGTCTGATCCCGCCTCTTCGAACCTCGACATTCTCCTTGGTGAGTGCCTTCAGGTAGTCTTGACCAGGGGTTAATCGCCTCGTCCCTAGTGGAAAGTCGGGAATCATTGCTTCGCAAAGCTCCTTGTTCCCTCCAAGCATCATGGTCATGTATTGCTTTGTCATTTGCTGAGCAATGGCTTGTACCGGGCTTCCTGTCACAACCTAACGGTAATTGTTTTAGCAACAGCCCCACGGTTACTGAAAAGCCGGGAGTGTCTTACCATTGGGAAAGCGTTGTTGACTTCCTTCTCAACAGCCTTTACAAAACGGCGATAGAACTCGGGGTCGGACTTGAACCTCTCTATCGTCTCCTGGGAGAAGTTCTCTTGGTCATCGATCCCGATCTCGCCGAGTATCTGCAAGAGTTCCTTGGACTGGCCTATCATCTTCCAAGCCATTATCCGTGGCGGAGTGACCCAAGTGGGCGTTCTGAAGAGATGGTACAACTTCTCTGCCTCTGATAAAACGTTAGCCTAGCTTGTTCGGCAAAGTAACAGAGGAAATGCTTACTCTTCTGCAGTTCCGGCACAACCTGGATTCCCGTCGAACCATTGCCGATGACAGCCACTACTTTCCCTGCAGCGTCAAAGTCCTCTGGCCAGTTGGCGGTATGTACTAGGTCTCCATCGAAAGCCATAAGGTCCTCAACATCGGGCCATTTCCAGTTGCTGTAGAGCAGAACCGTCAGCTATTTGACACCGTAATACATGTCATGGGTATTTGGGAGTGTCACTCACTTCAAGATACCTGTTCCATCCAACAGAAAGTCGGCATAGTCATTGATCGACTCGCCTGTCGTCAAATCCTGTACCATCAGGTCCCAGCGTGCTTTCTCTTCGTCCCATTGCGCAAATTCCACACGGTGCGAGGTCTTGATCGAGTCCCGCATATGCTCCTCGTCGCATACTTGGCGAAGATAACCACCAATCTCGTCAGCTGAGGCATGGAAGTTGGTCCAGTCATGCTTTGGCTTCCACGAGAACTGGTAGTTGTGACTTGGGATATCACATCGGCAGCCAGGATATCGGTTCTCGAACCAGGTCCCGCCCACATCTTGGTTCTTTTCGTAGATGACGAAGTCGTAGTCCGTAAGATTTAAGCGGAGGGTACGGATCATGTTCAGCCCGCTTGCACCGGCACCGATGCCGACGATCCGGAGATGCTTGATCGTGCCAAGAGGCTCTTCTCGAACCGTATAACTCTCTTCGAGGGAGCCATTCTGCGAAAGGGCTGGGGTTGGCAGATCGTGGGTGCGGATGGGCAATTCAGGCCCAGATGTGTTGATGACCATCTTGAAGAGTGAAGAAGTGGATGTGCCTGATGTGGTCCTGCAATATCAGGAGATCTCGAATAATAAGAGACAAGGAGATAAGTAGCACATAAATGAGGCCGAGAGCAAGCCGGGTATTTGTAGGAAGGAGTGAAGACGTCCACCCTCGGAGAATTAGGTGAATCAAGGCGTCGGTAAATATGCTTGATCTAGCATGGATCGGATTGCAACCTTTAGCAAACAATAGTGGCGACTTTAAAGGGAGCCACGAGTGCCGATACGAAACCTCGAGGTTGGGTGTTGAAGGAGGCTGCGACCCGGTTTCGAAACCCCAAAGCGCTTTTAATGTCCACTGACAAGCCGCGAGAAGTTTGGATGGCAACAATGGAGGCGCCTGCTGGGAAGCTGATGAAGCCCGTCCTGGCTTTCATTGTCCCTTGTCTTTCTGATATTGAATCAGTAGGTGGGTGCCAACTCTCGGTCCTGTTTGTCCTGATACGCGGGCAGTTGGCTGGTTTACGGAGCTCCACGGGCGGGCAACATGGTTCGGCCGTCAAGCCGCAAAAGCCATCCCGTCCGTGGCATCCCTCCTCATTGAGCCAGCATCCCAAGCCGGGTGCCATGGATCAAGCAACGCACATATGCCATCGGAACCATTGCACACAGAAGGGCCACACAGTGAAGTTGGATGGGTAGAGAACGGCAAACGGAGCTCGAGAGTTGACCGAGGCCTCGGCAGTCCAATGGAAGAGCGGTTTACAAAGTGTGAAAAGCAATGTATCATGTAGGTCCATGTCCAGGCCTTTGATCCTTCTAGCCAAGTGCTGATGGCGGCGGAGGTTATGGAGAGCGAGGACTGGAGTGTGCTCATATGTCGTATTTGGTCCAACCACAGCGGCGGGTTCTCGTCGATTCAACAACGTCGCCGGGGCGCGCCGAATGGGGATCGTCGCCTGGTAAAATCCCCGAAACTCGAACCTGTTGACAGTGACAGCAGCATCTCACCATCTCGATTGTCGCAAGCGATGTTTTTCCGTGCAGGCGAACGATGTCAGGAGAGCACCCGAGGGGTTGCATGAGAGATGATGAATGGTCAATGGTCAGTGGTCAGTCCTCGAGGTTGAACGCCAACGGCGAACCCATCATGTCGGACAGGGCACATACCACTCCACTTTCCCCGTAAAGTGCCTGTTAGGGTCCCCTGAAACATGGTGGGGCAACCGATCCCAGCTGTCCACGGCCCGATCTACAGTTCCCATACCCAACCCTTGATCACAACCCTAAAAGACGACGACAAGATAAACATGGATTGTTTAGCATCGGTAACCTCAACCGGCTCCCTCACATTAAGACTAACGTTCTAGACTTACAGCGAGAAAACCTCGGTCTCAATAGCGGCCTAGTTCCATTTTACTTTTACGAGGGAAGAAGCAAAGCGCAAAAAAAGCGGGGGTTTAAGAGGCACGGTATACGGTCAACCCAACGCAAGTGGAAACATGGCGCCTGGATTTTCTTTCGGTTTTGCGGGAGACGACATCGAGGACGACGGGCAACCAACCTCTCAGGTCAACAGCGTAGCCCCTCCGACACCGTCAGCGGCGACAAGTGCCAGTGCTTTTCCCGTCCAGGGAAAGCCTCTGCTGCCACCAACCCACCATGATATCGATCACATGCTATCGAGGTTGCCCTCCAAGATCGCCTACAGCCTACTAGATGTCGAGCTAGAAGAGGGCAAGACCATTCAGATCCCGCGTCGAGAGTTGTGGGATGTTCGGGTGCAGCTCATGGCTGAGGATGATGGCTCAAATATCTCCGAGACGGAGCCCGGCCTGGGGGAGCACGATGTCAAGACGGGTATCTACGAGGGTGGCTTCAAGAGCTGGGAAAGCAGCGTCGACTTGGTCAAGGTGCTCGCCTCCGAAAACGCTCCCACGATACTCAATCGCGATCCTTGTGTGCTGATGGAGGTACGCGTCCCTTCTTTCTTGGCTATTTTCTTGATGCTTTGTTGTTGCTGACAGATTGCTTTTCAGCTGGGCTGCGGCACTGCCCTGCCGTCCCTCGCGCTCTTTCAGTGGGCAATGAACGAGAGAAAGTCTGGAGAGAAGCAGCCGCTTACGCTTGTACTGGCTGATTATAACCCATCAGTTCTCTATCTCGTCACTCTGCCCAACTTTCTCCTCGCTTGGGCGCTCTTTCAGCGAGAAAGCACTCCTGTCCTTGCGGATGCCTTTTCGCTGGAGGACGAAGTCGAACTGCTCCCCGAAGTGGTCGAAGCCTTCAAGGAGTTCCTTACCTCCAACCAAATCACGCTTTCTTTCCTATCGGGTGGATGGTCCCCAGAGTTTATCGACCTTCTTTACAGCTCTGGTATTCCCTCAAACCCCACAGGAAGTGTCCAGACACTGGTCATCGGCGCAGAGACCATTTACTCGCCATTTGCCCTCGAGAGCTTTGCGGCCACGCTGCTTTTGATCCTGGAGCGAGAGCGCAAGGAGCGTCCAAGTGGCCATGCTTCCTCTATTGTGGGCGCAAAGAAGATGTACTTTGGCGTCGGAGGATCGTTGGACGACTTTGTCGACCGGATGAGAGGACTTGGTGCTTTGGTCGAGCCTTTGCGCGAGGAGGCTGAGGGTGTCCGGCGTGGAGTTGTGCGGTGTTTCCTCTCCTGAGGGTTGGTTTAGGATAAAGCCATCTGGTTAAAGATTCCCGTCACACATCGTCCCCGCAGAGACAAAAACCCATCGACGCGTTGTTTTGATTGGGCTTCAACAGTTATGCATGTCCCAACGATCAACTGACTCCTTCCTGCAGCACGACGCTGGGTTTCATCCAAGTTCCACGAGTTCGGATGTACGGTCTCCTAGCTTTGTTTCGGACCACCTACGTACCTGTCAAACATGCGGCGACATGGACAACCCCGTCTGTAGGCAGTGCGACGCTGTTTACTTTGACTCTGCCTCGATTCCTGAAACAAATTTATGCCCACGAGACTTGGCCTGGCTGTTTACGACATCTAGGCGGACAAGATGGAAGTAAGGCAAATGGCAACCAGATGTGCCAGACTGCTGCATGAGTGGGTGTAACGTCGGTAATCATTGCATAAACGACGTCCAATGGTCTGTCATTATCTTATTCGACATTGCTGCACCCAGATGATCGGAGCTTATGAGGCTGACTGTGGTCAAGTTCCGTTATCCGCTTCGACGACACAGTTGGTCCTGATATCACAATGGAATCGTTTCCCACCAAGTTCCCACCTTCCCTACAGCCCGTTTACACCCGTTGACAGCAGTGATCTATGACCGAAAAAATAAAGTCGCCACGATGGCATACAAAAAGTGTAATACCATTTGCTGGTCAGGCTCGTCATGCTCGCAGTCCAGTCTGTCCATTCCCCTTCATGGATATCGCCTCCTGAAGCCTTTGGACCCGAAAATCTGCGAATGTTATGCGGCGGATGCATCATTTACAAGATGTGGCAGTGTTGCCAAGACTATTTAATATTCGGCCCAACGATTGGAACAATTTGATTCTCTCATTATCAGTGCAGACGCCCATCGAGCTCTGACCAAACACCAATCTTGGTGGAACCAGAGAGCTGAACACCCGGGCTGCCGGATATATGAGTGGTCAATTCACAAGACAAGCAAGCTCAAGTGGCACAAGAAGCCATCCATTGTTCGCCCAATCATGGGCTTCGACTTTCTGATGGCGGTTGTCTGCGACCTTTTGCACAGTTTCTTCCTTAGCCAGACAGCACGGTATGACTTTGCGCGCCTCGCCCCTTGAAGTTGAGGATCACCTGAGATAGGATCCCGATGAAGTGGTAAGTGTTGCTGATTGCCCAGATCTTTGCGTAATAACGTTTGCATCAAGCGAGTGTCGATCCTGGTTGTTGGTTGTGATGTGACTTGTGTGAACCGAGAGACACACACGTTTCGCCTAAATACAGTCCGATACTGGTTTTTTTGTTAGCTCGAGACCTCTGGTTAACTTGTCCAGGCGTCTCAACAACAAGTTGATGTGTTTTCTTCGATAATAGGGGTTTAAAATTAGCATGAATATGTCAAATCAGATACTGATAATCTGTTTTTGACTATGATTTATGCATTTTAAAAGTACCATTGCGGCGTCCAGGATGGGTTGGCATGTGTCTTACACGGGGTACAGAGCTAACAAACAAACCAGCATTGGACTGTATTTCACCAGCTTTTACTGGTCAGTGCGCTCATGAGGGGGACGGGATCTCACCTGCAGTGAGGGACCAAGGAAGAGGGCTGCTGAATATAACAATGTCGATATCTTCTAATACTCCATTCCTTCCAGTCCGTTCCGCCCATGGCTATATATACATATCCTCAGAGACTGGATGACTGGTAAGGTAAAAAGGGGTGGAAGGGTAGACGTCGGCCCAAGCAGACTGCAGGCCAAGCATTGTCCGAAATGCTGCAGAGTCAGAACTCAGAACCGTGCATCTCCAGTTCTTGGCGGCAGTTCTTGGTACGGGAAATGCAATCCAGCCAATGGAAACCCCTGGTTTCGCGAAATGAGAACCCCACACATGCACGTTGGCACAACGCAGAAACAGCGATGCTGCATGATCGCACCCAGCATTGATGGTTGACGGAACTGACGGGACGACGAAGGCAAACATGATGCGGATGCCACGGCTTCATTGTTCGATCTCGAAGAATCATACACAATCCAAAACCTCACGAAACATTCTTACCATGTCGTTGCTGGTTTTGCGACCAAAAGAAATACACGAGACCGGTCGCTGTTTTCATGTCAGCACAAGGTGGCAGTGGTGTTGAATGGTGTTGCACTTTTGCGATCCAACAAGCATACAACCGTTGGCGGGGCAAAGGGACCCTCAACATCACGAGGAGCCTTGGAGCATCGTGAACAAAGTGCGCCACGCCGAGGTTTGAACTGTAACATGTCTCTGCCTTTTGACCTCATCGCATTCCTGACTTGGGAGGAGGAGGAGGCGTGATGATGTGCCTGGCGGGAGATCTACGGGTTGATGGGATTTACAGTATGGGATCTTTGTGCTCCCAGGACACTGCGTCATTGCTTGCATCCACATGCAACTGAATGATATCTCGACAAGCGCGACTCATACGGCAACAACTCTTCAACAGCCATCTCCGAGCAAATGTTGATCAGAAGACGCGGAGATGGAGACGAAACTAAGAGCCATTTCACCGGATTGGGCAAGCGAGGCCCTGCAATGAATTCAGCAGTTCATGGAAAGCGACCCCAGGGAGTTGGCGAGTTGCAGAAGTGAGAACTGAGAAGGGGTGCCTGGAGCGTCCCATCGAGACCCCTGCTAAGACCATTTGATTTTTGCCTGAATGCTTCTGATTGGTGCGCGCGGCGCGCATTTGTCAAGAGTTGCTTCAGCGGCTTCCCCAGCTTCACGACGTTTTGGGATTTGGCGAGCGACTGGAGGCGGTTGCTTCGAGGGTGCCTGCCACTTTGGACTGGATTGTGCCATTCTTTTTAATTGACCTGCCTTCCCCCCTGCCCGTTGCTGGACTTGTCACTTCCAGTGTTCTGCCTCGTTCCCTTCTTTCCAGACTTTTCGAAGCGTCAACCTACACCGTCCCTCTCGTCTCCTGACCTGACCCTTTCAAACCAGTACAATCGCTACTTATATCGTCCACCTAATTTAATTCCTCTCCTTTCCACACTCACTACCGCTTCATCCATAATCGAAAGCTCTTCACCACACTCACAACACTCAGAGTATTCTAGTAATCTCCATCGGGTACGTACGCGAACATCCCCATACTCAACCCCCAGACTAGTGGCCCGGTCGCCGATCCACACAATCCACCGTCCACCGCTCCACCGATTTCCGCGCGTCCACGGCTGCTCCCAGGATGTCTGTGGTCCCCAGGTGAAGGGCGAAAGGCGGAGGAGACCCGGAACGAGATGTGATCCGCTTGGGAGGCTGGGGGCCGCTGTCACAAGTTTATATCATGAGCACCCCGACTGACCGCGTCTTTTTCTTCCACTTCAGTTGCTCGTCATTTCTCTCCCGTCAACAGTCTCATACTACTCGATTCGGCCGTAATCCCTCGTCAACATTGTCAAAATGAAGTTCTCTCTCGCTGCCGTTAGCGCCTTCGTGGCTTATGCTCTCGCTAAGCCCGCCCTCACCAACACTGATTTCAACATCCAGGAGGGCGTCGATTATACCCTTGAGTGGAAGAATGCCACTGGTCCCGTCACCCTCACCTTGATGACTGGCCCTGATGCGGACCATATGACTCCCTTCAAGACTATTGCTTGTAAGTTTTGAACCTCATAACATCTCTCGAAGGGGGCGCGATGTGCTGACAAAGTAAAAGCCGGTGTTACTGGTGACTCGTACACCTGGACTCCTGAGGATGTTCCTTCCGGCACTTATGCCTTCAAGATTGCCGATGGTGACTCTAAGGCGGACGAAAACTACAGTGTCCGCTTTCCCTACGTTGGCAGTGCCGAGGCCACCAGCAGCGCTGCTAGCACCCTGAGCACCGTCACCAAGACCAGCACCTCTACGGTCTCTACCATGGTCTCCTCCACTGTTGAGTCGAGCACCATTGAGTCCAGCTCCGCTGCCTCCAGCACTGATGCTAGCAGCACTGCCACCTCTGCCGGTAAGTTACATGTCGTGATACGATCATCCTCACTATATAACTTATAACATATACTCATGCAAACAATCATTATTAGCTTCTTCCGCTGCTGCCACCACCACCAGCACCCGTGCCGCTACTTCTACCGGTTCTGCCCCTACCAGCATGCCCCCCAACACCAACAATGCTGAGCGTTTCGCTTCTCCTCTAGCGCTCATCCTCGGAACCGTCGCCGCCCTCGTCTTCTTTAACTAAGAAGCTTACGATTATGTAATCGAAGAAAGCCACAACACTTTGCGATGTGGTTCTCGTACATAATTTCTTCTTTCTTGACGGAGCAACATGTTCATAATTGAGCTTCGACGCCTCAGCACGCTCCAAACGACTGAATAGTCTCCGAAGTCCGCTTTTGAATTTGGGGATAATCCTGTTCTTGGAGTTGGCTTGGTGTTTTACTGTGGGAAAATTTGGGCTCTTTGTGATGGCTTAATGAAAGGATGGATACGAACGGGAGGAGAGCTATTGCGGCAAAAGTGTGGCTATGGACTATAATACCCCCGATGATGGATAATGAAGCTGCTTAATGTGCATAATTTCTACTATCAGGCTTATCACTGATGAGTCTCACTCTTGTGGATGAATTTCCATCGATGGGCTCTGGGTAACTATCCCAGCGTGTGAGCAATTTGAACCACAAGTTTCTCCAAACACAGCCGTTGATCTCCCTTTGGTGTTATTGTTGGTTTTGTGGCCTCACCATGTGCCCAGTTACATTCACATTCCCCAGCTGATCAACTTACGTACATGTTTCATCCACAAACAACCCACATACCCCAGATTTCTCCAGGTTTCCCAGATTCGTTTTCTTTGATCGTTTACCCAAAAATGCAGGGAGACGATGGAGGGACCTGTCCCCACACGACCAGTGCCGGCATGAAAGACGTCACAGAGACGGGGTTTGTTTGGATGTTTGACATTTTAGCTTGGTGGTACCAAGCACCAGGACAATGGGTTAGGATCTGGGGTCGCAAATGGCAGTCAGGCAACACAGGGCAAACATGGATGGATGGACATGGTACCAAAACTCTCAACGGCCAGACGGATAGCTGCATGCGTACGTACCGCAGACGGTAGTGCCAAGTACCCGTGTTGCCGTGATCCGTGATCTGTAATCTGTTCAATCTCGGCCCTACCGATTCATGGAAAGGGCAGAGAAGTCAGAGAGGGCAGAGAAAGGGGTAGGTAGGTGAGTTACTTAGCAAACATTGGTTGCCTCATTCCTCTGTTGCTACGATTTTGCGGTGCCGTCGGTGTCATGCAGCAAGCTCCGAGTCCTGTGATTTTTTAAGTCCTGCGGGTTGCCCTGTTATGGTCCACGGCATGTGGCTTTGGGCCCGTGGTCTTTTGACCGTTGAGGTGATCTTCCTTCTGCCGAGGTTGGAGTTCGGGATGATGAGTCTAGAATCCGGATACAATCCAGGTTATGATGAACACGGTACGAACGGTACACTCCGACGGTGATGATCTTTTTTTGCGTTTTCCATGGAAGGGAGGAAGGGAGGAGGAAGCCGAAGGAAAGGGGGGAGGTGACCGGATTTTTTTTTCGGCAGGGCAGCGAGCGGTTGAAACAACCGTCAAAGGCTTAGGGCGAACAAGAGAGGGGGCATCAACGGGATATTCAATTTCAGCCTTGTGGGGATGACACGGGATTGGGACGGCTGCTGCCTTGGGGATGGGTTCGATCGGGTAAGTTTTGAGGGTGATGATGATGAGGCGGGTGATAAAGGTTCGGCGGAATGATGAGGCACTTGGTACGCGTAGGTTGAGCGCGGAATATGAACTTTGGTAAGAGGTGTCGAGACGCCGTTAATATCAGATCATATCAAGTCAATTTAACCTCTTCCTATTTCAATTCTCCATATCTGGTAATACCCAAATGCTTTCGTCGCTCCGATGCCAACTCTTTTTTCGCTTCTGTGTTTTGATACCAAACATTCTGTCTAAGACAAAGACAAAGAACCGTCGATGGAAACAACATATGAACGCCGCTGGTAATGCTCCCTAAAGGTATGTTTGCGTGGTTGAGGATATGATATGCAGAAAATCGTGTAATATGCAATATGT
This sequence comes from Neurospora tetraspora, assembly GCF_033439725.1. Classification (NCBI taxonomy): domain Eukaryota; kingdom Fungi; phylum Ascomycota; class Sordariomycetes; order Sordariales; family Sordariaceae; genus Neurospora; species Neurospora tetraspora. The sequence goes on from NW_026944383.1 coordinate 6,235,013, forward strand.
AAGATCCCTAAAGTGGTGGTTTCGGTTTCAGAATACAATGCGCTCTCCATCCTCGACGATGCCGCCAGTAAAAAGATATTTGTTTAACCCCTTCTATGTCGCTTTGCGCAAAGAATTCTTATGGTGTCCTGTATTCCCTAAACTTCCTCCATTCTAGAGGCGTGGCTTCGGCGCCGCCATGTCCGCCGGTTCCTCAGAAACAAGTACCACGACCACACAGATATCGTCCTCCTTGCCGCCGTGCCACGCGTCCTGGGGGTAGTACTTCTTGACCTCCTTGGCGAACGGGCCGTCCAACTTCGCATTCATGCTCGCCGACTTGGCAGCACTGACAATATGCGTGGCAATGAAGCTCTGCAGCGTGAAAATGGGCTTGTCGTCGCTGTCGAGCTTGGTGAAGGGAGTCAGGTCCTCGGCGACCTGGACCCCAGCGTCGGTGCCCTTCCATGCGCCGAGCTTCTGCATTGTGCTGCTCACCAGACGGAGAATGTCCTGGTTGAACAGATTGTCCCAAAGACCATCACTTCCAAAGATGACAACGTCTCCATGCTTCAGCTTGTGGCGGGTCACATCGGCGTCGCGGGGCTGATCGATAAGCAGTCCCCCGCCAAAGGTCGCAGCGCGGAGCAACATGCTAGGCGGGACCACGCTGAGCTGAAAGGGAGTGTTGAATGCGTGTGTCTGGGGTTCGCTGGCGGTGTGCACGCCGTTGAGCCTGAGTATTACGAAGCCACTGTCGCCAAGGTTCGCAACCTCCATCGTGCCGCTCTCATCCAACAGGCCAACTACAGCCGTACTGCCACCCGCCTTGATAGTCGGGTCATGACAAACGGCCTCGTATCCCTTTTGCATCAGCGAGCGTGCCGTCAACGGCGCATTGCCACTGTTGTTCCCATCACCACCAGCAGGCGCCTGTGGCCCATTGGCCGCCGCTGCCGCAATCTTGGTCGGCTGCTTGTCGTTCTCGTATGCGGCAGCCGCCATATAGTCGCAGAAGGCATGCGAAAAGTCGGCCGGGTCGACACCGCTGTCCATCCAGCCGCCCACACCATCGGCTACGCCCAGCGCAACCTCGCCGGGCTTGTTCCCTACACGGCTAACGAAGAAGGCATCCTGGCCGGACTCTGGGCGCGCCGACTTCGCCTTCTTGCCGGGCTTGGATACGCGGTGGTAGGGGTTGAAGTGGAAGACGTGGGTGGACGGGTTGAAGGGGCGGCCCTTGCCGACGTACGAGGCGGCGATGTTGTAGACGAACTTGGTACCGGATCCGGAGGCAGGCTGCTCGGCGGCCGTCGAGTATGGAGCTTTCGTCATGAGCTGGTGGGCAATCCGTCGTCCCACTCTCGGAGGTAATGTGCTCAGATATCGCATGCCGTCGACGGCGGGTCGGTTATGGTTATTATGGCTGAGGAGGAGGTACGACGCGCTGCTGGAGGTAGGGCTGATGGTCAGGGTCGAGGACCTCGCCAGCCGCAGGCGGGCTGTATGACATGGGGCCGACAGCGTGCGGAGAGCGCTAACGGACGCCATTGCTTCAATTGCCCAGGTTGCGGAGGGGGTTGGGGGTGGTGGAAACTCTTTCAATCGGCCAGGGGGAACAGGCAATGGAGAGTCGTGATTGGTATGCCCCTGGTGGTTGTCAAGGAACGAGATGGTTGATCAATGGTAGATACGCCGTAGGCTTGGTTGCGAAGCCCCTGTGGGCCCGCTGTGTCGAGAGAGAGGTTAGAGAAAGGAGAGGTGTCTGTAAACCATGATAGTGGTCGTGCGGGCAATCAACAAACAACAATCGCCGGCAAAAAGCAAGCGGGAAGACTGACGACGGGAACGCACGTCAGAGATCCGATGTGCGAAGTGGACCTGGCCACCTGCAGATGGACATTACGGGTTGCGAATGCTGTACAAGAGGGTTGGGGTTAGCAGTGTAGGAAAATGGACATGTTAGCGCGCTAGCGCTGTTTAACGACTGCCAAGGTGAACGCGGCTAACATTCACAGCACCGAACGCTCTGACACATGTGAACAGGTACGTAATGCGACAGCCTCACAACGAACTTCAGGGATGTTGTGTAATGGTTGATACCAAGCATCAGTGGTTCTGGAAAATCAGATAATCAGCGACAATCAGGGATGGAATTTGCTGTTCACGGTTAGACGCTGTCCAGATAGCAAGGCTAGTGGGCATTCCCCACGGTCGGAAGTCGGGACGCTGAAGAATAAGTGGGCGCTGATTGGCTGTTGTATACCGAGGTGTTCCGGGAACACAAGGCGGTTGAAAGAAAGTCATGACGGCCCGGGGGGTCAGCCAAACCCGCCCGGAGACGCCCACTCACAGTAAAGGCATCTCCGTCCACTGCTACATCTCTCACTCGCTCCGCCTGTGAACCCGGTTCCGGTTGATATAAACGTAGTCTGGCATTCACCTCATCCGCCAAGCGGCTTCCCTTGCTTGCTTTTCCGCATTCTCGTCTAGTATCAGTATCGCACATCGCCATCAAAATGGCCGCTCTCCGCTCTTCGTCCGCCCGTATCTTCGCCGCTGCCTCCCGGCCGGCCTTCCGCCCCTTCGTCGCCGCCCGCGGCATGGCCAACCTCGCCGACGGTGCTACCCAGAGCCAGCAGGCCTCTTCGGAGGAGAGCCCCAAGCTCAGGACCTTCCAGATCTACCGCTGGAACCCCGACACCCCGACCGAGAAGCCGCGCTTGCAGAGCTACACCCTCGACCTCAACAAGACCGGTCCCATGGTCCTCGACGCCCTTGTCCGCATCAAGAATGAGCTCGACCCTACCCTTACCTTCCGCCGCTCGTGCCGTGAGGGTATCTGCGGTTCCTGCGCCATGAACATCAACGGCACCAACACCCTCGCCTGCTTGTGTATGTCTATGTCGCAGCATCCACAGAGATATATATCCCTCGGGACGGACGGAATGCTTACTTGCGTGAACATACAGGCCGCATTCCCACCGACACCAGCGCTGACATGAAGATCTACCCTCTTCCTCACACCTACGTCGTCAAGGATCTCGTCCCCGATCTTACCCTCTTCTACAAGCAGTACAAGTCCATCAAGCCCTACCTCCAGAGGGACACTCCCTCCCCTGATGTAAGTGGAGACGCTTTGAGAGAGCCTTAGGCTTAGGTGCGCGCGCAGACCCGATACTAACCTACGTCATCACGTATAGGGCAAGGAGTACCGTCAGTCCAAGGCCGACCGCAAGAAGCTTGATGGTCTCTACGAGTGCATTCTCTGCGCCTGCTGCTCTACCTCGTGCCCCTCCTACTGGTGGAACTCCGAGGAGTACCTCGGCCCCGCTATCCTCCTCCAGTCTTACCGCTGGCTCGCCGATTCCCGTGATGAGCGCCACGCCCAGCGCAAGGACGCCCTCAACAACTCCATGAGCTTGTACCGCTGCCACACCATTCTTAACTGCACCCGTACCTGCCCCAAGGGTCTCAACCCCGGTCTCGCCATTGCCAACATCAAGAAGGAGCTTGCCTTTTCCTCTTAAATGCGTCAACTACGACAATGCGATTTACTCTGTGCGGATTAGGAAAGAGAATAAGTCGAGGAGAGAAGAACCGCGCGGTTGTAGCGGGAAGCTTGCGCTTGACTAGCGAGAATGGCGGCGGATGGTCCGGGAAGATCCGGGCACGGTATATGTAACAAACCTGTACCCTGTCTCGTGCATGGCTGGAGTTTACTATTGTCTCAGTAACAGCAATACGAATTTGGTTTTATTGTCAAATATACCTTTTTCTATATCCTTTGGGGGGCTATCAGATAGCTAGAGCAAGCGAGATTGGAAGCACTGGCGGGAGGCCCTGTTTTGGATGAGGTGTATGTTGAATTAATCGGGCGTCAAAAATAGGGAATAAACAACTGCTTTTGCAACCAAAGCCAAAAACATCCCGTTTTGGTGCACCTTCTCTTTCGGATTCCCCCCTGGCGCTAACACTTGGAAAACATATCGGATAATAGGGATATATGAATGAGAACAGCACACACCGAATAACGGAAAATGGATCTTGATCTTCAGCAACGCGGCAACTTCCTACGACAATTACCGGCGCTTCCGGCCTCACTTCCAACTTTCGGGTGCCGTACCATCATCACTCCGCTTTGTATCCGCGATAGTGAAGATAGGCTCATACACAAGATCAACCGGCACAAAGTCCTGAGTGGTGGTGGCCTGGGCTGTTCGTCCCATCTTCTCATCAGCAACTACACATCTTTTTACACCAACAGGGACACTCAAGCAATTCAGGACCACTTACGATACTTCCACCTAACAACCCACCCACCCCCTTCCACCTTCGAACTCCTAAACGCCACCCACCCCCCCGGCCCCGCATAGCTCACAGTATTAGCCGGCTTCCCCTCGCTCGTCGGCGCGCCCTGGTTAAGCGTAAAGCTCGTCCACTCGCAGTCCACGGCATCGCCGTCACCACAGCCGATGGCCGCCGGGTCCTCAACGCTCGTCAGCTCCATCAGCCCCGTGCGGGCGTTGCCCACCAAAGCGATAGCTTTGGTCTTTGGGGTGTTAGGCGAGCCGGGGGAGCCTGGGGAAGAAATGCCGGCCCAGTTGTGCAGCTCGACGAGCCCGGTGTCTTTGTTAGGTACGGCGTAGAACTTGATGGGATTGTTGTCTTTGTCGGGGAAGACGCCGATGACGGAGCCGGAGGCGCTGAGGTAGTGGGTGTCTAGGTCGGGGCCGCCGCTGGGAGGGGGGAGGTGGGGTGTTAGCTTGAGGTGAGTGGACTGAGTTTGGGGTTGGTGGTTCATGAGAGGAAGGGAGCGAAGGTGAAGTGTGAGGTGTGAGGTGTGAGGTATAGTGTTACGTACCCGGAGATGCGAAGAGTGTAGACGGGAGAGGGAGGTGAGGGCTCTACGTATACTGGAGCCGCGAGGGTGGTGGAGGCGAGGTAGCTGAGGACGAGTGTCTGCCACTTCATTGTGATGGATTTGTTGGTAGTTGAGAGTCCTAATAGACTGAGTGGTTGAGATCAATGGGGGTAGGATCAAGGACGAGTGCTGATGAGGGCGATATCTATGAAGGATAGGTGAAGAGATGTCGATGGGGAATCTTGAGGTTATATGTAAGTGAGTACTTGAGTCTCTGGTAGGTATGGTGATGTGTTTTCTTGCTTTTCTTGATCACCAAGACATCATTTTCCCCCATCTGGAGCGGACCAGTCCCTGGACCTTATACGATTTCCCCAGGCCATCTCATTTTGGTGTCTCACAATGTCAATCTTTCCTTTTCTTTTTCCTTTTTCCTACTTTTGCGGCTCAAAACTCCGTGACTTCACTCCGTCACTCCACCATCTTGGGCACATCATCCCACTCTACTGTGACTCCAAATTGCCGACACGTATAGCTTCATTTTTTACATCTCGATCTTTTCGCTCGCCGGCGTCACTTCCGACGTGATGTGTTGCAGTCGAGCCACCTTGGCCACTTGGCGATTTTGCCCGAATAACGGCAATTTACGATTTAACAGCCTGGGCGACGTAGTTTGAATTCTACCGTTGCCATTCTCCCTCCCATTCAGATGCAAGTAACACCAAAGGGCCCTCCCGCCCCGTCAAGTCTTCCATCCCAACTCTTCAACTGGGCATAGCCCGCAATCCAGCCCTTGTAGTAGGGTATATGTATTACTTCCCCCGTCATTACTTCCGTGGCAAGCTGGTAGGTTGGCGCAGAGGGCACGGTTGTCGGCCCTCCCGCCTTCCTTTCCTTCCCCCGGCTCTCATGTACGCTGCGCGTTCGAACCCGGTAGCTGTAAGTCCACGTTGTGTTTTTGCACCTTTGTTCTTCTGGTCGCTTTTTTGCAACTAAGACTTCGGAGGCGTTATCGTACGTAGAAGATGTCTGTCTCTCTGGGAATATTCTCACGACAATCCGTCAATACACTCATTGCCCAGCTTCTTGGGCCCTATATATGGTAAGCCAAGTCCATATAACTCGATCGAACGTGACTCAGGTTCCGAGGTCTAAACCCGTTGAACTGACAGTTCTGAGTTTGCACGTGAACGTGCCGTCTCTAGTGGTGCTGAACAACTGCACCTGAGATTTACCGATGTAGAGTTCCGAGACGGAGGGTCCATCAGAGCTGTCCTTTGTCGAAAATGAAGCAGCTGCACCCAGACGTCACAACCCGTGTCCTTCCATGACTTCCCGTGGGGAGACCCGAAGGGACAAGTGGCTTCCATCGGTTCTGGAATATTGCGGTTATATTAACACTGCCGCAATGAAAATTTTGCTGCCGGTGGTTGGCCAAGAATATTGTATAGTCTTTCACGTTGTTCATCTGTGTTCCGATTTCGATGTCTTTCCATGGATTAATCTCCTTTCCCACTCCCACAGAAAAGAATTCATGAGGCTTGATTTCTACCATTTATTTTCGCTTATAGTACAATCCTCTTTTCATTCCACAACATTCTCCTCATCTACAACTGCGCCACTTGTCGATCGAGGAGAAGAGCCGCTACGTTGCAGTGCTCCATGTAGCGTCTGACCGTGTATTTTTCTAGACACAAGGCAACATCGAGGAAACTAGGTAGGTACCCTTTACCGCTCGATATCACAGAGTGAACACCTGTCAAATCTCAGGTCCATCCACGGTACTTTAGAATATGCACGGCATCGGGAACTAATACGATGCCGAGAATTTGAGAAAACGGATTAGGGGGCATTACCATGATCTGGCCACAGTTCATCGTCACCCCTCTCCTACTGAGTCGTTCCATCTCAACATTTCATTTCTCATCCGATTCTCAGGGGTTGCCCTGAACCTGTACACCACCAGCTGTTCATGGCTGATAGATGAACGTGTCCTCTTGCCCTCTTTTTTCTGGTTGATCATCCACAGAAACCAGCGGAAGAGCGTAAACAGGGTAGAAGCGTTAGACTGTTCGAGGTGTTTTTTTTTTCCTCAGGGACAGTTCGGTGTCCGTCAAAAGAACGACGGAAACGTCAAGCAATCAAGTTTGTAACCCGGGAGTCGGCATACGTCCTCGTTTATCTCACGTTGACTACCTAATCGTGCTTGCTCAGTTTTGTGTCACCACCATTGCTAAGTGAGCCATACGGAGACACTCGCCCTCTTTTTCGTTTTAGGAAATGTTCCTGGACATGTAAAGACACTGACATATTTTGTGCCCTGTTCTTGCTTAGCCATTTGCTAGTCCGTCTTGGCTGCCATCATGCTATATTGCGGAGGCTGCGTAACTTGTCTGTCAGTGAGCCCCGGATAAATCAGCGCAAACTTTCTTTTGCCGGAGGGGTTGAAGGAAGTACGGAACGTAGAATACCACCGATATTCTGATCTTGGCTGCATCGTTGTCGATCGATATATAACATTCTTGACTGTGCCTCTTCCCTAGATCCTTTAAGCTTGGGTATAGTTGGCACAACCAAACTCGAAGTGAGCATCAGGTAGATGAGGTGGCGCGCTTAAAAGCCTTTTAGCAAGAAGGGAATCCGAGACCTCGCATTCAAGAAGGGAATCCGAGACTTCGCATTGTCTCCTGCTCGGTAAACGATAATCATGCGCTCGAACTTCCTACTAGGTCAGAAGCGGACCGAGAACGTATCTGGAGCTTGGGTGTAGCAATCCGTCGGGAAGAACAGAGTATAACAGTCTTAGGCATCTTCTCGTTTTCGAGGGTAGAACCGTGTAAATAGTTCACACATTTGATCTCCGTGTTTGCCGCGCTAAACATGCAACTGCCCACAACCTCCTTACTCCTTCTTCTCTTAGGAGGAGGACTTGCCATCGCAGCGCCCATACCAGAGGAATGCCACTCACCACACATTTTGTGTTTTGACGCTGTCAACCCCTGCGGCGTGATATACTCAGGGTGAGCTTCCTTCCCCTTCTCCTCCACAGACACCTGCCGACTCCCATTCCCTCTTCCCAAACGAACTAACACACCACTCAACCACTCTACCAGCTGCTACGACAAATGTAAACCCGAGACTCGTCCCCAAGCCCCAGCCTGCCCTACTCCTGCTCCTACTCCTTCTCAACCTCCATCAAAACCATAACCAAGACCATCGCAACCATCACCTACACCGGCACAGTTCCACCCGTCATACCAACCATCACCCAAAGCGTGAGCTTGACCACCCAAATCATCACCATCACTACCAACTTCGGGACGAAGGATAACTGCTCGACGAGGACGGTGTGCCTGGACTACGTGGATAGCTGTGGACAGACGTATGGCGGGTGTGTGCCGGATTGTAAGCCGTGACCTACGTTTTCGGCTCCGGCTTGTCCTCCGAGGGCTACTACTGCCGCTGTGAAGGCGGTTGAGATGGCTGAGGCGGTTGCTACTAGGGTTTGACAGGGAGGGAACTTGAAAAAAGCGGCGTGGTGTAAAATGCGTATGGTGTGGAATGAGTGTTGTTCACTGGAATAATCAATTCATGATCCTTCCGATCTAGCCTTTGTCCACGTTTTCAAGCTCGAAGACTTGAGACCTAGGAATATACATTGGCAAGGGCACGCTCTCCGACGGTGTTTCGAAGGATTCCGTATGCATTGAGCTTGGTCATCTCATTCGGTCATGAGAGTTTGGCCTCGGATGCGTGGAAGTAAGCTGTACAGTTGGCAGGGTGAAGTGTCGGAAGCAGGATGTTGTTTGATAAAGACGCCTTGATACTTGAATGCCGGGAATACTGAACAAAGCTCGGACCCGTCGGTCTGTACGATTTGCCAGTGGTTGCCAGTTGGCTCTGCGGCATGGGGCAGGTAGTGCCGCCGGGCACCGGGGGCGGCGTCTCGGGTAGGAGCACAACGACTGAGCACCACTTGTTCACTTTTTTGCGCCATCCCTACAGCTGAGGTGTCACGGCAAACTTGGATCGAGCTCTGTACGACCGACTTCCGTTTCGTCGTTTTTTGTTGTCAAACGTATCGTATCGTTCTTTTGCTGAATTGCTGTTTGTCGTCCTGGGATCAACGATCAACCAACTCACCGAATCCTCTTTCCGGTCACTTGGTCTCGAGAAAGACAACGCAATATCGGCTACGTAACTTGACCCTCTCTTTTCATCACCTCTCCTGCTCGCATTGAGGGGCTGAGAGGGGGGCAGATGGGACCTTTTGGATATCATCCCGGCATGCACCTCGTTGCGTGGTTCTGACAACGGGTTCCGGTTGGGTTGCCAGGTTGCATGGTCGACAGGCCACCCACTCACAGGCGCAGATGCAGTCACGCAGATACAGAAAACCAACCGGCATGGCATCGATCCCGGCCTTCCATCGATCCCGTTCGGAAATACTTATATAAAACTGCCTTGTTTCTTTCTTTGCCTCCACAATCTCTCATCCGCCAATCCATAGCCCTAGCCCTGCAGATCTCACAGGACGCATTCCCGGAAGATGAGATGTCTCTGGATTGTGAAGGAACAGGTTTCAATGGTTCATTGGGTTCAGTTGTCGTTGCCCCCTACACAGTATGCGTGTTGAGCCCCCCAGCCTCTGCCATGGAGATTTGATATCCGATATTCAATGGACCCCAACATCACGTTCTTATCGCGACTCCTACCCTATCTCCCCATGTATATCCCAAGGTATCAATGGTATCACCACCTCACCCATGGATCATATCGTCCATATGACAGCTAGCGCTGCCGAGTTACCCTGACGAGGTTAGGTTAGGCTCCCGGGCCGCATCACAATGGAACGGAAGCGTGCCTACGTCCGTACACTACGCAGTAGAAGTGTGCATATGTATTCGTGTCAAATATCACGTCGTTGTGCTGCTGTTTTCTTTGACTATTTTCAGCCCCGAAAACTGCCAGGTTTGTTTGCTAGCCTGGCTGTCTGGGAAAGTCTTCATCCAATAACGGCAGGGTCTCTTGACTGGGACAAGATCCTCCTGGTAAGCGCCTATCAAATTCTTGACCGACGGCACCTCTCTTTCAGGTAATGTACCTTACCCTTGACAAAACGGGAAATACGTTCGGTACTTTACCGGGACGGCGCTGTGTCAGCTGTGCTATTTGAGACCGAGCGTGGCTTCTGTGTCGGTGTCTATCAAGAGCTTCCTGTCCTCGGCCGGACACCCACTAGTCCAGACTCGGGCAAGGGCTACACTCTTTGGTGTACATACAGTGTTGTGCTGTGGTGTACTCGGGGTTACCTATGTCAGTACGACCTTACTACCAAGCATACTGTCAGAATGCACGGTTGAATCAAAGGTGGGTAAATCTCTATATTGTATATATATCTGGGAAGAATACTATGGAACTAGAGTTGGGGGCTCCCAGAGTATTAGGGGGTTCTACAACTATTTAGGGAGGCTAGGAGGCTAGTCCTCTTTTAAAACCTTCTCCTTACTAGCTAGATTTAACCCTTCAAACTAACACATCTCCCCAATTAAAGTCTTATAAAAACGAGACTACCTAAAAAAAAAAAAAGCTATTCATATAACCATCCCAAGATTAATCTCCTCGTTAATCTTATCCAACTCAATATACTATATTACGTTCTCTCTATTCCTTAATTCCTTATCCTTTACTAAATCCATTCCCAATAACCTCATAAACTCCTTATTCTTCTCTATATCTAATACCTTCGTTAACCCATCTACAAGTATTTTTACAATTTATAAATACTTAATCTTAATTCTCCTAATAAAGACCTCCTATTTTACCCAATATCTATAAATATCTACGTATTTACACTTAATTACTAACTTAATAGCCTCTATAATTAATACTCTAATTATCTATTAATTATTATAATTAAGCGTAAGGATAAAATTAACTAACCTTACAATAAGACTAAAAATTAGCCTTATTATAAAGATAGCCTCCTTTACTACGTTAATTACTATGAAGAATTCTACTTCTATCGTCGAAATAGCTATAATAACTTACTTAGTAGCGCCTTAATAAATTAAACTATTAAAGAATTTAATCGTAAAACTTTATAAACTCTTTCTATTTATAAAGTTATCAGCAAATAATAAATTTAAAGTAATACGAAGAATATTATCTCCTCTAAAGCAAAACGCTATATTAGCGGTTGTATAAAAATAATAAAGCACCTTATTTACAACCTTATAATAATTTAGACTAGGGTTATAACTATACTTAAAAAAATAATTTATAATAAAAGTAATATCAAATCGAATAATAATAGCAGCGTAGAATATCAACCGTACTTTAACTTAATAAAAACAAATTAAATAAAGGGAAGCTCTACCTTAAAAGGGGACGAATTCGATATTTAATATAAAAATTACTATAATTTTCTTATCGCTTACAAACTAATAAATTTTTTATAAATATAAATATCAAGAAAACCAAATCTTCCTTACTTAATAATTTCAAATAATTTTAATACCTAAAAACTATTATAATTCGTCTCCTCTAATTATATAATATTACTAACTAAAATTATCCATATATTCTTAAACTCTAACTATATAATTAGAATAATAAACGAAAACAATATTATTAACGTAATAAAAAACGAATATACCGTTATTAATAAGGATGTATAATTCTTTAAGGACTAGCTCGAAACCTATAGTCTTAAAAATACTTATAAACTCTCGTTACTAAAAGAAGAGAAACCGCCACAATTCGTACAAGGCCTTAAATACTTTAAAACCTTCCCTAAGACCTCGTACCCTAAAGGCATACGTATATAAATATCTATTCATATAGGTATTAATGAAGGCATTAATAACGTTATACTAAATAAGTTCGAAATTAAACCGAACGGCCATAACAATAAGAGTACAAAACAAACGACAAATGAAGGTAGAAGTATATATCTCCTACCTAACCTTCTTTATTTACTAATTTCTATATACAACGAAACGAACTTTAACTTTATTAAACCTACTATTCTTAAAAAACTTATATATATATACCTATATATAATCGAAGATTTATTTACTTCGAATATAAGGTTCGTTCCTATCGACCTCTAACCAAATCCTTATCTCCTTATAACTATTAAAATAGGTTTACTCTACTTATTTAAAGAGGTTCCTAAAAATATAATAATTAAAAGATTTATAATTCTTAAACGCTAAGGGAAGATAAAACTAATAAATAAACTAAATTTTACCTATACTTATTAATATATCGACTTCTTCTTTAATAATAATTTTATAATCGTAGAAAAATTATTATAATCCTACCTTTATAACGGGCTTACTATTATATATAGTTATAAATTAATAAAATCTACTAATATTAAAGACCGCCTTCTAAAATTCGAAACCTTCGCAAATCTCTTCCTTAATACAAAGGTCAAAATAAAAGCCAATTAAAAATAAACGGATAATAAACAAATTTATAACAAATTTAAAAAAATAAAGTATTTGTTAAATATAAAATTAATCGATATAAAATTATTTACGACTTTTAATTAGGGCTCTAAAAATATACTATCAGTCTCTCCTTCTTAATAAGTTTAATTTTAATCAAATTCGAAAAGGGAACTAGAAATATTGTACGCCTAAGTATCTTCGAAATCGACTCGCTACTAATAAAATTAAGAATTTCTAATACTAGAGCTATCTAATTATACTTCTAAAATAATACAATAAATTCGTTAAATAAAATCTTTAAAGATTATACTTCTATAAATACTTCCCTAAAATAGACCGTATTTTTATCGAATAATATATCGTAAATATTAATAATTGTATTAGTAATAAAATTCCAAATACAATAAATAAATAATACTACGTACCTAATAAAATAACCGATCTATATTTTAAGGTTCATCTTCTACAACCTCTCCTCCTTTTTTTAAGTAGCGGTAATTATAGCGAAGGCCTTATAACTATACATACAAAAGTAGAAAATACTTAATTTACGTAGGGTTACTGATTATCCGTCTCGTTTAATATTAAAAATATAAAATCGTTCGTATAGGGATATCCAATCGTAAAGGAGTCTAAGAAATCGATTAATTAAATAAACTATTATAAAAATAACATCCAACTATAAATTTTTAGAAAAATAAGAATTCTATAATATCACTCTAATTTTTTCCTGAATAATACTTCCTAAACGTTCTACGCTACTATTCTAAATTTAAATATATAGAATAAAAAGCTCAATAACTATACCTCTCAAAATAAAGAATTCTTTCATTGTACGAAAGCCGTTAACTTCGTTATTATATTCGATAACCTTAAATTAAATATTATACCGAGTATTCAATACTATAAAAAGATCGTTAAAGAAAGAAACAATCGTTATTACTTTACAATCTATTATATAATAATCCTAAATATACCTAATATATCTACAAATAATAAGTATTACGCTAAAATATCCCTAACAACTCTTCGTATAGTCGAAGAAGTCTATAGCTAACTATTCTCCTAGGCTATAACTATAATCGTAGGGTCTATAACTAACTTATTATTTAATCTCTAAAATAGTACATATATCGTAATAAATAATAGAGAGGCCTTTAAAGCGAACGCTAATTATATTAATAAAATAGTTAAATACTTAAGGGCCGTAATACCCGAAATAATAATACTAAATAATAGCCTCTTTTTTATAATATTTATAACTATTTAAAGAATTAAATTAATTACGTCGGATAAAGAAAGTAACTCTAAAGAATGATAGAAAGAAGTCTTCGAAAACTGTTTAACGGTATCGAATTGTAAAATAATAAAAGAATAAATAGTTTAATTCCCGCAAAAAATTATTAAATAGCTACTAGTTCTAATAAAAACCTTTTTTACGTAGGAAATAGAAAAATACAAAATTAATTACAAAATTAAAGTAAAAAGCTATATTTAAAAAACAGAGCTTCTTAGGCCCTTTATAGCCCTAAACTGTAATATCAATATCGCCATATCCCTTAATAAAAATATAAGAGTCTCTAACCTAAAACCCATTATTATAAAAACCGTAACGAAAATTAATAAAACGAATAATTTTGTTAAAAATATAAAAGGAACTCCCTAAATCGAAGATTATACTATTCTTAAAAAGGTAAAAATTAACAAAATTATTTCCTCCTACTTAGAAAACTACTTAATATATAGTAATTTTACAATTTAATACTACTTCCCAAATATTTTCGCTAGAGAATTAATTACTATTACTATTACTATTACTATTTTATTTCATTTCCTACTCAAAGTAATCGACTTCTTTCTTCAATTTTAAATCGCTACGAATATTCTTCTTAACTCTATCCTAAACCTTTTTAATCAATTTCTATTTAAAATTAATTACTCTATGAAGGAAGAAGTACTAATGATATTTAATTAAATAAATTCCTTACTAATATACTTTATAATACACTATTAATAATAGAACTAGGAGATCTAAAATTATAATTAAAGTCTCGCGACCGGTTATAAACTTATACTTCCTCTTACGTTAATTATTCTAAATCCTATTAAAAAGAACGTCTTCATTCTTAATACTGCTATCCTACAAACTATTAAAAATTAAACCTATACTAAACACTCCCCTATAACCTTTAACCTTACTAATCGAAAAAAAAAATACTCGTTCAATCCTTTACAATAGAAATCCCCGGACATAAAGCGAAAATTAAAGTTATTAACCGAAACCTTCTTATTAAAATATCTAAAAACGCCAGAAACCTAATTAGATTTAATAGGCCGCAAATAATTCAAAAAGTCTTTAAACTAAATATTAACTACAATAACCTCTAAAACCTTATACCAGATTACATCAATTATTATAATATCCTATCTATCAATCCACTTACTTATTCCTCCATCTCTCTTACTAAATTCGTTTAAAAGGGGCTTAAAATAATTATAATATTACTAGCGGGCTTCAGTTTAAGCATCCTCCTTACAGTAATTACAACCCACTTTAACGTTAGTATATCACTTAATTATAAATAAAAAGGATAAGAAATTACTAATTTTATAAGAAAGGTAAACCGTCTCCTATATTTATTTTCGAATATTAATATCATTAATTTTAAAGGATTCGTAGAGCTTCATATTATAAACTTAATTAATATAATTATACTCGTACTCTTAAAGGCCTAAAGTAATAAAATCGATTATTTTAATACTTATATCCTTATTCTATTAATCCAAGAAACGATTAATAGCCTCTACACCCTCAAAAAATTCCGAAGCCGCGGCGGGTACGGCTCCGGCTATAATAATTTAAGTAAGCGGGATATAAATTACCGTACTTAATCTAAAGCCATCAAAAATTTTTCGAGTATACGTAACGTAATGGAGGGCTATAGTCTTAAAAGTATAATTTTCGATATAAAGCAAGAACGGCTTCTAAACAACTAACTCTAAACCCAAAATAAAATTCGTAAAGTCGAAACCTTCTACGTAACCCAAGAACTCTTCGCTCCAATCTCTAAACTTCGAAGGCCCATCGAAATAAGGACGGTTAATCTTAAGGGTAGAGTCGGATAAGGACATAATTACTTAATTTAGTCGTTATAGGGTATATTAGAATATAAATTAGTATTATTCTCATACTTCTATAAATACTAGCGTAACGCAACAAACGCAATTCAAACTATTAATTATCAAAATACATAGTTAAATCAAAGGTAGGTAAATCTCTATATTATATATATATCTGGGAAGAGTACTATAGAACCAGAATTGGGGGCTCCCAGAGTATTAGGGGGTTCTACAACCATTTAGGGAGGCTGGGAGGCTAATCCTCTTTCAAAACCCTCTCCTTACTAGCTGGATTTAACCCTCCAAACTGACACATACCTGACCTGACCATACCCCCGTCACCCCCCGTAATCCGGACCCCGTATCCATCGTGGGATCCAGCTTGGTATCCATCCGCCGGATATTGATAGTGCCACGCACCGCATCTCCATACGCCGCGCTATCGCTAATCTAACGGGACTAACCAGCGAACTGGGCCTTGGGTTCAATCTCCAGTTCCAGATCCCAGACAACAGTTTCCAGACACCAGACCGGCTCTTGCACTTTGCCTCGAATCCGTCCTCGAACCTTCCTCGACCGAGACAACGTCCACTCGACCCCAACTGGACCCCGACCGCGACCGCTTCCCGTATCCCCATCATCCAACTCACGACCTGCGGAATGGCGCATCCGCTCCTCCTCCAGCGATGACCTCCCGGCCCCCCTTGGGCGTCCAGCAGCGACAGCCCCAGCAGAGAAAGTCGTCGTTGAGCGGCCCGGCCCTGTCGCAACAACAGCGCTCTCTGTCGCAATCCCAGGCGCAGGCCCAGGCGCAGCAGCAACAGCAGCAACAACAACAACAACACCAACAACTCCACCAGCAACAGCAGCAGCAGCAGTACGATGCTTCGAGCTATCTACCGCCGCCGCCCCCTTCCGTTCGCAACACAAACAACAACAACCATACCAACTTCAACCACAATAACGCCCTCAACAGCGCCTTCCCGCCCGAGTTCGCCCAGCAAGACCCCACGAGCATAGTTTCCCCCGCAGACCCGTCGGGTTCGTCACCCGCACTTTCCGTGGGTGTTGGTCGCTATGGGACCCAGCGCCGAGGTGGTTCGCGCCTTAGGCTCGAGCTATCGCACAACGATCCTTCCGACGCCTTCTCGTCTCCCACCGTGATCGAATCTCCCGACCTCATGGAACCGCACAAACAGTATGGCTCCTTGACGCACCTGATGATGCCTCTAGCCGATGGGTCGGACTTGGGCGAGATGAGCCCCCATCATCAACTCTCCATTCCGCCGCAACACCTAGATGCCGACGTTCCGATCCCCTTTCCCCAGCGCCGACCGAAAGCAGTGCCCGATCACTCGCGTCGAGAACAACCGCCACCGCCGCCGAACCCGGCTCGAAAAGACACGCGCCCGAAACCTTATACTATCGAGCTACCCGCCGCCGCTCCGCGCTATCGTATCCGTGGGAGGAATGAGGGACAAGGGGGCCAGGGGAGGTCAAGTGCGCTTGCAACGGCATCATCATCGTCAACAACAGGCAGCTCTGCCACCGCAAACTATGGATGTGCCGACTTCTTCCCATGGTCAGGGACGGCCGGCAACCACCCCGAAGATCAGTTTAACGACACGGCTATACGGTTGGGATACGCTGAAAAGCAATTTGTTACCCCAGAGACACAATCCGCAAAAACGGTTTTGTTTCACGGCTTAAAGCAGCGGAGTGGATTAAACGCGTTATCTATCTTCTTTGCGGGCGTGCTATGGCACAGGAGAAATGCGGGTCAAGTAACTGCGCCATCGACCTTCAAGCCGCCTCCAAGAGTCACGCTCACTGACACCAAAAAAGAAGTTTGGCTCAAAGACCTTGCCAACTCCGCCATCCCGCTTCGGAAACTCAGTCGATCGATTCCCCACGGCGTGCGCAACAAGGTCTTGCTGGATCAGTGTCTGAACAAGAACGTCCCGATAGACCGTGCCGTTTGGCTGGCCAAGTGTGTGGGCACCAACGAGCTACGCACTTTTAGGAGGCTTGGTAAAGGGAACAATGCTTCGGTATTGGAGGGCGAGCGTAAATGGCTCAAGGACTGGACCCTCGTTATCGAGCAGTTCATTGAGCGTGTTTTTTTCTCGTCCGGCGAGCAAAACTGGAAAGCCAAGGTCAACTACGCGTAAGTGTATCCGTGATCTCATGCGAGCAAGACTGGCCAGCTAACAGCACGTAGAATCCAGCTAGCAACACACCTATACGCCGAGAGCCTCATGGACCGTGAGCATTATCTTGAGTGGACGGTTTCCAGTTTGGAGTCGAGCCACCACTCTCAGCTACCCATGTGGATTATTATCGCACAGATATACTGGAAAGATTTGCTTCGTTTAAGGAAATATGGCCGAAGACTTGCTACTGCTCTCATTAGCCATTACCATGTGGTACGTATCCAGACGGCTTCCAGTTCCAACGGCTACCGTTTCTGACACTTTTCTAGATACATGCACACGAAGACAGAGATATTTATGTTCCTCTGCTTTCCAAGCTATCACACCTTTTAGGAACGCTGATGGTGGCTACACCGGAGAACTTCGTATCCCCTGCTGTATGGGTCAAATACCGTGACGCTCTCAAAACATGTCTGCCTCAAGGGGACGAAGCACGCCATAGGTCTTTTGCCGGTATCAACTATCGAAACGAACAACTAGTCGCCTCCGCCAACAGGTCGCAACCGGCTGCTCGTATCATTCTTGTGAGGAACTTGGACCAGGTCATCTTGGAGAAACCAATGCCTGATGAGTTTCCGGCGCAGTGCTGGACCGTCTCCAAGGATAAGGCTGCTCTGGTCAGGGCTCTACTCGAGTGGTGTACGACACCATACAGGCCGGGGCTCGCAAAAGTTTATGTTGCCCATCGGATATTGATGCATTGGAGCACGCTGGGATTGGACGTCACTTCAGCTGTGCTGGGCTTTATGGAAGGAGAGGCCCTTGAGGAAAAAGAGCGCAAGGATGCGCTCTATCACCTCGTGTCTGAGCTCGTTCGCTCGGGGATCTTTGTGGTATCGCAGTACATCCAATGGCTGATTGTACGTGGTGGGCTGACCGATCCGCAACTGGTCATGCCGGACGGTCCCCCATTTTCTCGACTGCTTGCAGAGCTTCCACCGCATATTCTGGGCAGTTCAGAGAGACGATCTAGAGATGCGTTGCTTCGCCGGGCAGGCTTTTGCATCGCAGATAACGCACAGGATGCAGATGCCGCCATCAGACACCTCCGGCATGCACTGGGCCTGCCTGTGGGAGTTACTGATGCCGTGTCAATGGGGAGGCCCCTTCCGATTAAGAAAATAGCTCGACGCATCGAAGACGCCAGCCGAGCGCGCAAGGCGGAGATAGCTTCTTGGCTACGGAACACGGTCACTGGAGGAGAACTCGAACACAGCTCTCTCAACGCTTTCGGTCAGCATGAGCTCTCTACCAACCTTTTCAACTCGATAAGGAGGGTATTCGAGGCCGCCCAGGAATTTTCAGTATTTGCTGATGTCCTCAAAATGCTGACAAAATGCTCCAATCCTGAAGTACTCGCCTCAATCGCGGATACTATTACTCGGTATACGTTTGTTTTTGCTGCTCTCGGCTGCCTCAAAAATCTGTTTAGCATTCTTCATAGCAGGCTCAGAGAAGTTGCGCGAGAGCAGGGGATAGGAGCGCGGCCGTTACTTGCGTCGCTCGCTTACCTGGCATCACGGGTGCCTGGGATGGACGAAGTCGCTACGCAGTTGAAGTCCGACTTGGCTGTGAGCGACCGACACAATCCTGTGGACGCCTGTTCACCTGTTAGTGACAACATGGTGTCTCGTCTTCAAGACAACGATGGCGATCTCCATGAAGAGGTGGAGAAGCTTCTGGCTAACGGTACTAGTCTTGATCGCAATACGATGGATCGGCTTTTTAGTGCGGTGATTCAGCGACTGCAGGCGTACTGGGCCAAGGGAGATGAACAGCAGAGGGTTTACGGTATTCTCATGAAGCGCCTGCGGATGTTCGATCCACAGCATTTCGACGAGCTCATGGCAAGATGGCTTCTTTACGTACGGGGGCTCAACAGACGAGCAACGATCCTGCACCTATACCCCCTGCTGGTCTCCATAGGCTGTTTGGGAATGCCTGCATTTCTGGCAACAGCTTCAGAGTCACCAAACGCTCCCGGAGCCGGCAATTCACGACACCCTCAATCAGCTGTCGCCACATCTCAGATTGTTCAGACCACCTTTCGGACCAGGTATATGCAAGAAGTGCTTCAACTCTTCATGGCGCCAGTCTCGTCCGAAAGTTTACTGACGCCAGAGGAACGCTATCGTTTTGGCATACTTCAAGAACAGGCCAAGAAGGAAAGTCCGCGAGAACTGCTCTGCTTGATCCAACTCGCCTTGGCTGAGTATACTTATGCTCGTGCTCAAAATGATCTGGAAGAACTGCCCCTGGATAAGGAAGCTAATCAGGACCGTCTTCTTGAGCTTTTAAAGCTCCTTGTGTTGAAAGACCCTGTAGGAGTTGCCAAGGCGCTGCAGATCCGAGGACCTGACGCCCAGGTTGCCGGCTGGATTGATCGCATGACTACCAAGCTGCTTGTTACTGCCGGTTGCGAGGGCACACGCGTGACGTTCGAGCAGGTTCTCAACCTCACTAACGAGTTCACGCTCCCCTTCTGCCATGTTAAGCTACTGTTGAGCCTGTCGTCCAATGACCAGCAGCAAAACGCGGCAGATTCGGGCGAACGAGTTCCATCGAACGTAGAGCTTTTTATGAACGCCATGGAAAAGTCGATGGACGCACAGCGGGTCTCATGGATCGGAATGCTCCCCTCTCTCTCTCCCGACCTAACACACCATCTCAAGAACCAGGCCCAGACTCGGTTTCTGAACCTTCTGCCGTCGTCAAGAAACCCGCCCTCAATGACGTTGGACAGGTCGACGCTCCAGATGCGCCTGCAAAAAGCTGAGAACTTTCTCGCCATTATGGATACTATCATACGCGGAAGCGGGCCAATGGGGTTTCGTCAGCACCAACTGGTTCCGGTCATGGTGGAAAGGTTCACAGACATTTTGGAGCTGTTACAAACACTGACACCACTCCCTAGCCAAGCAGGTGGTCTAGGAGGATGGGGAGGACAAGGCGTCAGTGCCGCCGCCGCCGGCGGTGACAATCATACTGATCTCAAAAGCGACATTCTCAACCACTGGCTTCCCCTCTTTCTCAACTTCCTCACCCTCCACGCCCAGACCTTTGACACCAGCAAGCCCGGAAACGAAGTTCGTGGTAGAGCTCTCATCGTGTGCGCTGGCCTCATCAGGGAACTCGACCTGATCCACGGGCCTGAATTCGACACTCGTCAACTGGGCGGACGCATCTTCGATCTGGCTTGCGTGTTGGCCGACAACCTTGCTGAGGACGCGCGGTTGCAGTGTATCCAAACTCTCAAGTCTCCTTCAGATGTCAAGCTCAGGTACATCTTCAGCTATCAGGACAACCCACATGCAAACCTGATGCTTTGTCACAAGGAAAGGCCGACACCGATGGCCATGGGCACCAACACCGGCACAGGGTCGCCGGCCCCTGGTACTACCCCAACACACACGCCAGGCGTTACTCCCGGGCAACAGGCAACCGGGCCACAGAACGCTGGTGCTGCTGCTGGTGCTGTTGCTGGTGCTGGTGGTAGTGGTAATGGTGGAAGTTACTTCAATCTTCCCGGTCATACGCAACAGGCTCAAGCACAAGGGTGGCATGCCGCCCAACAGCAGCAACTACAGCAGCAACAGCAACAATTACAGCAGCAGCAGCAGCAGCAGCAGCAACAACAGTATCATCAGTTACAACAACAAGGAGGCACAGGCCCCATGCCCTCACCAGCCATCAGCATCAACACCAACCTCACCCACCTCAACCTCGGCAACAGCAGCAACCCGCCCACCTCATCCCCCATGAACCCAGCGCGACCAGCGATGGTGATGGTAGCCAACCCCTGGGGAGGCTACTCCTGGATGCCCACGATGGGCGGACCGCAGGAGCGACTGACGCCCTTCAACTTCCGGCAGTGGGAAATGCTTAGCGAGCCGACCAGCCAGGTCGGGGAGAACGACACGGCGGTGAACCTGATGCTGTTTGAAAGTCGCAAGGTGCAGTAGTGCTGCATGCGCTGTCGGGTTGAAGCTCTGACTTAGGGAGCTGGGCCGCGCTTTGAGAGGTTTAAGCCTGGGGTTGAGAATATGGATGGGTCGGTGCCGATTAGAAGAGAGTGAGATGAAGAAGAGTGGGAGGAGGAAACGGAAGAGGAGGAAGGGTGGGACGTGGAAGAAGAGGAGGAGGGGGAGGACGAGGACGAGGAGGAGAAATAAGTACCTATGTTGAGTTTGTTTGTCTGAGGAGAAGAATCATCATAGATGTTGGGAATTAAACATATCGGGGCGGGAGGCAGGACTTTGTTTTTATCAAGACGAAAATCGGAAACTGGGACTATGATGGATGGGTGGATGAGTGTATGGTAGGCGGGTGTATGGGTGCATGGGTGTATGGGAGCGAAGATCCTAACATCCGGGACTTTTTTGGTCTCTCCTTTTTTTTGGCAGGCGGGCGGACGGGCAGACGGACGGGCGGATTGGGGAACATGGGGGGGGTTCGGCAGCGGGTTTTTATTGTTTTCGAGAACAGTCTTCTTCATCAACCTCAACTCTCATGTTCATATTATGACTCGTCGGTATATCGGTATTCCTCACTTTTTTTATTTAGACCGCTTTCCTTTTTCACTTGCTCATGTTATTTTATGGGGGCTTCATATTCTCATAGCGATGCATACATACATAGGTACGGTCAGGTCTAGGTACGGTCTAGGTACTACATCATAGGTGTGTTTGTTGTATTTTGTTTGGGGGTTTTTTTTTGTTCTTAAATTTGAGCGGATCGGTTTTGGGGACATCATATGATATGATATGACATGATGTGGAATTTTGCTATGTACTCGTGTGGGCTCGAAACGCCTGTCACACCCCTTGGCCGGGCCAAGGGGTGTGGCACATTGAATCGCGAATGCAAATGGATTCGCGAAAAAACCTGGGTACATGGCCAACCCTGCAATTTTGTTAGCAAATCAATGTACATCTGTTTTTTTGCATACCCAGCATAAGCAACCTGACTTGCACAACCACATGAATCCGTCATGAACCTCCAAAACGCTCAACTCTTCGATCTAAGAGCGTTGAGGGGAGGGCATTTTGGTTCTGATCCAGTTGAAGAGTAGGACTCTAGTATATACAGCTAGATTCCATGGTAGAGCAAAACATCATACCAGAAAGTGGCGATGTTGAAATTGTCGAAATTCCCAATAAAAAAATTATCGACGTTGCTTTGAGGTATTGCTAGTCTAATATAGGGATGTTTACTAGTTTGGCGGATATTACATGCATGTATGCACCAATTTTCAAAAAAAGAGAGCGACATGGTTATACAACTAGTTTGTATGGGCGGGGAAGTACCGAAATTTTCGCGAATCAATTTGCATTCGCAATTCAATGTACCAGACCCAATGCGCAGCATTGGGTCTAAAGGGCGTTTCTAGCCCAAACGAGTAATTCTACTACGGGGAGCGAACGGTATCCAGGTCCAGGAAATTTATCTATGTATTTGGGAATTCCACCTCTGCTACATAATTCCTAAACATCTAGACCGAAGTCCCTCCAACATCTATCTCCGATCCCCCAAGTTCTCGCACTTTTCATCAAAGAAACCACCAGAAAAAAAACTTGATGACACGCTCATGCAGTGCTGGATAGTTGTGTTCGCAACTCAGCTAGCCCTGTACTCTATGCTTGTACATAGGTCTGTATTTACTGTAAATATAAGGTCAATCCCGGGTACTTGGTTGATGAGATCCGATGACCGGGCCGGAATTCGCTACGGGGATCTGATTCGCAAGGTGCATGAGCCGGACGGAGCGAGACGGAGGAGCTGAGATGTACACTACCGGGTAGAGAGCCGAGACTACATGGGCGGCCCCACCGGCTAGTGCCCTGTGTTCGTGACTCGACGGTTTTCGTGTAAGTGAGTCACAGTTGCTTCTCCATGTTGAGGAAGATGCAGACGAGAGCATTGCAAATTGGTAAGTTGAATGGAGATGGTGGGAAGGTGCGCTGTGCGCTTAGTACTGGGAGGGGTATTTATACCTAGTTTTCCGGGGGTCTCTCCTCTTCTACTTTTCTACTAATCAACCACCACCTTGACCCAAAAAGTACCATTCCATCCACAGTGGGTTTCAATGGCTACGGAAGTGGACATTTATCTGTTCATTTGGTTCTTTTTTTTTGTCGAGATTATTCTGATAGTATTGTGTTGAAGGGTGGTGTTCAAGCCCCCTTTTCTTGTCTCCAGATCCTTCTATATCTCTAGATAGACATTGAAGCTCGAAATCGTAAACAAAGCCCCCTTTTTTCGTGTATGTGATTGTTTCTCTATGTACTTTTGACAACCATCCAGTGCAATCAACCAACCCTTGCTCCCTTCCTACCCAACCCTTACGAAACCAAGCACCCATCCGTTTTTTTTCCTACCTAGCAGAGAAAACAAAACCTCCCAAACCTCAAGAAAATGAAAGGAAACTGTATAAACACGGATATATGCAAATCTGTAGCGGGTATATGGGGAAATGTTCCGATTAACCCTCGATGAAGGCCTCGCTACGCGCCTTGGCATCTTTGGGGTCCTCGGGCGCAGATCCCTCGGGACGGGGACGGTTGGCGATCAAGCGCTGTTAAAGACATAATTTTGTCAGCGAGTCTTATCAACGGATGTATAGTTGGGTGTAACTTGGTAGTGAGACACAAGGGGTGGGCAGCAAATACTCACCACAAGGTTGCGCAAAAGCACAGCAATGGTAACCTTGCCAGTGCTGGGGACATAAATGCTAGCCTTCTCCTTGACCGCGGGACCATCAAAGTTCTTGAAGCTGGAGAAGTTGATGCACACAGCACCGTCGCGGAGCAGCTCGGTAGGCACCTTGAACTTCTCGGTCGGGACCCCGCCAATAACGACGTCGCTGAGCGGCAAGACATCCTTGAGCTCCCAGCCCTCCTTGTTGTGGACCTGGTGGCGCAGCTGGCGGATGCCCTCGCCGCGGGTGAAGACCTGGACGCCGGTGACGTCGACCGAGTAGACGGTGGCGCCATCGTTGGCGAGCAGAGCAGCGAGAGGGCGGCCGTTCACCTCGCTTCGGTTGATGACGGTGATGGTCTTGCCGAACAGGCGGTTGCCGTAGGCCAGGATGGGGTTGTAGATCTGCAGGTGCTCGAGGGTCTTGACGATGGCGAGCGGCGTGCAGGGAAGGATGGACTTCTTCAGGTTGGCGGGAGCGTCGAGGAAGCGGACGTTGTGGTACATGTTGAAGAGGTGGGTGTGGCAGAGACCCTCGACGTCCTTGGAGAGGGCGACGGTCTCCTTGATGTACTTGTCTTGACTGTGGTTGCCGACCCAGATGGGGTAGTAGACGAGGATACCGTCGACCTGGTCGTCGTTGTTGGCGGCGATGATGCCCTCCTCGAGGTCTTCCTTGTCGACTTTGCGGAGGTCGAAGTTGAAGCCACTGGGGTAGTGATTAGACCCTGGTGCTGGGGCAAGTCCAGACTGACCCATTGAGCGATTGCGAGATACTCACTTCTCTTCACACGTCCTCTTGGACCATTCGGCATACTGCAGAGCGCCCGGGTCATCGGTAGCCAGGAAAGCAGCCAGAGTAGGCTTGGAAGCATCGGGACCCTGGATCTTAGCAAGAGTCTCGCGGGCCTCGGAGAGCAGCTTCTTGGCGATGGTGTCGGCGAGGATGACCTTGCAGGTCTTGGGTACTTGTTGTGCCTCCATGATGTCGATGTGAGATTTGAAGACTGCCCCTGGTGGTGGTCTTGGGATGTTCGTCGTCGTAGAAGGCTGTCTGGAGGAGAGTCGCACAAACAAGTTAGCCGAAGTTCTAATCAGGCGCATTTCTGAGGTTCATCCCAAATGGCCAATTGGCCATATCCTCAAAGGATTGCTCGAATTTCCTCAGTCTGTCCTTGTAAGAGCTCGTTTGAAGGTGGTCCAAGCAGACGGACAGCCTGAGCCTTGGGGAAGTTGACGTGGGTGAAGTGAAAGTTGAGGTACCCCGCGGTTCCCCAACTGTCAAGTTGAGATGAGGTACCTACATGCTTCAGATGAACCTTTGACGAGCCAATTGGTGTTTTCCAACAGAAATGAGGAGAAGAACAAGACGGCAGTAAGATATGTTTGTATGGATTGGAAGTGTAAAAGTATGGGATGAGGGCCACGATCTTGCGTGGCCGACTGAGTCCCTCTTGTACAGGGGGCCTCTCGTCGTCTTTATACTTGATGGAATCCAGGTCGTTTCAGCGCGACCCGAGTGGATTCTTGCGTGGGTATTTGTGACATGGAGGCACAGGGAGCGAGGCGCGTAACTCCAGGCCTTCTACAGTGCACTCGTAAGAGTCACAGGCCCCCTCCGATATCCAAACAAAACTTTCAAAAATTTTAAGACTGACACATCCATGCCGCAGCCCCTCTTGCCGAAACCGGCTTAGCGTGAGCCTCAAGGTACCCAGACACGATCAGATCCCGCGAAACGCCATAGCTTTCAGCCTCACCGCCCGCGATAACGCCGTTTTCTGCCACTTGTCGGCGGGGAATCCAGGGCGATAACGGCGGCGTGATGATGTTGCCCCGGCCATCCCACCCACAGTCCGGGGCTTGGCCAGGGGCATCGGCCACTGACGGCATCTTCAATTCACCGTCACCGTCACCGTCACCGTCTGTCTGTCTTGACTATCCTGTCGCTGTCTGACCAAGACTAGTCTCTATTCGCTCTGTTAGTCGACCGGGTGACAAGTTTAGAAACAACTCCATTAACAATCAATCCCGTCACCCATAACCTTGTGTTTGGATAGGGAGGAGTTGGCCCAAGCTTCCATCACCCCCTAACTAAACCACACCGACGGCAATCCATTGAGGTCCAGGTTAAACTTTGAAGGTTCTCGTCGTTCATTCTCTCACAGCTCTGCATTGCGCTCTCCCGAATCCATCTTGCTAGTTCTCAAATCTTGCTTGTGACACCAAATAACGTCAAATACCATCACCATTACCACCATCATCTCAATCTTTCACCATGTCGAATTTTAAGGATTGGGCCCTTCAATACGTGCTCTCAGACGACGAGACTGCTCAGAGTGAGATTGCCAAAAAGGCGGCAAAAGGTAGCTTATGAGACCCTCACCTCAGCCCGTCTTAAGAAGCAGAGTGTTGACATTTTATGGGCAGAAATCGAGAACACAAGGGCCAGCAGTGCGTCTGTGGGAAGTTGGGCTGCCTCAATCCAGCCATGGATAACCATCACCAAACAAGACGATGATAATTCAGACGACGACGATGACGACAGCGGCAGCGGTGACATAATAGCACGGGCCAAGGCCTTGGGCTTCCTTGCCGATACTCTCGAAGCTTTGGATAAGAGCCTACTTCGGCCTGAACAAGTCATCCGGCTCGTTGGTTTCTTTAGCGCCATGTTTTCTTACGACCACAAGGCCGGCATCACCGCCTCGGCCAAGGCACTGCGCCAGCTTTACGCCATGAAGGGATTCAAGCCTGCAGTCGGTGTCAAGATGATCGAGGACGTCTGCAAACTCAAGGAAGATTTCAAACTACAAACGGCAGCCACCAGACTCGAAATTTACGAGCTATTCCTCAGTCTCATCCAAGACCAGTCAGTGAACAATGAACTGCAAGACAAGTACGGCACATCTAGCGGCTTCATCATCGATATCCTTCAGCTATGCCAGAACGAGAGGGACCCGAGGAATCTCATGCTATGGTTCAAACTGCTTCCTATCTTCCTTACCGAGTATTCGACATCCGACGAAGTAACCGAGGAGATCTTCAAGGCTTTCTCAGCATACTTCCCCATCACATTGAGGAGCTCGGCTACCCCGATCGGCATCACTGCGGACGACCTCAAGAACGCCTTAAGGGCGTGTTTTGCATCTCACTACAAAGTAGCCAAGCTTGCATTCCCGTTCCTCATTGGAAAGCTCGACCAGGGTGACGCAGTAACGGTCTCGGTAAAGCTCGACATCCTCAAAACGGTCAAGGCCTGTATCGAACAGTACGACAACCCACAAACCAGCATTGTCCCGCACATCAACAAGATCTGGAACTCTCTCAAGTACGAAGTACGAAACGGGGAGGTCAAGGAGACTATCGATGCTACCCTGGATGTATTGCGGGCAATTGCTAATAGGCTTGACGGCACAAAAACCCAAAAGTTTGATGTATCCTCGCTCAAGAACTACATCGATACTGTAGTTGACGACTGCCGCGATGACTTGGCGAACCCGACATACACAAAGCAGGCTGGACTTCTCTTGATGACTGTCATCACTACTAATATCCGTGCATATACCCTTGAAAGTGCGGCCTTCATTGACATCATCAGGAAAAACCTCCGTCAACCAAAGTCTCCATCTCATACAAAGGACCTGCTCCTTCTTCTGAACTCAACCCTGAAGTCTCGGGCGGATCTTTTCAAGAACAGGAAACAAGGTCATCCCGAGGACGAGGAGGCTCTTAAGACGGAGTCTAGTGATCATCTGGTAGCTCTCTATCACGATGTCTACCTACCAACCTGGACTGGAAAGTCGGAAGAGACTACATCAGAGGTTCTCAAACAGGTCGTCCAAGGTCTCGCATTGCTCGCAACTCAGCAGACTCTTCGACCCGATGGACAAATCTCTTTGCTGGCTTCTCGTTCAGTTTGCTCCGAGATCTGCTCCTTGTTGACATATACGTTAACCAAGGGTTTGGCGCTTAGCCAAAACGATAACTCCACCGACGCTGCGGTGGAAGATGAAGCGGTGCTGGCTCTGCAGTCAGTTGTTGCAACTTACACGGACGGGTATGCAGAGCTCGTTGAGAGAGCAAAGGCCGAAATCGAGAAACGCGACTGGACGAGCCCATCGAAGTACACGCTGAATGCTCTCCAAGACATCCTGTCTCGACTTGCCTTCATTGGATGCTCACGTATTCCCCTCAATATTGCTCTCGATGATGAATCTTCCAAGCCTTTTAAGCCCCTTCAGCATTTCATCAGACTTGCAACAGCCATGCACGATCTCTTCCCTTTGTCTCCACTCCCTACCTCAGAAAAGGAGTCGTTGGCAAACTCCTGTGTCATTTCTGCGCTACATGGCGGTATACTTCACTTCCGCGACGCTTGTCTCGAGAAGTTCGAACCCAAGGTATTGGAAGCGTATTCGGGCAGTGACAGAAACTGGCTCGAGGAATTCCAAGGTCTACCGAAGGACTGGCTGCACGAACTCCAAGGAGAGGATGACTCGTCTGGAGTGGTAATCAAAGAGGATGACCCCGAGGTTTACCGCGAGTTCCTCAGGATCTGCTTGTTCATCGTCAGACATCTTTACAGAGAGGCTGCTTACGGAAAGCAAGCTCCTTGGAGTGAGCGAGTTTTTGCCCAAGTGGCCAACCTGGCAGCACTCGTGGTTCGGAGTCTCGACGAGAACCTACAAAAGTCCTGCAACTTGGCCCTAAATGCCTTCAACTTCTTCTTCTCCGAGGACCTCTCATCGTCTGGGCCGAGCCGGCTTGCCCCTTTCAGGAGATTGCTGACCCTCGGAATCCTTCAAGGGCTTCGTCCTGCAGCAATGACCGAACTGGTACGTATCATGGAACCCCCCCTACTGTGAACCTTGCACTAACGTCTCCCCCTAGTACGCACCACAAGGTATTGCCGAGACCTTTATGTGCGACACATCAAGAATGGCCACTGTCCTGCTAGCAGTCGGCGAGATCCGCGGTACCATCTGTGCCGTCCTAGCCAACAAGTACAAAGGCGGCCAATCCACCTTCGACCCCGAGTCCGAAACCATGAAGCGAGTCCTCAACTTCTGGGGCGAGCAGATCAAGACAGCCACCACAACCGACGACATCGACCCAGCCATCTTCGAAGTCTACAACACCGTCGCCGTCCACACCGTTGCCGGCGCCTGTGCCCGGCAGGACAAAAACGTCCTGACCCTAGTCCCCATCCTGCACGAGGCCATCGCCAGCCCAGGCCCCAACGGCGCCATCGTCGCCCGCACCATCGGCGGTCTCGTCAAGACCAACGAGCTTTTGAGTCCCGAAAACCACGCGGTCGTCAAGCGCTTCTACAAGCAATGGGTCTACACGCACTTCGCCAAACCCCTTTACGACCTGGCCTTACCCACAGGCGACGAAGACACCGCCTTTGCCGCCGGGCGGTACACCACCGCCATCCTCTCGCTCGTCAGCAACTGTCCCTTCGAAGTGTACCAAGAAGACCTTACCCACTTAGTCCGACTCCTCATCACCACCCTCAACAACTCCTCCGCCTCGGGCGACATCACCCAGCCGCAGGTGGCCACTTCTCTGGAAGTCCTCGTCGACATCCTCGCAAACGAGCCCGAGGCGCTCAAGGGACATCTGAAGGCGATCATCACGGCGGGCATGAAGACGTACGAGGAGGCGGCCAAGAACACGAGTAAAGGGAACGTGGCGAGAGCTTTGGCGGCGGTCAGGAAGTTGACGCTGCAGCTTTTGGGGGCGATGCCGAAGAAGTTTGAGGAGAGGCATTTGTTGCCGTATGCGCTGCCGATGCAGAGGATGTTGGCGACGGCTAGTGGGGATAAGAGCAGAGAGGCGAGGAAGGTGGCGTTGCTTGCTAGGGAGAATTGGGCCAAGGTTGTGTAGAGAGTTGAGAGGGATTTGGGTATCATATGGATGCTTTGAGTGGGTAGTGGCTTTCCGGATTATGCATTCATAGATATATGGGCCGTCAAGGCATGCATATTAGGTAGAGATCAGGGCGGGTTGGGAACAATGGAGTTTCGTTTTGAATTATGCGCTGGTGCTCTTCCATAGACCTCCGTCGAGCATTTGGGTACCGAAGCGAGGAGATATGCCCCAGTGAACTAGTTTGACTCCTTCTCACTGACTGGTCCAGTCGCCATGTTAACCACAACTTGGAAAGCAAAACCATGAAACACAGACGCTGTGAATTAAAGATACCATCCTATCATACTTTTCGCTGACGATGCAACCCGATATAACAAAGGCGTGGCCAAGCCGGCCCAAACTCATCAACCACCCACTCCCTCCCTTCCTTGCCGAGAGACAACCATACGCCGCCTTAAAATGGTACGGTTCGAAGCGACGGTATCTCTATTTCCTCCTCTTCTTCCCAGCATCCTGATTCGCACTAAACCCCGTCGCCGCCGTCGTCGAGCTCTCTCCCAAGCCACTAGCAATAGCATCCAAAATCTCCGCCGTATAACCCGGTGTTTCCGCAAACTGCTCCTTAATCATGCCCTGTCCCCCAGAAGCGGGAGCAGCAGCAACAGCCCTCTTAGGATCCAACCTCCCCACCAACGGAATCCCCTGCGCCAACACCGTCTGGAACGGCGCGGCCACAAACCGTCCACTAGCATCGAACCACTCGCTGAACCTCCTCTCCAACTCAATCTTCTGCACCTTCTTCGTCTTCACATCCTCCACATCCACCCTCAACTTATACAACGGCGCCTCCCCCTTTTGCTGGGGCTTCTTGCTATCGCTAATCACTCTGATCCGCGTCTTGCCGTCCTTGGTCGATCCCGCGTAGATGGTTCCCTGCTCGACGAACATGATCCAGTACGTCAGGGCGCCATTGAGTAAAGTGTACAGGATCACAGCGATCAAAGTGTATTGCTTGGTGGACTCGAAGCCGAGCTTATAGTCCCAGGCGAAGCAGGCGGCGGAGAGGAGGAAGGCCGAGAAGCCTAGGGCGAGACGGGTGTCGAGGAGGGTGTGGGATTGGCGCAGGCCGAGCGAGTTGAGGTAGTTAAGGAGGGCGTCGTCGGTTGTTGCTCGCAGGTCTTCACAGGGGAGATGGTGTTAGTATATGATAGATCAAGCAGCTGATATGCTGGGGCTGGAGTAAGTAGGTTCGTGTAAGTGCTTACCGGCTACGTTGTAGACCGTGATCTTTTCTGTTGACGCCATCTTGCTTGAAATGGTTTAGGGACGGATTGTCCCTGTAGCTGTGATAAGGGGTCTCGGATAGGTTAAATGGTGCTGGTGAAGTGCCCGAGAAGTGGGAGCTGTTGAAATCGGGAAGGCTGAAAGTCAATGGAAGCTCCCACAACGTCAAGCCAAAGAGGTGCCTGCTGGAGTGCTGGCTGGCTGACGGATGACAGGCAGGGAAAGGCCACCTTGGTGGAATGGTCGTTGCGCCGGCAGGCACGATAAGCGGTGATAAAGCGCTATCCTGTGGTCAGTGCGCAAGCTTTAAGGAGGTACGTACCTTCCCCGTAGACAGGGGCACTGGGAGCTGATGCAATGGTTGACAGGGTTCAGTAGCGCCCCGTCCCGCCGCGGTCAACAGCGACTTGGACGTTGGACGTTGGACAACAACGACATCTCATATAGTCTTCCGCGATATCAACAAGACTTGTCTGCCAACGGTTTCAACAGATATCGCGACAATGGCGCAAGTTCCGGTTCAAACGATCCATAGGGATCCCCAGTTATTGTGAGCTCCCCCAAGTACGCTGCTAAGCAACGGAATGGCAAGCTAGGAAGTCCAAATGCTAACTGCTTGGTGTTGTCAACATGTAGCTACTGGATCCTCTTTCCCATCACGATTGTCATGGTACGGACCGGCCGATTCTGACCCGACCATGCGGATTTCAACTACAATACAAGTTCATCCTCTAACACTACGACCATGTAGATCCTGACGGGTGTACTCCGACACTATGCATCCGTATTGATGCAATCCGCCCCCAAGAAGCTCGACCAAAAGGCCATCCGCGAACAGCGTTCCCTCCTCCACGGCATCAACGTGCGCGGTAACTTCCACGCCCTCTCCAAGAAGTCGTTCGCCACACGCCGCGATGCGCTCGTCACGGCCTTCGAGTCGGGCGCCTACCTCAAGGACCCTGAGCGTGCCGGACAGGGCCAGCCGAACCCGCTGAGCGACCCTAGCTCGATGGAGGGCATGATGGGCATGATGAAGAACCAGATGGCCATGATTATCCCCAACACGCTGATCATGAGCTGGATCAATGCTTTCTTCAGCGGTTATGTTATTAGTACGTGGTTGTGATCAGGTCTTCTGGGTGTTATAGGAGCGTTGTGGTGGCTAACAGGGTGTCACAGTGAAACTTCCTTTCCCCTTGACTATCAAGTTCAAGAGCATGCTTCAGGCAGGAGTTATGACCAAGGATATGGATCCCAGATGGATGTCCAGCATCAGCTGGTACTTCCTCTGTATCTTCGGTCTTCAGTCAGTCTTTAACTTTTTGCTCGGCAGCGACAATGGTAAGTGTTCTCGACTCTTTATTCGCTATGGATTCTAGCTAATAATTGTGACAGCCGCGAGTCAAATGGCTCAGCAGATGGGAGGAATGGGCGCAGCGCCAGCCCAGATGTTCGGCCCCGGCGTCGATCCCGACAAGCAGTTCAAGGCCGAGGCTGAGAACCTCGCAGTTATCGAGCATTACTCGGTCCTCGATGATGTTGAGGACCGTCTTCTAGAGGGCATTACAGTATAGACCAAAGCAGCGAACGGTGCAACCTGACATACCGGGAAAGCAAAAACACAAAATGCTACACGCCGCCATCACTTCAGGGTGCAGAAATATAATTGGATAATAAAACAAAACGCCCTCTCAATGCTTGGTCTTGGCCTCGATATCCTCGCGTGCGTGACGGAGTGGGCCATTCTACTCCCACCACAGACAACATCCCAGTCCTCCTTCCTTCATGGAACCCGTGATCTTATACGGCGGTAGGAGCTGGTTTGCAGCCTGGTCGACTTCCACCGGGCCTGTTGGTGTTTGGTCGTGCCACTCCTCGCCGATAACGCGGAACCGCACCATTTCGTTGTTGTCGAAGTACAATTCCTGGCCTTCTTCCTTCCATACCCAGACCTTCTCGGTTGTGTCGCTGAGGATGAGATGTTAGCATGTCCCAGAAAGACACCAGGGAAAATGAACTGGTACTCACAACTCCGAGTTGTCTGGAAGCTCCGCGGCGGGAACAAAGATGTCGCTAAAGAAGTCCATACCAACTGCAAGGGGCAAGACGTGTTAGACGCAAGTTGGGTAATAAAAGATGACAGAGTCAGGGGTTGATGGGTTGAACTGACGGTATATGCCTTCCTCGGTCTGATGGGTGATGCGTGCAAGGATAACTTCGTGCTTGAATGGCCTGAAGACCACCATCTCAAACTCAACTGTGTACCATGTCAGTGATGACAGCAGAGAAATAGGATACGAATATAATCATCTTACCGTTCACGTTGACTAAACCAGTGCCATGACCGATCTGACCTTCTGATGTCCAGGTGACATCCCACAAGCAGACGAAAAGGCCGACTTTTTGTACTACCTGTGGACCAAAAAACAGCAGTTAGATGGATGGAATCTTGTGCTTGTTCAAAGATATTGTTACCCACCTTGTTTGCATACTTGGCGTTGATGTTGTCTTCGATGGCGACAAAACTCTCTTTGCTAAAGTCTTCAGGTGCAATCTGCACCAAGTCGGCAATTTTCGTCTATCTTGATTTTAGTCTCATTTTGATCATCAACTGCAAACGCACTGGAGGGATGAAAGTTTACGAACCGTGATGAACATGGTGCTAGAAGCCTTCTTTTGCAGTACAATCGAGCTCTTCTTCTCGAGATGGGTTTGACCAGACTGGACGTCTTGATGGTGGTATGGATTGTTACTGGACAAAGTCTCAGCTTGATGGTGTGGTAACCGTTTTGGGCAAAATGTGACGGCCGGATGTAAGTGGTTGAATGAGAGGAGACCGAGTGCTCAAATAGAAGTGTTGTTAAATGTCAATGCATGCAAAACTTTTGGCGAGGGGCGGAAATTCTGCGGTTTTTGACGATATCAGATAATGATTGTTTTGGCAGTCTTTGATCGTGAAATCTGTCAAATTTTTATGCAACAATTAAGATGAATGTCTTAAGCAAAATCCGAGAAGATATCTGAAGGTCTACGTAAAAGTCCCCTCGTCGGCCTCACAGTCTTTCCTTCAATATCACCATTCACTGGATCGCGCACCTGCCTGGTGTAATCAGAAGGTGAGAGTTGAATGCCCCACTGTCACTGCAGCGTTTGGGACTCGAAAAGGTTTGCCTGCCGCACAAGTTTGCGCACCTGCAATCCGGTCGAACTGTGCTGGAGCCTGAAAGTCCGCCGAACACCACTGCAACAACGCCGCGGGCAGCAGCGCACCTGCCAACACCCGGACCCTCGAGCCTGCCCTGAGCAAACGGAAGTTCGAGATTCGAATTCTGCCGCCTCCACCCCTGCCGTAGATCGGCTGACCGCCTTCCTTGATTTGGGAACCTTAAGTGTGGACCCACCAACGCGCATCTCCTTCCAGTCCACGTCTCTCTCTCCTTCACCCTTCGACCTCCATTTCACAACTTCACCCCTCCATGTTCCACGTCTACTTCATCCTCCTCGACCCCGGTACACACTTGTGACCGTGATCACCAACCAAGCCTAAACCGTGAGTATTTTTCTTGCCTCGTGTGTGTGACGAACAGGCAAGTGCCCGTAGATTTTGGTCGAAGTCGGCCCTTGAATCTTGATTCCATTCCCCACGTCGTCGGATTCTCACCACGCCATCAAAGCAAGTTAACTCGCCGGTGACCATAAGGCCACTGTACGGCGAGGCGCGGTCGTCGGACTGAATCCCACTTCGTTCCAACTACATTCTTTCGCAACGTCCGCCGTTCATTCAATCTAACAAATTCTAGTTCACATTCGGGAAGCAAAGCCCAAGTTGCGACCGGTTGAGGTGTAACATCTCGCCAACACTGCTGCTTGACGCCAAGTTGAATCTTGCCAACAACCCTGACTCAGTGAAGGATACTAAAATCCTGACAATCGACAACGTCTGCTGTCCAAGGGCATTTAACATTGCCAGTGAAAGCTTGTCATCTTGCCCGTGTCAAAAGGGATCAGTTCCTGTCGTCGAAAACCATTTGACGATTAGGACTGTCATTCCCAAGTCGCAGAGGCATCATTGCATTTGCTTCCATCTCGGCATCGCCAGCAAGACTCGAACGACTTCACATCGGTCACACGTTGCCTAGCTTGCAGCGTCGGAGTCCAAAAAGTCCAAACCAATCCATCATTCCAAGCCCAGGCTGCCAAACGACACTCCTACCGCTTGACCATCGACACGGCGTCCGAACTGTCTTGAGGCCATAACTGCCATTCCTCTTGCCTACGCCTCATCTTCCGAGTAAAATCCAAACGTCCAACTTCCAGGGACGAGACAGCTGCTTAATACCAGTTGAGGAACAAACACCCTGTTGCCCAGGGAACATCACAACAAGAGGTACACTTTGCGAGATCGAGATTCGTCCATATCCGTTTCTCCTTCGTGCAGAAGCCATGGCTTACAACTACGGCCCGCCTCCCCCGCCGCCGGGACCGGCGCCGCCCAACAACCCGCCTGCTGGCTACCCCGCCACTTATGGCCAGTCCCCATATCAGCAGCAGCCACAGCCGGCTGCTCCCCAGCGCGGCAGCTATAGTGGACGAGGCCGTGGTGGCTCAGATCGTGGCGGGTATCACCAGTCGTCGCATTCCTATTCATATGGCCAGCAACCCTCATCGTACGGTCAACAGGCGCCTCCGGCAAGCCCATACCCTTCTCACCAGCCACAGCCCGGCGCCTACCCTCCGCCGCAACAGCAGTGGCATTCAGAGCAGCATGGCCAGCATACCCCGCAACAGCCTCCTGGCCCTCCTCCCCCTCAAGGTTACGCGCCTAGCTACGGCACACAGCCCCATTACCCCCAGGCCCAGCAGCCCTACGGTGCTCAGCAACCCGCTTACTCACCCGCGCCACAAACTGCCTACGGCCCGGCGTATGCTCCCCCCGCTCCGCAGGCTAGTCCGCCTCCTCAGCCATGGGGTAGTCATCATCAACCGCCCCCACCCCAAACTTCGTTCAACACCAGTGGCCGAGGTGGCAGAGGCTCACATAGTGACCGTTCCGGCCCCAAGGGTCAGATGATGGGACCTCCTATCAGGATGGGATTTGATGGCGCACCTGCGCAGCCGCCCGCTCCGGCCCCTTATCCACCGCAGCCATATGGTGCACCTCACGCGGCGCCTTATGCTCCTGCCCCATACCCGTATCCCCCTCCAACCGCCTACATGCCGCCGGCTCATCCTGTTTATGATGGTGCTCCCGCCGCCAGCACACCGCGTCATGGACGTGGAGGAGGCTTCCATCAAAACAGCCACCCTCGTCATCGCCCCCAGTTTGGTGGTGACAGAGCTCGTGGCCGTAATGGTCATGCCGGCGGTAATCACAGCCGCGGCGGGAAGGCTCACAGCCCTCCCACTCACCACCAGAAGCCCGATCCTTCTGGCGGTAAGAAAAAGAAGCGCAAGACGAACACGCTTGGTTTGACCCCGGGTGATGAGTCCGATGAGGACGATGAGAATGAGGAGGAGCGTCTCAATGAGATGATTGGTGCTGATGCCCCCAAGTAAGTGTTTCCCGCTGTTACTGTCTGATAAGAATAACACTAACCTTTGATCCAGCCCGACTACGAACGAGGAACTTGCTTCCTGGATTGCCGAGCGCAGGGCCAACTTCCCATCAAAGGCCAAAATTGAAGCCAAGAGAGCTGCTGTCAAGGCACAGACTGCTGAGGCAAAGGCCGCTGACGAGAAGGCCTCTCTGCTGATGAGACAAGAACAGAAGGCGGAGAAGCTCCGCAAGCAGCTGGAAAAAGTCGAATCCAGCATCAAGAGGAAGCGTGAGCAGCAAGATGAAGGCGACGAGATGCGCCATTCGGAGCCCTCATCGCCCTCAACAATCTCCAAGTCCGACGACGAGAAGCCGGAAGTCTTGACTACTCGTCCGGATGAAACAGTAGTCCCCCCGGTGGCCAGGAAGGCTGACCAGTCGAAGCACTGCAAGTACTACTCGACTGGTGGAAATTGTGGTAAGCGGGGCAAGTGCCGTTTTGTACATGACCCTAACGAGCGCGAAAAGGCGCTCAAAGAACGCGAACTCAACGGAGGAAAGATGACCCTCCAGCAGCGTTTGCTCCTAAACGACAAGGAGCAGGAGGACCTGTCCATTGTCCAAGCTATCAAGTACCTCCAGGACAAGGGTGCTTACAAAGTGAAAAAGCCATTGGATCAGTCTTCTGGTGGTATTACGACATCCAACGGGCAGCCTCCGGCTACAGGGCCTGCATCGCTCCCGCAGAACCCCTTGAAGAGGGAACCCGGAAGTGGTCTCCCTAGCATTCCCCCGCAGCCCGAAGCTCCCAACGGAAACGCATCGGCGTCCAAATATCCTGGATGGAATCTGAGCGGTTTCGGCAATACCGGCGTCCGACCTAACGACAAGTAGTGCCCAGACATTCCTCTCATCATTCGTCGGAACCAAGCGAGTCCGAGAAAGAACCGCCAGGGCAGTTCAAAGAAGAAAGAAAATCAGTCTGTTTTATTTCATGTTGCACCAAACAGTTTTACGTCGTCATTCTCAGCCATCTCCAAGTCGGCCTTGGCTGTAGGTCCCCTTCTTTTTTTTTTTCATTATCCATCCTACCCCGGACACCGGGAGCAGCGGAGGAGCTATTCATTGAGGACAATCTGGGCATGTGCCCTCAAGAGCGACCTTTCTCTGAAGACGGAGCATCCCATACCTCAAAAGACAGACAATAGTGGCTCTCAAAGGTCGCAAGCATGTAGGCGCAAAGTTCGCCGCCCATGATTTCTTTCAACCTTCACCAAGCTGGGTAGAGTCGTCATGAAAGTCAACGAGAAGGAGGACCACGAATCAAGACACCACTTGAATGTCCGCTGGGCCACTCAAGAGCGTTCATGAACAATCATCTCATTGGCATCCACGGCTACATGCGGACTGAGAGGAAGTTGTCGTCGTTACTGGCACTTCTAGCTGAGGCCAAAAACGGACAAACCATGACAGAGGAAAAGAAAAACAAGGAAAACACACAAAAAAAAGATAACGAGTGCGAGTGCTTCAAAGTCGGCATAAACCGCGGCAGTAAGGTTGGCGGACGTTGATGTCCAGAGACGAGAATAGGGCGGGTAAAGTTCGTTAAGGTCAGACCAGCAAGGACAGATGGGGGGGACGATCGCGTTTTGTTGTCGACCCTTTCCACATGAAGTCTCTTTGCATGCTGGCTAGGAATTCATCGCAAGGGTTGCGTTCAACCAGCGATTGATCGGTCCTTGGGAACAAAAGCGCCTATATCACTCGTAGTTCATTTCATTGCTTTCATCAGTGCGAGAAGGAAAAGGGAAGTTCGTTAAGGTTAGATTTTGTAGATTAATGTATGGGCGTGACTTGTCCTGATTTGAATGATCGCTTTCGTAAATGTGACTATGTATGTGTACAGTAAGACAGCAATCTTCCAAGGCTTGGAATACGTCGCTTACAAGTTAATCGACGAATATGTGCACAAATGTCCCACGAAGTTGTCCGTTCGTGAAATCACAAAAACCTGAGGAGTATACAACTGTTTTTCTACATGACACTTTCAATGAGCCTAAAACATAACTCCAACCATGACCCAAATCAAGGCTTCCATCACAACTCATCCTTCTTCCCACCTTTGTTCTTCTTATTGCTCGAAGCATTCTTCCTCTGCTCCTTCAACTTATTCCACAACTCCCAGCTCCAATGCCCGTCCCCTCCCTTCCCTTCCTTCTTGTACCTATCCGCAAGCTGCTTGGCGTGCCAATCCCAACAGTCACCCTGACCCTCCTTCTTCTCCCCATCACTACGGCTAGCAGCACGGCTAGCACACTCCTTATCACTAGCCTGCACATCCCTGACAGCGTCAGGCCACTCGCCCAAAACGGCTCCCATGTCTTCGTCAAGGAAGTTGTCGAGGATTAGGTGGCCCGCTTGGCGGCGGACTTTTTCCCATTCCTCAGCGGCTCCCTGACCCTGGGATGCGGTAGTGGTGTCAAGGAGGACCTGAAGAAGGAGATCCATGCCGTTGGCCGAAAGGAAGGATTGCCGGATGGAGGGGGACTTGAGGAGGCCGGAGATGGCGGAGATGCGGGCCTTGGTTAGGGAGGGGGGGATTGAGTTGTTGCCCTGGGATGATGGGAGAAGACGGAAAGTGGAGATTTGGAGGGGTTCCGAGTCCTTAGACTTGGTGCAGTAGTCTTGTTGAAGCGTGGACCAATGCTTGCTGATTTCCGCTAGAGCCTTGGGGTTGTTTTGAACGGTGTTGGAGAGAATTAGCGCTGCTAGGCGGGCGCGGGTGAGGTCTTTTTCGGAGGGTCCTCCTGCCTCTGGTGTCTCTGGTGAGAAAATGGAGGGCGAGTTAGCCAAGCAGAAAAGCTCGCGAACGGTGTCGTAGTCCTCAGCGATCTTGAGCCCGTAGTAAATGTCGTGGGAAATCTCTTGCAGCATTTCCAGCGCTTGGTCGATGTCCAGACCCTTCTTGAGGATTGTCAAAGACTTGTAGAAGGCTGAGGCTTCATCTTTGGCTTCGGCGGTTTCCTTCTTGGGCTCTTTGATCTTGCCGTG
The DNA here is from genome assembly GCF_033439725.1 of Neurospora tetraspora. Lineage (NCBI taxonomy): Eukaryota > Fungi > Ascomycota > Sordariomycetes > Sordariales > Sordariaceae > Neurospora > Neurospora tetraspora. The sequence continues at coordinate 6,275,093 of NW_026944383.1, forward strand.
TGGCTCGTAGGCTGGGGCATTTTTGGGTGGTTTGAGGGGCTGCTGGCTCTGCTGTTCTTCTGATCCCGAGGAATCTTCTGGGTCGACGATCATGATGGAGGTGTCGACTGGCAGACCTTCGAGGGACGGGTCGACGGCTTCATCGGGGACGTTGATTTTGGCTTCTTTTTGGCCGGTGTAGATGTTCAGACGGACGTGAAGACCTGGGGGAAGGTCTTGGTCTGGTTGTACAATCTGGAATTCGTGTGTGGGTTGGAAGATCTTGGGGTAGCATTCTGCTGGGTTGGAGGTGTGGCAGATGAGTTCGACTTCGGAGTCTGCTACTGCTGATGAGGGGGAAGGGATCTTCTCGCCGGCTGGTGGTGATGCTGAAGCTGAAGCTGAGACGCCGGCTAGGGCAACTCCTAGGAGTGCTAAGAGACTCAGTGGGAGGGAGTGTAGTTTTAGCTTCGTCATTGTGTATGTCTGAGTGAGTGTTGTTTTGGTTGATAGAAGTGAGTGTCTTGGACGTTGGTGGGTTTGAGCCTCTTACCCGCCTAGCGTTAAAGGCGAGGGAAGCGAGAGCTGCCAGGTGTGATGGTGAGATTGAAGTTGTAGGCTTGAAGAGCCTAACCAGAGATTTGTTGAAGTTTCAGTGTCAATGAAGAATAAGAATCTTTACTTTAAGGTTGGCTAGCTGTTTGGGCTACCTTATATAAAATCAAAGATGAGTCGAGTCGATAAAAAGGACAGTGTGTCTGGATATCGAGTGGGTTTTTGCCTCCCGTCTGTGAACACCTTGTCTGATTCCATCGACTTCAGCGCTCTGAAGGCTTCTGTGAGCCTCCATCCCGACAGCGTGGCTCCAAGCCTGGAAGTACAGCCCAATACTGGTTTGTTTGTTAGCTCAAGACCTCGGATCAACTTCCCTAGGTGTTCTTATATCTAATTGATTCGTTTGGTTTCATGATTATAGCGTAATCTTATCTTGAATATGCTATTTCCGAAGTTCAATATGTCATATTGAATCTTTTGTTAACAATTTGTCCTTGTGAAGTTTGGGACAATTCGGGATGGATATCGTCCAATATACCAAGAGTACCAAGCTAACAAACAAACCAGCATTGGACTGTACTGAGGCAGGGCTTGGCATCGCGGGAACTCTTTTCGAGGCAGGGCCCTCCTGGCCGGCTTCCAACCACATCTCAAATCACGTGCAGATACCTCGCAATTCGGCTACGTACCTGCCCTGCCCGCCAACCTAGCTACTGGCGGCGCATTACATCGTCGAAGACGATCTGGTTTGCAGCTCGCGCCTCTGGTCTCTTCAAAGCCCGAACGGCTCTGACCCTCGATAACCGGCGCATATCTTGTTTGTGCAATTGCCACGCTCTCCCGAGACCACTTCGAGGTCAACGTCTTATCGATCTCCCCGCAGAAAGAGGATCCCGGGGTCACTCCGCCAGGAGGAGAGAAAGGGTCCACTATCCCCGTCGACGCACGACTCGCGCTCCGCACTTGTCAATTACACGATATAAGTCGACGACAGCCATGTCCTCCTTCAGACTCGGCGCCTCTAGGGTCGCCCGTCAGGTTCGGGCCCCTTGTGTGCGCAACACGAGGAGGTATGCCTCCGACAGCCACGGTCCTGCCGACCACGCCCACAGCACTGCCGGCCATGGGGAGCACCACCACGCCTCTGCCGACGAGGAGCTTGGAGTACGTTCATGAATACAGTGTGGGGAACAGGGCCATCTTGCTGTTATTGCTTGGGAACTGGGGAGCATGTCGTTATATCAACTTGGAGGCTAACCTGATGGTTACAGACTGCCTTCTACGTGATATTCGGCGCCATCCCCGCATTCGGTGCTCTCTACTATTTCTCTCGGCCGGGCAAGGACGGACAGCCAAACAGCATTACGAAGTGGTTGCAGAAGTGGGAGGAGCACCGGGAGGCATTGGCCGACAAGAACGCTCTCATGACAGCGGCTCTCGAGCAGGCTGCTCACGACAAGCACCTTTTCTACTATGCCGGCGAACTGAGGAGCGGACACTACGAGATGAAGTATCCCGAGTACGTTATTAATTCCAATTTCTTGTTACGAAGCTCCAAAGTGGACGGGGGAGCCTTGCGACACAAGATGTGCTTCATCCCTCTCCCATATCCAACTTTGCGCAACACCACAATCCCAATGGCATTCTGCCCATTTTCACACATCGATAGGTCAAGGCTGCTGTTACACAAGATGGAGAGCTCTCGGAGCTTGTGGTCCGGGCTTAGGCAACGAGATGTTGTCCTTTTGGCATTGGACGCCATCAATGCTTCGTGTGTCTGGGACTCGTTCCAATGCGCAGGCAGTTGCGGAATGGATTGACAGCTTGCCATCGACCATCGTGCCTCCCATCCTTGCTTTTCTGCTTCACACAACACAAGATGCCATTGGTGCGACCTACAAGCTGACCACGTGACAGAATCTTTCAGCACGGTAGCGCTCGCAATGTCCCGGCCGGTACTTATATCCGCTTGGACAAGGTTGTCGAGGTCTACAGGAAGCAGCACCTTGACGAAGAGGAGCGCAAGGCGAAGAAGCTGGCGGCGGCCAACTAGACAAGTGCTGTGCAATGATTGCATACTTCCTCCCAACGTTAGACGTTAGACTCCTCCTTCCCGTCCTATTGACAAGGGGCCGAACATTCAGAAAGTTACCTTCCTCATACGTGTACATAGTCGCACACCGGGAATCACCATCAACCCACCAACGTCAATTGCCGAAATCATCACAGGTTTTTCACTTTTCCTCCCTTCCATACCATTCTGTTCGTATTTCTTCCAGCCAAACCCTGGCCGGTTGCTTTTCTTCTTCTTGAGCTTTTGAGTCATCGCGCGGCAGTTACGCATGCGCCTGGGTGTGCGCACGCGATCTAGTTAGACTCTCTCATGCGCACAATCGTCCTACTGGTTTCTCAGGTCAGGGCTCAAAGCTGACACCAGTATGGCGAACACTCATCGATCAAAGAGACAAACAAAGACCTCTGACGAAGACGAAGGATTCGATGCTGCGAAGCAGGCCAAGGCATGTTGGATATTTCAATCGTGTCAACATCCTAGGCATCATCACATGCTTCTCCTGCCAAGAACTCAAACATGTCTCTCATTGTGTAGTCTCCTACTAAAGTCGTAATCGCACACTCCATCATCAGCATCAATGATCTTTTTACTTGTGATATAACTAACACCTTCCATCTTCTCACCTACACAGCTGCCAGCTAAATTCCTACGTAATGCGCCCAAGGATGCCCCGGCTGTACGCATCGGTCTGGTGAGCGCAGGCGTAGGCTACGGCCTCTTCGCCGCCCGCGACCTGACCAAGGACGAATTCATTTTCCACGAGGCGCCTCTCATGACGGCCCTCTTCAACGAAAAGTTCTGTGCCGCCACCTCCCTGATGCACAGCCAGCACCAGGCTTACAAGGCAGCCCTAGCCGACGGCGGCCAAGACGTCGTCACGCTCGCCTTCCCCATGCTTGCCGCCCGCAACGGTTTCCCGCCTGCCTCCTGGGAAGACGCCGAGCCCATCTTTTCTGCCGAGTCCGCCGAACCCGACGTGGCCGGCTCCAAGAAGAAATTCTTCGGCAAGAACCTCGTGCACGGCCGGTTCGCCGGCTCGATCATCACGCGCGAAGAGTACGAGACGTACGTGGCCGGGGTGAGGGAGATGCTCATTGCCAAACCGACGGAGGAAGACCGACAAAATGCTTGTCTGGATTTCTTCAAGCGTTACGCCTTTCAGGTTAAACGGACAGCTACCATCATCCCACCCACGGCCAACATCCCTCATCTTCCATCACCACCACCCCTTGTCCCAGTCCCGATATCACCAACAACAGCCACCACAACAACCACCAACACCCTAACCCCCATCCCATCATCCGTCTCAACAACAACAAGCCAACCCCCAACACCAACAACAAACTCAGACGCCTGCATCTACCTCCTCGGCTCCCTCATCAACCACTGCTGCACCCCGCCCTCCTCCTCCTCGGCGTACGTGACGCGCAAGCGCACCGAGCGCGGACCAAACTGTGAGTGGCGTATCGGTGCCTCGGGGCTGGCCCACTTTGTCAAGCCAAAATACATTTGCGTGCAGGCCAAGAGGGATATCAAAGAGGGCGAGCAGCTGACGTGGGACTATGGGAAGAGGGAAAAAGGGTTCGTGTGTGAATGTGCGACGTGCAGGGATACGTTTATGGGGTCTTATTGCGGCGTGCTGTGAGGGGCGGTGCGTCGGTGTTTTTTGGGGGTTGAGGAGGTGAGGAGGTGGTTGAGGGGGTGGTGAGTGTTGAATGGGGAGGCGAGAGGGCTTGTGTGGTTGATAAGGTTGGTTTGCTGCGGGATGGCCTTATTCTGTCTCGCCTGGTAGGCGAGGGTAGGTCCAATGGCGTAATGGCGAATATGTGTGTTTTCGTTTTTGTTGAAGTCGTGATACTAAGAAATAATCAATCAGCGAGAGGGTAGTGGGCCAAGGCTGGGTCTCATGCTTTAAGCGTCATGAACAACTTTATAGGATAGCGTGATGTTGGAACACGATGATCATGGGAGTTCTGTTTTCATTGTTCCTTTCATTCAGCAAAGTCTCAAGTCTAATCAAGGAATCCGCGGACGAGAGCCATGTGTTTGATCACCTAGAATCCCGCACTCGTCATTACTCGTTTGCACTATCTCGTCAAAACTAAGATAGCCCCTGGCACATTTGTCCATGCCATAACCAAATGAGCAAACCCGCGTCCGTTTTCGCCGAACCCATGATTTGAGACAGAATGCAAGTACTACCCATTTCCCAGAGCATTTACTTGAGAGGAATGAAACGAGAAGAGTGGGTAGCACCGATACCGGGGCGACCGTGCTTGACGGGCTTGCTGTAAGGGGGGTCAGTATATATGTCTTCCAATTCTTTAGATAGCGGGGGATAACTTACTAGGAGATAGAGAACTCAGCAAGGTAGTGGCCAACCATCTCAGGCTTGATCTCAACCTGGTTGAACTCCTTGCCGGAGTAGATGCCGATGACGCTGCCAATCATCTCGGGGACAACGATCATGTCACGGAGGTGGGTCTTGACGAGGTCGGGCTTCTCGTTGGGCTTAGCCTCCTGCTTAGCCTTGCGGAGCTTCTTGATCAAGCCCATGGGCTTGCGCTTGAGGCCACGGTTAATCCTGCGACGGGCACGGGCGTGGACGACATCGCGGAGCTCATCGGAGCCAAGGTCGAGGAGACTGCACAGAAGAGGTTGCTGTCAGCACATGTGCTTTCGTGTGTTATGGCGCATTGTGAGTGCAAGATATGTTCCCTTGGCCATCCAAGCCGAGCAAGCCGGCCGAGCCATCCCAGAACTGCCAATTCCCCCAGTTGTCGTCGAGTGAGTGCCGCTTCCCCTTTCCCCTGATTCCTGGTGTTGAAATGACGTCGTATGTCTGTCGCGGAATGTCTCGTGATATCCTTTGTCGGTCGGTTTGGTCGTCTGGCTAACTGGCTGGCTTGCTCTCTTCGGATTTTGGAACTTCAACATGGCGAAAAAGCGGGAGAACCTACGCATCGAGATCGATACCCCTGTAAGAGAACTTGCGGAAGGTTCTCTTCTTCTTGAGCTCGGCGGCCTCCTCGGCGTTCTGCAGCGTGCATCGTCAGTCTTTCGTTCTCCCCATTTTCCTCATTCTCGTTCTGAGAATGTGCAATTTTGTGTGTGTGGTCGTCGTCGTCGGGGGGCCAATTCGATCATGGCCACCGTCCGCTGGGAAGGACCCGATGCTATGTGTGTAGCATCATCGCTATCATAAAATGAAGGGCACGTACGTATTCGTCAGCCATCTTTGCGGTAGGTGGTTGGTGATCACGATTTCGCTGTTCGTCGGGGTATCGAAGAGCGAAAATCTGACTGTCGCGATGATGGGAGTGGATTTAGGATTCCGGCCCTCACAGCAAGCAAAACCTCTGGCCAGTGGCACGGGCGGGTGGGCGGTCGCCTCTGTCCGCAGGACCCACCGGGGAAAATTCGTAGGGCTCTGTGCCCTCAACAGCCCCGCCCGGGCCGCCCCTGCGCGATTGGTGTGTGCTGTGGCTGGAGCTGCACTTGTGGCTGGGCAACCAAGGTTTTGGCAGTGCATGCATGAGCCAACTTGTGGCGCATAACCTCTTTAACCAGCGGCGCGAGCCATCACGGTGCACACCACGGTGACGCGGTCTCCGTCGCGACTGGATGAATGAAGCATCGTCACTTTCAGTCACTTCGCTGTGTCATCCCGGCACGATGCCAGTTAACGAATGACTACAATCAGTCACTTCCCAACATCCGTTATTACGCAGTCACCCACACTGAGTCGAAGTTCATTTTTACCCTTGGCCTCATACATATTTAGGCGTACAGCAGTTCGCGGGTCACGCATTGCCTTTTGTCCTTTTTTACATCGTCACGTTCTTGGAGGCAACTAACCTCGCATTGTGCTTATTATCTTATCTACCACATCGGAATCTTCAAATATCCTTGCTATCTCTCTCGCGCTCAATCGCTCCTCTTCAGATGTTATGGAACACTGACAGACTGGACAAGGCCTGCCCCGAGTTCGAGAACATGCAGTTATTCGCACACGATGAGCCTAGGTTGGCATTGTGAATCCAAGCGGGTTCCCAATAGAACAGTCCATGGCCCTTGGGTACCGAAGCCACCACGTCTGCCACGGCCTTGATCCATTGCGACTGTCCGGCGGCCGTGAAGGGGATGTTCTTGGCGTCCGACGGGAACGCATAGGCCGGGTTGGGGCAAGAGGTTGGCCAGTCAGTCTCGGCAACGACGAGCTCCTTGCCCCATTTGTTGGCCATGTTTGTCAAGCTTGATTTCAAGGACGACAGAGTTGCCGAGGCCGAATAGAAGGGGTAGTACGAGACTCCCATCATGTCATAGTCCGAAGAAACCAGAGGCCCTTGCTTCAGCACATTTGTATACCAGTTGTTCTGTGTGTTCCAGTTCCTGCGGTTGTTGACCAGAGTTAGCGCTAATACAGCATCCAGTTGTCAAACGGCAAGGGAACCTACCATCCGTTGTCAAGATGGATCATGATCTTGGGCTTGGGGTTCAGCCTCGAGTCCTTGATACCGGCAGATGCCGAGTGCAGCAAGCGAGCGATGTTATACCACGAGGAAGTGCCTCCCGTTGGCCAAAGGAGGCCGCCGGTGATCTCGTTGCCGATGGACATGATGGTTGGCTGCACACCATTATCCTGGAACTGGTTCGACGCATCGAGTGTGTAATTGTATAGCTTCCAGGCCAGGTCGTCAATGGCAGTTGGCCATCCCGAGGGAATCGCTTGGTGCGCCGGGTCCGCCCAAGTATCACTGAAGTGGAAGTCGACATAAACACCAAGCCCAACCTTCTTCGCCCTCTTGGCCAGGTTGACATTATAGGCCATGTTGTATATGCCCCCGGAAGGGTTTACCCACACCCGTTGGCGGACCGTGTTGACGCCGCTGTCCCGCAGAATCTGCTCGATGGACTGGGCAGCACCGTTCACATTCTTATAAGAGACGCCGGCTTTCTCTTCCACAGCCACAGATGACCAGTCAACTCCTTTGTAGGCGAGGGCAGCAGCCGCTGAGGCTGAAAGGCCGAGGACGGCCGACAATGCTGAAAGAAGCATGGTTGATGTTCAGCTGTGGAAAACCCGGGGTCCTGTCGAGAATAACAACCTGACTGTTCCTTAGGGACGCCGGAGCGGACATGCCTGGCTTTAAGAGGACCGTCACCGTCAAGCGGCGGTGACATCGCCATACTCCTTAGACCGTGTTTCACCACTGCCTGATTGATGGAATTTTGGGTGACATCGCGGATGGTGGTATTCTGGCGGGAAATCGGTCCTTTAATGTTTCGTTTGATTCTTCAGGACACCAAATTCCCGGAAGGAGTTCATCATATTTCCTAATACGGCTTGGAACAGCCGAAACATCAATGCTACGTCAATCCACCTCGAGACTACACTGAGCCGATTCCCGAGAGAGTGATTCGGGATTTTGCTTTTGGATCCGACGCTCTGTTTCCTGTCTCGTGTGTTTTTCACTTGCTGGCTCCTCTACCCGGTCACAGAACAACATCTCGATTGGAGTAATCAGGAACATGATGGGCCATATTATGTACTCTTGGCCAAGCCTTCAGTCACTACATCAGGACCCGGCCTTGTATGTTCCGGGCTGAAGCCACGTCATAAGGCTTGCAAAAGTAATGGTCATTACCTATCCATAGGTGTAGGCAAATCCTCCTAAACCAAGTATTTTAATAGGGCATTTGGATCTCACAATGGGGACAATGTCAAGGAAGCTCTAAGCAGTGAGTGACAAACAGAATTTTTTTATATTCAATCAGTCTTCACAAGGCGTAGTGCTGATATTAAGCTCGGTAGTCGTCGAGTCGTCCTATGCCAGAAAGTAGGGCATACTCGGCGATTCAAATGATAGTCTCGACTTTTGTGGGATCAGCCTTCGAGACGAAGAGATCCGGGAACAGCTCCTGAGCCGACTTCTCATCGACCCTCCACACAAGCTTTTCCCCTGATTGCGCTCTATTTCTAAGGATCCTGAGGGCATTCGTAGCACGCTCAAGCAATGTGGCACCCTCAACAATCCTCTGCTTGTTCGGCTTGACCACTCCCTGTTCCAACAAAGCCGGGACGATGTCCGGTTGGCAATGATATTTCATGAATTCGTCCTGTCATTCAGGTCAGCAAATGTCTTGAGCACACTCCTAGGGGCTCTTCCATCGAGAAACTCACATGCGTATAAAAATGCGTTCTCACCCCCCTCAAAACAACGCCATCCTTCCATTCCCCCTTCAAAACCTTGGTAACATCGATCTCATACTCCGGCGGCTCATCCTCGGTAGCATGCTTGATGATAACAGGCAACATGATAGCCACCTTCGTTCCCTTCTCCGCCAGCCTAGTCAGCGGCCTCAGCGTACCCTCCAAATCCCCGATACAATCGAGCACCAACGGGATTGTCGCATCATCATCTGACGACGACGCAGCAGCAGCAGCCACATGGTTCCGAATCAAATCCGTCACGCCCTCCTGGCCATAATCAAAACACACCGCGGCACCGAGCGCCAACAGCTCCTGGTGATGTCTCTTGCTCGCGACAGCAATCACATTGCGGTACCCCCCATACTTCAACACCTGCAAGGCGTATTGGCCGACACTACTCGCCGCGCCCCAGACTAGGATCCACTGCTTCTTTTCCTTATCCTTATCCCCTTTATCCTCCTCGTTTGCGTTTGTATCAGAAGAAGAAAGAGGCCACCGCATCTCCAACTCCAAGTCCTTTGTCAGTGTATGCAACACCGTCACCAAATTCGTCGACACCGTCACAGCCTCTTGCATCGTGATGTTCTCGGGCAATTTACTCATCAGGTACGTCGGCGCCGTGATGAACGTCTGGAACCCGCGCTCGCGCGGCTGCTCCCAGGCCATGCCGAACACCTGGTCGCCGACACTCAGCTTGCGGTAAGCGGCGGCGGTGCTGGCGTCGGCGGGGCCAAGGGCGACGACGGTGCCCCCGAAGCTGGAGCCGGCGACGTGCGGAGGGTCGATGAGAAGACCGCCGTCGGCTTGGTGCAGGTCGAGAGGCGTCGAGGAGGTCCATTCTACGTGGACGAGGGCTTCGCCGGGCCCGGGGGGTTCGGTTGGGCGATGGAGGATGGCGAGGGGGGCGCGAGGGGCGGTGATGACTACGGCTGGGTGGGTGGGGGGGATGCCCGGTGGGAGGGGGGTGGTGGTTGCCATGGCTTTTGCTGGGGTTGGGTTTGAGTTTGGGTTCAGGCTTGAGGGAGGTGTATGCTTTGTTCTTTGTTGTTGTTGGAGCAATGAACAATGGTGGTTGTTATGTCGGTCCTTTGTGAGTGGTTGACAATTCAAGGAAGAGGATGGTTGAGAACAAAAGGTTTGACAGGAGTTGATAACTTGAGTTTCTGAATTGTTTCTTCACGTAATACTTAACCTTCCCTCCTATAAGGGATTTTGTTCACGATTCAGCAAAGTATACAATTTCTAAGCACATATCAATTTTGTACCCTCATATGGAAGCCGACAGAAACCAAAAGTGGCAATCCACAACGACGTAGGTATGTGGAATGGTTCTTTGCTCAGTATCCATGTTCTTGGTTCAACCCCTCAGTAACAGCACGGTTCTCCTTTTGCGGTTCGAGTGCCGAGCCGGGGGACGGGAGTCTTTCGTCTGTAAAAGGAAGTATCAACAGTCGCAAACTCCCAGGTCGGGGGGTCTTATTCTGGATAGAATAATTCATGATCTTCACGCGCGATGCAGTTGCGTTGTTTTCAACCGGTGTATGCAAGGAACTTCCATGACGTTTTCCGAACATTGGTCTGTTTGATTAGTAAAGAATATTTCCCTGGCTGATTAGTAAAATGGGAAGGAAGAAATCGAACAGATGTGGATTCTAACGGTTGCCTTAGTGTTGCAATGTTATTGAGGTATATAAGGTAAACAGCAGTTGGCTGTACGATGCCCAATGACGTATCACCAGAACGGCGGAGATTTGTTGCGTTTCTGTTTGTGGATTGGCAATGTTTGCTCTCTCGGTCTTTGCGATAATGAGGCTGATCTTTGCACTATATTGCTGCTTCGCCCAGGAGAAGCAATATCGTCCTCTGATAAGTTCAATTGCAAATACGGCGTGATATGGTTGCCTCATGATATGAATATGAGGGAGGAATCGAAGCTTGGACACAAGCCCAGGGAGACCCTTTCTTCGTTACTTTGAACAACTTAAAGATATCGAGCTTTGACATGAGACACCCGACATAAGATTTGACAAGCTTCTCGGTCGGTTATATCACGGTTGGCGGTCTGGCGATCAAACAAAGACGAGTTTTGGAATTTCTGTCTGAGGTGGACAGGGAAAAGAGATCAAGATGTTCGGGGCTTCTTTCTGAAAATAAACCATCCCCAGGCTGGCAATCCCGATCTGTCGTACTTTCCCCTGCAGCCGGAACGATAGTGTGCATGATCGGCGGCACGCGGGGAACATTTCAGCACAGTTACCCCATACTGTCCCCTCTATCATCAACTCACTGCGCTCGAAACACCCTTCAGCTGTGCAGTATTTCCTGCCATGTAAGCATGTCAGCACCAGATCTCGACGTTTCTGAATCGTTCTCTCACTCAATTAAGTGTCTCCTCGTATCAATGAAATGCTTCATTCTCAACTTTTCCATGCTCGAGTTGACCGTGAATGGTGCTCGATCTGACGTTGACAAGCTCCAATGTCTCGGCAAGGACAGACCAAAAGTCGAGCAGGTGATCAGAAGACCACTTTGCGCACTGTGAGAAAGAGGGTCGCCAAAATGCAGGGCGATTTTGACCGGTGGTTACGGGCTCGTGACGGGAAATACAGCGGGAACTCCTCCAAAGTCCCAATTTCCATGTCGCGCTACCAGGGCGTATTCAAACTTCCACTTTCTCCAGTCTCTTTCCACTTCGGTTCTTTCTCCTCTCCCCGCGGTGCTGCTCTGCCTGGGAACCGAACGTCAACCGAAGCCCCTTGCCGACGACATTCTCTCGTCCCCAGCTTCGATCCAGCTCTTTCGGCCCCGACATACCACGAACGCTCCGCGACTTCTTTCAGCCACTCCCCTCATCCATATACTGTATTTGTCGTCGTAAGCAAGCACACTCAGCATCAACAGCCCATTTGCCCTTTGGAAACATAGGCACACGGCATACTTAAGCTGCGGTACGACCTCTCCTGACGCAGCGGAGAATGTCATATCTTTGCGCTCCTTTCTATCGTTAAACGAAACGACATCTACGCTATCGTCACTACGCCTATAACTGGCCGTCACCCCTAGCTGCGTCGCCGACCAGTCCCGTCAAACGCTTATTGCTAGTCCATCGTCAACCTCCCGATTATAGCTTTCAAATTCGCCCACCATGCCTTCCCAACGACGCATGAGGGCGTTTTTATACATCGCCTTGGCCGGTTTCATCACGTTGCTCTTCTTCACCTCGCGTGCCCGCCATGCGCAAGAGCCCGATGCCCGTTCGATCCAAGATTTCTACCACAAGACCAAAAGTGCGATGGAAGGGACAAGGATAGGCGGCGGCAGTAGGAGAGGACAAGCGGTGGTTGGAACAGAGAAGATTGAGATCGACGAGGACGATGCGATCGTGGCCAAGGCTATGCAGGAGCGTCTCCGGAAAGCAGAACAAATGGCAAAGAACAATGCCAATGCAAAGGCCCCCAACAAGCCCGACGCCCCGGAAGACATCGTCGGCGTTGGCAGCTCGGCACACGGACAGAACCATCTCGACAAGGGAGAGTCCAGCGAGACTGAGGAGCACCACGCGGTCCTGGAGGAACTTAGGAGCATTCTCAAGAAGTCACCAAGTAAGTCAAGGCGTTACGTTTTTACAACCAATGCACGATTCCATGATTTAGAAATAACGCTAACCATTTTGCTACCAGTCATCATTTTCTCCAAAAGCTATTGCCCGTTCTCGAAGAAGGCGAAGAATCTCTTGCTGAATGACTACCAAATCGATCCTGCGCCCTACGTCGTCGAATTGGACCAACATGCATTGGGCCCCGGAATCCAGGCTGAGCTCGGCGAGAGGACAGGGAGGAAGACAGTTCCCAACATTCTTGTCGGCGGGATAAGCATAGGAGGCTCCGACGACATTGCCAAGCTTGACCAGGAAGAAACGCTGATCGAGAAGATCATGTCACTGGCGGGGAAGCGACTCACAGTGACGAAGCACTCCAAATCGGCTTAGGGTATCGTGGCGCCATAACGGCTTTCGGTTCGAGAGCATGTATCGATAATGGGAAGGAAGGAATAAGACGCATTTCACCGCATTACTGGCGTTGACGGTTGTTTAAGGCCCAGGAGTTACCGCCAGCTACAGTCAAGGGGTGACTCCGAACACAACATTTCTGTAGGCGACACCTTTATACGGAGTGTCAATACCTGCAAGATCGAAAACCGTGGAAGAATCGGCATACACCTACCTGCCTTGGCCACTAGGTGAGATAGGCTCAATAATAAGGCGTTGCATTAGGATGGCTGGTCGTGGCTCATGCGTACGTATATCTAGGCTTATCAGCAGAAGATTGGATGGAGCGGGAGAATCTCGAGAACCTGTGGTGGTGTTGTAGGTTCAGGCGCGTGAATGGGAGAACAGAAAGGAAGAGAAGAAAGGGCATTCACCCATACATCAATCATTTCGCCCTAGTACATCGCTAAGGCCATGGCGTGCTCGTCACCTGTCCAGGCCGTCCGAACATGACACCATCACTTTCCGTCCCGAAGATGTCAACATCATTCACCTCTCTACAAAAAAGGGTTCCACCAGCAACCTTGATGGCCAGCCTTCTGTCCATAAGGGTGCATTGGAAAAAAGATGCGCGCTATGATGTGCCGAACATTTCTTGCCATCCTATTGTCGCTCAGCCAGACGAGAGGGATGCATGGGGTGACATGGTAGGGTTCACATTGGGTAGGCGAGTCACTTATCGTGGATCATATCAAGGCCCAAATCTCGACTTGTTGTTCCCCTCGGAAGGCGGGATTCCAGGTCATTCTGCCCCAGTTTCTAGGTTGTGCCTGCCGACGAATGAGGACCTTGTTGGGCACCCCAAGGACCCAAAGCACTTATCATGACTGGTAGGGGCCGTCAAGGTCCCCAATTTGTCTCATGTACCAATCGTCATGGACAACCTTAGAGTAGACCCCTGCAACTACTTCCTCGCTCACCTTCACCTCCAGTTCTGTCTCCGACTTGAGGTTCCTTCTTCCTTTCCTTCACCGGATCTTATATATTCACCAGCAGATAAACCTTGAGTACCCAACATGGTCGAGTTTTAGGATTTCACGGCACATTCACTTGGATACACATCACCTGGACACAATTCACTTGGATATCTTGGAACCTTAGTGTCTCCTGTACTTTATTTTATACGTTTCCTCTCTCCATATTTATATCTCCCCTTGATTCCTGTTGGCATTGGATCCAGTTCTTCCTTCAGCAACCTCCGGTCTTTCTGGAATTGCCAAAGCCAGAACAGCCTCGAAAGTACACACAATTCTCCCAACGACGTCGAAAGGATATCAACTCGACACGATGCCGGTCCTAAACGACGACGTTCTTCTCCGCGTTGCGAGTTTCTGCGACATCGACACCATTGTCACCATGATGTGCACCAGCAAGCACCTCTACGAGCTCCTGACTCGGTACGAACAATCCATCGTGAAGGACGCCGTTGCGTTGTACACCGGCGGCGACTCCTCTCTGTTCCCCCCTTCAGGCGCAATCAGTTCCTCGCACAACGTTGAGCGCGAGTATCTGTATCCTAAGAGATACGATATCCTCAACGAGCTCAAGATCCGCACTTCCCGCACGGAGACTCTTCTAAGTCCAGGCCAACCCCTGAGAAGCAAGATCGATTCCATATTTTCGACGCCCGGAACATTCCTCGATCTCCCTCAAGTCGAACGCGAGCTGCTGATGGCCCGCCTTAAAGAGACCTGCAAGTTGGTCGACAGGCTGGGAGACTGCGCGGCAGACATCATGTCGATGTGGATGCAGCCGGCCGCCAACGGCAACTCCAGCCAGAAGCTTGATGCCGATGAGGCCATGCTTAAGATTCACGATCGCCAGCTGGCATACATTCGCTCCCTATCACCACTCGACTTGGCCTATCTTTTCCATCTTCTCGCCTGGGCTGGCCAAGCCTATGCCGCCGAGAACCCCGCCCTGATGGCCGATGTTGATTGCTGGGAACGTCTCCTGGCTTTCAAGGAAGCTAGCCTTCGTCAAGGCACAATCATGCTCTGGGCTGTCTTCCAGCCGCCGAAGGTCAAGAAAAGCGCCAACCGCACTGAGGATACCACCCGCCGCAAGCCCACGACCGAGCTTGCTCGCTTTGCAGAGACCTGCATCCGTCAGATCTTGGAAGAAATTCGCATCTACCAGTCCACGGAACCAAGCCAGAATCGCCTACCGCCCAGCCTACACATGACAATGGTTAAGAGTTTTGTCGAGAAGACCGGACGTCCGAGCACTCGGCATGCCATTGAGATGGAGCGCCTCATTCTGGAACATATCCGGGTCGACTAGGGCTTGATGATGCAGGCGCTTATTCTCGAGGACATTCGGGGTAGCCTCTACTAAGACAGCTGGTTGGGGGATAGGAGCTAAGGAGTTTGGAGTCGATCTCATTCAGGGCGGTATGCTTTGGCTAATGCCCGCCACACAAGCCATCATCGTTACCGGGGTTGCTGGTATTATTATTGTTTTGCTTTGGCTTCTTGGCCTTTCGCCATTTTGCTTTTGCTTAGCAGACAAGAGAAGGCAGATGTATGGCAATGATGGATGATTTGGTATAGCGAGGGAAGGTGTTCCGGCGTTAGCATTTACGTTGGGGGTTTACTGCATGCGCGGGTAGGCGCCGTAAGGAGTTTGGACATGTTGTGATTAATGTATATTTGAGGACAGGAACCGGAAAGGCGCAAGCGAGTTATTTGATGCCGTTCCATTGAGCGAACGGTCAGCATAAGGGGTTCAGCATGAAAGAGAAGGACGTTTACTAAGCCGGTTTACATGAAGCGCGGCGTGTCTGTTTGGTTGGAGTTAAAAGGCTCGAGGGCCTTGTCAAAAGGACACTGACATAACCTAGAAGTATAGCTTTAGGGGGGTTTAGTTGCAGTATTCCCTATTACATTTGCTATTATAATAAGTCTTCGATCTCTGGGTTCCTCCGTGATACATCAAGCTGCTCGCATAGTCATATGAATGGAATGAGGAAGAATTAGCCAAAGTTGACAAGATGAACATGCTCATGACCTATCACCTCGTGCCCATGCCTCAGACCCGGACTACCTGCCCACCATGGTGTTTACGGAGTCCATACTTTGAACAAATGAGTCATGTCAACGTCAATGAAAATACGCGGAATCGCGGCCGCTACAAGCCGAGTGAAAGCAAGTTCAATGACCCCTTGTCTTTGCAGCGGGTGAGCCATTCAGTGCCGGCGTGGAGCGGGCTGATGAGGCCGCGGGTCACTCTGTTTGTACGACTGTTCACGTACAATGAAAGACATCAAGGACATAGATCTCGAAGTTGAAGCAGTAAGCGGAACAAAACGGCTCACTCGGAAGTCAATGAGCAAGGTGTCTGCCGAATATCATAGGGACGGGACATGAGCATTGTCTCTTGTGCGGGAACTAGGCTAACTGGGTTAAGCACAGTCCAACTGTTCTTCGGGCTAGACAATGGGGTTGTTCTAAGTCAAAGTGTAGACACACAAAGGAGCTCGAAAGACTGTCTAAGACGACAGCCTTTGTACACGGAACAGGGTCTTTTTTCAAGAACAAAAAAAGCCATGAGATTGCATATAAGTACGGAAGAGATCTTTCCACTTCGAGATGATTCAGGAGTCAATCAACAAGCTCTTTTGCATTCTTGAGTCCAACAAGAAAGCAAAAGCATCAAACGATATCGACGACACTCTGATCACAAAGCAACTCAACTTACGAAATCCAGCAACAACTCAACAGACCGTCTCAAGCACATCCAAAGTTCAATATGTGTAAGATTATCGAGACTGAATACAAATGTGGACATTCCACTACGACCTCTCGTCCCTGTGAGAAGGCCAGGGAGCCCAGCGGCATCTGGGACTCGTGCTTCTCCAAGAAGCCCAAGTACTGCTCCCACCCCCGAGAAGAAAAGAAGGAGTTTGAGGGCCTTTGCGACAAGTGCCGGGAGAGAGCAGCCAGTAAGACTAGGCAGGACAGATCAGCTAGCAAGTCTAGAAAACCACTTGGTCGCAGTGCGTCCGTCCGGGAGCCTGCCCCTGCTCACAACGAAAACATCAGACTTGTGAAGGGAACAGCCACAGAAAGGCACGAATTCTTCCTCCAAGAAGGGGCACCCTCAAGAGGACGAAGCAAGGACATCTCCAAAGACAAGTCCAGAGACAAGTCCAGAGACAAGTCCAGAAGCAAATCCAAAGGCAAGTCCAAAGACACCTCGAGACGTCCTCCCCCTCCCCTCGCTGCCCGCCCTCTTGCTCGGGAAGCCCTCAACAAGGGAAAAGGTAGGTCTTCCTCCGTACCTCCTCATGACAAGGCAGCAGTTCCCCCGCCAAGGGGATCCATCACCAACTACAAGACTAAGCCGCTGCCCCCTCTTCCCCCCAACTCTTCGAAGTCTTCGAAGATCGTGGGATCATCTACTTCCACCTCCAGAAGCAGTTCCAGAAACGGCCGCCCCTTAGTCGCCCCGCCTCGCCACGGCCCTTACATCCCAGACAATGCAGCCTCAGCGGTGCCTGCGCCGCTCCGACCCCGTCGACCCTCCGAGTCCCAGGCGAGGCTACCGAGGGGAGACAAGAACGCCCCCCTCCGGGAATCGCAACGGTTCGTAAACCCCGGCCCGGCCCCGCCCGTCCCTTACCCCGTGCCCCAGGCCTGTTACAAATACGACTTGCCCAACATCATCGCCGCGGAACTTAGACAAGAACAGTTCGAAAGGGAAAGGGGCCGGGATCCCCATCCCAAGCCGGTGCCGCAGCAGCAGCGGCCGTCTCACCAGCCCTACATCAAGGTTGGCTTCAGGCCTCATGACCAGGGGCAACAACAGAAAGGGCAAGTATCCCAACCCCATCACTACCCCCCAAACGCCAGTCGCCACGTCGAGATACAAGCTCCCGTACCTCGCAGAAAACTGTCAAAGACAAGACTCAACGACGCTGCTGACAATTTTTTCGGAGGCGGCGGTAGCAGCAGATCAGCCAGCAAGACCCGCGAGAGGTCTGCGTCTTTCAAGCACGACAAGCATGACAAGAACCACGGCAAGAAGCACCAAAAGCAGCCAAGCACCGCTAGCTCCTTCATGAATAAGATTAGGGCTGGTCTTGGTTACGATGATGATGAGGATAGCGATTCGGATGAGTCGTGGGCTTGTGCCGATTCAAGGGCCATCGAGAGGGGCGAGAGCACACACCAGCCGAGCACGACAACCTCAAGGCGAACTAGTTACCATGCAGGTGACCATTACATGCACGGTGCGCTGTAGGTGTAGAGTGTGGAAAAAAGAAGGTGGGAAAGTGCTGGGTAGGTACTTTTCCCGAACCGTCTTCTTTTTGGCAGGTGGCATGTGGTGCCACGGGATGGGCGCGGCGGGCTAGGCCGGCTTTTTGTTCATTGTTGATTGTGATTTTTACATTGTTTGGTTGGAATAAACATATATTGGAAAAGCTCACAAAAAAGTGTCGTGTGGTCTCTTGTTTTATGGGCATTTCCTTTGTTTTGGGCGGAGGTTAGTAACGGGCGGTGGCGGTCAAAGAAGTCTTTGGCTATGTCATAGAAACGGTAGAGGTTTTTGGGACGGGGGTTATGGAATCTTGTGCTACAAGATAAAATTAATAAACATTCCTACTGGTCTTTTTTTGGCTTTGACGTTCAATCTGTGCTCATGTGCAATGTGAAGACAATGCGAAGAAGACACTCTGGGATAAATCGCCGCAAGTGACCCGTAGACATACCTAAGTTTTCCGAATGGCTAAGTGCTATTATTGAAACCTCGTACGGATGTTTAAATGACAAGAGTTCCTTCGTGGACGTGGTGCTGCTGCCTTCCGAATTGTTTATCAGTGTCGCCGTTGTGCTCTGAAAAAGGGGAAGAATCACTCGCATTAAGACTGTGTATAAGAAGAGATTGTTTGAGGCAGTCTTCCAACAAATAAACCCCTTGTGGTGTAGTTGGATATCACGTTCGGCTGTAATTGTCTAGATTGTATACCGAAAGGTCACCGGCTCGATTCCGGTCGAGGGGAATCTTCTTTTTTCGTTTTTTTTGTCGCTGCTGCTGATGACACTGTTGGCGCCCATGTCCCGGTGTTCGACTCATTTTTGTCTTTCTTTTTACGGAACGGAAGATTGCTGTTCTCTCTCTCCATTGGATATTCTCTGTCTCGTTACAGGTCGACGGGAGGTGGGGGGTCGTGAAGCTTTCCGGGCCATACCCCGCGGCTCTCTGTGGCTGTCTTTGTTGTTTTTGCTCGTCCATTGGGAACAGATTAGCACAAGCTCCAGCCATTGTGTCTCAGTGAGCTTGTTCATTATTATTTCGTTCATGTAGAGCTGAGAGGGAAAGTGTTGTCGCCGACTCGTCCGTGGTTGATCTTGAAAGTGCTCACCTAGGTGAAAACCGTGACTTTGATTGGTGAATGCGCGCCCGGAGCCCCGCTTTATTTTCTGCCGGCGCAGCGGTGCCGTGTGCAACGACGTTCGCTCCAGAAACGGGGCCCGATTTTTCCTCGCCAGCTTCGAGACGCAGTCAGGTCGCGGGATTGCGGAGCTCCGTCCAAGCCAGAACCACCGAAGTCCGAACGAACGGCTTCCGTCACCACCTCTCGACAACTTCCCCTTCGTTGCGCCCCGAACCGCACCGCACCGCCAGTCGCAACCATGAGCAGGGCACTTTTGCGCTCCGTCCTGGAGCTGCGCACTCCCGTCACGCGCCTCCCTCCATCTTTCCTCCTCCCCTTCCGTCCCGCCGCTGCCGCCGCCGTCGCCGCGCCCGCCGCTCGTTTCCTCCACCAGACTGCTCAGCAAGTTGAGCCCACCAGCCAGTCCGATGCTGCTGCTGCCGCCGCCACCCTGCTCAAGGCCACCCCACCAAAGGCCACCACCACAACACCAGAGGCTCCCGCCGCCGTTCCCACCAGCACACCATCAGCCGGCGCCGCCGTTGCTTCCCAACAACCCCCGATAAGCCAGCAAGTCAAGGAGCTCCTCCCCGTGCTCGCTGCGCAGCCGGGCCACTACACCACCATCCACATCCACGGCAAGCCGTACCTCGTGACCGAGGGCGACACGGTGAAGCTACCGTTCAAGATGCCCGGCGTGGCACCCGGCGACGTGCTGCGCCTCAACCGGGCCTCGGTCATCGGCAGCCGCGACCTGACGCTCCAGGGCGCGCCGTACGTGGACGAGCGCCTGTTTGAGTGCCGCGCCATCGTCATGGGCACCGAGAGCGAGCCGATGCGCGTCATGATCAAGAAGAAGCGGAGGAACAGGAAGAAGAAGCATGTTTTCAGCAAGCACAAGTACACGGTTTTGCGGATCAACCAGTTGCAGATCAATGATGTGTCGAACCTTTGAGTATGAGGGGTGGCTACTGATGAGGCGAAGGGAAGGACCAAAGAGGAAGGAGGGGAGAGGGGAGGAAACGGTGAGGTTGTAACGAAGCCGTTGAGAGGAGATGATGGGGCAGGGGTGGTGGGCAAGTGGAGGAGGAGGGGAGGAGGAGGGGAGGAAGCCGACAACCCCGGGCAGGCCGATACGGAACAGAACAGTTGAGCCATAAACAACCGATCGCATGGCACACGCATGGGCACGCACTTGACAAAAAGGGACGAAAGGAGTTTCAAATGCGTTGCTAGTGCTGGATGGATGGGCAGCCAATGTGCCACAGACGGCGGAACGTGGTGGGATATTGAGCACCACTCTTGAAGCCAAGCTGTTCTCTCAGAAAAGGGGTAGCAAGGCCTGCCTGGCTTCTTCCTCCATACATCTGTCTATCCTCCGAATCAGAAAAGGAGTGACTGCGGATCAACTATTGGACTAGTTGTGTAAGATCAAGGGGATATACCGACGTACACGGCATGTATCATATTTGTTCTTGTTCATACTATAAAACGGGTATTGGAATCATGGATACTACAGGCGTGCATAATGAACTTGGCGGTCTTCATGGTGTCCGGCGTCGGTCTAGCACATCAACAAAACTACTGATCCGCGAACCATCATCACCGAAGTTGGCTTATACTCCTGGCCCCCTTGAAGGCATGAAAGAAAGCCGCGCCTTTCGCTATGACATGTACATGGAATCTAACCTTCAATGGGGGAGATGTGATGGAACGAATAACTAAACGCTGCCATGATTTGACCTGATACAGAGCTCCTGAACAATAGCATTATAATCAGTCCAAGCACATAAAAGGGGAGTAAAGCTTATAGTCAGAGAAAGGAAACGCCCGCCCGCCAATAATCCAATGCACCCCTTCCAGTCATAATCTTCGTCACCAGTAAGTAATAACACGAGAAACAAAGCAAGTAAATGAACAAAGAAAATAGACCGCCGCCATCTTTCCACCATCATCCAACTCCTGCGTGAGACCAGATAGACATGGTGTTCAGAAAACACACATCTACAGCTCTTTTGATCCATCAATCATTAGCCACAGAACAAACCCGAACGTAGCCGCTCCCAGACGCAATCGCTTGCTTCCCAACCGTCCGTCACACGTCTTGTATCCATACAAAACTCCCAGTAACCAACCGAGGTCTAATCGGGGGGTATCCAACAGAACCAGAACTTGCCGACAAAAGCAAGGGTATCGTATCCAAGCCACAACGCTTAACAAGAATAATCCATCCATCCACCGTGTCCGACATGACATGCCTCAACAACAACAACAAAAAGGAAAGGAGAGAAAAAAACTGGCCGCCGAGTCACTACCTCTGGTGGCTGCCACTCCCACTCCCACCAGCATTATTACCGGCACCCATAACCGCCTTCCTCACAGTGGCCCAATACGCCTGCGGCCAAGTATTCACCACCTCCGCCTCCGTGGGCATCCTCTCCTTGCACCTCTGCACGACGCTCTGTATAAGCCTAGACAACAGCTCCTCCGTGACAGGCAGGACCTTGCCATGCTCCGCCGCCGCGTACACCGACGGGTCGAACTCCTGCGGATACAGAAACGGATCCGTGTCGGCCAGCAGCTCGTCGCACGTGGGGCGCTCGCGCTGCTCGCGGTTGAGACACCGGCGCATGGTGCGGATGACCGAGGGGGGCACGCGGCTGCCGTCCTCGGTGGCCTCGGGGAAATCGATCTGGTACGACCAGTTGATGATGGCCTGGCAGCGCGACATCTGGTTGGCGATCTTGCCGAAGGGCGGCAGGCCGTAGACCATTTGATACAAAATGCAGCCGAGCGACCAGACGTCCGAGGGCTTGCCGAGCTTCATGAGCTTGGGCGCGCCGTGCTGGCGGTGGTTGAGCGGCGGCGGGATGCAGAACTTGCCGTTCTGGGCGGACGTGAAGGCGTACTGGTTCGAGTCCATCAGGGATTCGGGCGACATGTAGTTGGGCGTGCCGATTTGTGTTTCGCGGTGCACGTTGACCGTCATTTCCGTCTGGATGGCGTTGGCGATGCCGAAGTCGATGAGCTTGAGGCGGCCCTGGACAAGGACAAAGTTGGCCGGCTTGAGATCACTGTGCACGACGTCGCGGGCGTGCACGGCTTGCACGCATTCGAGCATCTCTTTCCAGTAGTACCGAATGAAGGTTGGGTCGAGACGGGCGCCTTCTGCGGTGCTCTGGCGGCTTTTGAGGAGCGTGTTGAAGTCAAGTTCGCCTACTTCCATGAGCTGCGATACGTTAGCACTCAGTATCACTCATTTTGGGGTTGATGGATGACTTACCACACTGAGCACCTGCTTCTCCAGGTTTAGCTCATGGTCAATGAGTTGAATAACCCGTTCCACACCGTTCAAACGTTTCAACAGATCGATTTCACCCTTGAATCCCTTCACGGTGTTTTCATCGGCATGCTCAAGGGACACCCTCTTCAAGGCCAGCATCTTCCCGCTCTCAGCCGAAACACGGTAAACTTTTCCAGAGCCACCTCGACCAATGCAGTCAATGCGGGTGTATGTTCGGCCGTTCACTCGCAAAAGGACCTGCCTTTTCTTGGCCGCTCCCGCAGTCGCAGAAGCTCCAGCCGCAGCTGTTGCCGTCTCGACGACTGACATCTTTGGTGGAGGTGGGGGCGCCGGCCTGTGTGGTGTGTTCTGACTCTTATGCGCCAATGCTTTGCGGTCTGGGGAAATCGACAGCCTCTTAAGGCCTCGCCCAATGTCTCGCCCAATGTCGAGGGCCATCGATTCGGGGATCACCGGTTTCGGGATCTCTTGATCAAGCATTATGGACGGTGTCAGTTTCGCCCTCTTGAAGGTCGGCGGGGCCTCGTTCTCCTTGTCGTTGTTCATGGGCATATCCGGATGAGGCTCGGGGATCCTGTAGCCCAGCTCCCCGTTATCTCTGTCCATCTCTCTGAAGTTGGATTCTCGCCTGCGAACCGCTCCAGCTCTACCGCTGACCGGGCTTCCTGATGCGGCATAGTCGCGGTAGTTATTGTTGGACGCATAGAACGACGATTGTTGCTCGCCCATAACGGCTTCGACATGACTCTGCATGTGGCTCTCGTAATTCCCGTCGTTGTCTTGGCTCATGCCCATAGCTTCATTTTCCCCATGCGCTGCCTCGTCCTCATCGCTCTGCCTTCTCCGCCCTCGTCGCGCTGGGCCGCTGAGAAAGCTTCCTGGAACTTTTGCGACTCTCTTGATACGCATTGAGCTTTGCGGTGCTACCGTCTGTGACCGTCCAATGGTTGCAGGATCCTCGGGTATTTCGTGATCACTATATCCTGTGCCGCGTTTCCCGGAAACACCAGCAAACGAACCACCCGACGACCCTCCTCCTCCACCTAGCGAAATCCGACCTTTGCTACCTGAAGACCCGGAGCCAACCGCAATCCTGACCGTCCTGATCACGGGCGTGTGGGCATCTCCCGCTGAATCTGATCCTGGATCGCCTTGCTGCTGTAGAAATGATGGGATTTCTTTCTCGACCTCTCTTTCCCTGCTCTCCGTTCTGGTCCTCCTCTGGTTTGCCGTCGTCGATGAGAGTCTCCGGACATTTCCCGAAAAGCTAACCGGGCCCTGCACGGGATTGCTGAGGCGGACCACTCGTTTCCTAGGCACTGGGCTGCCGTCGCGGTTGTTACTGCTGTCGTTCTGGACTGGCGACGTCGGCCTGTCGATGGGCTGCAGGCTTCCTCCTCTGATACTCCGTCTAGCTTCCCGCGTCCTCACACTTTCCCTTGCTGAGTCCCTTTCCTCCGACTTCGATGATACCAACGCGCTTCTTCTAGTAACTCGTGATGGTGGTCGAGCCGGAGGTGATAACTGTAGGTCCTCTGGGGCGCCATGTTGCGCAAAGGATGAGGCTTCGGATGCATGGCCGTCGTTAAGCAGAGCCTTGGTTAAGGCGCTGAGTTTCATGGGTACGGGGATCTCGTCGTCCGAGCTGTCGTTGAGGTTGGAATATTGTTGTGATTGCGACTGGGGGTTCGACTCGCTGCGATTGAGCATGGGTCGCGATGGCGGGCGTCGTAAAGCTTGTCTAGCAGATGTCCTTCTTCCCATAGACGTAAAGTGGCTCCCAGCGCCCATTGGCGTTGGCGAAATGGACGACATGTCGTTCATGTGTGTTGTTTACCGCCCCTGTTGTTTTGGTTGCGGTTGCAAATGCGCTGGCTCGGTGTTGGATGGACCTAACTTTTCGTCCTGTTGTTGGCGATCTTTGGAACCTTGCCCGTCTTTCCCAGCCACGGACTGTCCTGCTCTTGTTTTGCGCCTGGTTTGCCGCCTTTTCGAATCCAGCCCAAAAATCGAAGCAAATAATACCTAATGAGCACAGGGCTGCGTGGGCGATCGCGAATCTACGTGCCAAAATAGCGCATGGAACCAAGAATAACGAGGGTAGCAAGAAATCATGTAACGCGGCGCGGACGAAGCATGTCGTGGACGGAAGCTGGAGGAGACGATGGGGTTCGCTCTGGATTGGGATTCTGGGTGCTTGCTGGCTTCCCGCTAGGAGCGAGTATTTTGACTTGTGGAGCTGCGACCAATCAAAACACGGGATGATGTTGCATGGTTGCTCGCGGCAACCGCTAAAATGGGTCCCGTCTTTGGGAAAGGCACACTCCAGCGACGAAGCTGCTAAGCTTTGTTTACAACAACAGGGAAGCCCAACCTTCAGAAGCCATATGCAACCGTGCGTATCGATAAATTGATGGAGACGACGATGGAGGTTCATGCCAAAGTCAAGGGGTTTGTTTACCAACGTTCTCGCAGGGCTCCGCTGGGACGCCATATCAGTGCGATATCAGAGACCCAAAAGAAAGCTCACAACGCACGCATTTCCAGGCAGCATATTCTCGACAAATTTAGCTGCAGGCGCAGATGTCCAGAACAGCGCAGCACGCACGAATGATCACGAAGGGAGAAAAAGGTCCGAAGAAAGCCTTGCGACTTGTATTGTTCCGCCTATGTGCCGTTTGACGCCCTTATAAAAGACGTGCCCTTGTAATCCCAAGAACTCCAGCTCTGCCGTCGCCGTCGAGGCGAATGTGATGCAGGTGACTTTTGAACCGCGTGTACAATCCGTCAAGGTTTCTCGGAAAATACCATGCCATGTTACCGGACAATGGTAGGAGACGCTTAGTCGAAGAGACCGAAGCCCATATCCTCGTCGGACTCCTCCTTCTCTGTACCAAGTAGTTAGCAGCTGGAGGCGACTGCGCAAGGGAATGAATGTGTCCTTACCCTCAACCTTCTCCTCCTTCTTCTCCTCAGCAGCGCCACCAGCGGCAGCAGCGGCACCACCGGCAGCGGGGGCACCAGCACCGCCGGAGGGGACGGAAGCGAGCTTGGCGGAACCAGCAGCGATCAACTGTAATGTCTCGTGTTAGCCATGTGCGCCGGACACCCAAGTTTGCTCTCCAGACGATGGTCGTACCTCGTTGAGGTCCTTGCCCTCGAGCTCGGAAATGAGCTTGTCAAGGCGCTCGGAGTCGGCCTCAATGCCAACGGACTCAAGGACGGCCTTGACATCAGCGGCAGAGGGGGCGGTGTTGCCACCGAGGGTGAGGAGGAGGTAAGCGGCCAAGTGCTTCATTTTGTCTGTCTTGAAGGTTGCGTTGTTAGACGGAAATCCTACGGCTGTGGAAGGCTGGACCAAAAACTTACTGAGCTGGAGAACCAGAGATGTCAATCAAGTTTAACCGCTGAGTTGTGGCGGAGAAAGACTCTTCTTAGGTTCTTGGGGGTGGAAGTTCACTGTTTCGGAAAGAAGTTCGCGGACGGGACCCGATCACGGATTATTTTTACAATTTCGTTCCTGTGAAGCCCCGCAATTTTGCGCCCCACGAAAGTCCACAAGCCTCAAATCACCTGACCAATCCACTCGACTTAGGGCAGATCCCGTGCGTTCTCCAAGCTCCTTTCCGTTGCCTGCCGGCCGCTTGCGATTACATAAAAGGTTTGCTCATTCATAAGGCCTTGGCGCTCTTGGTACAAAGCATAACTTTTCGGTGAAGTTCGACTTGGCACGACTGCTAGGTCTGGACCTTTGACTTTCACCTCGGAGACCGCGATTCACCGCTCCGACCAGGAGTGACTGGGTGGGTCGTTCACTACGTTGACCATCCTGGCTCTCTGTCTTTGCCCAGCAAAAGTTGTGAAACTAAGTCCCCGATCACGCAGGATTCTTTGTTCTTCCTTCGCCAACAACCCATCTTCCGCCCAGTTCTCACTCTCGTTTTCGGCACTTTTGCGCGCCTGGTGACCTCGCACACTCGCGCTCATTCTTCGCCGTCCTTTTTGCCAAAGTATTCGAGCCTGCCCCACTGTGCATCTGCATTGTAAGCGGAAGGCGATCTGTGACGAACACATATAAAAACCTGCCACCTACTTCTCCCTCCTCTTGTTCGATGCCTGAACAACTCTCTGTTTTTTGAACGCAGGAGAAGGATAAGAAAAGCTGGTACGAAGCAGGTTATTCCACCGGTACAACCGCAGCCATGCCGGTAAGTTGCCGTTCTTTTAGTTGCGCTTGCCCCCAAAGGCTGGCTGACACGTTTGCAGATTTCAGATTTGCTCGCATCGATAACGGGCGAAAAGCCATCGTCATCATCGACCTCTACGAAAGATGTCCCAGCAGCATCTAAACGGAAGGCGGACGATGACCTTCGAGGTTCTGCGCCAAAGGCCCCGCGTACCGAGCCCGCGACAAATGGAAGTGCCCGGCCGAATGGAAACGTAACGAAACCTTCTACAGCGCGCCCCGCCGAGCGACCGACGGAGCGCCCCACAGGAAATGCGAACCCAACACGTCCCGCAGAAAAGACAACTGGCTACACCGGCACCGCGCAACCACGTTCGTCGACGAAACCAACGGCTCTGGTGTCATCCAAGACCACATCGACACAGTCAAGGGTGGGAGGAACAAGCTCGAATGGAAACAAGGCTCCACTCTCGCGACCGCTCGTCAGCCGACCCGCCCCTAGCGCTCCTGTCGCCGGCTCTGGACCTCCGAAGAAACGTTCGTATGCAGAGATCATGGCAAGGGCCCAGGCCAATCAGCCTATGCTGTCAGCCGTTGGGAAAATTCAGCACAAGAAGGTGGAGAAGCAGTTGACAATGAAGGAACGCAAGGAACTGAAGGCCGAGGAAGCGAAGAAGGGCAAGAAGGATGCAAGGCCACCGACTACCGGGAGGAGCGGTGTGACAGCTGGGCCAACCCGCAATGGCACGAACGGCACGACTGTGAACCGTCAGCGGAGTACCACCCCCTCAGCCCCGGCTGGCGCCAAGTCCAAGGCAAGCCAAAATCCCGTCGAGGAGAAGAAGGTGAAGAAGGCCGCTCTAGCGACGACTGGTTACCAAGGCACGGCACGTCCTCGCCCAGGGGCCACCACCACAAAGCCAGGTGCATCCACCTCTGCAGGCGCAAGTAGGGGCCGTGGGATGTCCGGTTATGGCGCCTCATTTTCACGTCCCCGGAGACGCGAAGAGGAGGATGAAGAGTTGGACGACTTTATCGAGTATGACGAAGATGAGGACGATGGCTACGGCTACGGCCGTCGCGGTGGCTACGAGTCACTGGAAGAGGATGACTCAGACATGGAGGCAGGATTGTCCGACATCGACGCCGAGGAACGCCGGGCAGAGATGGCGGCTCGCAAAGAAGACATGGAGCAGGAGGCGTTGGAGAAGAAGTTGAAGCGCGAGAAGGAGGAAAGAAAGCGGGCGGCACTTGCAAAACTCAAGTCCAGAGCCGGAGACCGCTGATGTGTCATGGTTGCGTGGCATGTCCCCCTCTTTGTTTTACCTCTGAATTGGGAAGGTTTCGGCGCATCGAGATGATTTCAAGGCAGAATTGCGTTTTCTGGAGACGGTTTTGCAATGGCGTTGGCTGGAAGACAGGACGGACGCCCAGAAACATTTTGCATCAGCGTCTGGAGTTTTATCATTTTGCGCGGATTCCGATTTCATTGGCGGGCGTTGGCTGGCAATAGAGCCCGTCGGACGGATTATAGTATAGGTTGTCATGACACGGTGTAGCGTATCTAGATATCTGAATACCCCAAGCATACGTTTTGGGTTTTACCTTTCCGTTGTTGACATACCTACTGTCCTCGTTGAAGCGGTTTATGTGAGCTACACGATTAGCCCCCCTTGGTGATGACCTAGTTGCAGGAGCCATTCTACGAATGGTAAAGTGATCTGATAGCTACACAGGAGTTGTCCACTGGCCTTCCATCAAGGTTCTCGTCCTCAACGGGCGGCTCTGACTGCCGCGGTGCACTTCAGTGCCCTGCAGCTGGCTGGCACCTTGTGATCCGAACTCCACGTTTTGGACATGGCCTGGATCTGTCAAGGAAATACCAGCCAATGACGAGTCTTGAAAATGCCCCACTACAGTCCACCACCTTATTTGTTTCCACCACTGGAGGAGCCGCCCGATAAGGAAAGCTAGCCTTGATGTTTTTTTTATCGGCTTCGAGAGACGTCCGTCCAGCAGGCATTCGCATACTGAAGCATACACCCAAACCGCACCGTCATTCTCGTCGCCCTTCGTCGCCCTACAACATCTAAAAGCCAGATTGCGTCGCCACATATCTCAAATTCCAAGACCCTCAAGGGGCCTAAACCACCAATATGGTACGGATATTTCTTGTCCTCGAAGCGCCCTTCACATCCCACAGCCATTCTCCTCAACATCCATGACCCCTTCCGAATACTTAGGACCAGACCATGCTGACCGACGTTTGCCCCAATACAGCCTCAGAACGAATATATCGGTATAGTTCCCTCCAGACCCGATCCCGATCGCCATCGTCCTCTTCCCAATCCCTAACCGATCATTTCGTTTTGCAGAACGCGCCCAGAAGCTTCACGGTAAGCGTCTGGACACCGAGGAGCGCGCACGCAAGAAGGCTGCCCGTGAGGGTCACAAGCAGAGCGAGAATGCACAGAACTTGCGCGGCCTGAGGGCCAAGCTCTTCGCCAAGGAGCGTCATGCCCAGAAGATCCAGATGCGCAAGGCCATCAAGCAGCACGAGGAGCGCAACGTCAAGGGCGCCCCCGAGGAGAAGGATCCTTCGAACCCCGTTCCCGCTTACCTGCTCGACCGTTCGAACCCCACGAGTGCGAAGGCTTTGAGGTACGTCATTTGAAAAGGAGGACACATAAGAAGCGAACGGCCAGGGCCAAGGCGGAGGCGGAGGCGGAGGCGATGGCTGTGGTCATGGAAGATTGGAGAGGGTCACATATGACGACGAGAGACTGACCGTTTTCTCTGTGCAGTTCCCAGATTAAGAGCAAGCGTGCCGAGAAGGCCGCTCGTTTCTCGGTCCCCATTCCCAAGGTCAAGGGTATCAGCGAAGAGGAGCTTTTCAAGGTCGTCAAGACGGGCAAGAAGGTGCACAAGAAGGGCTGGAAGCGCGTCGTCACCAAGCCAACATTCGTCGGACCCGATTTCACCAGACGCCCAGTCAAGTACGAACGCTTCATCCGGCCCATGGGTCTCCGTTACAAGAAGGCCAACGTCACCCACCCTACCCTCAACGTCACGGTCCAGCTCCCCATTCTCGGCGTCAAGAAGAACCCCAGCAACCCCCTTTATACCCAGCTTGGTGTTCTGTCCAAGGGTACCATCATCGAGGTCAACGTTTCCGATCTCGGTATGGTTACCGCGTCGGGCAAGATTGCCTGGGGTCGTTATGCTCAGATCACCAACAACCCTGAGGTATGCTTAACCCAACGTTCCATTGAACTTCGCATGGACGAAATGCTAATCCTCAATTCCCAACAGAACGACGGCTGCCTGAACGCTGTGCTCCTGGTTTAAGGGCAAAAACGAGCGAGAGTGATGGTTTGGTTTGTCTAATTATATGTCTTGTCTCTTGGGCGGTAACTGTAAAGGGATTGCCTTAAATCTGATTTTGCATCTGGGACAGGCGTCTGGTGTTTGAAAGAGGATTTACACCCACGGCCGCGCAAAATATCTGGGTTCAGTTAGGTATTAGTGGTTAAGATACACACACAATCTGCGGTAGAACATATACCCTCTGATCATCCGTTTTGGTCTAGTCGTCTCACCTAACTGCTTGAAAGGGCCGGTTTACAAACCGTAGGCAAGTTGCTCGGTAGTTGCCTTGTAAACATTGATCCCATTGCGCATAGCAGCACCAGATCATGAAAGTGTTAGCTCACCTGTAGACTGTTTCTGCTTTGTATGCCGCCGCGTTTGAGTTTGAGTTGACTTCAGAGATTCCTGAAATTCTGCGGCGAACAACCAGCTCCCAAATGGCTACAGGCCACTTGGAACCATCAATCTTTGAGATGCTACGGTTAAAGATTGCGATTCGATTCCAGGTGGAACATGGCAAGGAATATACGAGAAGCAAGAGCAACACTTTAACATGTATACCGACTGAGAGCAATCAGTATGTGTCTATGTTATGTACAGGGTTCAGAGCAATTTCAAGCAACATCTCTCACGAGTCGAAACTAAGCTCGAGAACCAAGCTCGAGAATCAAGAAGTCTTTCCCATTCAGATGCCTGGATAACTTGGCTGCTCTTCAAGCTCTCCTGTCATCGCTCCACTGTCTGCCGAAAGTTTGATCTCATCTCAACCAAGAGCTCCTTGAAGCGATACAAAGAGGTGATTTGCCCATCTCCCTGGAGTTCAGCTTTAACGGCCCTGGGAAAGCGAAGGAACCGGTAGGATACATCGCGGTCACTCTGACCTTTGAAGCTGAAATCTAACAGAGAATGTACAGATCACCTGTTCAAATGGACCAAGCTAAGGTAATCAACCAAAGTCTAAAAGAATGGAACCTGGGATTTTGTGGAACAACCAGTCATGATGCGGAGGAACTGTTCTTCGGAGAGACTTTGGACTCGTCAGCTAAGTGTTAATGGATATCACACTGCGTCAATCAGTGGCCTACCAGAGATTGTAAAGTATTGAAGCTGGATCTTGTCAACAGTGGCTGAAATTACATTTTGTTCCAGGTCCAGACCGACATCGTGGACCTCGCTGATAAAGGAGGCAAGAAGAACGCGTAAGTGGGCAAGAAGCCCGTTAGTCATGAGAAGAGGACTGAAATCCGAGAGCAAAAAATCAGTTTTCATGTGTTGAAGAGTTCCACGACTTGGTCTTTTCATTGAGACCCAGAGGATTTGAACTCGTAAAGCGGAGTTCCCAAAGCTTTGGTACACCTCATCACCGATACGTCATGATTCGGTCGTTCATCCGTAACTTGTACCAAGAGAGTTATACTTCCAATCGAGCTCTTCGCGAAGTGCTTGGTTGCTTTGGCAGTGGAATTGTTTACACCGAGAACACGGCTTTCCCATCAAGCTTGCTGGACATCAACATACACCTCGTCTCATTTCCTAGGTAAGGTGCATCGTTGTGAAAGATACCACCCAAGAAAGAAAGTCTTCATTCGCCGAACCACTGCCACCATCGAACTTGAAGATCTACAGGAAATCAGCAACCTACCACGCCTCATCTCACCCACAATGTGCCACAAAGCAGCATGTCCCGTCTGCCGTAAGTTGACTTGCCGTCCTATCACTTGAGTTCCATCCCTTCCATCACTCCCGAGCCATCCGCTCCCTGAATAAACCTTTGTTTGTTGCTTAGTTGGATTGCAAACTCTCCAACCAACCAACCAACCGACTAACACAACAAACTTCTACTCCCACACCCTCCCCTTCTCCCTCTTACCACTTGGGCATCAATCCCGCTTACCTACCTATACATGTACCCATCTTCACTGAGTCACTCACCGACTCACATTAACTAATCTTCCTCTCTGCCGACTCTGCTGACTTGGCTGTTGTTGAACATCTTGTAGACGGCGTCACCTGGATAGGCTGCGGCAACCACGTCCCCAAAATAATGGACGGCGTGCCGAAAGACGAGTGGTGCAAGTGCGAGCCCAAGATCGAGAAGGAAGGGCATCAGTATCCGCCTAAGGGATCGGTGACGGGGGTGTGTATTGTTTCTTGATCTGATTCTTTATGGTGTTTGGTTTTGGTTTTGGTTTGGTTTGTGAGGTTTGCAAAAAACCTTCACAGTTTGCAGTTTGGTGTCTCCAAGACTTGTTTTGGTGTGGTTTGTGGTGGTTTGTTTGTCACTGTTGGTGTTGGTAGATGGGATTTTTTTTTGGAAAGAATCATGGCTGACTTGGGTTGTTCGTTGTTTAGGACTTGTTATAGAGTTTTAAGGCAGGGGCTTGAACTGAAGTAAGAGAAGGATGTGGTCTTGAGTCTTGAGAGATACTTGCTAAGACCCGGATGAACAGTCAGGCTGAAGAACTTGGGACATTGGAGTACTTCCTATGACCATTGTATCCGACGTGGACAACACAAGACACGATTGGGCGACCCAAGAGATATAACTGCTGGCGGAACATAAGGCACAGAAGAGCTTTGAACTCGGTCCTACCAGGCCCGACACCCTGGAGCTGATGGCCCCTTCGCGTAAAGTGAACGATATATAGTTATTGTTGGGTTGGATGTCCATGCCGAATGCGTCCTTTCCGGATATCATCGACCCTGTCTCGTTAGACTTTAACCTGAGACTGAGGTACAATAAAGCCTTTACATGTACACATATTGCCGTCAATGAAATGAAGTTGGAAGTTGGAATATTGAAATCGAAGCTTGGAAGAGACCATGGAAGAGACCCCGAATGTCAGACGCAGGGGGAAGCGGGACCGACGGATGCACGGAAATGGGACTCATCGATTTTCAAATCGACCCAAGAACGAGGTGGCTGTGCAAGTCAAAACGATCCGAATGTCTGGCTGGTTGGCTGGATAACAAATGTTTTTTTCCGATGGATGGCTGAATGATAACGGGATCTCCATCCCCTCGTCAGCGTCAGCTGCCCGTCAGCAAAGTCGAACATTTGGAAACATGGGCGACATGGTAAGCCCCAGAACCTGGCAGCAAATCTCCGCGTCGTCAGATGTTGCCGCAACGTGGCACTGTCCGTTCTGGAGTTCTGGACCCGCGATCTTCAATGCGACAATCCGCTGGCATCATGACGAGGTGGTGGATTGGGAGAATGGAGCAAGCAGTGCTTCCAAAATCGAATGTGAAATGGAAGACATCGAGGACAGCGCGGCAATGTTCCTTGGAGATCCGTTCCAGGGGAATGGGGTCTGGCACGCCATGGATCACTAAGCGGAAGGTCTCCGTTTCATTTATGCAAGTTTTGTACGATTACGATACCGTTATGTCGACGACGTACCATTGTTATGCACGAGATGATGGAACTTGGAATTGTACCTGACGCTATGCCGCGTAATGTAATGTACTGTACGTCGACTACTCCATTTTACCCATAAACCACCTGGCAGCTGACTATATGTTCCCTTGTGAAGCATTGATCGCTTTGAAAACCTTCATTTCAGAGGTCCTACTTGTCGTGATCCCGCAACGATTACCTTTCTGTGACGATGATACCCTGCAGAGCTACGGGGCAAGCCAACTGGGCTCGTGCATTAGAAAGGTGACTTGTGCAATACCTACTGTTTAAGGCATTCGCTCGAGGATTGACCGCCCCTTTGACATTTCAGTTTCATTTTGTTTCTGCGGACAATATTTGGGTGTTGATGCTAAAGTTAGTGAATGTTCTCGGCTTGCCGGCATCCCCCCGGTTCCTTTTATCTCTGACGTAAACCACACGGCTGGGGAAAGGGAGGCTCCTCAGCCCAGCCCCTCAGACCTTTGCTCCTCCCCGCCGCGGCGGTTTGGGAATGGCAACACCGACTGCCAGCCGACGGGGTCGGGGTGTCGGCGACGGAGACAAGTGGAAAATCTAGAGGTAGGGTTGGCCTGGCCATCCTCAACAGGCGGGCAGCCAGGCACATGAAACGGATCTCGGCAAAGCTAAGCCCCCACTCTTTCGTCAAAATAAGCTCTTGGCGCCCCGCAGCCCCCAAGTAGTGTCCGTTCCTAGTCGCCAGCACGATGATGCTCGCGTGCCAAGGTTGTCCCTACCTTATCAGGCTTCGTCCGCTCGCTCGAGAATCGAAAGTTCGATAGAACAGCGTTCTTGCGGCTTCGATCCAGAGATTCTTTGTCTATATCACCAAAGTTCAACAACTAAAGGTTGATGGCAGGTGGCTGTCCAGTCTTTTTATCAATCATCATCCGAGTTTGCAAAGCTGGGCATGCATACCTGTAGGCAGCGTGAGGCATTGCTCTTTATATGCATGAAAATCGCAACAGCTGATTGGTTGGCTTGGTTACTTATAGATTGCATCCTCGAAGTATCCGCATGGTTGCGGTAAGGAGAGGAATGCTTCAAAATTCTGTCGGAGGACGTTCTTGTGCATCTTGTGCCTCAAAACTGTGCTCATTCCGACAAAAGCAAGCGAAGAGCTCCCGGAAATGGGATGACGACGCCCACGAGTGGACACCGACCTCTTGGCCTCACACGGGCAGAAAGAGAGTCCGATCTTTTCTTGGCCTTCCCCATCGCCAAGAGGCCTCCACAACTGTATTGTCGCAAATTCCCAACACGCGTCTTCCACTCTGTTGTATTTTCACAAAATTGGCCGTTTCTGTCTGGTCCGTTTCCCCTAACACCGGTGAAGCATCTCGCCGAAAGAAGGGGGCTTTGTGCCTTGGCAGCCCTTTGTGCAGACTTGCAAACACCGACTTGGCCGACGCAATTGGATGCACTTGTTGAGAATGTGACACCTGCCCATAGTCGCAGGGCAACGGCTACCCGACGGGGTTAGGTAAATGTCCGGGCGCCGCTTGACTGTGGGGACCCGGACGAGTTTGGCGCCTCTGCCCCGAATCTTTCAGATATCGGGGCATTCTCTCCCACCTCGCCGTGCACCGTCACACTACCAATTCCCAAGATTGGACTAGATCCGCGTATTGTTAGCATCTCCCCCTTGAAAAAATACCCCTTGTCCTCCGCGCGCCCACCTTTCCACCTTTCCATCCAGAATCGAATCCAGCGCCTCCATTCGCTCCACCGTCCACTCCCTCCTGCCGATGCCTGTTGGGGGCATCGCAAGCGCCAAGGCTGTAAGCGGGATCATCGACACCACCCGCTGGGTCTTCTGATGCAGTGAATGATCCATAGCAGCACCTCCCCCCCCCGTTTGGTGGATTTTCCTTGCTCCCACCAAGCACCAAGATCGATAGTAGTAGGCTGGAATTGCCCGCCCTTTATAACGAGCCCATCTCCAGTAAAACTTTTCCCTTTGGCCTACCTTCCAACTTTTGCGCTTTTCATTGCCCTTTTTCGCTGTTGGTTGTTCTTGTTGCTGTCGCTGTCGCCTTGCTTGCCCCGTGCACTTGGCTGTCAACTGTTAATCACAGCGCAATCTACTGCACCCACCAGCACCCACGATCGCGGCTTCTATACCGCCTTTGTCGCCAACCACGCCAACAACACCGCGAGATCCCCCCTTCTTTTGCCCGTGGTTCCTGGATTGGTAGAGTTCGCTATCGTGGTCGCGCCAGTTGGATCCGAGGAAACTCACAGCCTTAGACATCCGTCTTCTATTTTCGGGCCGTCAAGCAGTCCTACCGTTCAGCCTTATACCTATTACCTAATTCTCCACTCCGAGGCCCGCCCGAACCGAACGAACGAATGGCGATCGGAGCCATATTGGAGCCCGGCATTGTCGTGGGTCTCCTCGCCGGTGGTACCCTCGTCAACCGCAACACTACCTACACAAGCTCAACTGCCTCGAGCCGGAGAGCTTCATGGCACCCGCTCGATCAGACCGACCCCGAAGCGCAACCATCGGCATCGCTTCTGAACGACGAGCATAATTTCGAAGGAGGAAGGAAAGCCAAGGTCGACGAGGATGAGTACGCCGGTGATAGCAGGAGGCCGTGGAGTCCGTCGCGGTCCAGTTCGTCGTCAACGGTGGTAGAGAACCAGGCTGCCGAAAAGAGTCTCCCATATGGAAAGAGGTTCCGCACTTTGAAGTTTATGGGCTGGGAACGTGAGGTCGTCACGCCGGACACCGAGATTCATCGCGACCGATTACTGAGCCGCGTCCTGCGCAAGTTCCCCTTCCTCGTCGAGGTGTGGTACTGGGCTCTGATCTACTGGGTATGCAACTCCAACACTCCATGCTGTCGCGTTTGTCGCGTCGCATCACGTCCCCTGCATACGAGTCGAAACTAATGGCGCCATGACAGGTCTACCAACTTGGACGAGCCTTTACAGCTGTAACTCTCAAGGCCAGCACAGTCGACGCTGCGCGCGAGCATGCCCTTCAAATTATTCATATGGAGCAGCGCCTGCGCATCTTTGTTGAGCCCATTTTCCAGGGCTGGTTCCTTGGACACCCGACAATCCTCAAGTGGACGAACCGAACCTACTCCTTCATCCACATTCCCGGCACCATTCTCTTCCTCATCGTCCTCTTCTACGTCACCACCACTCGCCCTCGGGCCCGCATCCACGAGAACCACGGTGGAGGTGCTCTTGTCCGCGACTGGCGCAACTTCGTCAACCACTTCGGCCCGGATGTGTACGAGCGCCGGAGACGTACCATGGCCATGTGCAACCTTTTGGCCTTTATCGTGTTTACCTTCTGGCCCTGCATGCCGCCCAGACTCCTCAGCGACCCCACCTACAACGGCGAGGACGCGAAGGAGGCCAAGTCGTACGGATTTGTCGATACCGTGCACGGAAAGGACGGTGATAGCAGTGTCTGGACTACCAACAAATTCTGCAACCAATACGGTATGTTTGATCTTTACCCATAAATCACAATGAAACTGCTCGTTCTAACTCTCTTGTCTTTAGCTGCCATGCCCTCCCTGCACTTCGGATACTCTTTCCTCGTCGGCCTCACTATTGCCACCGTTCCCCTCAGGAGACAAGGCCGCTTCGGCTGGAAGAGACTCGTCGCCATTTTCACCGGCATGATTTACCCTGGCATCATTCTTACGGCCATTGTCGCGACTGCCAACCACTTCATTCTGGATGCGGTAGCCGGAGCTTGCGCTTGCTTGATCGCCTGGAAGTTCAACCACGTACTTCTCAACCTCCTCCCCATTGAGGACTGGTTCCTGCACTTCCTCAGGATGCACAAGCCCAACTAAATAAGCGATCAGTCCCAATGTCTCGAAGGGCGATACGAGACGGTTGACGTCATGGTTGTGCTTATTTCAGCACGGTTCGAAGTTTTGTGGAACAAGGAGCCCACAGGGCAACGCCAACAACCACAACAGAACAACGAACAACAACATTTTGTGTACAGCGGTGATATGTAATCTTTTAACGAATGGTCTCAAAGCGAACGAACGGGTTGGGTTGAAATATGGGTTTATAAGGGTACTCTCTCGTTACATATGGCCGGGATGTCGGAAATGAATCTTAAGAAGAGGAAGGCCTACGAGCACGAGCACAAGCACACACACAACACCGAAGAGATGGGGAGGCGTTTCCCCCTTTTCTCTCGTTACCGGGTTTCATCATATTCCCCAATTCTTACTGCATGTAATACCAGTACACTCACGGATCATGATACCCTCTCTTGCTTTTTATCCTGGAGGGGATTCTAGGTACATAAACTTAATTTGAATTTTTCGAACGGCCACAAACAACTGCCGTCCCCCACATCGTTTTAATCATCTTCTATGACTATGTACCTTGACTGCCCCTTTTCACCACCCTCAACACCATCATCATCTGCCTCTCGAGGTTCACCCTTAACCCATCGAAACCAAACCTCCACATAGTCGCGATACCCTCGGAGGTGCATCATATGCAAATACCCATCCAACTCCTCGTCCGTCCTTCTCCTGTCGAGCAAGTTAACCGGCAGTGTCACCGCCGGGTTATGCTCCTGAGCAGAGGCAGCCTTCTCCCACTTAATCTGCACCTTCTCGAGATAAACCTGCCAACCTTCGGCCACAGCAGTGTAGTACGCTTCGTCATCACCTTCCGCGCCCTCCTCCAAGAAGTCGACCACACGACCACCACCACCACCACCACCACCACCGGCGGTGACATCGTCCCCCTCCTCCCAATAATACTTTAACACCTGCCTCCTGATTCCCTCCCTCAGCCCCCGGTGGAAAGCCTTTACCTTCCGTGAAGAAACCGTCAAAACTACTTCGACGGAGAGAGGGAAAACAGGGCCATGGTCGTTGTCGTTGTCGCCGTGGGACTGGGTCTTGGTCTTGGTCTTGGTCTTGGTCTTGGCTGGGGTTAAAAGGACTAAAGGTCGCACAGAAGGGGGTGGGGAGACCTCGACTGATGGGAGAACTTGAGGAGGAGGTTGTTCGGCTTCGGGTTTGTTGACGACGACGGGAGGAGGGAATCGGACCGGGCTCTTTTTTCCCTTTTATGACTCTTTTGGTTTTGTTGGGTCTTGTTGAGCGGTTGGGGGTTTGGGTCTTGGTTGTGGAGGTGGTGGTAATACGGCCTCCTTCTTGAGGAAAGCGTGATAAGTAAGAAGAAGCAGATAGAGTACCTGAAGTCCGAGCTGGAGCTGCAGAAGAAGACGAAGGACCGGGACAGGATGAAGGGGCTTCAGGGTTGGTGGTGGTGGTGGTGGTGGTGGTATGGTCGACTTCTTGGAGGAGGGCGCGGAAGGTGATGCCGTCTGTTTCGGACCAGGGGAGGTTGAGGTCTGGTAGGGGCTTCTTGGGCGGAGGGGGTTTGAGCATTGTTGCCATTTTGGTTGGGTTGGCGCCTAACTGTGTGTGAACTGGCGGTGGTGATGTTTACTTGTGGTTGTCAAGGGGTCACGGAGACGACTTATACAAATCTACAGATTCGTCTACAGATCCGTCTTCTACTTGGACGCTATCTTGTCTTTTTATACGACCTTCAAACATCACCACTCCCTGAGTGTCACCAAACTGAATGTACAACTCGATACTGGTTTGTTTGTTAGTTTGGTTCTTCGATCATGAGTTGAACAGCAGAGTTTTGGAGTTCTCATTGGCCTTTGAAGAGAGGAACTGTCCTCCGTTTGAAGCGATATGGGATAATGGTAAGGGCTTAGGACGCTACAGAAACCTTTTATAGGTGCCCTATTATGCCTCTCTCCGTTTCCCTCAAGGCCTTTAAAATTGGAAGATATCGGTTTCACGGTATTCACCCGATAGAAAGCCGAACGCTTACCTATATCCAGTAAAGCTTTGGCTCTTTTGTACCACACTAACAAACAAACCAGGGCTGGATTGTATAAAGGCTTTCAGATTGTCGACAATCCAGCAGCTTGAACTGTTCCCTTGCAAATTACCAAGAGGATTGGCTGCCGAATGTCTGAAGTTGGCATGACAAAGGTCATAAAGGCAGACGGCGATACCGATAAAGCATACCTGCTTAACTGCTTTCCCTCTCACGCACAAGCAAGTTGAACATGGCAAAGACGACATGTTATTTGTTCCGGCGGCTTGGAGTCTGCTCTGAAAATCAAGCGACGTTTCTACTGATGTTTTTGTGTTTCGGCAGAGGCCAGAGTTGAAAGCATGGCAGTGCGTAGGAGGGAGCCTATAGAACACACGCGTTCTGCACTGCCTAGCTCATTGATAAAGCGGAGTATTTCCCGTCTAAGCCATGCCTAGCAGCTGTCGCTTTCTGCCGGCGGCAATTGCTGATTGCGTGATTGGTAGAATATGTTACTGGCCAAGTGCATGGCAGCTGGGCAAATACATGCCAAGAAAACCTAGGCACTTCATCGCCTCTTCCTTGTTGAACTTCAACTTCAACCATCCAACCGACGGATCACCGAAGGAACGATGGCAATCATTTGAGTCACCGTCACGCAGAAAATGTCTGAAGGAAACGGGTATATAATGACCGAGACTGACGTCCAGTCTCTACTTCTTTCTAGTCAAACTCTCCCAACTCCTCATCTTTTCTTGCTGCTATCATCCTTCCCTCCCTAGTTGATCCCCTCCACAACACGGCATCAAAGACCTCCCCAAACAACGATACCCCATACAATCACTTCAACACCTACCCCATCACACCATGCCTTTTGGCTCAAGAGGACCTGGAATGTATGATAATGCTAGCCATGGCCATGTTACTGGTCTTTACTACACCGAAGCCGTCAATGAATGGCATCTCCAACGACACTATCTCCCCCAACTTGAACTCTCCGTCTACACACACATTGTAGGCTCGTCAAGCAGAACCACTCTGACGCAGACATTTGTCAACCCTTCTGCTGAAAAGAGCATCCCAGAGCTGAGGTACACATTCCCGCTGTATGATGGCGTCTCCGTCGTTGGTTTCGTCTGCACCATCAACGAAGACCGTGTGATTCGCGGAGTCGTCAAGGAGCGTTCCGAGGCTCGGAAAGAGTACCAAGAAGCCGTCGACAGGGGCGAAACCGCCGGCCTGCTGGAACAGCTTCCCAATGCCAGTGATGTCTTCACCACCACCGTCGGCAACGTCCCTGCTGGTGCTTTTCTCAAGGTGGAGATCACTTATCTGGGCGAGCTGAAGAATGATGCCGGGGTGGATGGAATCCGGTACACCATTCCAACTTCTGTTGCTCCTCGCTACGGTGAT
Source organism: Neurospora tetraspora (assembly GCF_033439725.1). Taxonomy (NCBI): domain Eukaryota; kingdom Fungi; phylum Ascomycota; class Sordariomycetes; order Sordariales; family Sordariaceae; genus Neurospora; species Neurospora tetraspora. The sequence goes on from NW_026944383.1 coordinate 6,315,876, forward strand.
TTCCCTGGTACCCTTCTCGATGCTCCCCAAGCCGTTACCAAGTCTGGTATCCAGATCACCGTCGATGTTGAGACGCCGAATGGCTCAAACATCAAGAGCATCCAGTCTCCGTCCCATCCCATCTCTGTCACCATCGGTAACACCTCCTCTGGAGCAGCTGCCGGCACTGATATGTCATTGCAGAAAGTCTCCGCTACCTTGGCCCTTGGCACCGCAGAGCTTGCTCAGGACTTCATTTTGCAAGTGGTTGCCACCAACACAGGCAATCCGATTGCCCTGCTGGAGACACACCCTAATATTTCCCAGCAGCGGGCCTTGATGGCGACACTGGTGCCAAAGTTCAATCTCCCCTCATCGCGCCCCGAGATCGTCTTTGTCTGTGACCGCTCTGGCTCTATGAGCGGTACTAGAATCGAAGGCCTCAAGTCTGCTCTTCGAGTTTTCCTAAAGTCCATCCCCGTGGGCGCCAAGTTCAACATTTGTTCATTCGGTTCCACTCACGAGTTCCTGTTCAGAGATGGCTCTCGGTCATATGACCAGGAGAGTCTCAGACTAGCAATGGAGTACGTAAATTGGATGTCTGCCGATTTTGGAGGCACCGAGATGTATCAACCACTCGAAGCTGCGTTCGAGCAGCGCTACAAAGATATGGACCTGGAAGTCTTCTTGCTCACTGACGGCGAGATCTGGGATCAGGAACGGTTGTTCACCATGATCAACGAGAAGGTTTCTAAGTCCCAGGGCGCAATCCGCTTGTTTACCTTGGGAATTGGCAATGATGTCAGCCATGCTCTCATCGAAGGCGTCGCTCGTGCTGGCAACGGGTTTGCCCAGTCCGTCACCGACGATGAAAAGATGAACGCCAAGGTAGTCAGGATGCTCAAGGCGGGTCTGACGCCTCACGTCAAGGACTACACCTTGGAGATCAAGTACGACAAGGACTCTGACGCCGGAGCGAAGACAATCGACGAGGAAATGGACGATTTTGAAATCGTTGAAAAGGTCACCGACTCTTTGGCCATCCGTCTCGCCGAGGACAAGACTTCTGACGGCGCGGCCAAGCCAACCGAGCCCGTCAAGCCAATTTCCCTCTTTGACACCTCAGCCGATCTCGACATCGAGATGCCTGATGCTGATGCCGACACATCTTCTGGAGGGAAGTTCTCGCACGTTCCCTCAGTCCCCGAACCCAAGATCCTCCAAGCGCCTTTCACCATCCCCCCGCTCTACCCTTTCATCAGGACCACCGTGTACCTTCTGTTCTCCCCCGGTACGACACAGAAAATACCCAGATCAGTCGTCCTCCGCGCCACCTCCGCCCACGGGCCCCTCGAGCTTGAGATCCCAGTTGCCGTGCTGGAGGAGAAGGGCCAGACGATCCACCAGCTCGCCGCCCGCAAAGCGGTTCAGGAACTGGAAGAGGGTCGCGGGTGGATACACCACGCCAAGGACTCGAATGATCCAGAGCAAAGACTGCTCAAGGACAAGTACGAAGGCCGCTTCTCCGATATGGTGGAGAGAGAGGCCGTCAGGTTGGGAGTCACCTTCCAGGTGGGAAGCAAGTGGTGCAGCTATGTCGCGGTGGAGGAGAAGGACCGGACGGAGCACGAAGTAAATCAACGGGTTTCTGGAACTTCCTCGGACGAGTCTGTTGACCGCCCCGAGTCTTACCGTGTTCAAAAGCGAAGTAGGGCACGAGGCGCCAGTGAGGATTACGTCGAGGAGGCTTTCGTCCTTGAGGCTTTCGATGTCGATTCTTCTTCTCCTGCGACATCTCCTGCCGGAGGAGGCCTCTTTGGTGCTCAGCCAAATGCTGTTTCATATTCTCTGGCATCGGCTCCTGGCTCGGGGCTCTTTGGTAAGGGTAAGTTAGATTCTTCTTATAATTTGCCGGCAACGGCTATGTATCCCCATCCGGCGGATCACCCTTCTTTTCGTATGTTCATGCCTCCTCCTGGACCACTTTGCTGTGCACTTTCTGATGACATTTTTTCTGTTCCACCAAATTATTTGGACTTTGCCACTGTTTCATCTCCGTCTGCTCCTGATTCTAAAGACTTCTTTCCACTTGATTCCTTGGACTCTATTTTTGTTCCATCTACTTCTGATTCTGATTCTGACGATATCGTTCCACCTACAGCAGCACAGATGGTCACAACTACAGCCTTCGGGGCCGCAGCCACATCTCAAGGCTTCGGAGCTGCAACTCGAGCCTTCGGGGCCACTTTCCATAGTGTAGACGATCTAGCAGACGAATCCGCCGAACTCCAGACCGAGACACCACCCCTCGAGCCGCTCGAAGCCCTCGTGAGCCTCCAGCACTTCGACGGCTCCTGGTCTTGGAGTGAGAAATTGCTTGAAGTTTTGGGGCAGTCCGAGTTGACGGAGGAGAAGAAAGTTGAGGAGCGCTATGGAGTGTCGATTCCCAACACAAACATGCTTGCCACGGCTTTGGTGTTGGCGTATTTGGAGGTCAAGTTGGCGGATGAGCGGGAGGAGTGGGATATGTTGGCTGATAAGGCTAGGGAGTGGTTGATGGGTGAACTTGCCAAGAGCTCCGAGAAGGGTCTGTTGTCTGTTGAGGAGTATGTGGAGAAGCTCAAGGAGTCTCTGTAGGGTGGTGGGCAAGAGGTGAGGCTGGCTTGAATTGTATGCTGGATATCAGGGCGGAAAGGATAGTACAGGATAATGCTGTAGATAGTTTCTGAAGGAGCAAGATCAATTGATGTCTTTCACTCCCAACAACCGTTCCCCCCTTGAACATGACGTTAGCCAAGTTAATCAGTCAACCAACCTCCTTAGTAAAGCTTCTCCTTTCCTTTGTCCTTTCGTGGCCCCCTCACGTTCAACAGAGTCCGTAACTACCTACCCCTCACCATTCCTCATCTCAGATCACAGATCAGCGGGAAAAGCGGCAGATCAACAACACTCTTCGTTGATACATACCGGCATCATCTACAATACAACCGACCTTCAATACCTGACCACATGACTACCTCTACATAACCATACACATCTAGATGCCCGTAATCCCCAATGTCCCTTCCCCCCCTCCCCGCTGTATTTCATCGTCGTCATACTGCATACCTATTTGAGAGTTGTGGTCTGGTGGTTACACACATGTGGAGTAGAGCATGCGGGAATGTCTCAGTTGGTTTTCTGGGGAAGGAGTGACTGAGCCACCTGTATTGGACCGTTGAAAAGCGAGACATTCATTCCATTCCTGTAAATCCGACCGACCGGGTTTCCTGAGTGGCCTGCAAAAGTGTATTTGTATCGATGTCCCAAGTTCGCAAGTGGACTGACATGCAAGTAATTTACTTTCCGTCCCCGCCCCCCTTGTATTAAAGTGAGATTTCTGGTCACGCAATCCACTCAGGTGGGTTGGAACAACGGCTGATCTGTATGTATTCTGTTTGGTTGTTTTAGTGATTCAATTCCCGGTTTACAAAGATGTTACATCAACGAATGAACGTGGGAAAGTTAGGGTTGAGTGTAACAACGGACTGTAACCTTAACCTTGTTCACTGTTGTTCACCGTTCGGCAAGGTATGTATGTAAACCAGCTTCTTTTTGTTCCCTCTCCCTCCCAAGGCAGGCTTCCTGCATATACTCTGATGGAAAAACTGGTTGAACGGAGTAGCGATTACAACCTGAAAAGGCACGAGCGGCACACAGCGAGTTTGAAATAACATACATACACAAGTATGTAGAATCTTTGTCCTTGTGTGTCTGTCCCATGACATACATGTATCTGGGTAGGATACTTACAAGTGGGAAGAACGTACTGCAACCACAACAACACCACAGCATCAGCATCAGCATCGAAGCACAACATAAAACTGGGTATCACCATCCACCACAACGTGGGTTAAAGGGTAGTAGTTCGCTTGCTTCCCTTTTTTTATACGAACCTGCGGTTTACCGGTTCTCGGCCGAGCTAGTTCGACTGAGTAAATGATTGACTGCCGTGGTCTTGGAAGTTCTGGAACTGACGTCCCATGATCAGTCATCATTTGTTGAGATGGAATGCTTGGTTTGGTTGTCGTGCTTGGCAATTGAGGAGATGGTGTCGTTCAGTTGCTTCCCCATGAAAGGGAAGACAGCACTTGATCTCGGCAATTGGATAGGTATAGGTAGGTAGGTAGAGATGTTGAAGATCTTTAGATCCAAAGTCTGTGCTCCTCATCATTAATGGTCCGCATGTAAACTAAACCTTGTTGATGGGTGCCCAGACCGGCGATCTCAAAAGAGCTGTTTGGTGACACTGACGTACCTCTACCCTATCTGACCGGCATGAGTCGAGTAACCCGTCGTCCTGTTTGATGCTTCGCCAGTACGTAATGTACCTGGACCAAGACCAACAACATGTGCCATCCCATCTTGTTAAAATAGAGGCGGGGCCCATTGCAAACCGATGCAGGTGGTATCAGGCATATACTTGATCTCCCACAAGTTCTCGAGACTTGAACCTCAAGAACTCACTCCTTCCTACATCCTCCTCAGCATCTCGGCGACCGTCAACGTAGACAGTCACCACACCACATCAAGCCCAAAATGCTACCAACTTCCCTCCTCTCCCTATCCCTCACCCTCCTCACCCTCTTTACTCCCCCCTCCCTCGCATCCGCCATCCGCCAAGGCGCAGCAAACCCGCCCAAAATCCCCAACGGCCCCAACGGAAGCGGAGAAAGCCAGCCTCAGCCCTACGCACCTCAGCCCGCCCTCCTCACCACCGAATGGACCGCCTCCGTGGGCTCGAACCCGTCCAACCACTGGGCCCAGCACCCGCGCCCGCAGCTGAAGCGAGAGGATAAGTGGTGGCAGAGCCTCAACGGAATATGGCGGTATCGGAATCTTCACTTTGCGTCGTCGGCGCGGATGAATGTGGATATTAGCACTCTTATCCCGGAGAGATATGCAACAGGAGGAGGAGGGGATGAAGCTGGTGCTGAAGAAGGGGGAGGACTGCCTCTAGAAGAGAAGGAAACGCTGATCCCGTCGTGTATCGAGAGCGGGTTCAGTGGTTTGGCGGAGACGAACGTGACGGGGATGCTGTTCACGCGGACGCTGGAGTTTCCCGACAATTGGATCAACGAGACTGGGAGAAGGGTGTTGATACACTTCGAAGCAGTCGATTACGAGGCGATGGTCTACGTGAATGACAATAAGCTGGGGCATAATGTGGGCGGGTATTTCCGGTTTACGGTCGATGCGACGAATGCGTTGAAGAAGGGGGAGAAGAACGAGTTGCAGGTTGTGGTTCGGGATCCGACTGATGAGCCGGGCTTTTACACGCCGCATGGGAAGCAGACGAGGACGCCGTCGCATATATTTTACACGCCGTGTACGGGTATTTGGCAGTCTGTTTGGATGGAGAGTGTCCCGGAGGATAACTATGTTAGGGATCTGGACGTTGCGGCTGATATGGAAGGGAAAGGTGAGTGGACTAACCTGTGATGCTTTGGAAGTCTAGGCTAATCAGGCCTCATAGTGACCATGACGGTGCACTCCGGCAGCAACAACACGACTGCGGTGAAGGTTTCTGTTCTTGAAGATGGTACCGAAGTCGCAACCTACAATGCCTCGTCGGACCAAGAGTTCTCCTTCCAAGTCCCCGACCCCAAGCTCTGGTCTCCCGACTCCCCGACGCTATACAACATCAGCGTGACAATGGGCGACGACCAAATCACGAGCTACACCGGTTTCAGGACGATTTCGAAGGGAGCAGTAAACGGAATTCAGCGCCCGCTCTTGAACGGCAAGTTCGTCTTCCAGTTCGGGCCCCTGGACCAAGGATACTGGCCAGATGGAATCTACTTGCCTCCCACCGAGGACGCGATGCTGTACGATCTTGACTTGATCAAAAGCCTGGGGATGAACATGGTTCGGAAACATGTAAGTTGCCGTTGACCACGACAAAGGTTGGAGAGACACTCACCCACTTAACCAGATCAAAGTCGAGCCCCAGCTCTACTACCATGCCTGCGACAAACTCGGCCTCCTCGTCATCCAGGACATGCCCTCCATGCGCCCAGCAGCCATCCAGGCGGCCGACTTTCCCAATCCCACTCAACAAGCCGAATTTGAGCGCCAGCTCAGCGTTATGGTGAACCAGTTCAAGCACCACCCCAGTATCGTGACTTGGGTGATCTACAACGAGGGCTGGGGTCAAATCCGCGACGACGGCAACTACCCCGAATTCCATATCACTGACGCCATCCGCGCGCTTGACCCGACAAGACTGATCGATTCGGTAACTGGCTGGTTCGACCACGGAGCTGGTGATTTCCACGACAACCACCATTATGCCAGCCCTCAGTGCGGTACACCCTGGCATAGCAGTCCCAATACGCCTTATGACCCCAACAGAATCGGCTTCCAAGGTGAATTCGGAGGAGTTGGACACGTTCCGGATTCCAAAAAGTAAGACGCTTTTCCCTTTCTCCCCTTGTGATGATTCCATCACTAACAGACCCGCCCCCGAACACAGCCTCTGGCCCGACCCCGCAGCAGTAGCAACTATTCCCGAAACATACGAGCTCAGTGCCGACCTAGATGCGTACAACTACCGCACCCACGTGCTGCTTGGCGAGTTGCGCGACCAGGTGGAACGATATGCGTGCAGCGGCGCTGTGTATACACAGACGACGGATGTGGAAGGCGAGGTGAACGGCTTGGTAACGTATGACCGTCGCGTGGTGAGGGTTAATGTTACGCAGTGGAAGAGTGATATACAAGCTTTGTACGACACTGCCGAAAAGAGGGCACCATGAAGCCGGGTTAAAGCCTTTGTTTTCTTCACAGTTAGCGAGACAGGGTCGGAATGCTTACAGATTCATAACTTACATACGAACCGGACGCATTTGACAGTTGACCGTCTCTGAGGAGATTGCATAGAGTTATATAATGATCAACATGGAATAGTAACGATCAAGTACAATCACTGACCTCAGAACTTGAGGAGAGAAACTAACTTGCGAACAATGCCGTGTATCGTGGTACACTACATGTGTTAGTGACCTGCATCCATCTGTTAAAACCTAGTTTCAAAACCTGGGGATGATCAATGGACTCCAGGACAAGTTAATCATTCAGGAATTCTGTCGGCACAGTGTCGAGACGTAGCCTCTACCTGTACATGCTAATGCTGTTAAATAATGGCAGATGTGTAGTCGCAGTCTGCTACCAGTCAGTGAAATGCTTCGAGATATAAGCGGGAACAGCAAGGTCTCGAAATCAGGCCGTGAAGTGTCTGGTTGGGGAATTATGATTAGCGATAGGGAAGATATCGTCGACCAAGAAAATACATCAAACGTCCCATATCGGTCTAGTAGCCGTAAGCCCCGCAATCCAGCGGGTTGGGAAAGGAGCGGTGCTGGTAAAATGTGAACAAGAAGCCCCAGCATCGAATATTGTATAAATGTTGTTGTTTGCTGTTGCTCAAGTTCCGTCCCAGTTGCTTCAAGCTGATTATAAAATCATTATTCCTTCTCGTCTTCGAACCCTTCCCGGATGGCCCTCATCTTAATGTCTTCTTCCTCAGTCCTGGGGACCTTGACAATCACGGGCATTGTCATTGCGAGTACCTTTCGGAAAGCCTAAGGTAGATTGAGGTCAGCAAACCATGTGACCTTCGCAAAGCTATCATCGAAGCATACCACAATCGGAGGCAGCCACCAAGCTGCACTGCAATACACCCGGAATGCAGCATCCAGGAATCTCCTCATCAATCGCATCACGGCGTTGGCAAACCAAAACACTGTCTGTTCGACGAAAACATGCATATCTTAGTCAAGGGTTTTTGGGGTTGTCTTTGCCAGATACACCTGGACATACCTCACTGAGCGCTCCCTCAGGCAACTCCCCATCCCACCTATCCTCCACTCTGTCAATCTTGCCATCGCCGTCAACCCAAATTTTGACCAGGCTGTGAATATCCTGCGGCTTGTTGATTGACGGTATGGTATACCTGTTGTGAAGTTTAACCTCGATCGGGTTTCCGGATGAGACGACCTCGTGGGATTGGATTTCAACGGGACCGAGCACTTGCGCAAGAGCGTACCACTGTGCGGCATATCGATTGTACCCCTGTGCTGTGGTGATAGGGTCGATGAAGGTGGCATCGGGGTTCCAGAGGGAGAGGTGCTTGAGGGTGGGTTTTCCTTCGAAGAGCTGGTGTGAAGATACGATAGTTAGCGCCGAAGAGTGGACTTGTGTATACTGCTTAGTTTGGGAGGCAGTCTTACATCTAGAACAGCGCCGACAAGAATCTTGTTGTACGGGGACAAGTCAACACCGGGGGCCTCGATAATCAAGTTGTTGGAGATGCCTAATTGCTTCATGCTGGTAGGGACGGCTCCGATCCCGTTGCGCACTGTGGAGGCAGGCCTGTCCACCATCCTCACCAAATGTATCTTTATTCTGGGTGGTAGTGATCTTGGCTTCGCAACCGGTATACGGGCGTGTCTGGCGGCGCGGAGGACTGGGATCCTCGAGCGAGTTGCTGCAAGTGTCGCTTTCATGATGGAGGAGAGGTCAAATTGATATAAGGTTTAAATACTATGCGAATGGGTCAGCCAAAAGCCCGTCTTCGGAATGATGGTTGCTGCTTGGAAGGCAACGAACGACGAGACCGTGAAGGGATATGAGGCAGTAGAAAAGCATCAAATTTGCCTGTCTCCATCTTGACAAGGAAGGAGAGCACCCAGTGGATATGTTCTCAGGCTATGACCCGTTCCTAACGTCAACTTGTATACTTGGGAAAGACCTCCTTCCGCCCGATCGGAAGGAGGGGCCAACGTCTTGATGCTCTCACTCGATACACTTTTCGTCTTCTCCATCCATCCGTCAATGTGCTCCTGTCATGCCACGGTCTGAGGAGACTTTGCCCTGTACTCGTCGACAATGCTCCTAGCCTCGTCCATTTCATAATCCCCTGGGTAGTCTAATACCGTATCTCCAAATCGGTTCTTGGCCGTCGGATCAGCACCATGCGCGACCAGCGTTCTCAAGACGTCGAGGTACCCGAATCGCATTGCTGTATGGGCCGGTCGGTCGCCCGTAAAGCGATTGGCCATGTTGAAGTATGTGGCCTTGTTCTCTTGTGAGCCCAGTAGGACTGCCAATGTCTCGATGGAAGCTGACACGGAAATGTTCCATTAGTCTCTAGCATGACGAGAAATGAAGGCTTGATGAATGCTGTCCCTTACACCTTTGTCCCAATTGGGCTGCAATATGCGCCGCCGTTCTTTGGAAGTCGTCCTTGCACGAGATCAAGACTTCCCCTTCGGTCACCTTTTCCCGCTGAGCAAGAGTCTTGACGGCAACGGAAAGTCCAGCAAGATCGCCCTGCCCCGCGCGCACAGAAATCGAGTGGGACTCTTGAGGTGTAATGAACATTGTGGGCAAGAAAGAACGTCCTATGGGTTGGCTGGCAGTTGGCAGTTGAGGTGTGACTGTTCTACAAAAAAGAGTAAGAACGAGCGGGACAATGACAATGTTCAAACCTCTCTTGGCGAGACAAAGCAAAACTGAACAGGAAAGAGCGAGCCTTCAGAAATATCATGGTGAAAAGCAGTCAGGAACGACAGTCGTCGATCGTCATATTGACACGGCGTATTGGTTCGAGCATGCCGGAGATTCCCCATCAAGTCCGTGGTTGTTTCTGCTAGTGCAAAGTTCAGCCTAGTTAGCAAAACAAAACATCATGATCGGACGCCTTTGTCAACGCAGATTGGGAGATGTCTGTAACAAAAACTGCGGCTAAGCCTAACAGTCTTTAATCTTGCGTCCATCATGCAGTATCCCATAAAGCATTCCGGTGAGAACTTCGAAGGCTGTTTGTGGTGTCAGAGTCTTGTATGTATGACAAGTAAAAGAGTAAGAGGAAGGGCAGTCCTGCTGCCGGCGGAGATGTCTCGCATCCGATAGCAGGTGTAGATCTGGCAGGAGCGCGTTTGGCCGCAGTTTCCAACGCTTGTCTTGTCTGAGACCCCACAGAACAAAAGATTATTTCAAAGTGAGACAAGATAAAGACTCATACGCAATTTCTGTTCAATATCAGAGCTTCGAAAGGGCCTCAAATCGAGGAGTGATGGAGCTGAGTTCGAAAAACTCCTTTATTCCCTAGGTCAGTGGAGCTTCGGGCGGTTCCAGGTTGCACCCGGCCTGCTCTCCGGCTGCCGTGTACCCGGACGATCCTTCCCTTTGACCAAAATCACCGCTAAAGCTTCATGGTGGTGCGAGCTTCCAGCTGCCATATTATGCGCCCTCATGCACGGGCTGCATGGGCGGAAGCCACCCTGGAGGCGGGGTAGCTCGCTTTCCATGTGACAGTTCCAAATTTCCTCAAAACAACAAAGTTCAGATCACCAAGTTGACCAACCTCCTCACTTCCATCCTTTTCACGGACTGAGTCTGGAACAGGAAACTTTACCGTCTCCACGTCATCTTCTTTAAACGAGAAGGTATCCGCAGAGGACGTTGCCTAGCGCACCCGCAGTCCCTGTCCTGAACCCCTCTTTTACATGGCATGTTCGCGGAATAGTTCCACAGTCTTGCCGGCCAAGCTCCGTGATACCTAGACCCAAAATCCAAAAGGTTAGGATCATGTTGTTTTCCATATGCAACAGACCGCCATGACTATCAGTACCGGATATAGTAAGTGGACAAAGTTACGCCGTTGAGAATATCAGATCATGATATCCCTTTTTCAACCAACGGCACGGTGACACCGAGGTGGATCCGACGTGGTGAAGAACCGCTTCCAATGCTATAAGAAAAACGGTGTTCATCGGCGGCGGCGGTTCCCAATGTTCCTACAAGTCTTGATCTAGTGTGGCTACTTTTATCTACAGGACTTGTGTCTCACCATGGGCGCAGCTGCTGTCCTCTACGAGGCCCGATGGTTCCTCGCCTTTGTTGTTCTCGCAATTTGGGTGGTACTCAAGATCAAGCAGTATTACCGGTTGCGCCATTTCAAAGGACCCTTCGGCACCGGCTGGTTTGAGATCTGGCATGGCTTTGCCTACTTTTCCAACAATTCGCACATGAAGTTCAAGGAGGCCACGGATAGATACGGTAGGTAGACGGCGCTTGAACCCGGCCACGTTCGCATACACTGACTTTCCCCAACTTCAACAGGGCCCATTGCTCGCATCGGACCCAATGAGCTGATGACTACGTCTATCGAGTTACTGGCACACATCAATGGAGCGAGAAACAGATACACGCGGACTAGGTGGTGGTATCTTGTTGGTCGCTTCCAACCGAACAGAGACACCATTTTTAGCGAGGTCGACGAAGCCATACACACCAAGCGTAGAGCTCAAATGGCTGGCGGAGTAAGAACATCCTTAGCAGGCAAAGAATCCGTGTGCTTAATCGCTAATGCCACTTGGCCACGTACAGTATTCGGGCAAGGAAAACCCTGACCTTGAGAGTTCGGTAGATATTCACGTTGCAGAACTAGTCCAACTTATTCGGACCAAGTACTGTTCGACCGAGACCAAGATAAACCCATTCGATCTCGCAAAGAAAACTCAGTACCTCGCCATCGATGTCATCAGCCATATTGGATTTGGCGAGCCATTTGGGGATCTTCTTTCAGACCAAGATGTGAATGGCTACATCGAGGACGTCGATAAGGGCACAAAGGCATTAGCCTATCTGTTGGCCTTCGGACTGACAGAACTCGCACTCGGCACGCCACTCATGTATCTCTTGGGACGATCGGAAAAAGCAAAGACCGGCTTCGGGGCGATGACGGCCAACACTCGCAGAATCATCTCTAAACGTCTCGAGGACGACCCCGACATGTCCAAGGGGACTGACATGCTCGCCTCGTGGTTCCGTCATGGCTTGGATAAAGAGCAACTCGTTACCGAGTCCATTTTGCAGCTCATGGCCGGCGCCGAGACCGCTGCCACCTCCATGCGATCAATCATGCTGTACCTCCTTACACACCCGCGCGTCTATGCCAGGCTTCAGGCCGAGGTGGATGCCGCCGTTAAGGATGGAAGAGCGGCGCCGTATCCGAGTGTTGTTTCCAATGCCACGCAAAGGCAACTTCCTTATCTGTGGGCATGCTGCAAGGAAGGTATGCGGATGCACCCCCCGGTCACCAACTCTTCCCAGAAGAAGGTACCGCCTGAGGGAGATACCGTCATGGTGGAGGGCAAGACGGTCTATCTTCCTGGCGGTACCAACATTGGCTACTGTGTCTGGGGACTGAACAGGGATCAGAAGATCTTTGGAGCGGATGCCGATTACTACCGGCCTGAGAGGTGGCTGAATGAGGAGGACCCCAAGAAGCTGGCTCAGATGAACCAGGTCCACGAGATGCTTTTTGGTTATGGCAAGTATCAGTGCCTCGGAAAGCCGATTGCGCTGATGGAAATTGGAAAGGCTATTTTTGAAGTATGTACATGTTCTTCTTCAACACTTTTGTACGATGCTTGCTAACATGATAACAGTTGATGCGGAATTTTGACTGGAGTGTAACCAATGTGGCGGAACCCTGGAAGGAGACCAACATCGGCGCTGTATTCAGGACGGACGACTTCCTTGTTGAGGCAACCGAACGCTCGGTATCTTGAGGTTCTTGAGCAAATAGTCAACAATCGCTTTACTTTGACATCCGGAAATGAACAATCCCAAAGTTTTTCCACTCATAGCCACAGTGACTGACCTGGGCGAATATGTACATACTATATCGTTCGGTGCTTCGGGATGATTGGAAAGTGTGCCACTTGTTGGTTGCCAGGGCTCCTACCAATAAGGCTCGCTCGACAAGTCGTTTGGGGGTTGTGCATTCCATCGCAACCCTCGCTGTTGGCCTCCTGCATCAACCATAACTTAAACTACAACGCATGCCACAAGATCTTTATCTCGATGACTGCCTGAGCCTTTACTCACATTACCAGCGTCTTGGAATTGGCGTCACTGATCACATCCAGCGAGACAAGATGTCGTCTCCGAATCCTCCCTCTGTCGACACAAAAGCCGACCACCAAGCAGCCATACTAGCCAAGAAGACAAATCCAAGCACTGGTCAGCGAATTGATATCGACCCAGCTATCATCGCCGGTATGCTTCCCTCTCAAACCAACCTTTAAACCTCCGGTGCTTCATTCAGCCCTCTCTAACATAACCTCAATAAGCCCTTCCCACAGGACACACCTTCATCCAAGCCACCGCCCTCGGTGGTTCCCTCTGGTGTCAAACCGCCAAGATCGAAACAACCTTCTCTCCTTCCATCTCCCCCGAACGCAACAACGACGACAATGACCCCACTAAACTTCAACCTCAAACATCAGCAAATTCCGTCCCAGCTACCGCTTACTTCTTCCTCAAAACCGCCCGCGGCCCCATCGCCAAGAAGATGTTCACCGGCGAATTCGCTGGCATGACGGCGCTGCGCGAGGCCCTTCCGGAATTTGCTCCCAAGCCTATCGCTTTTGGTGGACCTTGCAGCAACGACGACGACGAGAAATACTTCTTCCTAGAATCCTACATCCCATGTCCCCCTCCCACCCGCTCAACCCGCGCGCCTTCTGCTCCCGCCTAGCCCAGCTGCACAAATCCACAACCGGCACCAGTCCCACCGGCAAATTTGCTTTTGGGGTAACCACCTGCAACGGCAACATCGAGCAGCTTGTCGACTGGGAAGAAAGATGGGATGTCTTTTTTGCTAAAGGGTTGCGGTGGATGGTTGATTTACACTCCAAAATTACTGGCGTCAGCACCAACGAAAATGACGATTTGAAAACGGCTGTTGAAAAGCTGTGCAAAGTAGTCATCCCCCACCTTTTATCCCCGGACAGACTAAAAGACAGTATCTTCACAGGCCAGCAGAAAATAAAGCCGTGTCTGGTGCATGGGGATTTATGGATCGGAAACACGGGGACCATGTGCAATACTGCTGACACGGGGGGAGAACCGGTGATCTTTGATCCAGCGGCGTTTTATGCGCACAACGAGTATGAACTGGGGAATTGGGTGCCGGAGCGGTGTGGGTTTGGTGGGGGGTTAAGGGGAGGGGAGTTTGTGAGGGAGTATGAGAGGTTGTATCCGCCCCAGTGCCGCGGAACCGAGGGGGGAGTTTGAGGATTGGGTGAGGTTGTATTCTTTGTGAGTTTCTCTTTCTTTCCTTCTTTCCTTCTTTCTTTCTCTCTCCTTTTTTTTTCCGTTTATCTTGGACCGTCACGATAGTAGGGACAAACAAGGCGAGAGAGAAGTTGTTGTATTCAGAAGGAAGACAAGGCTACGAACGAACGCGGGGAAAAGCTGGCTAAAGGTGGCGCTGGAGAGTGGGCCTAGCCCGGCAGGCAGACGGCCGGCCGGCTGGGCACAAGTTTACGAAGTGAGGTTTGATGGTGTTGCTCGTGGGAAGTGGAATGCTAACGAGATGGGGGCAAGTCGGTTTGAACTACATTTTTGTTGTTTGTTTCCGGGTCAGGATGAGCCGGTGAGGGTTATGAAGGCGTAAGTGATTTGTGACTCCTGACTGAATTTGTGAGTTGTCTGGCTTGCTGACGACGGATGGCTAGGATGATTGAGGATATGAACAGGTTGTGTGATAAGTACGGAGGGGTGGTGTCGGACCAAGTTGAGTGAGAGGTTGAGTGCCGAGTGTGTTACGGTCAGGGTAGGGATGGGGAGCAGGTCTGGAAAGGCATGTGAATCTGGTGATGCTATATTCAATGTGTGGTATCCTGGTCAGTAGAGTGAAGGTGTTATTTCGTGTGGATATGGAAAAAGGATCATAATGTTCCGTTGTAAGCGTCGGAGCCAACATATCTTTTGGGAGTTACTACGCTATCAGCACTGTACCAGGACTAGCGGCACAAATGTTAGTACCCCATCTCATTCAACAGCGTCAAGGGACCAGCCGAAAGCAGTTCTTTCCAGACATCTGAAACGATCACTGTTTGGGCCTGGGTTAACATGTCTTGTGAACGTCAACAAAGTGTTGTGAATATTCACGTTAACAGGTATTCATCATTGGGTATTAGAGCAAGGTCAATGATTATTAACCTGGTATCATAATTCCCCCGTATAATAGCGGAGGTGGTATCATCATTTATCCATCCTATACCAGGAGACAAAGACGATTGTTTTACTTCGTCCCACAGCCGGCATCCATAAGCTCATCAAGACATCTCTTCGTAGGTACCTTCTCATACCCAAACACAATCCCAAAAAATAAAACTTAAACAGAAACCTCCACATGCCTCGACTTCTGATCCCCCTTCCCGATCTCCGACCCGACATCATCCCCCCCTTGCACCGACGACTTCTCAGCGGCAGGCCCATCAGTAACGCCAAACAGCTCATCCATATGCTCGAGCGAGATACCCTTTGTCTCGGGCACGAAGAACCAGACAAAGACAAACATGCTGAAGCAAAAGCTGCTGAAGATGAGGTAGGTGCCGTAACCGTGGGCTCCCACGGTGACCAGCATGGTGGGCACGGCGCGGGCGACGACGAAGTTGAACAGCCACTGGGTGGCGGCGGCGTAGGACACGTTGAGCGAGCGCAGGCGGGCGGCGGGGATTTCCGAGGCGTAGATCCAGCAGGCTGGGCCCCAGCCGAATTGGAAGAAACTGTTTGGGGGTAGAAGGTTAGAACAATGCAACGGAAGGAATGGAATGGGGAAAAGAAGCAGTGGAGAGAAGGAAAGGAAAGGGGAAACGAGGGAAGAAAACTTACGCAGCAAACAAAAAGATGCACACCAACGCCACATAACCCGCCGGCGGCACCGACTGGCCCTCAATCGGCGGCGAGATGCGAACATAGAGGCCGATATACAACATGGCGAGACCCTGGGCAATCGAAGTCCACAACAGCGAGCGCCGGCGACCAAGCGAGTCGGCGAGGAACAGCAAGAAGATGACGCAGCTAGTGACCTTGACAATACCATAGATACCGGTACTGAACAAGCTAGTCGACGTGCCGGTGATGCCCAAGTTCTTGAAGATGGTAGGCGCGTACGTGTTGATGGCGTTAGTGCCCGTCATCTGCTGGCAGACCATCAAGAAAATGCTAATAAGGGCGCGCTTGCGGTTGCCGGCGACGGTCCACATGTCCCTTGTCAAATCCCAGTAGGTAGCATCGCCCTGGAGACGGCGCTCCTGCTCGAGCTGGTCCTGGATCTCGCGGAACTCGTCGACGATGTACGGGTGGTCCGGGGAGAGGTTGCGGATGCGCGCCAGCACAGACTTGCATTCTTCCCACCGGTCCCGGCGGGCCAGCCAGCGAGGGGACTCGTGGCAGAGGAGCATGCAGACGCAGAGCAGGACGGCGGGAAGACCTTGGATGGCGAGCGGGAAAATGTACATGGATTTGCCCTTGAAGTGCAGGGAGACGGAGTAGTTGATCCAGAAGGCGATCATGCCGCCGGTGACGATGAAGAGCTGGTAGAGACCGGTCAACAGGCCGCGGATCGAGCGCGGAGCGTTCTCGGATACGAAGACCGGGTTGATGCAGCTGGCGGCGCCGACGCCCACGCCGGCGACGAAACGGCCCACGTACATGGGTGCGAGGTTGCCTGAGGCGGCGGATTGCATGATGATACCGATGACGACGACCAGGGAGACGGCGATGAGACACCACTTGCGGCCGAAGCGGTCGGTTATAGGTGAGGCGATCAGCGCACCAAGAAAGCAGCCGGCTTGGAGGGTGGAGACGATGTTGGCGCCCAGGTTGGCCTTCGCTTTATCGTTGCCGATGAAGCCAAAGTCGTGTTTGAAGGGTTCGAGCTCGATGACGCCGCCGATGACGGAGGAATCCCAGCCGAAGGACATGGCACCGAAGCAAGCCTGTGATGACGGACATACAAAGTGTCAGCAAGGCAAGATCTTGTTGGGTGATACTGTCTGCTCAGGCAAAGGAACTCACAGAACAGGCTAGGAGATAGACACGCCAGCCATAGATCTCTGGGGGATCTTGTGCCATGGCCTCATTTTTGACAATTTTTCGGAGGATCCTATTTCCTATTGAGAGACCCATCTTGACGGCTTGGTGAGGTTGCCCTCTATCGTTCGAATTGACTTCTTCTTGTGTCTGAGGTGAGGTGATGAAGAGCCTTCGAGGCCTCTTTGGGCGCTGGCTAGATGTCGGCCGATGAGTGAGAAGCCTTCTCAACGGTATGACCTCTTGATCCGGACCTGGGTCGTTGGTAGGAAGGATGATGGATGGATGATGTGTGAGAGGGAAAGTTCACGAGAATAAAGAGTGTCCTCCAGCCTCCGGGTAATATAATAGAAAGTAACGGTGCCGGTGGTGTCCGGAACCCTTACACAGTATGTAGTTCCTGTATGTCTGGAAGCAAGCGGTGCAACGCCAGTTCGGCCAGTTCTGGAACCCCCATGCAAAGTCAATAAGTAGAGATGTAGGTCTCACTTTCTTGGCGACTTGACGCCTTAACTGTGTAGGTTTAGTGAGATACGCTACCCCATACTCCAGATTCATGATGGCTTGTATCACACAGATGGATACAGCTCACACGCCTCTGCACATGGCTCGTTGCTCTTTACCAGGCCTGATTGGAGTTGTGGTTTGGAGAAACATGGATGGCGATGCTTGGTTTCCGGCCCGTTTCCCTTTCTGCGAGTAAAGACATGGCATTCAAAGGGTAACCGGGTTGGAGCTACACAGTAGAGTGTGTCTTTCTTCCAACTGGGCAAAAGATTGTCCCCCTCACCTGTTCGCCCACTACCGGTGGCATTTTTCCACCAAGGAGAGGGGGACGTTGCACTGCAACTGGCTCCTCTCTTTTCGTCGTCTGTTGCCTTTGCCTGAGGACATTGAAGCAAGAGTGTCGTATTTACTACCGTCTTATCTGGCATATGTATATCTTGTTTGAATGCTTCAGTAGCATCCAAGATACCTCGTAGATAGATGGAGGGAAGAACAAGAGGCTGGAGGCTGGAATTCTGGAGTGGCTTCAGAGGTCGTCAGACCGTGTTACTGTCGCCGCCGCCATTCCCCAATCCTCCATGTTTCCCCAGATGCCCATGGAGTCGCCTTCTCCCCCCCTTGCCCCTTTGCCCTCCGCACCGGCTGTTCCCCTCACCATGGGAAGAGAATCCCGACAATGCATGCCGTGTAAAGTAGAAGGCCCCGCCAATCAGATGGCGTGAAGAAAAGAGTGTCTGGATGAACACCTCTGGTCACGAACGGTGTTCCACGTGCCAAGCACGGGGTAAGCATGCTCAAGTTCGAAGCTTGGTATTAGCCTATTGGTCCCGTGTCATTCGTGGGAATGGAATGTACATCAACAAAGTGCGGAGAAGAGCGACGGTTATCCTTCGTGCGGACTGTGGAGGAGGTGGAGGAGGAAGACTGGAGGAGGACAACGACGGGAGGTCGAAGCCATGTGGAAATCTGATATTGCAGATGATGAACTCATCGAGAACGGCGAGATGCCCGGCGTGGAACTCGTGCTTGTCATGGAGTCGGCGGACGTCGTGGTGAGTGTTGCCATATCCACAAGGCGCACTCCGGGGAAACGGGGAAATGGGGGAAAAGCTGGGGCTTGGGGGAATCGCGAGCTGGAATCCACTGCGAGCCCGCTGAAGCCCGCTGAGGAGCATGGGGTTTATGGGGGTGTACCCCACATCCCGCCAGCGACGTTACGGCGTGGTGGAATGAACCAAACGAACCTCAAACAAGGCAACCCGAGGTTGGTGAATTAAGTTGGAATTGGGATCTTCTGAACCAGAGCAAGGTTGTGAAAGTGTTTCCTGGATAGGTATACTGGAATCCACAGACTATCGTCACATTCATCACGTATCTTGGGTTGTGCTTGGTAACATCAACCACCACCAGCCAGAATCAGATCAGACAAAGATAGAAACCAGTCAGCTTCAGGTGGTAGTAGGTATGTTCAGCTGTTCGTGAACCATGGAACCTGTAAACAATGGAAGAATAGTGTACCAAAAACCTTGGATTCCGCCCGATTTATCCAGATTCCAACCTCTCGACCGTCAAGCCTCCCAAAGCCTCCCCACCTAACCATCTATATACCTAGCGCGGATTTACCCCGTGGGGGAATTGGAACCAAGCTCA
Source organism: Neurospora tetraspora (assembly GCF_033439725.1). Lineage (NCBI taxonomy): Eukaryota > Fungi > Ascomycota > Sordariomycetes > Sordariales > Sordariaceae > Neurospora > Neurospora tetraspora. The sequence continues at coordinate 6,334,950 of NW_026944383.1, forward strand.
CAAGGGAGTCTTTACCCCAACTTTCCATTCATCCCCGCGCTCGGCGCCGTGATCAATATCGTCAGAACCCAGTTGAAGTCTCATCACCATCACCAACACCTAACTGCAACCGCCCAAATGAGTGCGAACTGTACGTATTCACCCCTGCAAGAAGATCACCAAGTCCGTTCCGTTCCCAGGAGCTCGGTTCGCGACACACACCTGGTGAGCTGGTGATGTCTGAGTGCGGTGAAAGTGTCAAAGTACCTATTGAATATCTGGAGGCTAGTTCTAGGGGTTGGGGTACATAAAGCGATGAGAGTTGGCCGGAAAGTAAATTATCCACAAATCAGGGGACGGTATTGGGACTCGTCTTGGCGCCGCGTGCTGGACTCTAGAGGTTTAAGAACTTCAAGGTGAGCCACGTGCAAAGTTGGGGATGTGTTAGGCTTCTAGTTTCGGGTTGGCGAGCTGAATAGGTAGGTATGTTAAAGCTGTTCAATGATATGTATCAGATAATTCGCTGGGCTTGTTGTCGTTGCAAAAGTAGGGCTTCTCCTGGAGAATGTGTCAATTTGCCTAAGGTGACGGTATTGTCACTCTCCCCTTGGAGCATAAAGTGTTCTGATTGAAGTAGCACTGCGTAAATGCCGTAGGCATAGCAGTATCGATAAGATCCTACAATGTCACTCAAGCTAACTCGTCCGGACTGGGTGAATTTGGTAGGTGTGCATGTCATGGGATGAGCTTCTGTCCTCTTTACCTTACCTCCCATGAACTATCCATAACACGGTGTATTTGGGATTTTATCGTTCACTGGTGGTGACTGTCGTCCTCCGCGCAAAGATGTCTCCCAACGACTCCATGCCGAAGCTAGGGCACCAAAACAACGATACCGCACACGTGCAGCTGCCTCAACCCGTCATCACAAAATTGGGATGTCAGTCTACCACCCCAGGTCGCAAACACAAACTCAACGCATACGCCTTCCAGCAGGACGCTATAGTCACCTTCAAGGGCCACCAGTACGCAACATACTGGTCCAACGCCGGGCCAGACGATGGCGACGCTCTGTATCTTTGCGTGGCCAGGAGACAGTTACGGCCCCGTTCCGACGCGCCTGTCCTAGACAACGAAGACGAAGTCAGGGCAGAATCGGCCTACGAGTGGGAAGTCCTCGAGCTTCGTGACTACAAGCAAACCGATGACGATGGTCATAACACCATTTCGCTTGGAATCTGCCCCGGTGACGGAACGATCCACCTCGCATTCGATCATCACTGTGACATGTGAGTTGCGTCTCCCTCCTTTCTCCCACCAGCTGTTTTGTTTGTTTACCGCCACACCAATACAATGACGGAACAGCCTTCGATACCGCTACTCAAGGCGGGACGTAGCCACTCAACCCTGTACCGTCAGTTGGCGTCCAGACATCTTCTCGGTCACTCTTGACTACCTCCCGGGAATCCCATCCACCCACAAGCCCCTCCGCGACGTGACATACCCCCGATTCGGCTTCCTCGGCGAGGACATGTTCTTCTCCCACCGTGACGGCAAGGCTGGACTCGGCAACGACCATCTTTACACCTATAATGGCAAAAACGGTCGCTACAAGTACATCGGCCCCTACCTGACAGGGATTCAGAGCAATCCATACGTCAACGGGATGACCTCCCGTGACGGGGTCCTCCACGTCACTTGGGTATATCGAGGCTTTGTGGATTATCCGGGGTGGGACGATCCGCTCGATACCAAACACAAGCAGCAGGCGGGACCAAACGGGGCCGAAAACAACCATAACATTTGTTATGCGTATAGCGACGCCGGTGGATACGCATGGAGAAACGGCCGGGGTGAAGTGATTGCCGACTTGAGGGATCCTGCCAAGTTTCCCATCGACGTACGGGGGAAAGGGCGCACCATGACAAATGACTGCAATGGGATCGTTGTCTTTGACGTACCCAAGGGCAAGGGCCTGATGAACCAAGAGGCACAAGCAGTTGACCAAGAAGGGGGTGTACACGTCTTGAACAGAGATATGATGAATGAAGGGGGGACGTACCTGTGGAAACATTATTACCGGTCGTCAGATGGTAAGTTACCGCTGTGCTACGGTTGTGATATTGCTGGCAAAGCCGATTGACGGTGACTAGGGACGTGGACGCAGCGGGCACTGCAAGTCATCACCGAAGGCAGCAAACGTGGTCAAGTAGCCATCAGCAAAACCGGCGATTTATACGCAATCCTTCCAGACTCGACCACGAAGAGCATGCGGATCCTGAGGGCCACCAAAGCTGGTGGATACGCCGATTACCGACAAGTTTGGAAAGGAGACGGCCTTGGCGGCGAACCGCTGGTAGACTCAGCCAGGCTGGAGTATGACAACGTTCTGTCAGTCTTTGCTCGCAACGATCCCGTCGACCCGGCTGAGCATCCGGCGGAGGGTCAAGCTGTCGCCATCCTTGACTTTGAGCTGCCCATGGAAGACAAGGATCCCAAGGCGGACGAAGATTCCATGAGAGACACAAGTGATCCAAGTGACGTCGATGGTCAGCCCATCTCTCAAGCGCCTAAGAAGCGAAGACTGGCAAGAAAACAAGCATCTGGAACGGCCCTTGCCGAGGTTTCGGAATAAGGTCAAAAGCGGATGGGCTGCGCTAGCTTAACACGTCAGATAGCTAATTCCGGCTATGTCCCTGAAGCTCTTGAAGCTCCCGAGAATAGATGCGCTCGTAACGCGGTAAAAATCAACGGTACTCGGGACAGCATTCGGAGCAGAGTCCGGGGATTTGCTCGAACGGACAGATGGAACAGTTTGTGCACATGTCAACAAGAGGTCCAGAACGAGGAGCTCTCATGGAGCGTTCTGGCCTTTTGAGCACATGGTGCAAGGCGTGCAAGGAAGTGATTGAGGCGTCGTCGGGAAGCCGTGCATATCGTTTTAGGTCTAAATCTACCCAGCCGTGCCAGCCCAGAGGACACGCATCTCCAAGGCCGAGGTGATGACACTGAGTGAGGACGTCCGGAAAGCCACCCGAGGGAGAGACAATATGGACTGTTGCCATTGGTCAAGGCTTTCAGTGGTCTCGGTGGATGACCTGGAGCAGTATGCTGTGCTCGTGGTCAGCTGGGCTGTTATCAGGACATCTCGACTTGATGGAGCACTGATATCCTCCAGGCATTAAGCCTGCGCAGTATGTAGAGGATGCTATAGTGATTGTTGATGCCGTGTAACATGATGCGTGTCTTCCATCTGTCGCGGCCCGTGGGGTTTGCCCCGATCATTATGCTGAACCGTGGGCCGTCGTCCCATAGCACACACACACCTCGCTCGACACGCTTCCATGTGACGATTGCGGTGTGCCTGCTGATGCTCCCAACATCCCACCAGCTTCATTGTGTGCTTGAAGCCAGCAGCAACAACGTCGATGGGGTTCTGAGATGCGACAAGTCATCGTCAAGGGAAGCTAAAGACTATGCTTAGCGCCGTCTGTCCGGTTCAGACAATTGGTGTAGACATGGTGAATGCCGTCATCACACCTCGTCGGGTACCCGTCGCAGAGCTTCGTCGATGGACTAGTTGGCAGTTTGTAGTTCCAATTCAGCGCGGCATGGTAGAGTGTAGATGGCTCGTGGGTCCCGTCGGTCGGACAAAAGCACGATCTGCTGCCAGTGCCACGTCAATCTGGAACAGCAGGACAACGACTTGTTGGACAGTTGTCCTCGATGGAAGGGCGGGAGAACTGTGCGCATGCGGCTCAACCAAGCTCGTCAGGGAACGGTGAGGCGGGGTCGGTGGGATTGACGATGCTGTTCGGCTTATTCATTTCTTCTGATTAGATGGATGGAAGGACGAAACGGACTGGCAGGGAACAAGGCATGACATGATCGCGATGACGGAGCGTGATGGAGGAGGCAGTTGAGTTGCGGTGCAGCTTGTCGCGGCAGGAGTTGGCGTGGAGTTGCAAGGTTCAAGATTGGGTTTCCAAATCGGGAGCCAAGTTGCAGTGTTTTCAGCTGGCCTGGTGCGCAGCCGCGGGAGCCTTCAGCTTGCCATGGCTGACCCCACGTCCCTGATTGGGTCGCTAGCGCTGCAAGTGGATACGGGCAGGCTCTGGGTCGAGGCTTGGCAGGAGTGCTCTTCAAGGTTTTGGCACCGCACTGACCACTGAGAGGCCGCGGCCGCCAGCCCATTTCATACAGCAATCCATGGGCCACGAGCCAACCTTGCCAACCCTCATTACGATGGCGCCGGTGAGAACCCTGATCAGCGACCCTTTTTGCTCCATCCAGCATGGGCCTTTTCTTCCACTTCCAGAATTCGACATCCCAACAACTCTCCGAAACGACACCGACTGCGGAATACGGCGACGATACTTGCCAACAAGGGCGTGGAACGGTGGAAGCGAGGCAAAAGCGAGTGGAACCCAACGCTAGAGGAAAGACTCACGATACGCGAAACAACTCCATCTTTCAGGTCTTGTCTGGATTCCATGTTTGTACAAGCAGAGTCAGAAGGATGCTGAAGCCCATCTGCGGTGGCGTGGTCTCCGCGTGCCTTGTTGTTACTTGCTCCTCACTCATCCAGACAGGTTTCTAAAATTGAACCCTTGCAAACACCTACCTGCTCACGATGGCGATGTGGCTACGAATCCTTTCACTTTCACCACATCACTCCTCCAAATCTCCTGGGCCCCATGATGAAGCTCAGCAATGGAACCCTGCTCCCCTGACCCGAACGCCTGGTTTGCCCTTAACTGAACGTTGCCCGGCTCATGTGTCTCGGCACCCTACAGGCTCAACACACCGTGACTCTATCCACAGTTGGACAACAGCGAGAACCATGGTTCCTCTCCGGTCTTCCATTCCACCTCCATCCCATTCCAATATCAATCCACCATCCCTGGACCATGCCCTTCTTCCACCATGGAAGCCATCCCCTATAAGAGCTAACCAGATACGGAACTCTCGGTCGTGCTTGTCGTCCAAGTTTCAAGCAGCTTGTGCCACCCGACTCCTCTTCTCAGCCAGCCTCTGTCTGCTGCTTTGTCCAAACTACCGGCATCCCGCTCTTTATTTGGCAATGCTCCAAGCTATTATACGTGCTACTGCCAACCTGAAATTGTATTGAGCTGTGTTCCTCTCCCGTCACCCTCTAGCGTGCTCACAAAGGCACACTAGTCCCGCCGCCACCACTTCTAAATAAGTACCCACGGCAGCCACACTCATAAATGCCGGGCGTCGTGAACGATCAAAGCCGCTGCAGACCAGATCTCCCTTTCCCAGTTCGGTCTACTCACTGCTTCCGGGCAACTGACCGACCCGTACATCACGAATGGTCTAGACCCAGCTCCACACCGCAAGAATCACGGGAGGACCAAGAGCTTCTTCGACGTCAGAGGGCTTGCTCCAAGTGTCACATCATCCAGGTATGACTTATACATACCTACCAAGCCCAGCCTAGTCTTTCTTCCCTCTTCTACTCCCCTTACCCATCTCTCACCCCACCTGATCTTGAACCATGAGCTCATATAAGCCAAGTGTCCCGACCACGAAACTCCGTGCCCGCCCAGTCTTCCATCCATCCTGAATATCGAGGACAACATCGTCAACATCAACCACCCTTCCGAATCCAGCAACATGCAACTCGACGCCTTCGTAACGAGAACGAGCGGCCTGCTCTCTCGGATAGCAGCTTCCGCCAGCTTCTCACTCAAGTCCGATCAGGCCACTTTCAACCGGGCCCTGGTCTCATGGCTCAAGGACCCCGACTCCAGCCTACCCAACGGTCACATTACCGGCCTTTGCTGCTCAAGCCTTCTGTCCATCCAGTTCCCAGACGAGTCCAGAGGCAACGACATCATCCCCGAGTTCCGCAGTTTCGTACTAGCAGCATCTCTAGCACACCGTGGACGGAGGAACAGCAAGGGCAGCAGCTCACGCCAAAAGCAGGCGTATCCCGCACGCCACGAGTCCCGATCTCATCTGATCAGGAGGCTGGATGGCATCCTAACCCCCCAATATCTCTCTAATCTCTCCCCAGAGCCATGCCAGGTCCTCTTCCATCTGGTGCTTGGAGCTGTTCTGGGAATGGGATATTCACCATCGCCTACCACCACCATCACCACCTTCAACTCCTCGTCGTCGAGTACTTCCCCTTCGAATCTCCTCAGCTCCGAGTTCCAGCAGAGTCCAACACTATGGCTGTCCACGAAGAACCAACTGGTCCGCACGCTCGCCCAAGATCTTGTCTTTCTAGGATCCACCAAGCTCGGAATCAACCTCGAGGGAACAACGGACCTGGAGCAGCTCATCATCGACACGGCGATCAGCAGGTGGAACGAAATGGAGTCGCGCATCTGGGTTGATAGCATCGCCGAGAAGGCCTCGACCTCGACAGGTTCTTCACAAGAACCACAACAACCGAAGCCAGCCTCCTCGTCATCACCATCATCATCATCATCAAGCTCCCCAAGCAAGTCCTCCGGTTGCGATTGCCAAAGACGACAGTCTTCATCTTCCACCGCCACCAGGTCACCAGCAGAAGCAAAAGACGACGACCTCCTAGACCAAGACCGAAACCCGCCCTACTGGGAAGATCCACCACCTACTCCTCCTCCGCCCACCGTCGAGCCGACGCTCATTCCCGTCATGCCACCATACCATGACACACCACACGCCCACTTCCAGTTCCAATTTCAAGCAGCAGCAGCGCCCAGCCATTGCACGTCGTCATCGTGGTCGGAGAACCCAGCATCGTACTTGGAGATGACGGATGAGCCCGAGAGTTATTACCTGGCTACTGCGAATGAAAACAACAAGAGAGGGAGAGCGTCGCCACCTATGCCGACGACAACGATGGGGATGCCGAGGTCGATGACGGATCCATTTCCTTTGGGGAGTCCGGCTGAGGGTAAGTCATTTTTTTCGGCGTTGATTTTGATGTTGATGAATCTCAAGAAAGTGTTGCTGACAATAAGCGTATGTTATAGACTTTGGTTCATGGCGAAAGGTAAAAAGGCGAACGATGTGGGTGGTACGGACGATTGATGCAGGTGATCAAGGACAGATAGGCGTTCATGCTCGGTTGCGGGGGAGGGAAGTCAATGATTTTGGGGTGTTTGTGTAAGAGAGGAGGAAGAAGAAGAAGAAGGGAAGATTGCATGGATATGTTTTTGGTATAATTCTGATGCTAATGAATAATGAGACGATGACCCGGGCATTCAGTCATGTCATTGACTGTGTACGAAGAAAAACATGAATGATTGCGTCATTGGCAAAAAGAATAAGTGGTGACGGAGAAAAAAAAGATGAAAAAAAAAGATGTTGTTTGAGACTCGGATACCGGGAGTCGAACCCGGGGCTGTTGAGAGAGCAGTCACTCCTGGGAAGTGAGAGTCAACGATGTTACCGCTACACCATACCCGATTGAACGGATAAGGTCCGATTTGATTGTTGAGGTGGAGCGTCGGTGGAAGCGCTTAAGAGCTCCCCTCTTGTCTCCCACCCGATGTCTCCGACGGTGGAGATCTACACCGTAGCTCGGGAAGCTCCAGCTCAAAAAAAGGGGCCAAGTGGGGTTCACGCCATGTCATCATCTGGCATAGCTTGGCGCTGTGAGGCATCGAAGTCATCGGAAACCAAAGGAAACGCCGGTCGCCGACGCTGGTAATATGCGTGGTAAAAGCAAAAAGGAAAAAAAAGTGAAAAAATTGAGGTCGTGCCCGGGTTCGAACCGGGGTTACTGGAAGAATTGAAAGTTTTGAAGTTTCAAAATCCAGAGTGATAACCACTACACTACACAACCTTTGGGATTTGTTGACATACAGCGTCGGATCTTTGCATTATGTACAACAAGTTACAGTGACGTAATTTCTCATTACAACACAACCAACAACACAACCATCATGCTTCGCGCTCGACGAGCTCGACTTTGCTTTCTCAACCTCATTTGTCGTCGGTACGAATTCAATGCATTTGCGATGCCGATGCGGGTGTCACTTTCAGGAACACTATCAAACAGCGGAAATTGAGTGCATCGGTCTCTTTTATCGTCTGCATCCTTCTGCCCTCTGCGCATTTTGTCCCCAACAAGTGTCCCTGGAGCAAAGCATCCACGTCCATCTCCTGGAGTTCATCATCCAAATCATTTTCCAACCTCTGCTACCCTCCCTCCCCCAACCAGCCCCGGACTTCCACTTCACAGACCCCCTTATATCCTCCCTTCACCCCTTCCTCATCACCATCCTCAACGCCGCATTCTCAATACTCACCACCCTCCCACTCCCATCCACCTCAAAAAAGAACTGATCCAGCGGCATACTCCCATACGTGACCCCCGTCAAGCTGACCCAGCTCCCACAGTCCGTCGAGAACATACTCGGGGGCGTCCTGCTCGGCACGTTCAAGTCCTCAAACACGGCCTTATACGCCACCCTCTTCCCCTTTGTCGCCGCCCGTCCATTCTCCCGATCCATCTCCCCCGGGATCACCGTCGTCTCCAAACCCGTCGGGTACAGTCTAATCGAGGGATTCACGGGCGCGTACCCCGCCGCCAGCACCACAGCAACATACTGCATGTCCGTCCCGTTGGACACCCAGTTCTCGATGCCCAGGCCCGGGCGGTCAGGCTGGGTGGTGATTTTCAGTGACGAGTTCCCGCCGCCGTTTGAGTAGTAACTCCCGCCATAGGTATCCTGCGCCTGCTCCCGCGCCGCCGCCTCCAACGCCGGCAACAACTGCTCGCCCAGCACATCCGCGAGGTTGAAGTTCGCGTTGGCGGGCAGGTTCGGGCCAGCCAGCAAAACGGAAAAGCCGACGCCGTAGTCCGGCAGCAGGTTCAGCAGCGAGTTGTAGTACCCGATTCTCCCGGCCTTGTTGTACGCGTCCACGACGCGCTTGCCGTTGGTTACACTGGACAAAACGATGCGCCGGATGCCCCAGGGGTAGCCGACGCCGGCGTTGGGTTCGGAAGTCAAGGCGGCCGGCTTGAGCCAGCGGTTGGTGAGCACGGGAGCCAGCAGCGTGGAGCGCATGATGGAGCGTCCGAGGGCGGAGATGTCCCGGACGGAGGAGTACATGTTGCCGGCGGGGTTTTCGTCGCCGAGTTGGTAGTCCCATTGGGCGTCGGAGGGGGTGCCGGGGCCGGGGATGATGCCGAGGTTCGAGGGGGCCTTGTTGTAGAAGGTGTGGGAGAGGTTGAGCGGGTGGAGGATGGATTCCTCCATGAGTGTCTGGAAGGGTTTGCCCTTGATGGACTCGAGCGCGTAGGCGAGGATTTGGAAGCCGGTGTTGGTGTAGGCTGGGGTGGTGAAGGGGGCGTAGGAGGGGTAGATTTAGAGGAGGCCGGAGAAGAATTCTGCCAAGTGGTTAGATCCTCAAAGCTCTTGACTGGGAAAAGCCGCAGGACTTACCAGTCCTGTTACAATGAGGCCAAACGCCGCACTTGGGCAGAGTCGGATCCGAGCTATTCAGAGCCGGAAACCCAAGCTGAACCGCGGTGTTCTGGTCCACCGTCTGAGTAAGTTCGCCCATCAGGCCATCTTTTGTTGTCCCATCCTCACTGTCAGTCCTCGACACCCTCAAAACATCTTCTTCTGCTCATAAGAGAACCACTGCACTTACAATCCCTCACAGCCCCCGAAAGCTGTCCAGCCAAACTCCCCACCGTCACCTCCCCCCACGCCACGTTCCCGACCGGATCATCCTTCGCCTTATCCGCCGCCTTCGCCAGCTCCGGCACATACTTGGTAATCGGCTCATTCCACCTCACATCCCCGTCCTGCGCCAGCCACGTATAAACCGTAAAGATCTTGGTCAAGCTGCCCAGGCGATAGACCGTGTCGGCGTCCGTCTCCTTGACTCCGCCATTGGTGACATTGCTCGAGGCGTGCGCGGGCGCGGTGTGGTGCCAGCTGAAGACGACCGGGTCGGTGTCGCTGATGCTGAACACCTCAAGGCTGTAGCTCGTAATGTTGGCGCGGACGGCGGCCGAGTTGTCGGCGTCGCGGGCCTGGAAGGTCTCGGTCAGGTTGGCGAGGGCGGCGCGGATGGCGGCGCTGGACTTGAAGTTTCGCGGCTTTTCGAAGACGGGGCCGAGGGGTGGGCAGTTGGGCGCTGCTGTTGCAAATGTTGTTGCTAGGAGCAATAGCAGAAGGGCTGCGATTCCGAACATCTTGAACCACGAGTCGTGAACCACAGTGCTGTGGGAGAGCATGTTAAACCGGGAGGAGGATGGTTGAGGTACTCCTCTATGAACGAGAGAGACACGACTCCCATCTTAATATGCTTTTGAGGATGTGTATTTTCTCTCTATTTTACGCTGTTTACCCCCCTCTCCTCTGGATGCTATGGAGTGTGGTATTCGGAAACACGATTCTGTCCACATATGCCCGGTTCTCAAGTACGGTAGGAATAACAAGAATCCCAGCCGGAACCCTGGGCCGTGCTATACTCTTGGGCCGACCCGTTCCCGTATCATCGCATGGTACCTATATACCGTTGACTCTCAAAGGGAGCCCGGTGCCTTAACAGGATATCCAGGATCCAAGGTGATCCGAGATCACAAGTTGTCTATAGTTAACCCTATCTATAGCGGAACAGAAGACGCGGAGTTCACCAACTAATCATTTCACCCAACCAAGGTACGCTAATGTTCAGATATTTAAATAACATCTTGGAAAGCTTATCTTAACTTGAGCACTCTACGGCTGAATGTTGTAGATTAATGCTACAGGCTCAGGCTGGTTCCTGACATACCTTTGTAGCATTCGGTTAAATTGCATGTTGCAATCGACACAGTGACCGGGAATTACACTGCCATGTAAACCCCGTCTCGACAATGAATGTGAGTTGGAAATATTCTTACGGTTCAACATATGTCTTTCTTGTGTTCAAACGGAGGCTTGCGCGATTGCCCTTAACAGAATCTCGCAGTTGTTCAAAGTTGTAAATTAAGTATTATCCACCTGGAAGTAACACGAAAGCCACCCAACTAAGATTACAAATATACTCGAGCCAAAAGAGGAACTCAACGTTCCTGATCATCGAAGAGGAAATGAGTCTTCCTGGATGGTCCAACCATACCCATCCTCCCGAATCATAGATTCTTTGCCGCCCAACCAAGCTGCAAGCCGCCAGCATCAAACACGACAAAGCTAGTCTTGAGCGCGACGTCGCCGAAAATCGAGAAGCCGATGCCTGTATCCTTTTGGATGCCACCAAAACAGTTTTGGTTGGCACTATCAACTGGTGCATACGAGAGCATGTCTCCTGGAACAGTAACATTGCCGTTGTTGACAGCAAAGACAAAGTCCGGTGGAGTAGGGCTGCAAGGGAAAATATAACCGCCCTGGCTACTGTCATACTGGGCGCCCTGGACCTCCTTATAGTATGCACTGACGACAGACTTGGGTAGAAGCAGTAGCGTAGTCCCGGTGTCGGCAATGCCACTCATAGAGTGATTGCGGAATCTTCCAGTGCCAACCGCATATCCTGGGGAGGTGAAGCCCCAAAAGCCCTGGCTATTGTCAACAGGCGTCCAAGTGATGTTGCCGATATATGCTGCGGGATCAATGTAGCCGAAATTATAGCTGCCCGCTATTTGTTAGAAGAGTTAGTTTCTTGTCATGAATTGGTCTTTGGCAGGGGGACAGCTTACGGGCCCCATGCTTCAGATCGACGGTAAACAGAGGAGCGTCAAGGCTGCCCTTGATGTTGTCAAAGAAAGTGTTCTGTGGGGTAGGCTGAACTGTGTTGATAGAAGTAAAGGCCAAACCCAACAAGCCATCATTGTGTGCGTCGTCGGTGAACTCGTCTGAAACCTTCTTGGCCGCCTCTACGGCTTGGTTAGGGACAGTCAAGCTGCCAACCGTGACCGTGTCGAGGTAGACGTCGCCACTCGAGGAGCTGCCGTCGCCGTAAGTGATCTCCCAAGTTGAGCCCTGGAGCTTCTCAGATGTGGAGCTGTTGTTCGGATCGTACACACTCTGGCCCTTGATATCACTCTTGGACATCTCCGTGCTGAAGACCCAGAGGTCGCTAGACCCTGTGTCGAAATCAACAATGAGATTTTGCGATGGGGTACCAATGGAAATGGGTGTCAGATATTCGACGTCGTGCTTCTCAGGATCCGTTGCAATAGTGCCGGTCGTTCGCTTCTGGTTCAGGCGGAACCTAGCGATGGCGGCCCTGAGATCCTCTGGCATCGGGGCGCCAAACTTCTGGTATGCTTTTGCCAACGCAAGGGGGCCATGCCTGAACTCGAAGCTCGGATTGCGGACTTGCAGCAGTGAAGCGGTGCCTTTGTTGCCCGTAGTGTCGTCACGGCTAGGGATAGCAGCCGCTATGCCGGTGGCCGCAAGAGCGGCGGTAAGGAGGGCAGGGAATAGCAGCATCTCGAAGTTAGAATAGAGAAAGACTTGGATAATGAGAGGTTAGGCAAAAGAGCGTCGTTTGGCAGATCAAGGGCCAAGTAAGGAGCGTAGGAGTTGAGTGAAAAGCCGCGAACCAAACGAGGAGGTAAAACCCCAACGATGGCTAACTGCACGTTCTTTGAGGTGCTGCAGGCCGCCACCAGTGAAGGCTTTGGAGATCGCGGGCTTGAAGGTGAAAATGAGTTCCGGATACAGCTCGGACAAGGGGGAGAGAGAAGAAAAGTGGATAATTCATGGGGAAAAGGAATCGGGATCGCTGTTGGGTGAGGATGTCTGGGGTGGGCTCACCCAAGCCAGTAGACTTTGATGCCATTATGGGAAGTTCTTTCCCCAACTAAATATCAGAACATCACTTGAAGCGAAGGTGTGATATGCTCCATAGGGCGGTGAGGCGTTCTTGCCCCTTTTCCCGACCCACGGTAAGATTTTCGTAATGGAAAGAACACCTCAGTTCACCTCAGCTCACTCCTCAGAAGAATCACTGGAGGATGGGAGGTGCTTTGCACTAGTGACTGCGTGTACTATACCAACTCGCTTTCAGAGACATGTAGAGGTAGCTTCCCCCTAGTTCTGCATCATGCTCATCTGGCAGATCCCGTCTGACTTCAAGCCGGATAGGCGAGGTGACACTTGAAGTACAGGGCCTCCCAAGAGATCATCCCCGGATACCATGTGTGCTGGGGTGTTGCCTTTAGTCACGCAGTCTAAATAAAGTCTAATCGTGGCCAAGACACAACCGAGTGGTCGGTAGTCAGAAACTGTCCAAGATTCTGAAATTTCGATTGAGTGGAAGAGTCAGGCGGTCCTTGAATCGGACTTTGGGAGCCGCGACTGACATGTGGCCAAGACATCAACCACTCCCTGGGGGAAAGAACTATTGTTTCCTCAAAACCAATGGAAAGCCGCGATCGGTGTTCGCCGGCGCTTCTTGTACTTGTCATGATACGTGATGTCGTTGTTATACTATAGCAAACATCCCGTCCTCTGTGGGAGCTACCACGTCGTCGGAGGATCACCCTGAATTCATTGTGAAGCCATAGACCTGGGCTTGCCGAAGCATGACGAATTGTGACTTGGCGATTTCACACATTAGACACTGGGTTTGTCCATGAGTACATCTGGCGCATTGCTAGTCGAGGATTTGGATCGTTATAACTAGAAACGTCACAGTCTGATGTTGCGAGCGGGAGGAGGTGAACCTACAGCAGTCGCTCACCTCACATCAGCGCCAGCGCCCGCTCCCGCTATCCGCTGCTTGGCGTCTTTGCCGAGATGAGCTGCAGGCTGACAGCTGCCAGGGGCAGTTTTCCCCTGAGGTGAAGTTGCCGTCTGTCTTGGCGCTCTGTGCGGCAGCTGCCGCGATCTCTCGAACCAGTGGAGCAAGAAGCTCTGAACTGAGCACTCTTACTGGCCAATTCCATTTCCTCGTCCCCACACGTTCTTCTGCCGTCGAACGCCTCACAATTTCCTCCATCTTCAACATTCAGTTCTGCAACACCACGAATGCCCAGCGCAGGCAACTGATGCCAAACAAAGCTTGAATTGAACTTGGTCTTTTCAATGTTTGCGTCACTGGGTATTCTCGCCATAACTTTTGTCCAACACCTTTATCCTGGGAATATAAAGTTGTGATCCAGTGTCACTAACGTCAACTGATCAGACTTGTGCGGCTTCAGACATTTGACAAGCCTGAGCCTGACATCCCCGATGCCATGTACCTCACCTCATCACATCCCGCAGCGCATGTAGAAGGGGTATTTCGTCAGGAACATGCGGTGATCCTACTTCGAATGCGCGCCCTATAATGATACTTAATTGACCAAGGATGACATATTATAAATGTAATCCTTCCGTCCTCAACTTTGAGCCGCTATATCCGGCATATGTAGGTACATGCTGCACAAAGAGTTATATACACGTCGCATGCCTTCAACTGCTGACAACCCATGGACAACCTCTTTCTTGTCATTCTCTTCTCTCCAGGCCGCCAGGTAGCACATCGTCCTCACCGAAATAACCGGGACTCCTACAACTATTGCGAATACACGCACTCGGAAGACCCGACTCACCAGTCACTCATCACCTGCGCTTCGCGTGCTCTTGTTGCACTATACTCTACCCAGAATATCCCCGACACTCGCAACACAATCCACGCGTCTGGTAGCGCACAGCGGAGCTAACGACATCCGGTCATTCAAGCACGGACAACACAAAAAAACAGACGCGCCATCGTGCAACTCAGTTACACAAAGAGACTTCAGACAAAGAAAAGAACCCAGACAATGAAGACCATTTTTCCGTATGACGGCTATCCCAGAGTGATATTTCCCAGTGAAATAGGACATGATAAACATCTCAGGGCGTGGTAAGAAGACCCGCCCGAAGAATCGGACAATAATCACGCTCCTAATCGTCAGGAGAAGAGAAGGCTAAAGGGTTTGTGTTGGTGATTCCAGAACACCCACTGCCTTGAAGTGGATGACATAGTCCAACAATAGAGGTATGCCGAAGAGAGGCAATAAGGTCAGTTCAGTCACATGAGAAGGTGCAAAGGTGATGTAACAAACCCGAGAGAAGCCCGCGGGCGTCAGGCCCATTGACCTTTTTTTCTTCTTTTTTTTTTACTTCGTGGCTTCTGTTCGGAAGTAACCAACAGTGTTCATCAGTTCTGTGGTCTGCGCATTCACTTTGACAAGAGATAATGTGTGAAGTAAACCACCCTGCCCATCGCTGACTTCAGCTTTGTGCTGTATACCTTACTAGGTCTTGTCCCCCTTAGGTATGTAAGTGAAGAAAAGCAGCGGGCGTCCCAACTCGGCGAACCGTACATGTATAGGGAGATAAGCATCGATTGGTGGGATGAGAAAACTGATACTCAAATGTGCTTACCTACACCCAATGCTACATTCTCTTTTCGACTCGCCGACGCATGTAACTGAGATGCGAGCGGAAGTAGGTAGAGGGCGGCCAGTCCAATTGGGAATAAATCGAGTGTGGACCGCTCGAGAGAAGGCATATCGAAAACGAGGTAGGTGATACGCACCAAAGCATACCCGGGGCATATCATACCTATCGTGTTCGGTTTAATTCTCGGCCACTCACACCAAATACTACCAAAAACGAAGAGGCGACTTGCTTACTCCGAGCGGATAGCACGCCCCCAAATGGCCCCCAACAACCACAACACACATCTCTTCTAGCAGTGATACATGTATTTTGGTGGTAGAAGATACGGTGCTGTCTCGATAGACCGACGTGCATATACCTACGCTTCGTAACTGATAGCACTCTCCTCAGCAGGCAGCCCGGATTGGCTAATCAAGGGTGTGGCGTGAACGAAAATCGCTGGCAATATTGCCGCTGAATGATGTGCATAAAGTAGAATGGAAGGAAGGTATGTTGGCACGGAGTTCGGTCTCAACCGTGGAGGTGGGCGGGTTGCTGTTAGTGACTGAGCGATCTGGGCCACATACGTCGAAAGTACGTATGTGGCGAGGAGGAGGGAGCCGTTTGTTAAGGTATGTGTCTGGTATATCCGGAGGTGGATGAGGTATCCCCGGAACGCCAACGAACAGGAACACTGTGTTCGGCATTATATTGACGAGTGAATGGAGCTGAGCGGTTCAGTGATTGAGTATTGTTTGGGGCACCGTGGAACTTGTAGTAGACCAACTCTTATCATGTCAGCTTTGGTGAAAGCCTTCGAGGAGTGTCTGTCGTTAGTGTATAATGCGACTTTGTAGTTTTGCTGCTCGCCCTCGTACATATATATCGAGTGAGTAAGCCTGTCCAATGTTACCGCTCTTCCAGTGCGTGGACCAAAGGTATCAACCGCAGTGGCGTCCACCAACTCGGCCCAGCGGCAAGATATACAAGACAAAACTGCCTATGAAGTTGGTCCGCAACTCATGGCACTGCCTATAGCCTAGGCTTTCTCGATAGAGGTCGCGAAACTCACACAGCCCGCAACATTGAGTCGCCTCCCGATAGCCTGGTCCAGGATCTCTCGGACGATGATCGAGACGATGCAGCCCTAGAAGGCCTGCCTAGGCAGTCTAGGTATGTAGGTAGGTAGGATGTGTGACGGGAAGAGAGGCCCTCGCATGATCAGACCGATACATGCCATACCACCTCACCTCCCTGGGTCCTCGGTGAGATGTGCGTGACTGCGTGTTAACCAACTTCTTTAGCAGGGACACGGTAACACTCTGATATCCGATGGGGAGGGAGTGCTTGAGACTGCGGCAGAGTCACTTTGATATGTAGTGTATGATATTCTGGCTTTCCCGCACCCGGGGTTACCGGCACTCCCTGTGTATCGGCACGTGGTGAAACTGGAGCTACTGCGGAGGTCAGCATGGAAATCTCGAGGAGGCCTGAGCCCGTCCCATCCCATCCCATCCGGTGCCGATCGCGGCCCAGGAGAGTGACGAGTAAGTACCTATGAACATAGGTATAGGTAGTGGCTGGAAAGACGACTGCCAGTTCGTGTTTCTTTGCAAGGAGCTGTTGAGATTTCAGACACTTTAATGTGTGCGATCTTGAACTCCAGAGACACGGTGAAAGCCCAATCTCGTGATCTGATCTTATGAGTTTCTTGATAAGAATACGAATGGCCAAAAGGAGCAGGTCCAGCAACAACCAGATGTCGGTCAACCACTCAAAGCTACAAGAGGATTCAAAAGTAAGAACTAGCTCTGACCGACGCCAACCGCCCAGTGGTTTTGAATGCAGCTGTAGCCATGATAGGTTTGCGATAGAAAGGCACGTTGGTGGCGTAGACCCCGACAATGAAGTTGGAAGTCAGGTTGTGATAGAACAGGTATAAGCTCAAGCACTGTGCCTTATGCGGTAGTCAAGTACAGCAGGTCGGGATACCATCCACTTTGAGAGATCCGGGCGTGGTGGTTGCCAAGCCACCAAGGATCGGAACTTATCGAGAACGGCAGGAGGTTAAGCTTTGGTGCGTGGCGCTTATCACGCATTATATCTTGGCATGGCTCGATCCTCCGTGTCGAGGAGTGCCGTTCGCGAGCTTCAATATCGCTGGCTTCAACGCCTTGTCAATATTGCTGTCTCCAGACTGATTCGAAATATCGGTGCTCAACATGCTTGGATCATCAGCTGGGTACTGTAAGTTCTGTTTGTTTTGGTTGTGAATTGGCCGCACCAGATCGTGAGTAATGGGGCCTGGGTCAATCATCTGTCCCGCCGCAAGTATAGTAAGGTGGTGCTTCAGACAATATGTAGAGGATTGCAGTTGGCGACCTGCTTGTTTGGAAACGGCCAAGAGTATAGATGGGATCATTCTGCGGAATAGCAGTTGCTCGCACTTGGATCTAGCCTGAACCTTGCCGATGTCCTGGATCAGTCGGTACGGTACCAGAACCACCAGGGAGCCGTGGTGTTGCGGGGCCGGGGCTAGGGTGTGGGTTTTATATGGTCAGTGCCTGTTCTGCTTGTCCACAGTCCACAGCCAGTAACCACAACGGTCGACACACCACACAACCTTAACTTTTGTGAGCGGGTTAGTCCGAGGATTGTTTGTAGTGTAGGGATGTTGTGTGCCTTTGGTGTGCTTTTGTCTTGGCGAGTGGACGTCCCTCGGCTGCTTCTCGAAACCATGCACCTGCCATTTTGGACAAAGATCTACTGGTTTGCGAGACCCGTTGGGCCTAGAGAAGCGCTATATTCTGACTGACTCTCAGAAGGCTCCCAACCAACATAAGAGGTGGCGGGGAAGGGGAAGGCCATCACGACCTAATGCGGGGAAAGGGGTGATGAATCATGGAGGTCCAGGTCGACGGTGAGGATTGCGAGATCGAGACGGAGCTCATGAATTGAGTTTCCCAATCCGACCAAGGTGACGTTGAAAATTGAGTCATTCAGAAGAGATGTGTTTGTTGGTTGAAGAGAGGTGGCCGGGTAGAGGCCGATTTTGGGAACCCGGTGTTTCGGCAGGCAACCCGCCCCTGTACCCCAGCGCAGGTTGCCTGCCGGGAACCGAACCGAGCTCGGAACTTACCAAGGCGCACGGCTCAACGTGAAAAAATTGAAGTTTCGTTTTATATCAAACCATCGAAAATGCTAGGCCAGCGCTTGATTCAATCGACCCCGATTTGACATTCACTGAGGTTGCACATATCGGATCTTGATGCCATTCAAGATCGCACCCCTTTCTGGCATACTGCGCGATGTTCCAAAATTGGCCTATTGCGTACTAGGCGCATGTTTATCATGGCCATCGAGATGCGGATGTTATGCTCGCCTACCGCCTCCCCCATCATGCGCGCAACCTTTTCCGCACCATCCATCGATTTCCTTTGCCGCGCCCTGACGATACCGATGGACTGTCGGAGTCAGAGTAACAAAAGTGGTGGCCAGGCTTCTGCTGCCAACTGCTTTCCATGCCAGCGGTGCAAGCGAATTGGTTTGACTCGAAAACGGCGACGATTGCCCTTTTTACAAAAGACATCCGACCTGCCTAATTGGGATGCCTTATATATCCTCCAGCCAATCAGCGGCTCTCAAACGACCGGCGTCGACCGTGGCAACACAGTGGTCCAGAGTCGTAAAAGTGGGTTGCAGCACTTGCAGGCCTAGCAGGGAGACCTTGCAACATTCCTGACCCGAGGTTCAAGGGCGGGTGCTCTTTGAGGACAGTGTTATCGCCATCCCGCGGTCCCGTATCCGTCTGTCATGGTGTTGCGTTCCAGGTTCCGCGTCATCTTTGTGCTGCTTATCACGGCCTACGCCCGATCGACCCAACAACGTGGCGAACGGCAGCACAAGCAGTTCGAACTTCCAGGCCTTGGGGATCGACGTGATATGGGAGAAGATTGGGACTGGAAGCTTTTGACCTTTTGCTGATCCCCTGGGCCAGCTGGGCCACCGGCAAGTCGCCCACGAGACCTTGAACCAGCGGGATGCAGCCCGTGTCTGGGTATTGAACAGGGCTCTGTTTTCAGTAGAACGGGAATGGAAGGTGAGTTTCATTTGTATCCCTGACGAGTATCTACTGGGCTGGTACGGTTTACCCCAGGAAAGTTTGTTAGCTCGAGACCTCTGATCAGCTTTGCTAAGCGTGCTTACATCCAATTTATACCTTATCTTCCAACATCAAGACCTAATATGACGGCTAACATGTCAATTCGATACTGACTATGTGTTTTTGTGTTGATATCCAGGCACTTTAAAGTGTTCCCGCAGCGTTTCTGACGGGTCTGAAGATCTCATTTGGAGTACTGAGCTAACAAACAAACCAGCATTGGACCGTATGGGTGGTGTACATGGTCCTAGTACAGTTACACACCCAACGGCCAGAATGTGCCCTAGTTCTTGGCCGCCCACGCCAGGCAGGGGTACTCCGGATGCACCAGACAAATGGAGCAACTGTCTATCTTGCAGAAGAAAGGAGGAATCGCCGTCGCAGTCATGGCCATGGTGACTGATAAATATCAACCTGGGACCGCCCTCCCCTCCACCATTTTCCGGTCCCGTCTCTTTCTTTTCCCGTGTCCCACCACAGTCGACTACGTTGTGACCTTTGGCTCACAACTTCCCAACGGACCTCCACCTATTCCTCCCCACCGAATAGGAAAACATGGCCAACGTGGAGGAAAAGAAGTCGTTCGACGCTTCGGCGGCGAACATGCGCCCTTTCTCCGAGAGCACCCCCGCCTACGAGAATGCCTACGATGTCAAGGAGAAGATGTCGGTTGAGGTCGAGAGCACTGGAGAGGTCGAGGAAGAGGAAGAGGATCTCTTCGCTCCCCTCAAGATGGACGCTTCAGTCGTTCATGAGGAGAACCCCTTGACCATCCGTGCCGTTGTCACCGGTATCGTTTTGGGCTGTCTTGTCAGCGCTTCCAACCTCTATCTTGGTGAGTTTTGTCTTCTACATGAATTCGATCACAAGCTGCGTTTGTCTCAAAACACTACTCTAACCAAACTATTCACATGCAGGTCTCAAGACCGGTTTCACCTTCAGCGCCAACATGTTCGGTGCTATTTTCGGTTACGGTATTGTCAAGATGATGTCCAAGTCCGGCCAGGTTCCCATCATCGGTGGTGCCTTCGGTCCCCAGGAAAACTCCATTATCCAGGCCGCTGCTACTGGTGCTGGTGGTATCTCTGGTATCTTCGTCGCCGGTATCCCCGCCATGTACCAACTTGGAACCATGGGCGAGGGCGCCACTCCCCAGAAGGATATTGGCGCCATCTTCACCATTACCCTGGTCTGCTCCTTCCTGGGTCTCTTCTACGTCACCCCTCTTCGCAAGTTCTTCGTCGTTCAGGTCGCCCGTGAGCTCAAGCTCATCTTCCCCACGCCCACCGCCGTCGCCTTGACCATCCGCTCCATGCACGCTGGTGCAGCTGGCAGCATCGAGGCCATGAAGAAGCTCAAGTGCTTGGGTCTTTCCTTCGGCGCCGCTTTGGCTCACCGTGTTGGCTCGTACTATGCCATTGGTATCCTTTACGATTGGCATCCTTTCACCTGGATTCACATTTGGTCAGGCTACAAGAGCTGGGCCTTGAACATTGAGTCGTGGGGCTGGTACTTCGAATGGACTCCTGCCTTCATCGGCTCCGGTATCCTGATTGGTCTTAACCCTGCTATCAGTATGTTCGTCGGCTCGTTCCTGGCCTGGGGTGTTATTGGTCCCGTCTTGGTTCACTACGGCGAGTGCATCGGCATTCAGCAGTATCCCCACGACCCTCACTGGGACAGCCTCTACACCTTCTTCTCTCTCAAAGACCTCGGCAGGGTTACCCCCTCGCCTCGTTACTGGCTCTTGTGGCCCGGTGTCATGGTCATGGTCTGCTCCTCCATGGCTGAGCTACTCGTCCAGTACAAGGTCATCTGGTTCGGCTTGAAGTCCTCGTGGCAGCAGACCTGCGTCAGCATCAACGACACCTTTGTCGCCCGTGGCAAGACCAACGGTTTCTTTTCTAAGCAGGCTGCCAAGGTTGTCCGGACTGGCGAGGAAGTGGAGGATCCCGCCAAGGCGAACGAGCAGGTCAAGCACTGGCACTGGATTGTCGGCCTTATCGCCACCCTGGTTGTTGCCATGATCATCTTCCACTTCCAGTGGGACATGCACCCGGGTCTCACCATCCTTGCCGTCATTCTTGCCTTCCTCTTCTCATTCCTCGCCATCCAGATCGGTGCTGTCACCGATTCCACCCCTCTCACCGCCGCCTCCAAGGCCTCGCAGCTCGTCTTCGGTGGTGCCACCCAACACTCTGGCTTCACCATCAAGCACGCTCAGAAGATCAACTTGGCCGCCGGTGGCCTTGCTTCCGGTGGTGCTGACGTTGCCACCTCCCTCGTCTCCGATTTCCGTACCGGTTTCCTCCTCGGCACTCCCCCGCTCAAGCAGTGGATTGCCCAGGCCATTGGTACCTTTGTTGCCGTCTGGCTCGCCCCCGGCCTCTTCGTCCTGTTCACCAAGGCCTACCCTTGCATCTACGATCCTGAGGTGGCGAATTCTCCGGACGCTCACTGCGCTTTCGCGGTCCCCTCCGTGTCCGCTTGGGCTGCCGTCGCTCGGGCTGTCACCGATCCGAACGTCAAAATCCCTCTCTCCTCCGGTATTTTCGCCATCGTCATGGGCGTTGTCTCCATCCTCCAGGTCCTCGTCCGTCACTTCTACCTCGTCGGTGAGCGCGAGAAGTGGCGCGAGTGGCTTCCCAACTGGGGTGCTATCGCCCTTTCTTGGGTCATTCCCGCCCCCGTGTTCGCCAACGCCGCCCTTCTCGGTGCCATCATTGCCGCTATCTGGAGGAAGTACAGCATGAGGACCTGGGATATCTACGGTTATGCTCTCGCTGCTGGTAAGTTCTTGGATTTTACGCTCACCACTCCGTTGCAACTCTGTACTAACAAGCTTGTCTTTTTGCAGGTTTCATTGCTGGCGAGGGTCTCGGTGGTGTCGTCGGTGCCATCCTCACCCTGGCTGGTGTTGACGGTTCCGTGTACGGCACCAACATCGCCTGCCCGGCCAATTCATGCTGAACAACTCAAACGTATGATGTTTGTTATATGTTGTTGATGATGAAAGATGGATAATGTTATACCCATGAGAGAATATGTTGTCTTAATTAGTTGCACGTAACGATGATACCACGAATGGGGGCTTTGGGTTAAAAAAAAAAAGCCCGGCTCTGAAAATGATCAATAATACTTATACCCTATTATACCAGATGACTGTTCAAATCATGCCATAGATCAATGTTTGTAAACATGCGTAAGAAACTTGAGGCGGGTGTTCTTGATGATGCCGCGATTAGAAGAGTGGGAAATCTAGGACATCAAAAACCATACAGGATACCTATGAACGCGGCAATAATGCTCAGAGACGATCAATTATAGATTCAATATTTACATTGACACTGCAGTGTCTCTCGCCGTCACATTCTCAAGAATCTTGAGAAAGGTACCTCTACATTCAGCGTCCGCCCACGGTTCGGGGCGGCTAATAACGGTGAGAATATAAGCGGGTAAACTTGCCCCTCCTTACAACAATCAGCACAAGCCCGATTAGCTCAGCTGGTTAGAGCGTCGTACTAATATCAGTTCTTTGATATCAAGTCAATGCGAAGGTCAACAGTTCAATCCTGTTATTGGGCATTTCTTTTTCCTTTTTTTTTTTTTTTTTTTTTTCCACTTCACGCCTCATTCGCCTAAAAGGCTTTTATGTGCGGAGATTCCGTTGTCTTTTTTTTTTTTTGTTTTTGCGGGCTTGGTGATCTCGCAGGCTATATCGACGGTGGTTTGTTTGGCTTTTCTTTTGCACCGAGGGGGTGGTGGGTGGACCCGCGGAGATAATAAGACAATGTGATTGATATGCGAAAATGTTAACGCCAACGAAAGTGCAACTGTACCCCCAGATCTTGCCATTGACTGTTGAATTGGCATCGGTCGACTAAAACTCGTTTTGTCAAGATGTTGCCGAGTTGTTTGGACAAGTCATTAGCACTGTCACTACGATAGCATACCTGGGCAGCTGCGACAAGTGGATTCGATTGCAAACGACATGTCCCTCCTAAATCTATACACGACGACAACAAGCAGGTATCGCGGTCCAGCGATAAGAGACTTTAAACATCTTCACTGTCGCTATTCAAGTTGTTTCGACGAAGTTTATAGTGGTTTGGAGTGAAATTGGATCAAGCATTCACTTCCGAGATACCGTTTGCAAGCGGCAGCATGGCAGGCAGGTACGTCGGCAATAGGTACTGCAACTACGCAGGCACACGCAAGGCACCATAGCAGCTTCTGTGCATCAGACACAAAGGTGTCACGTCACGTCACGTCTTAAAATATTTTTCGAGTCACAGGCATTTATTTCACAACATTTCACATCACTTTTGCACCATCATAGTAGCGAGCACAGTTTTTGGGCCAAGCATATATTATCACGACCTCTCTACCAATGCTTGACTCCCTATCTTCTCCTCCCTTCTCCTCCAAATCCTCCATCAACCGACCAGCCAGCCAGTCGGCCGCCTTTCATTATCCGCATTATCATTATGTCTTTGTCCTCCTAACCATCCATTCATCTCCCGGCTATGTCCATCCATCTTTCATGAACCAGCTCTTCATACGGGTATGTTGTTTATGTTGTTTATGTTGTTGTTGTTGTTGTTGTTGTTGTTGTTGTTGTTGTTGTTGTTGTTGTTGTTGTTGTTGGGGGGTATCTCATAAGCAATGAAATAATGCAGAAACCATCCGTCCGTTGACCGAAACCGAAAACCGAAAAACCAGAAGAGGCGGGGGGTATCGTACAATAATCTTGATCATTCCGTCGTCATGTTGTTCTTTTTCTCATTACTCGTTTCAGTCTTGTCGTCCTGTTGTCCCGTTGTCCTGTTGTGCGCCCTGAAAAAGAAAATTGCTGAAATGCCGCTGTAGTGCAGTGATGCTGTTCTTTCTGATGCCGATGTGTGATGCTGTTGTTTCTTATCCCCTGTTGTTGTTGTTCCGATCCGTAACGCCCCGAAAATTGCAAAGTTGTTTTGGTGATTGTTTTTTTTGTTTTGTGACCTTTTTTGGTGATTGTTTTCTTTTTCTTTTCTTTTCTTTTCTTCTTGCTCAAGTCCTCCTCATAGCTAAGCCTTGATGAGAGTGGCAGACTGGGGGCCCATGGGAGCCATGGGGTTCAAGGGAACCGGGGACACGGAAGGGCCGATGTCCAAGTCGGGAATGTCCTCGTCGTAGTGGATGCCCAGGGGAGACAGCTCCTTGTCGTTGTCGTCGTTCTTCTCACCCTCGGTCAAAGCGGCGAGTTTGCGGCCGGACCAGGCGTAGTCCCAGAAGGTGAAGAGGGCCCAGAGCTTGATGAAGGAGTGGAAGTAGGCGAAGAGGACGTAGGCGGGGAAGAGCCAGATGTCTTGAGGATAGGTCGAGAAGTAGCGGAAGACTTTGACGGTCTTGGTGAAGATCATCCAGGAAAGGAGAGCGGCGAGGGCGTAATTGGGCTCCGCGGCGTCGGTGTACCAGGAGGACTGGGTGAAGAGGTAGACCAGGGCGGCGTCGGTGAAGAGCGCAAAGTTGGTGAAGCTGGTCAGATAGACGGCGTAGACGCAGTAGGGCTGAGTGGCCCAGACGGTGCCTTCGGTGAAGAGAGAGGTGGTGTTGGACCTCCAAGTGGTGCGGACCCAGCGGCGGCACTGACCGAGGAACTTGGTATGGACGGGCTCGCCGACGCCGACGGTAGTCTCCATCTCAGTGTCCTTGGTGTACTGAATCTTGATCTTCCAGCCATTGTTGACCATGAAGCGGGTGATATAGTTGTCATCGTCGGGGTGGAGAGGTCCGAGAAGGCCGAAGAAGAACATCTCGTGGAGGTAGCCGGCCTGGAATTCCTTGTCTTCGAGGATGCAAGTGCGAATGCCGACGGTGCGACCGGAAATGACGAAGACACCACCGTCAATGGCGTTGGTGGCGCGAATCTCAAAGTTGTGACGGTCGAGGTACAGGCAACCGAGCATGTTCCAGAAGCGGCACCAGATAGAGAGACCTTCGAGACGGCGGACGCGCTTGTTGGTACCGACGATGCCGACTTGGTTGTCTTCGAAGGGGGCGAGCAAGGACTTGAGAAGGTCGTGAGAGTTCCAGAAGACGTGGTCGTCGACAAGGACGGTGATCGGGGTGTTGATGTAGCGGATGACGTGGGCGACTTGCTCGCGCTTGTTGGCGATGTTCGTACGGGTGACCAGAAAGTTGATAAGGGGGAACTCGTCCATGACGGGAGCTACAGCGCTGAGGGTCTTTGCATATAGGTCTTCTCCGGCAGTGACGACGATGATCTTGCGGGGGCCGTTGCGAGCGCAGCTGGTCAGGCACTCATGGAAGTCGACACCGAGGGGATCAACTGTGGGAATGACGACAGTGACATCGCGACCGGGGTAGTAGTTGGCGTTGCTCTTGGGCATGGGGGCAGCCTTGTAGGTCCAGAAGCCGATGATGTTGAGGCAGAAGCGAAGATAACGCCAGATGAAGAGAGCGAGGAAGTAGTAGAGGGCCTGTTCACCCTTGGAGAGGTGCTTGATGCCAGAGTGGATAAAGCTGACGACGAGACCCATGCACAAGGTGTTGAAGGAAGCTTGCTTGAGCCACGAGAAGGTCGACATGCCCCTGGGGCTTCCCTTCTGGGTAGGCGGAGTGAGTGTGGGTGACATGATGTCGGTTTAAGAGAGTCGTCGTAGATGGAGACTGTCGCAACGGTTCGGTTGAGGGGTAATGGTGGTGAGTGGGTGTCGACTATGTTGTCGCGATGTTTGACTGTTGAGGATGGGTAAGTACTCGATGCCTTCTCAGACGTGTGCTGATGATGTACTTACTGAAGTGGTATTGTAGATTGCTTGAGGCTCCTTGAGATAGCAGAGTGTCGATTGACTTTGGTCGTCTGACGATTGTCTGTCGAAGCAGTTTTGGGAGGGAGCAAAATGGATGAGCTCTTGGGTGCGGCGGTCGACTTTTAAACCACCTCAGCTTTCGACAGTCACCTTCCAAGGTCGCCAGGAGTGAATGGTGTTTTGGTGTCTTCAACCTGCGAACAGCCAAGTTCAGGTTGGGTGTTCTGGATTTGCTCCGTGAACAGTCGCAGATTGGCCAGTTGTTCATCGTACTGGCTGGAGGTTCCTGTCATCCCATCCTGAACAGCCCACCTGAGACGGAACAAACATAGAAACTGTTCATCCATTGGGAATCTGGATGCTTCTTCTGAAATGTGATATCGGACGAGTCTCTTCGCACAGGTCCTGCGAACTCGTCCAGGTCTGCTGTCCCGCGAACAGCCATAGCAGGCGAGAGAACAGGCCAGAACAGCCATCCCGCAACAGAACAGACGTCATTTCATGTTGACACCAGATGAACAAACTACGAACAGCCCTGGTTGAGTTCTTGATGTGGATAAAGTCGCGAAACACGGCAGAAGCCCAACCGGTAGTTGGTCGGGATGCGGTTGCGGCTGTCACTAACGGGATGTCAAACCCTAACCCATCACATAGCATTGATTAATGGACTTGTACGCAGATCGTAGACTGCACAAAGAAAAACTCGTGACAGCCGCGACAACAATGTTGAAAGAAAATTGATGTCGTCTTTGTTCCTGACGCATGGACAGCGGCACGGACGAGAACCCGGACGCCGCGCATCTCAACGGTCCCAACAACAAGCGCCCGCGATCTAAGATCAAGATCTGAAAATGCACAGCATCTTCATTGATACACATCGATATTATCATTGTATGAACTTCTGCCTGAAAAGCCATTCCCGAGTGTCCCATGTCGCTACCTAAATCCAACCATCCGTGAAAGCCCGCCAAGTTCAGTCGCCAATTTGCCACCACCTTCTCTTTAGGGAACTCGCACAGACCCATATCAAGATACTGTCTCTTCCAAAGTGTATTCAGATGTCCATGTCATTTTCCAATTGCTATTTTACGACCAACAATCGTCGAGTGAATGGAGGCTCTTCTGCCATCCCAAGTTGGCGGTCCAGATCAATCTGAGCCAATGGGACCATTCACACCCCTGCCAAGAATTGAAAAAGACCCACATAAATTCCCCACTCTGTCTCCCAAAGGGGAAGGGAAGTAAACAAACGGGATTGAAATCGTTCGACGAAGACACCACCATCCGAAATGCAAAGATTTTGAGATGGAATGGTCACTTGCGGAAACTTTTCAAGGGGAAAAAAGGTTTCTTGTTAATTGAAGTGACACCGCCTGGGAGGCGAAGTTCAAACCTGGGATTCCACTTCATCGGACCACGCTGTGCAACTGATGCCCAAGGCCACAATGGACACGCACGCGACAACGGACCTGGAGAGGTGCTCCTTCCGAGTTTGAGCACCTGGGAAATGTGAGGCTCTGCTCTCCACTGACGGATGGAAAGGGCAGCACTGACTGAGTACGCGCACGGTTCAAGCAGGAATCATAGGTAGCATTCTTCACATCTGGAAGTCACGATGTGTAGGGCGAGGCAATTGACACTCGATTCGGACAAATGCTAAACAGTTTTACTCGACGCCAGATCCGTTTAACTCTATTGTCTATCCGTTAACACCATGCTATCCAGACCACTTTAGCAACCGGGCCTTCCAGCTCTAGTCTAGCAAAAACACCAATGCCCCCGGGTCCCATGGACCTTCCGAATTCCAAAACCGTCAACTGTTGCGTGCGCTTCAATAACTGATACCAATCCAGCAGAAACAAGCGATAGAACGCTCCGAACGTTATCCAAAACGACCACCGTCGTCCGTCCGTTCGTCCACGATACGTTCCGAACATACGAAAAACAGAACAGCCACGACGACCAGGTCGCGCAAATAACAACAGACCGGAATCAGCCCGTCGCCGACTCAACCGACTTCTCATTACTTTACGCCCTCGCGGACTCTCCACCCTCACCCGCCCGCTTCTCCGCCTTCTCCCTCTCCAACCTTTCCATCCTTTCTCTCCGCCAGCGCTCCCCAAACCTCCACTCCAGCCACAGCAACGGCATAAAAGCCGCAGTAACAATAGCAAATATAAGGAACGTCAATCCCGCGCCAATCGCATTGATAATGAACTGCACCAGCGCCACGCCAACCGCCCCAATCAGACATCTCACAAGATTATTAACCGCCGACGCGCTCGCGCTGGCTCCCGGGTAGAGGTCGACCATCAGGGTGCTGTTCAGATTGAACAAACCCATGTGGGTGAAGGCGATGAAGAACTGCAAGACAAGGGGGATGGCCATGCCCTTCTTTTCAGTGCCGAGACGGGGGCTGGTGACGGCGAATCCGTATCCCGCGACGCAAATAACAAAAGGGATGACGAAGTACAGCGACGAACGCAGGCGGGCGCGCGAGATGGGGAAATCGGCCAGTTTCTTGCGGTTGATCTCGACGGAGCCCGAAAGGTGGTGGGAGGCGCGGTAGCTGGTCTCGACGATCTTGTAGTCGCGGTCCATGATTTTTCCCGAAAGCAAGGACCCGCAGATGCAGCCGACGCCGTTGGGGATGAAGATCAGACCAGTCTGCAGGTTGCTGAGGCCGAAGCGCGGCTGGAATAAGGCATGGGTGGAGGAGGTCACCATGCTCCAGACTGTGTAGACGATGGCGCCGAAGAAGAGGGTGACGATGACGTCCTTTTCGGCCATGAAGCGGAAGGAGGCGACGAAGGTCGAGCAGGTCAGCTTGGGCGGCGGCGCGGTGATGTCGTCTTCCGTGGTCGCGTCTCTTTCTTTCCAGTAGCGCTGTCGGAGCTGACGGTCGAAGAAGGGACGGTGGATGCCCTCGAGTGGGACGGTGCCGTTTCCGGCGATGCGACGGAGGGTTTCGGGGAGGAAGAGCAAGATCGCGGCTAGCGTGATGCTACCGAGGATGAAGAGAAACCAGAAGATGGCGTGGAACCCGAGATACTCGGTGATGATGCCTCCGATGACTGGGCCCATTGATAGGCCAAACATGCGGACTGATGAACGGGAAAATGGTCAGTCACATCATTTCCTTCCCAAGATGAAGGGGAGTTTACTCACCTGCGCTAAATCCCGCCATATAACCACCACGTTCCTTTGCTGTCGTAATGTCACCAAGGACACCCCCTCCTGAATAAATAGACACGGTTAATGCTCGTTCTTCAACGGCTATTGGCGATACTAAACGACGAGTTTCACGTACCGACGGAGATAGTAGCAGCGCTACCAGCCGCTTGGATGGCCCGAAATACCATCAGCATTGCAAAATTCTTGCTGAAAGCCAACCCGATGTTGGCGATGAGGAAAACAACAAATGTCCCGATGAAAGTGACACGGCGTCCGCACGTGTCACTGAGGGGACCCCAGAATGATGGTGCGAACGCTTGCACTGCCATGTAGATGGTTACAGTCAAGGATACAAGCGCGATATCGATATGAACAGCCTGCGAGTGCGTTAGCGATATTGTTCACCCCTTGAAACACATCCTGTGGGTGTTTTTGACTGACATTGGCAATGGCCCCCAAAGCCGGAAAGTAGATATTGCTGGAAAGAGGAGAGAAAAGGCCCGCCACTGCGATTATGACCGTGACCAGCCACTTCTCCTTTTTTGTGAACACATGATATGGGGGTTCTGGTGGGCGTGAATTGTTGATATCTTCAATCTCGGTTACTGATGCCGTCGCTGATGCTTTGTCTGATCTGCCGCCGGCCTCGAACTTCTCGTCTACTTCGGTGCTGCTTGAGCTAGGGCTTGGTGGCTCGATAGAAGTTGGGTCCGGTGTTGGATCTGGTACGGTGGTTTCCGACTGGTTGGTGCTGTCACCCATGACATGTATCGTACCGTGATTCTCCCAAATTGTGGAGAGTCGCTGAACATCGACCGGAGTTGGTCGCTCGTCGTCCACAGATGATGCCATTGCGAGCTGTGGTGTCGATCGATCCGATGGCTCTGAGACCTCGGTACTATGGAGTGAGTGGCTCGTACGGCGGTGAAGATCTGACATGAGGAACGGACAATATTAAACGATATCGGAATATGTAAGGAAAACACCCCTGGTTATATCAGAGCCAGTCTGGGGTAGCCAGCTACCCAGGAGATCGTTTGGGAGGTGAAGCGTTCTGACTGAAGTGTTGAGAAATTGGAACGGAACACCGAAATAAACTGTTTATTATCTCGACCCGAAAGCCCTCGCCGCACTGACTCTTCCCGTTGTTGCCTCTTCATCTCATCGCCATTTTGAGAAGCTACCTGGTGGGAAGACATGAGGAGAGATTGTGATATGACAAGGGAAAGGGGACAGAGGCCAGAAACGACGTAAAGTTGGTGTAGGGATCCATGTCATGAAGTATCCTTCACAGTTAAGTAGCATGTTCGAATGGCGTTCTAGTTAGGCGCACATGCCATGAAACCACGCCCGTGGGGCAAACGAGCTGCAAGGGCTCTGAGTTTAGAGCGGCGTGTTCTCAGCTGGAAGCTCTGGGACTCTGGGTTGACGCCTTGGGGCAAATGCACGATTGTGCACAGATGGTCCGAGTAACTTCTATGCATACCGCAATAGACAACAGCACGCAAGTACATGTACCTCTCCAAGGCCCTGACAGGAAGCTCAGTCCGTCATGATGCAGGACCCTGAATTCTCGAGCACCTAGTGTTTATAATAACGAATACGAGCTGTCTGTGAGGACAACTCGGGCGAATTTGAGGAGTACCGAGAGAAGAACTGGTGATGGATCGAGCGAGGGAGGCTTGCGCTACCGAACTGCTTAACTCAACTGGCCCAGCTTAAGCGGCGGACCTCCGAGAGAGGTTTCTCTATGAGAGCAACGAGAGATTCAAGATTGAACTTGGCTTCCTTTCAATGCCCATGCTTAAATAAAATTGGTAGGTAGTGAAAACGCAGGCAGGGCGTGATTGTTGGGTAGACTGGGTGGCTTGAGCTGCCACCATGAGCGAATGTTGCTTCTTGCTATCATTCAATGTACCCAGTTCAGACCACTCTTCTTCCTAGGTACTGTATTCCACATCAACCGGAGTTGGTACTCCGTTCATCCTTGAACCACTTTGTCCAGAACATTGATGGCCCGGGTCGGCTGTATCCGCCCTTCCCACCACTTTGGAAGCGCCCTGGGTCCGGCGATCTCGGTCGATTTCCTGCTACTAGCAGAATCCCACGTTAACCGAAACCTCAACTTCCCCCTAGATGGCTGATATAACAGCTGCTTGGCCACCTATTCAACGCAGACTAGACACTTGGAATGCCATCCCGCTGCACCGCAAGAAAGGACCGAAGAAAGAATCAGCAATAAGAAGGTGTATTTTCTACGAACCACACAAGACTTTTCCAGAAAGTCTCAGCCCTGCCACGATCAAACAACGGCGCCACCAAGCCCAACTGATACTGAGTCGCACACCTTTCCCCGGATCAACATCGAAACCACGAAACAGGCTAGGGAGAAATTTTGCCTTTGAAACGTTGCATGATGCGGGACTTCCCGCACAAGCCTCTGAGAGAGTGCCCCGCGCGTCAACGCGTGGGTAGGAGCCCAGTGCTGGGCCGCCCGTTGCTCGCCACCGAAGGCGCACCCCAGTGCACATGGGTATATGAGGACGGGACTGGCTGTACTTCTTCAAGCCCAGTCATCTCTCCCTCTCTCCATCATCAACCAGATAGTTGAATCATAGATAACCATCATCAACTGTGGCGTTTCCACTCATCACCCAACATCGAAACCACGAAACAGGCTCGGGAGAAGTTCTGCCTTTTCCTCCGTATCCCAGTAAGGTTTCTGCCTTCTCGGAGGTTGATGTTAGATGACGTGAGAAGCTGTAAAAACGAGTCCGAAGCAAGCCGAAGTGCGCTTGTAGTCAACGGCTCTTGGCACCGGAGGTACGGCCCCGGCCTTGGCAGCGAGTTCGGGTCTTGGCATCCCGTCTATTTCGCGATGATCGCCGTTTCCCGGCTCCCCCGGCCCCGAGCCCCACACTTCGTAGTACATGCAGCAATGCGCATAAGGACTCAAACCATTCAACGCTTTTGAATAGTGAATTCCTCCGCTGAGAAATATCATATGATTCTTTGTTGCTTGTCCATATCCCAAGTACTACCACTTGTAATATCTATTGCGGTATCTCCTCCGAAACTGAAACCTAAAGCCCGCCCGCTGTGTACAATTTTGCCAAGCCGACCGACCTAACTTTAACGCCGTCCCATGACAATGCTCACTCTAGCATGCTGATTAAAAAGACTTCAGAAGAACACAACCCCAACGAATAATGCGACCCTACCCAATTCGAGACCTCCTTTGCCGTAAGACTGCAATACAAAATCTTGCATCAACGGACCAAGGGATGGACTTGCTTGTTTGTCAACCTCGTCACAGTAATTGTGAAGTTGTTGGGGTCGAAAGTCTTCGTCCCCGGGTTATACCAAGCCGTCACATATGCTGTTAACCAATGCTTCTTCGTCTCAAACTCGATCATGCCGGCAAAAGCCATTGAACCGCGCGGCGGGTCAGGTCGAATTGGTTTCCACACCTTCCTGTACGTCTTTGTGAAGATTTCCCACGGGCTGAGCCCGATGAATTCCCGCAACTGGGCCAAAGCCCATTCCTTGTCCTTTTTCTCATCACCGGTCTTGGGCGTCTCTTTGCTGGGAGGGGGTTGATTGGTAGTCGTGAGTATCCCCTTGTTCTGTGTAGCAGCATCGGGATTCATACGTCTTGCCGATACCAGGGCTCCGGGATCCTGCACATCCTCCGGTCGTTGTGTTGCCTGTCGCCGGATGTTGTCCATCATCCTCTGAACGTCACCAGTGACCGTCGACGGCAGTCCCGTCGTTCCAGTTCCCTGAGCTGGTTGTGCCGGGGACCCCGAAGGAGTGAAAAGACTCGAAAGTCCGAAAAATTGCGAGACTTCCATCGCTTTCTTCTTCACAAGGGTCGTGGCGACGGCCCATAGCGATAACGCAACAGGCCTGGGCCAGAACAACCGCTCGGCTTTCTTCACCTGTGGCGAGTCCATCGATATACTGGCCCATCCGATTTCATAAGGCGTAATCATGATTCTGCGATGAAACGATAAGTGTTAGTCCGACTCGAGCGCGCACAGGATCTGGTCTGAGACTTACCCGTAACGTTCGTATTCGGGAGGTGCGACCAAAGGGTAAAACGCTTGGAGCCATGCCTTTTTGACAGTCATCTCTGGTCCAACATAGTTTGTCAAGATTCGCTGGTTCTTGAGCATCTTCAAGACCAGGCTGGCGATGTCCCCTGTTAGACATGTTAGTCTGCATATCCTTCCAACAAAGTTTGGCCGGCGCAACTAACCCTGGACTTGCTGTATCCGTTTCTGATCTTGTGCGAACTTGACGAACTCTTTCCACTCCGTACTGCGTGCCGAGTATGGCTCTGGCTTGAGTTTTTGCTCCGTCAGGGGAAAAGGGATGAAGACGTAATCTTCTTCTTCTTCGTCGTCCTCCTCACTATGGCCGCGGCCGTCGTCGAGATCGTCCAGCGCATTCGAAAGCATCCCCAGCACTTTCCTGTCGTAGTACTTGACGCATACGTATGTAGTAATGCCGAAGGCCAGGGC
This sequence comes from Neurospora tetraspora, assembly GCF_033439725.1. NCBI lineage: Eukaryota > Fungi > Ascomycota > Sordariomycetes > Sordariales > Sordariaceae > Neurospora > Neurospora tetraspora. The sequence continues at coordinate 6,368,926 of NW_026944383.1, forward strand.
CCGGAAGATTCGCCTGCAAAAAAAAAAAAAAAACCATGTCAGCACGACAGACCCTATCCATCTGGAATTATCAAAAGCTTTACCTTCTAAAGGAGCCATGCTTGATCCGTACTCCTTGCACAACAATCGGTTGCCCATGTACAACATATTTCGATAAACGTCGGGAGGCCATGAGCGACCTCATCGGTCGGAAGAGGCGCGATGCCATATTGGATGACTGTGGCACGCCCAGGCGGCGGCCGAAGTGTTGGAAGGATCAAGGGTCGCGGCCGCTCGTATGCGTCGAAGGATACCAGATAAGAGGAGAGAACGGCGAAACAGCCTCGGGCTTGACTGTGCTCGGCTTCCTGCTAGTTCGTTGCGGGTTCGGGATGTGCCTCTCCGAGGACAGGTCAAGGGCGCGCGGATATATCAGCCTACTCAGCTCTACCGATACTCGAAGCGGGCGGGCGGCAGACGATGTCGGGGATAGGTTTCGTGACGATTGCGACAGCGGGACACAAGGCCAATCTAAGATGAAAGTTGAAGACCGCGGCCAGGCTTCCGGGGTCTGGTCGCGCCTCGAATTCCGGCAGAAGATGGAGGGTCACAGTGCGAGATTCGGGTCTTCTATGCCTGTCCACTCCAGCGGTTCCAGGACGCTGTTCGGTTCAGATGCTGAATCCCACAGTGCAGTGCTGTTTCCCTTTTTGCACGCTGTTCCTCAATGACACCAACAGTGCGTTGGGGTAAATGCGTCACTGTACTACCTCTAACCATCCCGGCGTTCCGTCGGTCCTCCACGTCAGCCAGTTGAGGGCAGCTGTCACGGTCGTGCTTCACAATGGGCGGGTAGGCTAGCGGCCGGGGTACCAATGGGCAGCGATGACCACTGCAGTTCAGTGGGCGCATTCCTGTCAGCCCAGGCTGCTGGGGAAAGCTCCATCCAACTCCGACTTCCAGTCCATTGTGTCTCCGCCAGCGACTCTACCAACGTCACTGGAACAATCCTCATCCAACATCACCACGCACCGGCCGCATCAACCATTCGGCTGCTCTTCAAGATGAGGCTCCTCACCAGTATAACCGTGGCAGCCCTGTCTGGGCTTGCTGCTGCTGCTGCATCACAGCAGAGCGCCGATGTCTTCATCCTCGATTCCAAGCAACAACAACAAACATCCCGCGAAGTACCCCGGCTACCAAAAGAAGTCGTTCGCCATATCCTTCTCCAAAGGGTAAGCCAGATACATGCGACTCAGCGCGTAACCTACGTATTCAAGGCTGGTCTAACTCGTCCCACAGACATCTAGAGACAACTACGGCAGCGACCTTCGCGACATCCCTAGCTCTATCGATACCGAGGCCGCGATCAGCTTCCTTGTGAAGTACGGCAAGAGTCCCGCACCTCTTTTCTCCCAGACCGAGACCAGCGACCCATCACAACTAGTTGTTATCCTGGAGGGCATCACTGCCGAGAATGCTGGGCCTTTGAAGGAATCACTCGCCAAGTCAAGCCAGCGTGCCGCTTTCGCCATCTCAGATCCGCCATCCAAGGTGGCCAATGATCGTCTGATGTCGCTTTTCCAAAACCTGGGTATTGCTGCGCCAAAGCAGTGCGACCTGGTCTCTGCCATCAACCCTGTCAACGGAGACTGCTGGACGGGCTCCTCGTCAGTGGTCAAGTACGATGTACAGAAGGTGCGATACAGAGAGAACTCCCTCCTACACCCGGTGCCAGTGCCAGAACTAACTCAATCCCTGCTTAATAGTCGCCCGAGGCCCTTGATACTCTCGTCGATAACCTGAGCCGTCTCAACAAGTTCATCTCCTCCGGCGACCTCGAGGCCCTCCTCGTCCTCATGCCCGAGTCGAGCCGGTCCTCCAAGCTCAACCAGTGGAGCGTCAAAGCCGCCACCGGCGCCTCCGATCTCCGCCGCCGCTTCAACTCCGAGACCGTCATCGCCGACGACTCCGTCCGCGGCGCTGCGAACGCCGCGACCCAGCCTCCCGTCTCCCGCCCGACTAAGAGTCCTCTGCAGACCGCCGCTAAGAAGGCGATTCCGCAGTGTTTCACCTCCGAGAAGAGCTGCGTGGACCAGACGGGCAACTGCTCCGGCCACGGCCAGTGCGTGAACAAGTGGGGAGGCAAGAACGGTAGTACCGAGGCCGGCGGCGCTAGCTGCTTCGTCTGCAAGTGCCTGGCCACTATGGACAACCGCCCCGGGGCTCAGGCTAAGGGCGACAAGAGTCTGCACTGGGGTGGTAACATGTGCCAGAAGGAAGACGTCAGCATGCAGTTCTGGCTTATTGCCGGGTCTACCATTGCCCTTATCGGTGCCATCACCTTTGCGATTGGACTGTTGTTCGAAGTGGGAGAGGAGAAGATGCCCGGTGTTTTGGGCGCTGGTGTGGTTAGGGGGTCTTCGGCCAAGTAAGAGGTCGATTGTGATCGAAGAAAGAGCCAAAAACTCTCGATCAAGAAGACGAGTATGAGAGGATGACAACGTCAAGAAAAGAAACAGAGAGCTATCGTATGCTTATTGGTTAGATGCGGAGGGCATGGGGTGTGTGCGTGTGGTGTAATCAGACATCCTTAGACTGTTGGCTGGTTGTACCATTATTGATTTTACATTGTTCAACGGCGTCGGCATCATTGGCAGGCAGGCAGGTGGGCAGGGATGGATCGAGATATGGTTAACGCAAAGTACGAGATAGGAGATGGCATGGTTTCCTTTCGTTTTCCATGAAGACCTAGTATAAAACAGACATTGACAACGGAATGAAGCTCAGGGGTTAAGCTTGCACAGAATACTGTTTGTCATTGAAAATATCAGATCGCTTTGAGTTCATTGTTGTAAGCCCTTATAGTCTATGCCCATCGTACCCATTACATCGCCATCTCAGTGTCCATATCATTCGGTCCCTTTTCTTGCGTTGGCGTCCCAAAGTTTTCCAACCCTCTCTCCTTGGGAGTCGCAGCTAGATCTACCGCAAACCCAGGCGGTAATGGCCTCAAAGGCGACTGCGTAACAAACTTCAACGCATCACCAGGCGTAGTGGCCCCGGTAGCAGCAGCGGCACTTGTCGCGGCCGTCGCCGCAGCACCGGCAGCACCAGCACCAGCAGCAGTAGCACCGGCAGCACCAGCACCGCCCATAACCGCTTGATACTTGGCCCCCGCTTGATTCAATATCTCCTGCACCTCCGTCTCCCTACTCAATATCTCCCCCTTCTCCTTCTCCAGACTCTCTATCCTCGCCTTCCGCCTGCTCACCTCATCCTCCAACCCCTGTACCAAACCCCTCATCCTTGCCAATACCTCCCCGAGCTCCGGAAGCGGTTTCATCTTGGGGATCTGGTTCACCCCTCCTCCTCCTTCTTCGTCAATCTCCATCATGTCGTCCTCCGGTTTCTGCAGCCCATCCATACCCGCCCGCCGCTGCGCAGCCTCGTACGCAGCCCGTCGCTCCGCCTCGCTGTCGTCGCTCTCGGCGTCCGAACCGGCCTCCGCGGCCTGGATCATCTCCGCCATCTCCTGCCGGTGCCGCTTGGCGGCTTCGCGCTCGGCTTTGCGGCCCAGCGCCAGGGAGCCGTCGGTCACGAACTCGTCGTAGCCTTCGCCTAGGTCTTCGTCTTCGGCTATGAGGCGCGATTCGGATTTCTTGGACTTTTTGTTGAGGCTGAGTGTGACGCGTTTTCGGTCGTCGTCGTCGCTGTCGGAGTTATCGTCGAGCGAGATGAAGTCGTGTTCCTTGGCGAGGCGCGCACGCCGCTCTTTGCGCTCGCGGATTTCGGCTTCGGTGAGGATGTGGGCTGCCGCTGACGGGCCCGCATCGCCGGTGCGCGCTACAGGCAGGTCGCGGGATTGTACGATCATGGCGCCGTCGAGCTCGGAGGGGTCGAGGTCCATTGCGTCGTCTGTGGCCCCGGTCGCAGCAGGTGGCTCCGGCGGTGGCGCGCTGTGGGCTTTGAGGCTGTCGTCGTCGTCATCGTCGATGATGCTTAGTGAAGCGAGGTTCTGTGGTGTGGCTGGCGTGGAGGTTTGGAGTTCTTCGAGGTACTCTTTGCTGTATCGAGGCTTCTCTTCGTCCGCGCCAAATGTGCCGAATCGTGCGGTCAGGGCCGATTTGCGAAGCGCGTTCTTCTCGGCTACTCGCTGGCTTAGCGACTTCTTGCTGGGTGCGCTGACCACGTCGCTGCTGGCAGTTGTTGTCGTATCATTGCCGCCGTCTTCCGTGTCGCCTTCGCTGGCTCCGAATGATAGTTTCGAGACGCGCTTCTTCTTGCTGGAGGCTGAGCGACCGAAGCCGGGCCGTACCACGAGCGGCACACCAGTGTCCTCGTCGCCTTCCGCCTCATCTGGTGCCGCACTCGTACTGGTTGAAATAGGTTTGGCGGCGTCGCCGTTGGTGTCTTGTGCATCGTCGTCGTTGTCATCGTTGATCTTGATCGTTCTTCGTAGTGACGAGGATTTAACAGGCTTGCTGCGCCCAAACTTGATCGGTCCTTGTGGTACTGGTTCTGTTCGAAGGCGTATCAGCTTGCTTGTTCTTTGGTTTGGTATCAGCACTGAAAGTTTCTATGCTGGGTATGGATGGGCATTGCCATGTAGCAACTTACGTTCTCTCTTCGGCTCTTCTCCTCCAAGCAGCGTAGGAAGGTCGCCATCCTCGTCGTCGAAAGTCTGGATAATGCGCGGCTTGCGCTTTCCGAAAGAACTCATTTTCGAGATATTCGACCCAGATAGTGTCTAGCAAGTTGTTTGGAAAAGAATTGGCAAATGCGATGTGTTGTGGCGGGTGTGGTGTCGTAGTTATGAAAAGTTGTCCAAAGCAGTTGTGAAGGTTCAGAATGCACCTGGAGATGACGCTGGCGGGCAACTGGAATGTCACTGAACGATGACCCCCGAAGACATGGAACGCGAATTGCGGGTTCCTTATCTTATCAGTGGCCCCACGTGATGGCTTGGCGGCCAAAAATCACTGGGGACAGTCGCGAGTGCACGCGCTGCACAAGGCCCGCCTTCCAAGTCGTTCAGTGGAGAGTTCCCAGCCAGAACGACGCCATTGCCATTGCAGCAACTCGACTCTTGAGACCATCCCAGACCACCAACACAACCTCAAGATACAATGGCACCCGCACAACCTGAGCTCAAGAAGGTATGTAATTATTCTTGGAGATTTAGATTGAACATCAAATGGCAACTGGCTGGTCGGAACTTTGCCATTGTCGCATTTGGAACGCCATGTTATTGTTTGTTTAGTATGGTGCAGTGAGCTAACCGACCACTTTTTGAACCAGTACCTCGACAAGAGGCTCTTCGTCCAACTTAACGGCAGCCGCAAGGTCATTGGTGTTCTCCGTGGCTACGATGTACGAGACCTTCCATTTACATTCGAACATGATAACTGACGGTTCGCGACGTCATAGGTCTTCCTGAACATTGTTCTGGACGATGCTGTCGAGGAGAAGGATGGTGGTGAGAAGGTCAAGCTCGGCATGGTGGTATGTTGATTCTTCCGAGGCAGGTGTTTTCGTGTCATTTTGCTGACAACTGTCTACGCAGACTATCCGTGGTAACTCCGTTGTGATGATGGAGGCCCTCGAGAGGATCGGCGGCGACGAGAGGGGAGGACAGCGCGGCTAAATCAACGATTATCTTCTCGCAACACGATAAAACGACCCCACGCATATACAAAAGCCTACATCAAAAAAGGCGAGGCATCGGAATAAGCGGATGGCAATTGACGGGATTTGATTATATACCAAGGCGATTTACAGTTTACGACGACAACTATAATGTCCCAACGGTCTTGGACGGTGAAAAGGTTGGTGGGCTGGTACGGCGTTCAGTTTCACACGAAGCATGTATTCGGGAAAGCAGCATATTCTTCAACTTAGAAAGGGAAACATCCGCGGCGGTGGGTCGAAGAAAGATACCCAAAGGACATATTTTACGTACAGCTCTTCTCCGACAGCAGCTGCTTCCACGTCTTCTCGTCATAACCGTCCATCATGCGGTCTCCGTACGTCCGCACCCAGCCTCGAATCCCGCCCGTCATTACCTGCGACTGAAGATCGCCACCCACTTCGTCGATATAGTCTTGCATCCAGGCGGCGCATCGAGGACCCCGACCGGCGGAGGAGCCTGTGGGAAGAAGCGTTGGTGTTAGGGAGGGTCAATGGAGGTACGAGTTCAAAGCGCATAGGTTCGGTTTGACTCTGTCCAAGAGTCCATGAGAGAGAAAGACAAGCACGTACCACAATAAAAGATCACCTTTTGGATCCCGGCCTGTTTGCACAAAGCGTACAAGCTCTTGCGCGTGGGGTAGAAGCTATGGGCGGGCAGGTTGATTGATGAGCTGACAGTTCCACCGGTGCAGTCTGTCCGTCGACAATCGACAAGCAAGAATTTTTGCGATTGCGGCTGGCCATCAACATTTTCTTGTTGCTCAAGAAGCTCGAGGACAGCCTGGGGCTCAATATGGACTGGCGTCGAAGTTGGCTCTGGGAATGCTGCCCACCACGGTGTGCCATCCTCGCGCCTAGCCATGCGCAAGCAATGTTCGTGAACGTGTATCGTCATGTTGGTCGTCAAAGCTCTACTTTTTGTTGACTGGCTTCGTAGTTGAAAGTCGAACAAGTCTGCTCTTCGCGCTTTATGCGGTACACAAAGGTGGTTAGGGGTAAACTGTTTGTTTGAGGCTGGCGCGGCTCAAGATCTAGTCGCATCTTTCAGCAAGCCACGACGCCGAAACTCATTTCGCGCGACAAATCCTCGGTTAGTCGCGTCCTATCATAAATCCCTTGCCTCGTACGATCGGATCTTTCGTTCTCAGCGATGAGATATAACAGGCGGAGGTCGTCCTTCCTGGGTAACGACTGTTACTCCATGGAACTTTCCAGGACGTCGCCGCTAATCGGAAACGACAAATTGATGCCTTGATCAGCTTCATCAGCGCGGTATACTACCTCGTCTCGTCGCTTGCGGTCACTCCAGTAGCTCCGAGTATGCTGTCGTTCTTATTATCCATATTTGACTCCCTTGCCCATTTACCCGTAGATGACTGATTGCCCCGAGATCTTGGTTCACTCGGCCCGGCATGTTAGGGTAATATCACATACACATTCGACTGTTTTGTTGTCTCAGTCGCGACATCAGGACATTTGAGACGAAGCGTATCAAGTACACATCGTGTGGTGGATGAAGAGTGTGTTGAATAAAGAAAGACTGAAGTGCGTCTTTTAGAAGGTATATAGTAATGAAATGCTCCCACCAACAGCCCAGCGACACCGGAAAGCTGTTCCCAACCTAGCGCAACTCATCACCGCTTAATCACACCAAAGAATGCCCGTATCTCCTCAATCATTCCTTCCTCATAGTTCCTTGTTCCATTCAGTCGTCATAATACGCCTCCTCAAGCTCCTCTTCATACTCCTCTCTCGCCTCCTCGAGCTCTTCCTGGTCACTACTGCTAGCAGAAGACGACTGTGCCTCTTCTAGAGCCTCCTCGTATTCTTCACGGGCGGAAGCAATTGACTCACGATCACTTTGATCGATCTCCTCACCATACACATTTGTTGTCGGGATGGGACCATCGAGAGGCGGCTCCGCAGGGGGAGGCGGGGGCGGAGCGCCATAATCACCACCGTAACCACCGTAGCCGCCATAGCTATCGCCGCCATAGGCCGCTGGAGGTGGTGGGGGAGGTGCAGCGCGGTGCTCATTATCGGAGTCGGAGTCTTCGGCTACATTGGAGTGTTAATAACAATACATCCTAGTAAATGGCCAGCCACCATTGGGAAGAGGGAGAGACAAAAAAAACTTACCCAGCTCATGAGCAAGAACAGCGCCGCCAACGGCACCAACAGCCAGACCAGCAGCTGCACCCATGTACAGACCACTGTTATCCTTCTTCTTCTTCTCCTTTACCGGCTCGCCACCATACGCCTGCTGCTGCTGATCATAACCGTATCCCTGCGGCGGCGGCGGGGGCTGTTGGTAACCGCCATACTGCCCGGGCTGTCCACCATGTCCACCGCCACCGCTATAGCCATAGTCGGGGGCACCACCACCGCCGTACTGCTGCTGCTGGGGAGGAGGATAAGAACTGCCGTCGCCGTGGCCGCGCGACTCTTGCTCACCACCACCGGCACCGCCGGCGAGCCTGGATCTCTCAAAGCCAGGGGCTTCCCACTGCGAGCGGCCCGTGGCCTCCTCAAGGTAGTACCATCTCTGATACTCGTCGTCCCACTTCGGGGTCCAGCCCGAGGGCAGGGGCGGCTTGTCGGAGGGAGGGTTGTAAGGCGGCGCTGGACGGGATCCGTAGCTCGGAACGGGAGCGCCGGGAGGGGCAGTGTAGCCTGGCTGTTGCGGGGAGTACTCTCCTTGGTAGCCGGGCTGCTGGGGTGGAGGGTGCTGGTAGCTGCCGCCGTGGTATGGAGGCTGGGACTGTCCCTGAGGAGGCTGAGGAGAATATGATTGTTGCGGTGGCTGCTGAGGAGGGGGGTAGTAATCGCGCGAACCTGGTGGACGGGGTTAGTGATGGATGTTTGGGAGTGATCATGGTGTTGCGGGGACTTACCGGAGTAGGCCGGCTTTTCCTCCTTCTTGTCGACGAGACCTAGCTTGCCTAGATCTTCGGCAAGGTCTTTCTTGAGCTTCTTGAAGAACGACATGGTCACGATTCAGCTTCCTCTGCGCTGTGGGTTCTATGGTGTAGCGGAGTGAGAAGAAGAAGTGGAAGGTCCGAGGTTGACGGGAAGATGACGAGAGAGGTCAAATGAGCACGAGCACCTGCCGTGAGAACCTTTAGGGCCAGATATTCAAGCAATGATTAAGAAGGCTCGGCACAGCACTAGGTACCTAAAATGGGATGGATATCATCCGACGAATATCAAACGCCATCCATGAACACCTCATGTAACACGCAATGCTCGGCGTGTTGGCTGCCTCTCAAATGCTCACAGCATCCTGGAGTCACTGTGCCATCCGAACTCCAAGAGCCCCTCATAGTGACCCCTCCTCCGCAAATGAAGGGCCCCGTTCTTCATGGAAACACAGGCGGTTTTGCTGTTGAAGCCAAGCATCTCGGCGTGGTCAAGAATGGAAAGAGGAAGATGATGCAGGTGTGGGGAGCTCTTGCTTTTGGGGTCTTGGGTTCCCCGCTGCTGCGGGGATGGCAGCAATGGGACGGGAGGTAATCGGCAAACCCCAGGCTCATGTACAGCGGGATGACGCGCGGTTTCAGGGACTCCATTGCAGTTCCAGCTTGGCGTGTGAGACACAGCTGAAGCAGACAACACACTGACCTCCTCGCTCCCCAAAGACAACCTGTGCATTGGACTTCCATAACAAAAGTTTCTCCCACTCAGTTCTCTTTGTCTTCTCTCCACTTTCCTCTTTCCCGTCTATCCTTCATCGATCACCATCTGATCTTCACCATGTCGTACGGATACCCTGGACAAGGCTACGGCCCCGGTGGGGGACACCACCAACCTCCCCCTCCTCAGTGGGATGACCAGCAGCAGCAACACTACCAGCAAGGAGGCTATGGCTATTCAAACCCGGGACAGGGCCAGTACAACCCTCAGCCTCCTCACGAACAGGGCTACGGAGGATATCACCAACAACCTCCCCCTCCTCAGTACAACGAAGGGCAGTATCCCCCACAGCAACATCACCAACAGGGACACTCCCAACGCCCCTCTGGTCCGCCTCCCGATGGCTATGATACCTATGGCTACCCAATCGGTTCTGGTCACCAGGCTCGTGACCAGGGACAGCACGAGATTCACGGGATTCCCCAGGGCACCCAGCAGTTCGGCCATGGTGCTCCTGAAAACTATAGCTTCCAGTACTCCAACTGCTCAGGTCGCCGCAAGGCATTGCTGATTGGCATCAACTACTTCGGCCAGGATGCCGAGTTGCGCGGCTGCATCAACGACACCAAGAACGTCTCCGCCTTCCTCGTCGAGAACTATGGCTATAAGCGCGAGGATATGGTCATTCTTACCGATGACGCCACGAACCCCCTCTTGCAGCCTACAAAGGAGAACATGCTTCGTGCCATGCAGTGGTTAGTCGCTGGTGCTCAACCCAACGATGCCTTGTTCTTGCATTACTCCGGTCAGTCAGCTTTCCCTTCTGAACTATACCCGCGTGCTCCTACTGACTAATCAACACTTCAACAGGCCACGGTGGGCAGACTAAAGATACCGACGGCGATGAGGAAGACGGCTTTGACGAGGTCATCTACCCCGTTGACTTCAAGACCGCCGGCCACATCGTCGACGATGAGCTTCACTATACTATCGTGAAGCCCCTCCAACCTGGTGTGCGATTAACTGCCATCTTTGACAGCTGTCACTCCGGCTCCGTTCTTGATTTGCCCTATATCTACAGCACCAAGGGCGTGGTCAAGGAGCCTAACCTTGCCAAAGAGGCTGGTCAAGGTCTGCTCGCGGCTGTTGGCTCCTATGCTCGTGGCGATCTTGGAGGCATGGCTAGCAGCCTGTTCTCCGTCGCTAAGACAGCGTTTGGCGGCGGCAATGAGGCCTATGAGCACACCAAGCGGACAAAAACATCGCCTGCCGATGTTATCATGTGGAGTGGTAGCAGGGACGACCAGACTTCGTATGTTGCGATCCCCCCCCCCTTGGTAGTCGAACTGGGTTCGGTCATCTGGGATGAAAAAAATACTGACACTGCTTTCAGGGCCGACGCGACCATCGCGTCCCAGGCCACGGGTGCCATGTCCTGGGCCTTCATCTCCGCCATTAAGGCGAACCCCAAGCAGAGCTACGTGCAGCTGCTCAACAGCATCCGCGACGTGCTCGAGACTAAGTATACGCAGAAGCCTCAGCTCTCCAGCAGTCACCCAATCGGTACGTTTTGTCTTGTGTCCACCACCCCCTTTTCGCTGCGTCTTCGATGTCGTCCATCAATGAAGCCAAGTGCTCATGAAACATGCTGGCTCGGCGTTTCTCAAATTATCTTATCTCAAGCCAAGAGAATCAAAGAACTAACCAGTCGCGAAATTATCTAGACGTCGACATGCTCTTCGTCATGTGATTTCCGCCGGCAATATGTCGGGCTCCCTTCCTTCAGCTGAGCAAGCTTGTCGGTTCGCTCCGCATCAATGCCCATCCTTTCCTGTCCACGTTGCTCTCTCTCGCTTCGGTTGACTTGCATTCATCGGATCGGACAATGCCGATCTGGTGAGAGAGGAGCAAAGAGAGAGCCGAGAGAGAGCCGAGAGAGAGGCCCCCGAGGTTCGCGAACGTGGCACTCATCGTTGGATGTGGGTCGCCCTGTCGATCTTGCTGCTCAATTCTCTTAAGGGGCATCGGGGGGTCGTCAAAAATTCCAAGCCCCTGGAGATCGGCAACTTTCTATACCCCCCCTTCTGGCGGAACTCTTCAAAAGGATCAGCGAAATACTCGGACAGAACCGGAGGGGACAAGGGCAAGGGGAAAGAAAGAATTTTTTCTCTCTCATATCAAACTTAACAACTGAAAACAAGGTGTCCAATTCGCAATTGGGAAAGAAAGAAGGGAAGAAACAGGGCAATATCCCAAAACTTGGAAGGGGATGGGGATCTCGATCTTGATATAGGTTGATATGGGAAAATCACGGGGGTAGTGCGCTAATGGTATCCAGGCGGGCTGCAACCCTCGGACTTGACCAATTTCTTCGGGGACCTGCGTTCGTAGATCAGAGCATGGGGAACACATGGCATGGACGCCGACCGATTCCCTGGGGGCCTGGGAGAAAGAAAAAAGCAAGTAAAGATGGTGCAATTGGGCACGTTCATTGGTGGGAGTACGAATGCGATGCTGGAGTATCTAAACCTTTCTGTCGGTATATCCCATGGTTGTGGTTCAAGATATTTGAGAGATCTCGATGGAATGTCTTGCAGGAGTATAGCATAGATGGAGATGTGAATATGACTTATGATCCTCGGTGTCTTGTCCCCGGTCAAAGTCCATGCCGAACAATTTCTCCATGGTCTTGTTGTGTTATCAGTGCAATGTAATCAGACGATGTGAATGGTAGTCGTAACGATGTGAATAACATACCGGCTAATTGGGTGTTATATTCTCCATAGTCTTGGTGCGTTATCAGATTGTCCATAATCGCGATGGATTCGGAAGTTATTGTGCATAGATCGTCCACGGCTGAGATTTCGGTCAAAGTAGCTCCAGCCCGTGACAACATGGCAGTAAATATGCAAAGGCTTTGAAGGGCTGAGATATGAGTCGAGTTGTCTTATATGTGTGATTCTGTCTGTATTTGTTGTATATGCAGTCTGGCCTTGTCCTTGTCCTTCGCGGCTCACACCACCAAGTACCGATGCAACAGAAGAGAAGAAGAAGAAGTAGTAGTAGGAGTTGACATCGGAAAATGAAACACGGTTCATGCTTTGTGTACTTGTCAAGAAAAATTTGCTTTTGGCCCTATAATACTAATGTTTTCCTTCCTCCCATTTGACCAGACCTCAAAAGTGTGGCTGGTCCAGATACCCGTTGTTAACTTACATACACTCCATATAATACAGACACACACACACACACAAAACTTTGTTTTAGATATTATACACTAAACAGGTCGACCATAATGAGGAACTTGACATATGATGATGGGTATATTGATAAGGGAAAGGGTGGGGAAAATGTTGTGAGTTGAAAGGACGTTAAGAGAGGTAGGTAGATGGAGAGAGAGATAAGAGAGGTAGTTAGGTAGAGAGATAAGAGAGATAATAATTGGTTAGGGAGAATCCAATCTGGTATGATTATAAGAGAGAGAAAAAGATGGAGGGGGAGATATGAAAGAATGTAGTGGTGGTGGTGATAAAAGTGGTAATACACAAGTTTCGACATGATTGGGGATATGCTGGCTGACTGTTCTTCTTCTTTTTGTGTGTCTTCAGCCAGCCCAAACTCATCAAAATCACATAGCCACATCCGTTGTTGTACATGATATAACATAAACATAGTGAGAGAGGGTTGGGGGTGGTGGTGGAGAGCAGGCTAGCTAGCTGCTTGCTTCTCGCTGGGTATGTAGGTGGAATAAAAGATCGTGGAAGATTTGGTTGTGAATAGGTAACATTAACGATAGTATTTCTCATTGCGTACTGAATTGTGGTTTCTTTTCTTTTCTTTTTTTTTGTTTTGTGCCTCAAGCCCGAATAAGTGGCTTTAGGAAGCCCAGTGCCTTGTGAAGACTCTTCCTGCTCTTTACGGTCTCATCCTGGGAAACGAAAGAATCCCCAGAGTCTCGCCTTTCGCGGACGTACTTGGGCCACGTGTTTGTAAGCACGAGGTACTTGATGCTAGACTGAGCGGCATCGAAGACGGCAGCGTCAAAGGTTTGTGGGATATCGCCCGAGTAGTAGAGAGCTGCGTTACGGGGATGTGTGGCGTGGGAGGTCGGTGGTGGGTCATCGAGAGGGAGGGTCTCGACAGACCTGAGTTCACCCATGCTCATGGACACCGCTAGCGAGTCTGACTTGGAGAAGATGTTGACCTCGCTGTCGTTTGTGTGTTTGTTCGATCCGGACCAGTTAACTTCCGCGAAGGGTGTAGCTCCACCACGGTTGATATCTCCGTACATGTTCCTAGCGGCACGCTCAAACATACCCTCTAGCTTACGCAGCTCGTGCCACGCAATGTTGATAGGGAACTCGGCGTCTCTGGTGCTGATGAACTCGGCATAAATACGAAGCGCCTTGGTAAACTGCTGGCGGACAACATCCGGCTCGGCGTTGTGACGGTTGCGGACGAAAGGAGGCGGCAGAGCGGCCTTCCACTCAGCCACAGCAGTGAGGAAAGCGATGTTCTCGCCCGAGAAATCGCGGCGGGCAGAGAACTGGCGAAGAGGTTCCGGGTTCTTTTCGAGAACATGCTCAAGAGCGGACATTGTGAGAACGCTATCATCGGTGGCGATCTTGGGGTCTGGCTGAGATCCTTGGCCCATCTCCATAGTCGAAAGCTTCTTCCATGAATCTCTGACTCCGCCAGTGAAATGGTGTTCTGCAACCTTGGTTGAGGTTGGGCTAAGAGCAGGTCCGCTATTGTCGCTGCCCCTACGCTCGGCATTGTTGTCGTCGCTACGGGCGCGCAGCTTCTTGGACTCCCAAGTGGCAATCGAATCAAGTGTCTCCTGACGCAGGTTGTTGTGCTTACGAACTTGCCAGCAAGGGACAAAGATGGTAAAAATCTCCATGAACATGATGGAGAGACCGATCCTGTTTGAACGAATATTTAGATATTGCCATCTGGTGAGGAAGGAAAGCGCTAGACATACCATTGAGGGGGGACGAAAACCGCGTTCACCGGAGCCATACCGGGAACGTAAAGAGCAATGAGCCACATAGGAGCCGCAGGCAAGCCAGCAATGCAGCAAGCCATGGTCTGGAGCTGCCAGCCGTGGGTGTCACGGATACCACGAGACTTCCAAAGAATGATGGGAGCAATAACCCAAGCCCAAAGAAACTGCCAGAACAGCGAAGGCCACCACTCCCAACCTCTGCCCTGCTGCATGGCAATCTCTGCAGGAGTGCCGCTCACCTCAGTACCAGGGATACCAAAGCTGGGGTGGAACTTGCGCGAGATCATGTAGATGATGATAACAACAAAGAGCTAAACGAGGTTAGAGACAAGCCGTGCGGGCTATAATGGTACTACTCACTTGAACGATCATGCCAATGGTAACGCAGGCAAACATCCTCCTCGAATAGTCCATCTTGCGCAGGCGGGCGATAAAGGTAAGCCTCTGTGGCGGTTGCTGCGCGTGCTTTTCGTCGAATCGAGACTCCATCTGGCTCGGATGACTGGCATACCGAGCCTGTGCCCTTGCGACATGAAGGAACTGACTGTTACCGGCTTGGAAGAGGGCAATTCCGAAGGGAAACCAGATGCTCATGATCCAGAACTCGGCGACTTCGGGGGCCATGGGTCCGATACTGTAGCCCAGCTGAACAGAGATCCAGTAGAGATGGAGAAGTGTGATGCCGGCAAAACTGAGAGCAAGTCCGCGTATCCTAAGAGTTGGGATATCACGCCTGAGCCAAAGAAAGACCATGCCAGCCACCACCGCGGTCGTCCAGATAGCACCCCATACAATCCACCAAATACCAATGGCATTGAGTCTTGGTCCAGGCTTGGTGTCAGGAGTGGTGCCAAATTCGGAGCCCACAACCTGAGCCTGGGCAGCGGAAAAGTCGACTCGTTGTATTAGGCGTGGCACAAACATGATGTCGGATATTGTAGTGTCGACGTCGAACGGATATGGGTCGAAGCGGCTCGGAGTGTCGTCGAGACACGTGGGAGGCTTAACCACTAAAGCGCAGTGTCATCTAGTAGTGTTGAGTGGTTGGTATCCGACCAGTAGTCGCTGGTGTCGATGTTGTTTGTTGAAAGGAGCGTGGTGAGTGGGTAGGCGAGCCAAGTGGGTTTTGTATCCTCCGAAGCCTAAGAACCGAACCCGTATGCAGAGCGACGAAAGAGCGACTTGAGCTGGACGTAACAGGAGTAAAGAGAGTGTGATGGTGTGCGGCTCAGCTCACGATATGTAAAACCAGAAAAAGATGTGACGAGATGCACGGAGTATGTATGAAGTAGTCTCCGGGGCGATGCCGAGAGAGATGGGAGAACTTGAACAAGCCACATCCGAGGACGGGTACATGAATGATAGATCACTGCTCAAACCAGCTCGGTAAATGATGTCCAGGATAGCCCCAGGATCTGCCAGGATGTGCACGATGGTGCAGGATGAGTTTGCAAGAAGTGGTTAGGGGGGGTTGTAGATCCCGCGGGATACCTGAACATGGTGTGAACATGGGACTATTCCCACTTCTTCTTGGAGCGCTGGGGGCCCAGTGCGAAGACCTGCATCCCAGCCCATCCCAGCCCATTCCCAGCGTCACTCATTGCGCCCAGCTGAGGATGCAGTGAGTCTGCTATCTCGCAAGACAGAGAGCCAAATCACAACCTTGACGAGCTTGTGGCTGTTTCCGTCATTGCCGAGAATGTCTGGACTGTGCAATCTCTGGTACCGTGACAGTGTGAACGATGGTGAACCATAGTGTAAGTGGGCCAAGCAGAGTCAGAGACATCTCTAGACGGGCAGGTCAACGGCCCGAACAGGAATATCCAAATACTCTGTAAAAGTGGTGTAGTTTGTATAAGAGGAGAGCACTTGAGCCTGTGATTGCAGATCGTTTCATCTCTCTGCCCAAAGCTCCATGGATCTTCGTCACATTTGCTGGTTCCATGTGCCCAGTGGACCCCCCTAATGCTATGTTGCGCAGAGCTCCGGAGCGCCAGAGAGCTCGTGAGGCCAAGGCGCTGACTCGTTGGTTGGCAGATGGCTTGCAGAGGGCAGCGTGGTTAGCACCTGGAAGCGACGCTTCTCCACGCCGATGTCGAGCACTGTGGGGATGGTGTTTACATGGATGACGAAGAAATGAAGACAGCAGAGAAGGACTTCCTCCAGGAACAGGGCATAAGATGGCGCCAAGCGATTGCGAGAAGGGCAAAAGAGAGTCGCTGTTGGGCCGGAGATGCTGTTGACGACCAGACAGGGGAACATGAATCAAGAACAAAACTGCGAACCCAGAACCACTTACCACAGCAAACCCTCAGAGACACCCTCCTGGTTGACTCGGCGAGTGTTTCTCCCTGCTTGGCGCGCTAAGCTCATTGTGTCGATCGCCATTCCAGTGTGCCGACGACTGCGCGGTATTTGAGAGGGTATTTGAGGATGGAGGTCCCATTTTTGAAAAAGGGACGTCGCAGTACGAGAGTGGATGAAGGGATCACGACTTGAATTTGGGGAACCTTGATGGTTTTAGCGTTACTGAAATAAAGGACGGGATCCTCTGCTCATTCAAACCATGAGCAAGTACTTATTCTTGGTCTCATTCCCTGACTTCAGCTTCTGAGGGTGCTGATGTTGGCGGCCCTTGCCGGCGGCGGGGAGGATTTGGCTGACACTCGTCTCATTCTCAACGCCATGTTTGTGACTGGGTCAAGGTGTCTTTGCTGAGTTGACAGTCTCGGGGCCAAGAGGGGGTACTGTCTTGAGGCCTTTGCGAACAGGGGGAATGCGTGAAAGCCATATGTGGTTTCCGATTCTCGTCCGTCGTTCGTCCGGAGGTTTCAAGCTTGACACCCGACAGCGCCGAGTGTCATTGGATTGCTGCCGCTGTCAGCACCTGTCAAGCTTGCTTATTCTCCGCTTAGTCACCTAAAGCTGCTTGGCGACCAAGACCCGCTAGTACGGGTTCGGTCACAGATCTACCACACCTAATTTTGTGGGCCAGGACCAGGCAGGTACCTTACACTATACCTTCTATCTTCGTCGGCATCGGCTCACCTTCCGCAAAGGTTAGCTGGGTAGACTCAAAATGATCCCTAGGTAGACTAAGCCCACTTTTATCGCTAAGTAAGCCCAGCCGCCCAGCCCAGCCCAACCCAGCACACCGTATACAACGTACATATCACTACCCAACTGCCGCTACCGTCGCGCGCCCTCTATTAACGATAATTAATCTTATACAATTAAATAAAACTATCACAAAACTTTACCTTAATATTAAACAACTATTTACAACGATTATCCCTCGTCTTTATTATTATTTAGTACAATATCCTCGACCTCGTAATATTTATTAATATACTGTCCGCCTACCCTCCGTACGTTGTATATTCGTCTAATAAATCAAACTTCTAACTCAACTGACTAAAATGATTAACACTAATAAAATTTAACCAAAATCGCTAGCAAAATACTATTAAATCCGAAAAGTCCGTTTTGAGCAATCACTCTCAACAAGAATACGACCCTCATTACCGAAATCTAGTCGCTATCAATCTACCATCCCTACGAAGAGTGAATAAAAATACAATTACTGTAATCTCCTAACGAGCGCGCTACTATTAAATAACGAATTCCCTCGCTTTCATCCTCGCTAATCCAACGACGAGCGAAACTACTATTTACTTCGTTAGATTACAATAATAAGGTCGCTACGTTCGATGAATTATAAGAGCACGCCGTATAACAAAACTTTACGGTCGTATCGTATAATCAAATAAAAAAAAATGAAAAGGGGGAAGAAACACTCATTACACGTATCGACTATAGCTATATACATAGCTGTATCTATAAAGTTACTAAACAAGGTATTCAAAATACCAATTCGAAACGGCTCGATTGCCTATACTAAACAAAGGTCGTATTGCGGAAAAGGTAAAGTAACTAATAGTTTATTAAAGAGATCAAAAATCATTATAACTACGACTTCGATATTGCTAACCTCACTAATAACGCCGTTTATCGATAATAAGTACGCCGTAACTATAAAAAGGCTATTAATATTACTATCGAAAAATTATCTAATATCGCTAGAATAACCGCTCGTCAAATTACCCATTATTTGAGTAGCACTCTAAATCCTAAAGAAAAAAACTCGGTAACTATCCAACGCGCTAACCGTAATAATCTAATATTGAAATTACGTAATCTTCGAATCCCTATTATAGCGAAGGAAGTATTAAATATTTAATATCATATCCGCCGTACAAAGTATAATCCTTATTCTTTGACCAAAATACTTATCGACTTACTAAAATAATATAAGAACTTTTACAGTATCGAATACTTTATCGATTATAACGAGCAATAAATAATACGAATATTCTGAACTTTCAATTAATATATAGAAATATAAAAAAAGAACCCTCATATCTTATTAATAAATAATATATACAAAGTAAATATTACCCTTTTTTATTATTACCCTTATTAATTTTAATTATTCGAATTTAAAGTCTTTTATTTATCGATAATAATTAACCCCTTTTTTTTCCTTATAAAGTAACT
This sequence comes from Neurospora tetraspora, assembly GCF_033439725.1. NCBI lineage: Eukaryota > Fungi > Ascomycota > Sordariomycetes > Sordariales > Sordariaceae > Neurospora > Neurospora tetraspora. The sequence goes on from NW_026944383.1 coordinate 6,387,794, forward strand.
GCTTTAACTTCCCTTTATTTAATATTACTAATATTAATATATTGGACTATAATTTTAATGTCGGCTTCAATCTTTCGAATAGAGAAAAATAAGAGGATTTTAAATAATAGTTCAATTACTTAAAAAGGCTCCAAAAGGATTATAAAATTCCCAACCCCGCAATCCTTATCAACAACTTCAATAGAGGGTTCAAAAAGGCTGCTATTACCACCTACCTAAACGTATTATACTAACTTTATATATAATATATTATAAAGAATATAAACTACTATATTAAAAAGAAATAGATTTAATTAAATAGTATCGAACCAACTCCCAGCCATAATATATTAAATCCTCCGCTAACTATTTAGGATTTAAATAATAATAACTTTAATCCCATATTTTACATTACCTCTATTGTCGATAAGGCTAATAACGAAAATACTAACGAATATATTAACAATAACCTAAAGGAAGATAATCCGGACGAAGTTAATAATACCGCCGCCGCCAACAGCCTTATTTAATAACCTAATAATAAGCAAAGAATTCGTTAAACAATTAAAAGGCTGGTAATTAAAGCCATCGTCGCTCTATAAAATCGTCAAGTACCTACTTTTAACCCTACTCGTCGATTCTACTAAAATTCGTATAAAAGTTTCTAGAAGGCTTAGAAATAAATAATTTATATTAACAATAAAGAGCACTTTAAATAAGTCTAGTATTTAATAATCTATAAATTTAAATAATAAATTTATAAATATTAATTTCCTCTCTCTATAATATATTATATACCTTTTTCACCTATCCTTTTTTTTTTACTATTAACAATTTCTTATTATAATTCTCCTCGCTTACCTTTACAAATATTACCTCCTATAAATTAATAAATTTAGGAATTACACCGTTTTAAAATATAGAAACTTTAGTATTAAAATAACTAACCAAATCGAATCTATATATAAAACTATCAAATACTTCTTTAAAAACCGTTTCTCTTCTCTAGACAAACTATATAAGTACATATAATCTACCAACCGCTCTCAAAAACAAAAATTCAAATCCAAATATACAATAGTAAAATAAACAATTTTATATAAATATAAAATGGTAAGGATATTTAATAATCTAATATTAAAAATATATAAAATATAATTTTTTATTATTACATTTATAAATTAACCTTTTTTTTCCATATAGGTTATGTTATATACTTTTAAATTCTTATAATACTAGTACCGCTATACTTATAACGATTAGTTAAAAGACCCCTATTAAAACCTAAACGCTATTTGTAAAAAGGAATTTACTATATAATATAGGCTACCCTATAAATACTTTATCTTAAAATTACTATAAATAAATCCGCCGTTAATATTAACTATTGAAAATATAAATACGTAGTAGTAATTAAATAGCTCAATAATAAAAGTTGAACATTGTATTTACGTAATCTAAAACCCTACTACTTTACTTAGCCGCCGATGAAAGGCGGTTATCTCTGACCTAAACCTTATAAATTATATACGTAAAATATCGGAGCGAAACTTTATAAACCCAGAAGTTTACGAGCCGCGTAAATTCGAGGGTAACTATACCCTACTAACTTAACCTGCCTAGCCTCAAGCCGCCGCGCCTATTACCACCGCGCCTATTGACTACGACTGGTATAATAACCATCGTATACTTTCTTATAATAAGCCTCCCCGCTGAACAATATAATAAAATACCTAAAGAGGAGGGAGGGCGCCAACCCGCTAGAAATAATTTCGAACTAGAAGAGGGATTCAATAATAAGCGAACTAAATTACACGAAAGGATTTAAATAACGCTATTATAAAGGCTATAGTTCAATTTACACCAACGCCTTCTCTAATATCCCTGTAAGTAACTCTAGCTCCTTTGCCGTTTAAAGCTCTAACTCCTTCACAAAGAGCTCTAGCGCCCTCCCTATTTCCCTATCCCCAAATTTAACAATAACCGCTAATTTAGCAATAACCGTCTTACGGCTATATACTAACTCTTACCAACTCTAACCAATGTAATTTAAGAATACTAACGCTTATTAAGCAACCGTTTAAACCTATCCTTAATCTAAGCGGTGAATAGAATTAATATAGGGATTAAATACTAAGTACGGCTAAGTTTAGGGGTTATATACTTATACAATTAGAAGTAAGAGAGGCTCTTATAATTCGTATTATAAATTATTGTACTAAGCTAACTAATTCTATTATTATTTAGGCGCCTCTTAAAGACCTAAACGCTCCTCTTCCCTCTAATTAATTATAATATAGTTTACAAGGCTATATTGTACTGACAATATAATATAACTAGACCCTTCTAGCTATAGTACTACCTCTAATACTTATATAGGGTAGAGGATAAGCGTTAGGAGATTTGAATAAGAGGACAAATCTCTAGCCGCTTCCCCAGCACTTATACGGCGAGTATTAAAATTAGGGTGGGTACGTACACAGCGGGCATCAATTTTAAGGTGGGCAATAGAGCCAATATAGGGGACAGCAATTGTAATAGCAATAACCGTATCAACACCCTCCCCAATAGACAATTAACTAAATTAATAACTCTGAATAACTTTACGTAAAAAAATAACGCCAACGACGTAGATCTGGCGATGCGCGGGCATCGATTATATGGTCTCAATTGCACACGGTGTACTAGGCTAGGCTAGGCTAGGCGGCTGGGCTTACTCAGCGATAAAAGTAGGCTTAGTCTACCCAGGGATCATTTTGAGTCTACCCAGCTAACCTTTGCGCTCACCTTCAGGGACGTCGCGCGAGGTTGTTAATGCAGGGGCACTCCTCCTTTCCTCCATTGGTGCTGGCGAGATCGGGTCGGGATCGAGAGCGAGGTGGAATCCCTCATTTGCTTTTGCGGGGGTGACATCCATCTCTTTACGTCAGAAGTCTCTATTCTTTCTCTGCTAAAGATGCTAAAGCCCATGTCGTCGACCTTGCAATTTCATGACCGTCTATGGGCCTCTGGCTTTTTCGGCGGATCAACAATCACGACACCACCAGCTTTCCCATCACCTCACCTCATGACTCCTCCATTGTTATTTAAACAAAACCTTGGCACTAAAAACCGTTCGAGCCGTTGTAACTTGTAAGTAGGTTCGTTTCTCTTCCCGTTGTTTGGCGCTTGTCCTACCATTCATCTGTGGATGGAGGCGGATGGACCCGTCCCCCCTGTGACGTAAAGGTGTCCAAGTGAGACATTGCAATGACAATGACTTTGAATGTGATATGGCTCTCTTATCACACTGGACTCCATTATAGAAATACCGAATTCCGGATTTACTGGTTACCAAGCTGTGAATGATCTGCTTCATCGATGTGGTACTGATCGCAAATCCCCTTAGGTCCTGTATGATCTACGCAGAGCACGGGGTATGTACGACATGAGGGAATCACGATGTGCTCTGCGATGAGTGCAACACGGCGTGAAAGGATCAAAATGAGGTCCTTGCTGAACCCCCGGATTGCCAGATTGCCAGATTTCGTACCATTTTCTCGCTTCCCATTCCTATGCTCAAGCACCTGTGCAGTCTTGGTACTCCGAAACGAAACGAACAAGACTTTATCAGCCTGTATCTCTACCAAATGAGAAGATACAGGAAAATTGACTATGTATTCAAACTTAGCGTACCTCTGACTATTAGAATAACAGTTTTTCTAATGATATAAATGAGTTGACTAATATTCTTCTTTCGTTTCGAAGGTCCAAATTCTAAAAAGTTGCAAAAAGTTGTGCACACCACAACACACCACCCTTTGCCAAGACTGCACAAGTGCTTGAGCATGGGGATAAAAACTTTCTGAGCTAGACGAGCCAGACGGACTGCTACCATAGCATCCCGCAGTCGTAGCCTTCAGTTCCCTGTCGTCTTTCTGTTCTCTCGCTCGCCAACCACTGCTACCTTAGGTTGTTCGTGATTGGACACCACAGCTCCCTTGCGGTGTGCGGGATGACCTCCGGTGCTGTAAGCCACATGCGCCATTACGCCCTGGCTTGAAGCCCCCCGAGAGGTTATTCCGAACAAGCATCACGATAGGCACTGCATATACTGTACAAGAAGTACAATGTTATAACGGAGCGAGAGTCCCTTATTTTCGGTTCCCTCCTTGTCCTTTCTATTCTTTTTATCTCCTTCTTCATCAAATTCACTTCAATCCCGCTGCTTTCAACGCTCGCAAACAGTCCGACAATGTTCGGCGATGTTACGGTCTTTCCATCCAGCCACAATCTTCGATCGTATCTCGATTTAGAGGACCCCAATTCAACAGTTGATTGTTCGTCTCTTACGACTTAACTATCTATCGATACAACCTCGGTTGGAGTTAGTGCTGCCCCCATGGTCACACTGCAAGGGAGAGTCGTAACCAAGGGGCTGAGTACACATGAGAAACGCTATTCTCGCCAGCCCTTTTTAATGTTCCTTCTTCCCATCCCTTTTGGAGTCCTTGGCCCCCAGTTCCCCTCTTCCCGTCCTACATAAAAGCAAGGCGTGCACCGCACATTTTCAGAAATTCAAGCGCGCAAGCGCCGAAGTGTTGGCTGCGCACCGCAGCACTTGGTCTAGTTGCACTAGCCTTTTCCCCGGAACCATCACCATTGGAAGAGTTATCGGATTATCACGCCGCTAACTGCGTCTGTAGAGGATCAGATGATGTTGTGTTACAATCCCGTAGGGCTGTTTGCTTGATCGCTCGACCAGCGCAATGTGATATATGCATGATGCACGTCAGGTCGTCCTAAACTACACTTCAGCGCGGCTATATCGCGGCTGCGGCAAAGGTAGGTCGGACGAGGTACGTCGCTCCGATGCACAGGTCTGTTGCATTCATGGAACCTACTGAGGACGCTATCGTGTCTATTCCAAGATTCAACTACTGCTAAACATCACTATTGTATCAAGTGGGCTGAGAAAGGATTTGCTGTAACCCTCCTTTTGGGGTCCAACGTTTGATACTATCCGTGTGACCGTCTCCAGGAAGTTCAGCGTCTTGCCTTTGGGTACAGGAGTCTGAGGTACCTACACAGTATGTCTGAGGAAGACATCGTGCCGTAGAACTGGTGACTACAACCTATGCACGACACCACACAGACACCATTCGGGTCTTGAACGTCAGGTTTCCCCGGTATGTAGGGACACAAGAGGCTTTTCCTGCCACCTTTCACCTGTTCGGGCCTCTGGTCTTTGCTACTGTCATTATCGAGGCACCGATCAGAAATGGTTTCCACCACCAGGGCCCAACCCCAGCCTTGTTTTCCGCAGACGCTGAGGTGTGTCCAGATATTGGGGGTTGTTCAGACACGGGGAGTTGTTCAGACACTGCCTCTGGGGTGTGTTCAGACACTAAGGAGTGTTGAACAGATGGTTTGTGGGAGGATATGATCTCATCGACATACAGCTTTACCATCGGACGCAGTTTCGCCATAATTAGTGACATCGGAAAAGACAGAATCTCGCTGAGAGTGACCCTGGAGAAATAAAGGTCTTGGGTAAGTCAGCCTGCGGTATTAGATATACTTTTGATCTGGTTGGTGGGTACCGAGGACTTACATATTACGATAGAAATACCGACACAGGACGCCAAAATGATCGCGAATCCCACAAAATAGATAAACAGCTTCCAAATCTTGGCTATTCGACCGGGCCATTGAGCCTTGCTTTGAACGGTATCGCCGGAGTTGTCTGCTGAGGAGCATCGGCTTTGTTGAACTGGCTCCTGGGGCTGGCGTTGGGCAGAGCTGTTCTTCGGCTCGTAGGCAGTCTCGGTACATTTTAGTGGAGTGCCCATTTTCTTGAGGTATTCCTCGAGAGATCTTGTTGCTGTTTTCGAACGTGCTTTGCGTCGCAGACGTTGCCTCCCCTCAAAGGTTACGTTCCAAGCTCTGAGTTTGTCGAGCCTTCGAGTGTTCAGAGACACTTTGTGGGAGTTCTTCTTCTCCCTTGTGACCTGTGTTCCAGTTTTTCTTGTGTACTGGAGTGTGTTCTGTATCTCCCATATCTGGGTCAGCAGGATGGTGTCGTTCGTGTCATGGTCAGATAGCTTATCCATGTGTTTGCGGTTCTGGTTCTTGGTTACGGCTACCTCACCAGGCGGCTTCCAAGTAAACGCCGAAGGGATAGAGTCTCGAGGGACCTTCAGTTTTATCATTGTCTCGCTGGTCTGGCTGTGCCAACTAATTCTCCTTGGTTCGGGTTGGGTCTGGTTATTATTGCTGGTCTTGAATCGTGCCGACTTGTCGTCGCCGGCATCGCAGTTGATCGAAGTGTACTCTGTGATAGAATCCGTGTTGAGCCCATAAACGTGCTCAAGTGGTTTGCGCTTCGGAGGAATTTCAAACAGTCGACCCGGAGCAGACCCAAATATGGCGGGAATCCAAGTGTCCATCCATGAGTTGTTCGGGGCTTGATATGACTTGGCCATGGTAGGAGCTGATCCGTGGATTTGTTCGGGTGAGGCTCAACTGGTTAGATTCGGTTACAAACTGAAGTCATAGGAAGGGAGTTCGAGAGAAAGAGCGTTCTGTAGGTGCCTTCTTATTAGACGTGGTGCGGTTAATGCCTGCAGGTAATCAAAGAAAGTGGAAGGTTCGAGCGATAGAAGACGCCAGTTGGCGGAGGAAGGCGCGATCTATTGGTCGTTGTTGGCCAAGTGAGAGAAACTCACTCGCCCAACTTGACACCTCCGGCTTGCTTTCGCTTTCTTTTGTATCGACAACTCGCAAGTCACGACATGCTCAGTTTGGTCAAAGGCATCAACCGCCTTCCGGACGATTCGATCACGACACGTGTAACCAACAACGAAGATGAGTTCAAAGGCTTCTGTTTGCATTCCATTGTCCCAGGAGAGACTATCTCAGTAACTCCTTGGCAATTCGAGCACCTTCTCGGAGATGTAGTTGAGAATCATCTCCCGGCTGACCGGAGCGATCCTAGGTACCAGACACTCCCTAAAGTATCGCTCAACATCGTACTCGACAGCGTATCCCATCCCGCCGTGGGTTAGCACAGCTCTTTCGCACGCCGCAAAAGCTGCCTCCGCCGCCAGATACTTGGCGCTATTGCATGCCACTCCGACCTCCTCCTGTCGAATCGATCCATCCGTCTTGCTCGCATCGTACAACCTGGCGGCATGATACGTCGCATGTTTCGCCGCCTCGAGCCTCATATACACGTCCGCCAGAGGGTGCGCGATGCCTTGATTTTGTCCGATCGGTCGCTGGAAGACCACTCGCTCTCGAGCATACTCAGCGGCCTTACTCAGCGCCGCATATCCTAATCCAAGTGCCTCGCCAGCTAGAAGACAGCGCTCTGCATTCATGCCATGAAGAATGATCTTGAACCCTTGTCCTTCCTTTCCGATCAGGGAATCGCCAGGGATGGGGTAGTTCTCGAAGAAAACTTCATTGGCATCAACAGCTCGCCCGCCCATCTTCTTGATCTTGCTCACTTTCAACCGGTGGTCTTCCCTGTTCAGGTCGATACAGAATAGAGACAGTCCCTCACTCGGCTTCTTCACCTCATCGCGCGCCGTGGTCCGCGCCAGAAGCATCATCTTGTCTGCCACTTGGGCACACGTTATCCAGATCTTCTGTCCTGATACAGAGTATGAGCCATCATCTTGTTTCTTGGCGAATGTCTCTAGGCGCAGCGTGTCAAGACCGGCATTGGGCTCCGTCACTCCAAAGCAGACGCGGAGCTTTCCTGCGATGATGTTCGGAATGGTCTGTTCAAGTTGTTCCTGCGTTCCGAACTTTGCGAGCGGCTGGGTAGCATAGACGTTGGCATGAATCGACTGCGCGCCCGCCATACCTGCCCCTGACTCGGCAATTGTCTGCATCATCATGGTCGCCTCGGAGATACCAAGTCCGGCTCCTCCTAGCGCCTCTGGTAGGGCAATACCGAGCCATCCGTCTTGCGCGAGAGCAGCGTGGAACTCCTTGGGATACTCCTCGGTCTGGTCATGTTGCTGCCAATATGTGTTCGGGAAATTGGAGCATATCTTCATCACAGCATCTCGTACCATGAGCTGGGATTCGGTAAAGCCAGCCGTGGCCATCAAGTGGCGCCGTGCTGAAGTCGAAAAGGCATTCTTGCCGCTCACCGTCGATCGTGGCGTTATGCGCGGGAGCCAGCGGGCGGAGCGCGCCGCACTTTTGATGAACGTGGCCATTGTTGAGGCTAAAACAAAGTTGAAAAGATATGAAACGAGAAAGAGGCGAACGGTTTCAGCCAATCCATCATATGATGCTTCTTTTTGAGCTACCAAATCAAGGCAGGCGTGAGTCGATAAGTAGTGGACCCATATCCAGGTTATCACGCGTTGGAGTTGAGGGACGATTCAGGGGCACAAGGGGTAATGACAGCCGGTCTCCAACCCCCAAGAAAGCCAAAATGCGGGGTAAACCTTCTCCATCACAGGCGGCTATTGCGTAGTACATTGAGCTTGATCAACGCCGCGGCATCGTTGCAAATTGATATCTATATCTGGCCAAATTCCCAGGTCATTTCCTTCTGTGCACAGCAATTTATCAAGAAATCGGTCGCTCAGAGAACAATTCAACATCATCACATCTTTTCCCACCTATCCCAACATATTTTGTGCAAAAATGACAGTCCTACGATCAGCTCTGAGCCGGCAAACCCGGCCACTCAATCTCCGCGCTATGTCCAGGCCGAGGTCCCTCAGCACCAGCAGCACCAGCAGCATCACCGCCAGCGAAGCAGCAAGTGAGATGCTGCACACATCCCAGGGCAAGACCATTGTCCGAAAACAGACTCTAGACGGCAATCAGCTGCAAAAGTTGTGTCTCACACTGGGTCGAAGGTATGGCCTAGGCCCCCAACTGGACCTCACGCTCGGCTGTCCCCCAGCGGGAACACCAGTACCGCCGGGATACCATCTGGTGTACTTTACGCCATCAGAACTGGAGGAGGATCTTGGCGCCGATGGCACAGATCGCACGTTCAACGCACCGGCGCCCTTCACGCGGCGCATGTGGGCAGGAGGACAGATGCGGTGGAACGATGGTACCGAGCTGAGGGTCGGGGAGCAGGTGGAGGAACACACAAAGCTTCTCAGTGCCGTGGCGAAGAAGAGTCGTGATGGCAGTGAGATGGTTCTGGTGGAGGTGAACAAGGAGTTCTGGGGTGAAAGAGGCTTGGCGCTGGTCGACCAAAGGTGAGTTCAACTTTGTCTTGACATAAACAAAAGAAAGCGAAAGCGAGAAGAAGAAAAAGTGTTGTTTATACTTTTTGTTATTACCACACAGATCTTGGATCTTCCGGAAGGAAATCGACCTTTCGACAATATCATCCATATCCTCAAAGCCCCTGATGCCTCCACCACGAGGAGGCAAGTCAGAAGTGCGAGACGTCGTGGTCGGTGACAACGCCCTACCGGACCGGGTCTTCAAGTGGTCGCCCGCCGCCCTCTTTCGCTTCTCGGCTCTCACGTTCAACGCGCACATGATTCACTACAACGAAAGCTGGACGAGGGACGTCGAGAACCATCCGGGCGTGGTCGTGCATGGGCCGCTGAACCTGATCAACATGCTCGATTACTGGCGGGATGTTCATCGGGTGGAGGGGTCCGTCTTGGAGGAGATCTCGTACAGGGCGACGGCACCGATATACGCGGGCGAGGAGTATACGATGTCGAGCTCCAAGATGAATACGGATTACGGCATGTTTGAGGTGCTGGTGAAGAAGGGAGATCAGGTGTGCATGACGGGACATATTAGCGAGGCTTCGAGCTGGAGTTATTAGTAGGGAAGATGAGGAGCTTAATCATATATACCATTATAATAATGCACCAGTTGAGGATGTCTTGATGAAGTAAATGTTCTCCCATTTAGGGAATGAAATCAAATAGACTGAGACGGCGAAAAGAGGCAAATGAGTAACATTAAAGTTACATGCATCGATGCCTATCAACGAAGTGACAAAGACACCTTTCACCGACCACCCCTTTATCGTCAGGAATATTGTCTGAAAAAGGAAGCAAAAAGTCTGGAAACGCTTTGGGCATTGTAAACAAACACCAAAAAGTATTGTGAAAAGCTGCAAAAAGAGAAGTTGTATCGACGCGAGCAGGATTTGAACCTGCGCCTCCGAAGAGATTTGATAGACCTCGAATGGTAGTTCGAGTCAAACACCTTAGGCCACTCGGTCATCGCGCCTTGAATTTGTTGGTGACTGAAGAGCTGCATTGTACTGCCTATAAAGCTGCCTGCAAAAGTGTGGGCCGAGCGGGAGCGGTGAATCCACTTGCCAGCCCACGATGCTACAACACCAAATATCATCGAATCCATCATTGAGCTTGCCGAAAGTGATTCGCGTGCGATTGACGCTATTTTTGACGGTGACGATGTTTCCAGTTTGTTCGTTTGGGTTTTCATAAAAGGTGGTTGGAAACGCCGATGGCGGCAGCGAGATATGAAGAATCGTGGGGAAAGAACGAGAGCGTAGTAACAGATGCATTCACGAGACCTTCCTATGGGTTTGCATGATGACAGTCCGGATAATGACGACATACAGAATGAAATGCCATGTTGAACGGTAGATACGCTTATAATTTTTATGTACAATTCTTCCTACACTACGTCTTGCGAAACTCTATATGCAATTCACACCCAACTTCTATTCAACCGCAACCGGTAGGGTATCACACATCTCCCTTTATCGCCCAGCGTAGGACGTCTCCATGAACCAACCCCAGATGCCAAATGCAACCCCCTTACCTCCCACCCTTCTGCGTCTTACTCCTCAACTCAACAGCGCTATACCACGCCGCGCCCGCCAAAGCAATCACCATGCCCACACCATTCAAGAACCCAACCTGGACTCCAAACAACACAATACCCAACAGGATCGTCAAACACTGCTTGATATTTCCACACACCGTCATCGTCACCGCGCCCGCAACCTTATTCGTCGAAAAAGAGCTATAATTCAGACAAAACGCTAGCAGTCCATTACCCGCCAACGTCAAGATCAGTGCCCCCGACGGGCCCTCGGGGTTCTGCTCCCTAAACCCAGCCAGCTCACCGCTAGCAATAGCGCAGACCAACGCCTGCGCGCAAGCCAGGGGCGACATGCGCAGCAGCGTTTCCAGCGGGGAAAGGGCCAGGGCTCCCGTCATGATCCGATTGGTGGCGACGGTCTTGACGACAGCCAAGATAACGCCCAGGAAGGTGAGGATAAAACCGGCAGCGGTGAAGTAGTAATCGCCATAAGTGGCGAGGCCGACGCCCAGGATGAGTGGGATGAGAGCGAGGTAGGTGTCGCGCGGGTAGGAGCGGCCGTAGCGGAAGCGGTAGATGAGCACGGCGAAAAAAGGGCAGGTCGATCGCATGATTTGGTGGAAGGGGATGGAGACCATGGCGAGAGAGACGTTGGAGGTGGCGATGTTGACGGTAAACAAAATCGAGAAGAGGAAGAGGACGACGTTTTGCTGGAGACTGAGCTTCGTGAGGGTGAATCGGCCTTGGAGGAGGAGGATGTAGCAGCCTATGGACGCCGAGCCGGCGTGGAGGGCTGTGAGAAGCCATGGGTAGGAGAACTGGTGATGATGGTTAGCTTGGTGCTGTACACACAGGTGAGATGTAAGATGGTGGGTGGTATGAGGCTCAACTAGGAGGCTCGGAACTCACCTTGCCCAGAATGAGCTTGTTGTAAATCGTTAATGAAATGTTACATAGGAAGTAGACGGCCAAGTACAGTAGCTTGGTTGTGCCTGAGACTTCTTGTTCTGTTCTGACCGTGGGACTGGCAGGCTGTGGGTTGAGAGGAACCTGGGCCTCCAGGTCCTCGTCCTTGTCCTTGAAAGTTGGACTGCTAGACATGGTTGATGGTGATGTTGACCAGCTCAGGACTGATCGACCCTTGTGGTGGTGAGAATAAGGTAGAGAAAGAAGACCCGGAAGGCTCCGTGTCAGATGGGACCGGAGTTACAGGCTCCTGAGACCGATGATGGCTCTTTCGGGATATTTTGCTGTCGAAGAATGATACCGGGTAGGTAATGATGTAACGTGGATAGAGCGAGAGTATGAGTGAATGGGGGATGATACAAAAAGGAGAAGACCAGTCCAGCACAGGTTGTAGGGCTGAAACAACAGTGGTAGTACGGTAAGATACTCAATGCGGAACCTGAGGGCTCGATGAGTGGTGTTGGTGAAAAAAGAGGTCAAGACAACAGGAACATTCCCGTGTGTGTTGTTGCAGGATGAACCGTCCTCACATCAAACGGTTGTCCAAACTCCGAAGCCCACGCAAGAAACACGGCGGCTTCCCCACGATACACTAGCAAATTAGTGGCCGTTAAGGTTGGATAAATAGGAAAGGCGCTGGGTACCACCGGAAACAGGAGGTCAGCAGAAAAAAAAAAGAAGAAAGGCTCCAAGTTCCAAGGAATGACGTGCTTGTTTTGTTGGAGGAGGTTTCGGAAACGAGCACCACCAAGCAGAAAAGCTGCGGTGATTACATGGAAAAGCGGCTGTTCCGGGTCTTGCTGTGGGCATCTGTCTAGGCTTGTTACGGGGAGAGGCTTGGCTTGGAAACCTGAAGCCATGGCAGATATCATGGGCCATCCGATCAGAATTCCGGTGAGTGGATCAACAATAACTGATCCCGGCAACCAGGCTCACCAGGGACTTTGGTTGGAACATGTCCCCTGTTTCCTCCCCTGTTTCCCGCTCGCGTGCTGATCATCCATTTCACGGACGGTTCATCCTCCCCGGAGATAGAGAGGGAGGGGTGAGAGGTGGTCCATTCTGCCTCCAGGTGTGATACCAGCACCAGAGAGCACAATGGCCTCTGAATACCTATCGTGCAAGACCCTGAAGAATGCCGCACAAGTCACAGCCTCCCGCTCTGCACACTACTGTAATGCAACCGCCACAGCCCGATAGATCGAAATGTTTGGGTTGGACGACGATGGGTAAGGCTTCGGCAGCAACCGTTGTGCTGGACCCTGTTTCTGTGCGTCAGCATACCTAAGGTACAACTGCATTGGTGAATAATCATCGTTCAACCTGGCGGCTTTCCATCTTGTCCGACCTCCGCTCGGTAACCCGTCGTTCCTCTGTAGGTTGCCATAAAGACAGGCCGCCCGTCGTTTCGATGAAAAGGCCTGTGTTAGGCTACACCTTTTCCAACAAAACCCCCAATTTTATCACCCAACGAGAAGGTTACACTTCACAAACATCCAGGTCCACGGAAAGGTTGGGGTCGTGTTTGGACAAGGGTTACATGTACGCTGACCCGGTACTATCACGATGACGCGTAACCCTCAACCACACCTTCCCGAGTCTCCTTCCCCCAACTGCACAAAAGCTGCAGCGGCGAGAGCGGCTATTGCTACCACTTGTAGTTTAGATTCCAATCGAACGCGCAATCGCGCTTTGTCGTTTTCGATCCATCTCAGCGGAAATAGATCAACATGTGTTAAAACCCCCTTCTTTGACCTCGGATTGAGCACCTCCAGGCACCGAGCTCGCTCTGCGGGAGTGCTGAATGGCTGCAGGTGCATTCAGGTGCAGGCTGGTTGCAGAGGGCGTTGGTGGTGGTTGCTTTTTGGGGATGGTTGGGGTCTTGGAGCCCGTGTTTAGGGGCTGGGCGGTCTCGGCGGTTTCTGGGCATGTGAGGGGAAATCTTGGATATCGAATTTTAGGTCAGTCAACTGAAGAACTACGAGAGCGAGATGAAACAGGTCTTGTCCTTCTCGATGACGCCGGTTCTCAAGACTCGGCAGGAGGCCTCGAGGCATTCGGGATTTCTATCCGATCCGCTTTGTTCGAGACGAAGCATTAAAATAGAAAATGTAAACAAGTCTCCATCCCACCTCAATTCCCGATCATGCCCCCAGACAAGGGTCATTCGCTACAAGATCTCGGATCCAGAGATTCGGAAAGACCGAGCCGCCATTCGAGAAGGGGAATGGACCCTGTTGATGCGAATTTCGATACCGGGTCACCCATGTTCCTTGTTTGATCACCTTCTTTCCCCAGGCCAAGGCCATCGATGCGACAGCTCTCTTGATGGCAAACTTTTCGCTCTGGTTTCTCGGGTTCTGTCGGGTTGAAGAGCAATTTCAAGTGTTGTGAAAAGTAAGCATTATCCAACCTCTATCAGACTTGCTACATGTAGTCCCAAATCACAACGTAGGTCGTTGCAACTGGGATCAGTCCGAGCGCAAACCTGCGTCCAATATGTGTGTGTAAACATCCAACGACCGCTTCCTGTATAGCAAAAACTCCAGAGATGCAAGATTAGATGCAACATGTACTATACAAATCACAAGATGCGTCTTCTTTGCTTGGTGCATCTTGTCTTGAGAGAAATTAGTGACCGCCCACGCTGGCCTCCTCCTTGGCCTTCCTCTCCTGCTCCTCCTTCTCCTTCTTTGCCTTAGCCTCCTTCTCCTTCTTCAACTTCTCCTTGCGCTCCTTCTCTTCCTTGTCCTTCTTTTCCTGCTCTATCTTCTTCTTTTTCTCCTCGATCGCCGACGCGGCCCTCTCCTTGGTCAACTTCTTGTTTTGCTCGTACCAGAACTTGTCGACTTCAACCTTCAGGACGTCCTTGGTCGTCTTGTTGGCCCACTCGGGAAGCTCCTGCTCGGCACGTGTGACCCAGGGGCCCATCCAGCTGTCGCGCACGTACGAGGTTCCCGCAAAGTGCACAATCATGTCACCCTGCATCACCTTCCACTCCTGAACCTCGCCGCCGTGACCGTCGTCGTAGACCTCGTTCGTTCCCTTGTCAAACTGCTCCTCCACCATCTCCTTGCCGAAGAGCCAGGTGCCGTTCTTGAAGAAGGCATTGTTGACGGGCAGCGAGTTGAACCAGCGGATCGGCACGTCAACCCAATGATCCCGGCCAGCCATGGGTGTCTGCGCCAGAGGCGAGGCCTTGTCGGTAAGCAAGAATTGGAACGCGCTTTGGTCGCGGAATCGGTCCGTCTTCATGCGCTCCGAGTTGTAGATGGGGTAGGCGAGCACGGCCGACAGGAAGGAGACGGACCATGGGCTAACGCGGAAGGCGAAGACACCCGAGTTGAGGCCGTCCCAGTTGGACGAGATGACGAGGTCGACGTTCGAGAGACCCCTGGCATCCTCGGGCGGGAGGAAGAGCTCTAGAGGGGTGTAAGGGTTCATGACTACCGTGTCGGCGTCGAACCAGCTGTTATGTGAGAAGGGGTATCAGTTTGTGCTCAGATACTGTCGATCAGACAAGATGACGGCTTCCGTAGAAGTAGACTTACAAAACCCATTTCAGCCTCTCCTCCTCAGGCTTCTCCAGCTCTGCAACAATGATGGAGAGCAGATAGGCGGGCTTGGTCCATGCGCCCTTGGGCCGGCCGGCGCGGTCGTTCTCGATCAAGCTGCTGACCGCCTGATTCAAGGCGATGTAATGGGGGTAGCCATGTTCACGGTTATGGCGTTCATGCGTCTGCATTGCGCGGTGGATAACATCGACGTCGAGGGCGTTAGCCGCGACGGTGACCTTGGCCACGCGAGAGGTCTTCATCACCGGTGGTTTCTCATGCTCGGCGGGTTGGTTCGTAGCTGGCGGCGGGGTATTGGCCGTGGGAGCATCGGAGCCGGAACCGGCGGGCACGGAGTGGTCGACATCCTGGTTATCATTGTTGATGTTGTTTGGCTGTTGCGGCTCAGACTTGGGAGCACCGTGGAGGGGCACCTCGGAGCTTATAGCACCGCTGGTGAAGCTGGAGTTGTGGAAGGTGATGAGCCAGAGCCAGAGACAGCCAAGCACGGCTAGGACGCTGATAATCCTCAGGGGCCGTTGGGCCTGGAAATTGCTTAGAATCATGGCGGAAGAATGGCACAGGCGCTGACCCGACTCTTCATCATGTTGCGATGAGAAAAGCTCAAGGGACAGGTGAGACCATGAAAGAGGTCAAGGAGCGGATTCGGATCCGGAAAGGAGAAGCCACGGCCACAGAAAAAGATGGAGAATGCCGAGAAAGGCGGACGTTGAAGAAGTCATCCATCCCTGGTCAACCTTGTCCGTCCCAGAGCAGGCTGGGCGATCGGGATCGTCACTTGGCATTGCTCCCAGAATGATTTGTCTCCCAGTCTCCATATCAAGGGTCTTGGCAGGAGTGGGTTCAAGGTGGGCTGCTTCATGGCCGAGGTTGTGACAAAAACACGTTATATGGGGGTTTGCTAACAGTGTGTTCGGTTTATTCCTGTCACACCTTCGATGGCCAAGCGAAGGTGAAGAGGTTTGGCTCGGGTTTGGCTGCCAGAAGCTGTCTCGCTATCCTGACGATAGCCAAGGAGGACAACGCTCCAATCAAGCCCCTGGACGGTGGACAGCAACGGGATGACGGCCTCTGTTGTTCGAGAAAAGGGGTTACCTGCAGGCTGGGCATTGGCTGGGCTGTGAAGCCTTGCGTCAACCTGGCTGTCCCAACTTGCATCCTTTCATGATTTCTCTCTTCCTTTTTCCCTCCCTCAGTTCCCGCTGTCGCCGAGATATGTCAGCATGTGCGCCCACTGCCCAGTGAGAAACACGTAACCAGGCAGAAACATTCGATGGGAAGGAAGCTGTGCAACATTCCCACCTCTCCAAGTCAATCCTTCATGTCTGGAGTGCCGCATTGCCGACGGGACCGTCCTATTGTTCACATTCTGCTGAGACGGACTCCCGCTCTGTACAGCTGTCAACGGCTCCCAGTCAATCCGAGGACAGATTTACTTGTATACTGGCACAACATGGAGGTACCTTTGGGTATCAGTGTAGGTGCGGTCAACAAATCCAAAACTGAAATGGATTGAGGCCGTCGTTGAGTAACATGTCTGCTCCGGTTCCCCTAGTGATGTTATTCCAAAGAACGATGGTTTCTTCTGAAAAGTGTGGACGACGAGATTCTTCACTTAAATGTTTTGATGGATGAGGTTGTTCGTTGATGTTCCTTCCCGTCATCGGCCGTCCCTTCTTTCAGCGGTACTGACAGGGAACTTACAGCGGATGCGGGATGCCGGCATGGGGCAGGGGGGACGCGCGTAAGACGAGCGGGAGTGGGGCTCTTGGCGCTCTTGGCGCTGCTTGGCCAATTTCCCCGCGCCCAGCCAACTCACCACCACTCTGCACCGTGACACATGCTCGGGGTTAAATGTGCCTCCGAACAACTCCAATGCGACCCGTCATCGATAATTGACGACATTCATCACTCTGGCCAACGCTCATTGCATATCATGGCTTCATAAAGGAAGCTTTACGGCGCTGATGAGGCTCTGGTCTCGGATACCGACCATTTTGATGTTGAATACTAAACATCGAAAGGGATCACAGCGAGCGACCGGTTTCCCCCCTCCCTACAGGCATGTACTGGGAAGCGTCAGGAAACGCCAATATTTGAATTGACCACCCCAACACAGGAAGACTAGGAGCAACCCTCATACGAAAGTCCGTACGTGTCACAGCGGCAGATCCGAACCGACGAGCAAACCCAACCGCGCTCCCATAACTGGACCGTCTTGGCCATTGTCTATTTCCATCGTTAACCCGATTTTGACGGCGTGTGAGAGTCTTCCATCGGTGACGCCCGCCTCCCGGGACGCCGTTGGCAAAAAGAAAAGAAAAAAATTCCAGGAGAATCTCCCAGAGCATCTGAGCAAGCCGCAGTCAACTGGTGTTGACAATCGTCAGGCGCCTAACATGAAAGTGGACGACATGAATGGTAACCGAAGGGCCGATGCTGGACCAGACTTAAGGGACGGGTAGGAACCCAGAGGCACATGTTGGCTCCCTGGGCAGAGGTCTATAGTGAGCCTTCGAAACCATGTGAAGTTTAGGTTCCTTCGTCGTCGTGGTTTCTGCAACCGTTCTTCCGTGTTGGGAGCTTCCTGGAGGAAGAAGCGGCTAGAGGAGGCAGCGACCCAACTTCGTCTGTATGGAAGAACACCAGGCTTTTCTGTACGAGCTGGATGCCTTGCTCCAGTTGGAAACAGCCCATCTTGACGGGCATGGAGAGTTCTATTTGATGGACCAACGTGGTCTTGGGACCTGAAGAGGACTCTTGCAAGATGGTCGCCGTTATCGATGGCTTCATCTGCCCACGAAGGCTGGCTGTCACTCAACAATGTCCGCCGTTGTCCCATGTCGATCTCGACTGATTAGGTTCTACTGTCAACAGTGTCAAGTGAAGGTCATGGCAAGTGTCTTCCGGATCAATTGAGAGAAGATCTAGGACATTGGGGGTTCTGCACATTGTGCAAGTACCTCTACACATATAAGGCCAACATTCTGCTCAAATAAGCATCAATCATCTGATAGCGCCAGTGGTTTAGTGGTAAAATCCATCGTTGCCATCGATGGGCCCCGCGTTCGATTCGCGGCTGGCGCAAATCATCTTATCTTTTTGCCAATTTTTTTTGTTCCGCTCTCGCTTGAAAGCGCACCTAATTCCTTCCACTTGTTTTGTTTTACGAAGTTTGTTCTTTTTGTGTGGACTTCCTTCCCCTCGGAGTATCTCACATCGAAATTGTCAGACAAAGGAAGCGGTTGATCATCCCGCTTCGGGGTCGTCCGATGCTTTCAGTTTCGACCACGGTACTTTCTGCCGCGCCCTCAATTCAATGCTTCGAGACTGGTGTCTTTTTTGCCTCGATTCCCTGTTAGCTCTCATCGCGATCATTTAAAGATTCCGTGGGTAAAAGCGATGGTGATAGGGATGGTGAGGAGCTGATGAGGTGAGCTCTGAGCTCCTTCTCACCCCGCCGCCACTAAAACAATGTCCATTTTCAGGCACCCAAGCTCCCCCTCTGGGTCTGCGATCGTCGTCATGGGATAGTGGGCCTGTGCCTCCCACCCAATTAATGTCAACAACAACAACAAAAAGCACGACACGCTGAAATTTGTCGCGACGACCACCGGATAACACACGATGCGTCTTTATCTCACCTGATTTTTTTGAGGAAGAAAATCGCGCCAAGGAATTCTTCAGCTGCATTACAGCGCTTATTAACGCCAGCCTTCATACACTCTCAACGCTTCGTTATGATTAAGTCCATCATCTGCCACGGCGCGTTGGTGCAGCAGCTTTGTTGATGTAACCGCTATCGCGGACCTCGAGATCACTTTTAGGCGGCTACGGACCAACAATTCAATGATGACGAGATGATCACCCAGCATACACTGGAATACTCAAATCCCGGTCTTCTTCACGTATGACGGCCTACCTCTTGTTCGAATTACCTCCTCACCCCACCTCATAACGCTGGCCGACCAAAAGCTGGACTAAACGTTTCTCGAACAATCGTGGAGATCCACGTCCGGAGCTTCATTTTCAACCATCGGCACGCAACAGTTGTCGAGCGGCACTTTCAAGAACTTCCCTCTTGGCTGGACCCCGAAGAGAACCACCGCATTTTGAGTTCGAAGCTCGTCTGGGACGACTCACCTCACCTCACCAAGTGACCGAGTACGGATATCACCACGAACCAGTGCTATGAACAGAGAAGGAAAACGACGACGACGAAAACGGAAGAAGAAGAAGAAGACATGCCCCACTCAACATTAGAAGAGCCTGAGTCCGCCTTCTGCAGGAGGTGCAAGGAAATGAGACCTGTCGGCCACACAGAACACGGCAGGCGCGGTGCGAGCGGAGGAGGGGGACTGGAGAGCGCAACGGCTACTGCTCCTAGAGGTACCTTTCGACCTCCAAGTATGATCAGGCAGAACGCGACTGTTGGTCAATCTACTTGAGCAAGTGCGGAAGCACCATCAGGAACATGGATGGAGAAAACATTACCTGTGCTAAGTAAGGGTCGCGAGTTGGGTACGAAGTTGATATGTTTGGATTATTACAAGACTCCCGGAGGCAGAAAACCTGTCAGAGAGCTCCAAGCTGAGTGAAGGGACGGGTCGGTCCCTGGTTGGGGATTATTAGAGGAGAGGACGCAGGTCCACGACTTGGATTGTCGGCATATATGGTGTTGGATGGATGGGATTGGGTCTGTCACAGTATGTATGTATACACACAACAAGGTCATGGTCCGGATTTTGGATGCGTGGTGCACTCAAGCTGACATACAGTGTGTCACATCACGAAGTGTCAAAGAAAGGATGCATCACGTCGGCCATATATCACTTTTCATTCAGTGAACAAGCCAGTTCATGTTCATAACATCATCATACAGGATACAGATCCCAACAGTCCAATACCATATCGTACAACTTCACTCCAGCCTTACATCACGACTCAATCTCTTCAACGCTTCTTGTGCTCAGTAGCAACCCTCTCCGCCGTCTCCGGCAGGCTATACTCCGCACCTTCCCTCTCACCCCTGATACCCCTCCTGATAGGCTCAGGCTTATCAGCGGCCAGCTCACGGACCTTGTGCTCGACGGTCTCGGCATGCTTGTCGGTGGCGCCCACGCCCTCGAGCCCGGAGTGCTCTTTCTTGCGCTTACCGGCGTGCATGCCGTGCAGCTCCCTGCTCGTCTGACCCTGCATCGGCTGGCCGTACTGGGTCTGGTTATAGATGGACTGGCTGGTGGAGCCCCTGTAGGCGTCGAGCGGGTCGGTGCGCGAAGATGGGTCGACGTCCGGGTTGAGAGCCTGACCGGGGGTCTCGTGGATCGGGTTCGGCTGGTAAGAGTCCTTCTCGGGAGCGGTGCCGGGTGGGAAGGTCTTGGCGTGGAATTCGGGCGCGGCTTCGTTGCCTACTTGCGGGCCGAGTCGGTGCTGATGGGTTGGTGGCATGCGTTGGTTATCGTGAAGCTGGAAGGGGGTTTGTTCGGATTTGATACTTACGCCAGATACGTGTTGGGGCTTAGATGGAGGGACCTTGGAGTGGAACTCGCCCTGGTTGGTAACGGAATCGGGATTGGCGGACATTATGAGTTATGTTTGACTTGATACTTGTGGATTTGGATGGGATTTGGGTGGTGAAGTTGGATTGTAGCGGGTTTATAATTGTCGATTGAGTCGTTTTTATGTTGTCGATGTGTCTAATAATCTGGAACGATAAGGTCCATGTGAGCTCAAATAGGTTTTAGACGTTGATATAGCCCGCTGTGGTGGTAAAGGGTAGCTGTAGCCATGATGTCAACCTTACGGTCATTGACATCATCCACGTCGAATCGTCTTTGGAGGTGTGTAGATGATCGGAGAATGCACCAATCTTCTGTCTTCAGTTGAGGTTGTTGACTTCATGATACATGAAATCTCGATTCGTTGATACGAAACCCTGATGGTGTAGTTCTTGTCTGCAAGTACACCGTCGTAGAGTCAAGTCGGCGAAGACAGGAGACATCGCCATGTCTTGGCACGGTTGGCAGGTGTTAAGAACATTCTACAATCAATCCATGGTAGAGCCACGCTGTAAGCCGAAATACAGTTACCGCGACCTGATCTGATCTCCCCCAATTCTCCCAAATCATTCGATGCTTCCACTTCGCTTACCGTAAAGACTCGGGGCGTTGATTTTTAGCTTCCAGGGAAATCAGACATAATCAGTACACTTGAGGCACCTCTAGCATTGCAGACTGCTCGAATCTCTTCCAAAACCCAAACCCTAAGGCACCTAATACATAGATTCTGTCAGTTAGGCCCTGGAAGCTAAAAATCAACGCCCCGAGTTTATACGGTACTTGCAAGATCGTCTCATATCTGGTCTTGTAGTTTGCTGCGACCATCTCGGATGTACAACATACCGGAGAAACTCGGTAAACTGGCAAAAAGCTATCCCTCTTTGAGCGCCCGACAGTAAGCACAGGAAGCAGCATACGTCTGTACATATGTCCGCTCAGTTAGTGAAAGCTCTACAACACTGCCCACCACTATCTTGCCTGCGTTTCACCTTACAGGACTGGACTTCTGCCCTACAGATCTGCCAGTACTAAGGGGAAAAAGAGGTTTTTGGGGCATTAGCTTTTTGCCAGTTTACCGAGTTTCTACGGTATGTCAAGGAGGGATATCTGACATTTGACGGTAAAAATTGCTGTGATAACACACAGGTTCAAAAGCGAGCACCTAGGGTACATGGTAACCTTTAGTTGTCCCAAGATACTTACATCTCTACACGCTGACCATCATGATAAGTTGATGTTTTGTTGTTGAGGTGTTGTTGCCGGAAACACTCGAACAGTCTTGGATCAGTGGGGTCTACGGGAGGCCCAGCAGTAGGGAAGGATGGATCTAGGGAGCGGTTAGCACATGCGGTGCACTGTGGGGTCCCTGCATTCAGCCGCTGTCTGCAAATGTGGCTGCCACATCGTGCGCCGTTGAACTTCAAGCCGGCATTCCATTGCCAAGGAGGGCTTTATCTGAAGTTGTTACCCTCAAATTGCGGAAGCCTCATTGTAATATGCTCGGTAATTGTCTTTTCAATTCATTCATCGTCAGGTTTGAAAGCGGTGGTGTTGTGGATTGCGAGACGGCTTCAATCGCGGTGTTCTTTCCCGCTCCATCTTGCATCGCGACACCTGCAATGATGTAATGGCGGGGCACATTACAGCGGGCGTCGGGCGGTGAAGGGGCCCGACCTCGTCCACCATTGATACCGGCAGGTACAACAAGGAAGCAGGGGAGAATGGTACGTCGGTTCCTTCTCATGTTTTGTTACACTGTTGCTTACCAGGACCTGCAGTGTCAGCCTGAAGCGACGGGAACTGCGAAAAGGATGGCTGGCGTCGCGCTTTGTGTTCGTCTAGAAGTCAGCATTCCAGGTTTGTGCTAGTCCACCTCAGCCAACCACCAAGTGGTGATCGAGCTGATCTTCCTCTACACTACGACCAACTGAATCTCAGCTTCCCGGGCGCAACACCACAAAGGACACCCCAATTCGTGCCTTTATGTATCATCAAACGGGTGTCGTTGTTGCAAGTGTATTAAAGCCAATTTCGATTGTGCCACCACTGCTTGAGGACGATGCCCTGATGGACGGAAGGACCAGCTCTCCTTCCTCACCTCTTAACACTTCGCTTTCACTTGGGTTATCAATGCTGTCACAATTGCACCTTCCGTCAAGTCTACGCTCGGTCCTCCTGTCTCCAGGAACAGGAATTGTGATGCTTGCCTTCAGCTCTTGTCCATCTGATGTTCTCGGGTTCCATTCATTTGGACCGTCCGATATTGCATGAGCATTGCAACTGCAGGCGCGGGGTTCTTTTCCATTTTCACCGTTTCCTGTTTCCAACAAGCAGCGTGCCTGCGTTCCCATGTCCGATTGAGCATACCGCATCTACTCACGAGAACCGGTTCTTTCTAGTCCAGGAAAGGCTTACCGTATAAACTCGGGGCGTTCGTTTTCGGGATCCAGCAGTCTGCGGCAGACTCTATCGGCTCCAACGAATAACAATTACATAGGCGCAACTCGAGTGCCTTATCTGAAGACATTCGAACATGTCCGCAATGCTGAATGTGCTTCCCCTGCTAGATCCCGAGAACGAACGCCTCGAGATGATACGGTAGTTCCCGCTTTTAGAAAAAACCGGTTCTAATGAGTAGAAGCGGTATGCAATCACGAGCGAGCGACCTGATGCCTCCCAGACAAATTGTTTCTGGCATTTCTTTCTGAAACCTTTGATGCCGAGGCTTTTCGGTCCTTGGCGCCGAACGAGATGGCTTTCCTTCGATTTTCCCTCCACCTTCCTTGTCCGTCAGGGCGCCTTGAATCGCTGGAACCGCTGAAACCATTGGGGTGACAGGCCCACCAACCAACGACCAACCACCTGGATTCTCTTTTTTTGGCATTTCAACCTGTTACTACCTACTATATTGAATACACATATTTGAAGAAGAGCGACATTGGCTCAATGACCAAACCTTGTTCATCAAAAACATCATGTTCAATACATGTTCAGATGAATTTATGTTATCAAATTCTTGGATGTTGAATAAATCTCTATGTTGAAAGGTCTTCGTTCCTTCCCTCTCGGCCTCTCGCGCTCCTTCCTTGTGACCTTGTGAAAAAACGCATTACCAAGAAGATGCATCACCAAGAAGATGCATTCATCACAAGAAGAAGCATTACCAAGAAGAAGGTGCATTTCCAAGAAGAGGATGCATCACAAGTACCAAGAAGATGCAACACCAAGAAGGATTACTAAGAAGATGTCTTACTAAGAAGATGCATCACCAAGAAGAAGAAGAAGAAAAAGAAGAAGAAGAAGAAAAAGAAGAAGAAGAAGAAAAGAAGAAGTGAGCCTCGATGAGAGCTTCTTTCTTTTATTTTTTGAAAACATGGTTTTTTTGGTTCAACATTTGTTGAACCGTCTGTGGAAGCTCCAACATCGTTGAAAGTCCAACATTGGATCTGTGCGCCCCACGGGTATGAGACCCCCTCTCCCCGGCAGGGGCACCACTTCTCCGCGCATCCAGACTCTAGCCCCAGCCATCCAGCCATCACATCGCAGGAGGACAATCCACTGATCCACCATCCCACCCGCGGGTGTGCCAGTTTTTGGTCCAATGCGACGGCATTGCGACGGGATACCAACCGCCGCAAAAACACGAACAGGAACATTGTAGGATTCAGCCGATCGACGGGAGCGCCCTCTGCCTTGGCTGGCCGCTGTTTGGAAAGTAGGACAAGAAAATCACCTCGCGTCACACACTTGACGACAGGCCACGCCAGACCTCATCCTCTGTCTTCGCAAGTTTCAAACAACTGTTTGAGCATCTAGTTCAAAGTAGCCTTCTCTTGCTGCGATACCAGATTACCAGGCACCGGCCGTTTGCTTTCATCGGCGTCCGAGACAAAGCGTCATTGTTTGTTTTGTCGCCTGGTATCGGGTCTGGACTGTCCCACGAGTCTGCGACACTGCAACGCCGGGAACACCTCGCTCGTAATACCCATCTGTTTTCCGTGTTCACCAACTCTCTCTGGTATGTTGCCTCCTGCTCGATTGTTTGTCCTCATACTAAGTTATTCAATGTACACAACAGCTGAACATTGTCCCTTGTTTGCTCAGATTTCCAGGACACTGTCTAGTCCCAAACGCCGCGAAATCGACACTGTTCTTCCTCCTCATCTGCATCTGCGGCCGTTTAGAGCCTGGCGCTCATGACCTAGAACTCGTCTGAACTTGTTGCTACCCGTCCTCGTATCCGAGAATGGCACACCCAAGATATGTATTTGACGACCACCAAATGGCGGAACGAGAACCTCTTGGTGCATCAGCATCTCCATACCATCCACGAAACCAGTACTATCCGCCCTCGCGTTCCCAGCAACAGTACCAAGATTCATTCCGTCCGCCGTCCTTCGGACCCCGACCCGGAGCCCATTCCGATTCTGCCTTTGAGCAACTTCGTATGCAGAGACGCAACAGCCGAGGACAATCATCAGAAAGGAGTAATGGTCATGGCAACTTCAGACCATACGTACCAGCTGGTGCGGCATCCAACAGCTACTACGAGCCACAAGATATAGTGTCGCCTATATCCCCTCCCCAGCCGCCTCCTCATCGCGCCGAGGGAAGACTGTGGGGTAATGATCAGGTTAGCTACTCGGAGTCACAACGACCAAGGGCCCTCAGCAACATCACTCCTGGAGCGGACGACTTCAGCAATGCTGCTGCCGGTGGTATGACGGGGATTGCGCTGACTGTCGCTGACCAGACTGCGAGGGAGAGCGGACTCAACGCACTTCACGGCCCCGCTTACCCAAGAGAATACGACCAATCAAGGCAATTCCAAAGCCAACAGACCCCCGGGCCCAATGCGCGCGAAGCATCGAACTATCCCCAGGCGCAGATGTCTTATGCCAGTTCATATACACAAAACAGCGGGCCCCCTAGCCTACAGAACAGTTCACAGGCACTAGATGCTGCGCAATATGCGCCTGGGGCCGGTACACCTGGGCAGGCAACTCCCTCGAGAAGCCCACCCCAAGGTCCTGGTACGACAGGGGCAGGTATTTACACGGACGATCCCTTTTTGAGCTATGGCCGTCCTCAGCCACCAGGTCTGGGGGTTGTCGATCCGCTCGCCGCTCTTGATGACGATGGCGACGACGGGCTCAACTACCACCGCAAGTCGAAAAGGAACAGCATACTCAGCCTTGGTAATGGGAGCAACAAGAGCGCTGCAGCCGTTGCTGGCACCGCTGCGGCTGGCGGCGTCATTGGGGGTCTGGCCAGCGGTAATGGGAGCGGCAATGTCTCTGGCTATACTCCGGTGAAAAACAATGTCCAGATGACCGACACTATACAAGCGGCTAGTCCATATGATCCAGGTTTTGTAGCTGAAAGGCCTGGGTGGAACTATACAGGCAAGTCGAGCAGTAAGGGCAAGAAGTGGAGGCTAGTGGCCATCCTGGCGCTTGGCCTTCTTGTCGCTGCCGGCATAGCCCTCGGAATAGTATTTGGTGTTGTGCTCAAGCACGGCGGAGAAGACAAGAAACAGGGTGAATCTCAATCCGCTGCTGATGATGACACGCAAAAGAATGGGGATCTCGACATCAACTCTTCCGAAATCAAGGCGCTCATGAATAACCCCGACCTACACAAAGTGTTCCCGGGTATGGATTATACGCCACTCAATACCCAGTACCCGGATTGCATTCACAACCCTCCCTCGCAAAACAACATCACTCGTGATATCGCGGTTCTGTCACAGTTGACCAACACGGTTCGGCTTTACGGCACCGATTGTAACCAAACCGAGATGGTCATCCACGCGCTAAAGCAGCTGAAACTCGAAAACACCATCAAAATTTGGATGGGCGTTTGGCAGGATGGCAACACGACGACTAATGATCGTCAGCTCTCCCAGATGTGGACAATCCTCGACACTTACGGCGAGAAATGGTTCAAGGGTCTTATTGTAGCTAACGAGATTCTGTTCCGCGAGGAAATGACCCTCACCGGTTTGAGCACACTTCTCTCCGACGTCCGCACAAACCTCACCTCCAGGGGCATGAAGCTACCTGTGGCAACCAGCGATCTTGGCGACAACTGGGATGAATCACTGGCCAAGGTGAGCGATTACATCATGGCGAACATTCACCCTTTCTTTGGCGGCGTCCCCGTTAAAAAGGCAGCGGCATGGACCACGAATTTCTGGCAAGACCAGGTCGGCGCCTTCATGAAATCGGACAAGTCCAAGAACATCATCAGCGAGACAGGTTGGCCGTCACAGGGTGGGACGGACTGTGGTTTGGATACCAAAACTACCAACTGTCCTGATCGTGCGGTGGCCGGTATTACCGAGTTGAACCAGTTCATGAGCGATTTTGTATGTTCGGCACTCGCCAACGGAACTAATTATTTCTGGTTCGAGGCGTTTGACGAGCCATGGAAGGTTCAGTTCAATACCAAGGATCAGCAATGGGAGGACCACTGGGGTCTCATGGACGTGGACAGGAATCTCAAGAAGGGGGTCAAGATTCCGGATTGTGGTGGCAAGACGATAGACTGAGCGAAGTTTTGTGTTTACGGTTATGGAAAGCTCAAAAGGAGACGGCGCCAATGATGCGTATTGCGGTCTTGTTTCCGACGTGGTCTGGGACACCGACGAGTCAGTACTGGATTGACCACACGCAGGGTTTATGGTATAAAGAGTGCGTTGTTGTTCCGATGGCAATAAAGCCAGAAAGGCTTTGGAATGTATATGATGGAATGATGACGAAGGACAGGATGGATGGGTTATGAGATGTGGACATAGCATAGTAGAAAGGGATACATGAATTACTGTCTGACAAGGGTTTATATATCTCTTAGCTTCGTCGAAGGAGGACCCTGCGGGGAGTTTTTCCTCTTTTGTTGTACTTGATCGCGATATATATCATAAAGTATGGGGGGAAAGATATTGCTGCTGTGGCTTGCTTTGCTAGAGTTGAACGGAAAGGACTGCCTTGGATTGTGTGGGCCTTGCATTACTTACCACCAGCTAGCTCCCTGCGTGAGCTGCACCATAATTCTTCGAGATAGACCACCACACACACCGCTTTGCTCTTCTAATCTTATCGTCGCGTGGGCTGTCAATCTCTCTAGAATATGTTGGCGTATCAATCACCAACCAGCGCATAGTTAATAATTAGACCTCGAGTTTCATATTGCAGCATATCATACCAGTTACAACAAACCACTCAACATTGCAAATCGGTCCGTCCGGATAAGTTGCTCCCCCCGGCCTACCGCTTGCTTAGGCGAAGGGTACGAAGGGAGTTCCGAGAAATATGACATGTCAAGTGTTGTAGGAAAAGGTTCATAACGCAGAATGGTTAAAGTCGGTCAGTGTCCGAATCTGAGCTTCTTGCCTGGAAGTTGGCATCAGCTGGGTGTTGACCGTAAGCCAAGCAGACCAAATCCGGCTTTTCCATCTCTTACTTGTTTCAAAAACAGCTCCAACTCCTGTCGAGTCAATGAAGTGATGACAAATGATTTGGTGAGCGAAAGTATGTGAATGGACGGAAAGATGCTACCCGACAATAAGAGACATCGCCTCTAAGCGTTCGGCAGGTATTAACCGAGTCTAACCGGCCCTTATCCCATCATATTGCGAATGACTTCATGCCACTGGTTCGGTGCTTGTTTGTTTTGTCTCTCCTCTTCGCAAATTCTGACATCGTCATCACAGATCCAAGCCAACACTCCGATGTCGAACCGTGAGATGACGAAAGAGTAGCAACACCTTGTTGACCCAAGTCATGTCCTCTTACTTCGCCCAACGAACTCTTTTTTCCACCACCGACGCTCTAGCCGCCTACGTCTCATACAGGCGGACGAGCTGGGTCATGCCTGCGTGCAATGCTGCGGTGCTGCAGCGTGTCAACCCTTTGCAGGAGCTCGCAGGATACATTGTGCGTACGCATCTCGACTGTAGATGCCCAAGCAGAATGGATAGAAGTCTTCTGTGAAACGTCAATATGCCTCCTCAGCCCAAAGGTAGAAGATTCTCATGTTGTGTAACTTGAGGACATGTGACAGCGGCTTGTGGTCTGTTACACAATACCAGACTGGCATGCTGTTTGGGTACCAAGTAACCAGGTAGGTCGTCTAGATCCTATATCTGATCATTCCGATATTCTCTCATAACAGGATCGGAGAGGAAGGCGTGTAGTTTCTGCAAGGATCGAAACGGGAACAGAATTCTCTATGTCTGCCTGCGGTCTGGACCCGGAGTTTTACGGAGTGCAAGTCAACCGTATCTCGACGAAGCCCGAATATGTGGTTGCATCTTTGGTTAGGTCGATGTACATGAAATAGAGAGCACACTTCAAGCCAATAACAAAACAATTGAGGGTCGAGTGATGATTCTTTTTTGGGGTTCATGTGGGAAAGGTGGCTTGTCTACTTACGAGTACCGGTTGGGCCCAATTTAATATGCCCTGACTTGATATCCTGCTTCAGTGGCCTGGCATGTTGTGCTGCTTCGAATGGCCTTGAGTCGACCAGTCCAGGTAGAATATGAAGACGGGATACAGGTAGATTAGCTGAGATCATGTCTGACGAGATCTTGTGTGTCGCAAATCGATTGCTTGATTCAGTACCCTGATGATCAGCTTCGGTACTACTACAGTGCCTTTGTAGATCTGTCATGTATGTCATCCGGCAGTAGTTGGTTGTGATGACCGGCGACACCTGCGTGGCGTATGATATTTTTGCCAATTGGGTCATGGTTTCCCCAACACGTCCTCTCTTATAGTCGGGAGCCGGATCCGAGAGGGTGGTAATCCCCATGCGAGCACACGCATTGACGGGCCACAGAAGATCAAACAAGGAAGATCAAACAACTCCCAGGAAGATGAAAGATGCAATGAATGGCAAGGCTGAGGTCAGGAGGGATTGTGTGTGTGTAAGACGCTGACCGCCATCTGCGCCGCTTCAGTCCAAGTCTCAGATATCAAAACCTTATGCTGACGACGTATGGCTGCCTGTCAAATGTCGACGAGCGGAAAAATGATAGGCGAGATTGTCCCGAGGTAGTCATACTGGGACTCAGGGTGATACCTGCAGTGAGTAATCCCATGGGACCCCCGCGCGTAGTTTGTGGAGGAATGGTGAAAAAAGAAAGTGTCGAAGGGCCAGAATCCCTTCAAGATAAACTCGGCATCGTGAGGCATGATGCGATCGAAGAGAAGTTGAAGCCGAACCGCCGGCAGTGCTCTGGCCTCAGTGTGGGATGATCACCAAGCGTGATAAGATCAGGGATGTGATTGGAGACCGACTGTGGAATCTAGTGATGTAGCAGCTATGCGGGCGGGGGTGGTATGTATGGGGTGGTATGCATGGTGGTGCTGATTTGACCTTCCCCTAAAGGGGGGAACGCTTCATTTGCTAAGCCCAGTATTGCGACCTAGCACCTTGCCCAGGTGTGCCAATCTGGCACCTACCGAGCCAACGACGAATCTTGATAGAGTTTAGGAGCGGCGTTGGACCCCCAAGTGAGATGGATAATGGCTGGCGGTATGGGTCAGGGCTGATATGCAGTCGTTGGTGCAGTTTGTTGTCCTGTTGTTAAGGTGTCAACTCAGCAGGCGCTGGCAAGGGCTCTCTGGTATCGGTATAGGGTGGTCTCGTGGATTAAGGCGCTGACAGATATAATAATGGCTGGGCGGAGACTCCAGGCGTCACCTGAATTTCCCGCCGATGTCATTTAGCTTCGATATCCCTTCTTCCCAGACCGCCCAGGGTTTCCTCATAGCTCTCTCCCGGACCGGATATGCTACTGTCTGCGTCAGCGAATTTCAGCATATGAGTTGATGTGACTCTGTAACCGGCTTTTTTTTTGGGTCAGATCCAAACGTTGATAAGTATGCACAGTCCGTACGGTGTCTGGGGTCGTATCCTTCGCACAGTTTGGGACCCTTTGCTAACGGTTACGAGGTACCGCGCCCAATTCATCGACGGAGACCTGTCGTAGTTACCGTTTTGGTCCAAAGCCATTCCAGTTAGGGGTTGACAGGCGGTCCAGAGGTAACAGAGCCTCCCGATTTGGCACTGTAACTTTGTTTGCCAAGGTCACGGCTAACGCATCCGAATCTAGAGTCGGGGTATCTTCCGGATCAACATAAACGTGAGACCCGGCCGTTCAGCCAAGAAGCGCAGTGCACCAAGCCCATGACACTTGCCTAAGGGACGACGCAACACCGGACTACTTGAACTTCCTCTAAGATTGGACTGCTAGGTCCGCGAGGAAGATAAGTTGGTTGGTGCCCTCACAGCGTTCGGCAAACGAATCGACCACCATCAATAAGAGCCTTGACTAGGGAGCTCGACCTTCCTCCTTCCCGGCCTCTAATATTTAAACCTCCTTACGTTCCCTGAACCGCCAACATGGCTCCGTATATACAGGAGCCGTACATGCTGTCTAGCTCCGGGTACTGGGTGGTAGATAGGAGGATTGTGATTGCAATACCCAATTCCAGCGACCACATGGATCCACACAGGCTTGCCATTGAATCACCGAAGCATGGCATCAAACACTCGTTGATGGAGGCGACTGCACCGCTTGATACGGTCCATGACCTATCGTTCGGCGTGGAACTAAAGTTCTTGCTCCCTCTCCTTGTCCAGGGTGAACGAGATCCGGAACCCGAAGACCACAGAAAGGTCAACATGACACGGCTGAGAGACAGCGAAGCCACTCGGCGGGAACAGATTTATGAATGCATCGCCAAATCGATAAGCCAAGCGGGAGAGAAGTCGACAACCATCTCTCGAATCACAAAAGATGCAAGCCATGAGCGGGCATTCTGGAAGTCGCACTGGATCGTCAAGAAAGCCAACTCGGCCGAACCCACACCAGAGCAAGCCAATCTGGAGGGCTATGTGTGGCTGTCTGTCGAAGTAAGCTCGCCATCACTGCCAGCCAAGGATGCCGAGACCAAGCATCGGATCGAGGCAGTATTGCGCTCGCTCTTTGCGAACCACCGTCTGGTCGCAAACTACACATGCGAAGTGCACATCCACATCGGACGAACAGACGGACAGCCTTTCAGTCTGACCACCTTGAAAAGACTAGGAACGCTGTTGTGGATGGGCGAAGAGCAGATCCGAAGTATCAGAAATCCAAGGTCGCCCAACTATCACAATGTGTATACGTGGGGGTTCGAGACACGAAAGTACAGTCGCCTGGCTTTGAGGGCTCAAGAACTTGCACTCCGAGAACATGGGTCGACGACTTGCCAAGACGGTGTGTTGGTCGAAGATTGGCAGGTGGCGGAAGTGCTCGAAACCCATCCGGAAATGCAGACCAAGGACCGAAAGGCTATCGAGGAGCTGTGGAAAGCAGGATCGCATATGGAGCTGGGACGGTTGTTGTCGGGAGAAAAGAAGCAGTATCGACGACTCGGTTTCAACTTTAGCGCCTTCGGGTTGGAGGATGAACGGGCGCGGAACAACCCTCGGACCATGGAGTTCCGCATGATGGAAGGAACGACCAACATCAATTACATCCTGGGCTGGCTGTCCATCTGCAAGGCCTTGACT
Source organism: Neurospora tetraspora (assembly GCF_033439725.1). Taxonomy (NCBI): domain Eukaryota; kingdom Fungi; phylum Ascomycota; class Sordariomycetes; order Sordariales; family Sordariaceae; genus Neurospora; species Neurospora tetraspora. Next base: position 6,420,225 of record NW_026944383.1, read on the forward strand.
GAGGTGGCGGTGTTGAGGTCAGACGGTAGGTACCTCATGGTGTTGGATCGGTTGATTGAACAGCGACACGCGCGGTCACGGTCAGTTGGAGCTCGGCGAGAGACCGTTTCGGAGACGCAGGGGCAGAGATGCGGTCGGGAGTTTCGAGAGATGGTGGATGACCTGGGTGTTCCACGAGACGTCTATCGAGATCTGGAAGCGAAGGTGACACTGGAAAACGAGGTTTGATTAGCGCGGAGTCGAGACTCGCACAACAGAAGGGAATGAGTGGAAGCATAAGTACTACTTAATAGCATTCATGGGCAGGGCTCGGACGGGGAAAGATTTCAATTCGGTTGCATTGGACGTGTAGAGGTAGACGGGAGAAGGTTTGGTCGCTCCAATTGCGGGAGGAACGAATTGAAAGACATTCGCGCGGCGGACGGGGAAGTACATAGGTCAGGCCTTACACTACGCACGTTCCCCTGTCCGTCAAGGTCCCCAAGTTGACAGCATGGACCAATCACATTTCAGCTCCTACAACTAAAACAGCCCTACTGCTTATTGACACCGTGCAAGCAGCCATCGTGACATCATTCTTCTGTTTACTTTGCAGAGGTCAGTGACGGTTCAATTGATCAAAGAGAAGGAGCCGTTTGCAGAACTCTGCACGTCAAGTGTAGTGTGGTACTCAGCTCTTACCTCTTGCAGGTCTCTCCCTCTCTCTCTTCTCTCTTCGTGTAATTCTTATCTCCTTCCTTCAACCTTCACCGGAGCGCTGCACCATCTTGTTACCCTCATCCACTTGTCACTTTCTGACGAACCTATCAACATGGCGCCCACTACCAGAGAGGCTTCCAAGAAGGAGGAGAAGGCTCCCGATGCGGCACCTCCTGCCTCAGAGGCTGAGCCCGGCTCCAAGCACAAGGCCGATCCTGATACGGAAGGCGCCAGCGAATCGCCCAAGGCCAAGCGGACCAAAACGGAGGTCGCGGATGACCAGTCGACGAAGAAAGAAACCGAGGAGACCAAGGGTGCTGGTGCCGAAGCCGAGAAGGCCGAGGGTCAGAGAGAGGAGAAGGATGACCAAGAAGACAAGAAGAGTGCTGTTGAGCCACACGGTCGAGAGGCCCCCGAAGCTGTGCCGTCCAGTATTCTCGAGAAGGGTATCATCTACTTCTTCTTCCGTGGCCGCGTCGGCATTGATGAGCCTTCTGCCGTGAATGAGATTGCGCGGAGCTATATTATCCTCCGCCCTATTGAGAAGGACGCCAAGCTTGGAAGCGGTCCCATTGGTGATGCTGGCAACAGCCGCTTGTGCGCCATCCCGAAGAAGGTGCTCCCCCAGTCTGGCAAGGACAGATGGATCTCGTTCGTTGAGAAGACTGGCGCTTCGTTTCAGCAGCTTAAGGATGAGTTTTTGGCGTCCAATGACTATGAGACCAAGACAGCAGGTACCAGACACAGTCCCGCCGCAACACCTGTGGCCGAGGGCGTGTATGCCATCACCAGCACTGGGTCCGATAGCCACCTTGCTTACATTCTCACTTTACCTGAGGAGCTCGGGGAGGTCCAGAAGGAGCTTGGGTTGAAACAGAAGGGTAGCTTCATCATCAGTACCAGAAACCCAGAGTATCCTGCCCCAGCCAATGCACGTTTACCAAAGGGTCCAGAGTATCCTGAGGAGTGAGTTCCCCATGCCATATCATTGACCTGTGACCAGCAAAGCAAATACTAATGATTTTATTCAACAGGGTGCTCAAAGAGTTCCGATCTCTCCGATGGATGTCCACACAGCCCAAGCACCTCGACTATGTCAATACTCAGTTCCTTCTCGTTGGCGAGTCGTCCGGTGTCGAAAAGGCTCTTGAGCCGCAGAAGGCCGATGAGAAAGAAAACAAGGAAACACCTGCTGAGGAGTTGGAGAAGCTTGAGGAGGAGGATTTACAAAGGCTTAAGGGTCTAAGCGATGATGACTCTGGTCGGATCTTTGCGGACCTTCAGGTCCACGCTGATGACTATCCCAAGCTTCAGACCACGTTCTGAGAGTCGAACTGGAGCAACCCGGACTCGTTGAGGAGCTCCCAGCATCGCCCACCCCGCGTGTGTCAGCGTGCTGAAGCCACTTCTGTCGATTCCTCTACCAATTTACAGCATCCAGTAAGGACATCAGCCACTCGAGCCAAACCTGCCCCTGTCCGTTTCCGCGCCAACTGAGGGGTATCTCCGCCCACGACAACAAATAAGCCCCTAGCTTGCCCCACCTGGGTATCTGTAGGACAGCTTAGACGGGGTGTCGATTACCACATGCCCCTGACAGGACATGGAGTGTTCTGCGTGTTTCAGGCTTGGGGGAATCCTCGATATAATTCAGGTTTGACCTCACACGGGATATGATCCAGTTGCAGAGTTGAGTGTATCGGGAACAAATGTAGCTAGAAGCAAAGTCCACTGTCAAGCACTAATACAAATGAAGTAAACAAGGTAGTCACCCACATACCTTTGCTGTGACATTCATACGTGATGTTTGAATTTGTAAGCATATTAAACATTGATCGATTCGTCAACGCGCTTACATATTGCACGAGTGTTGTGGTAGAACTTGGGCACATCTTGCAAAATGCCGGCATGCATCATAACTACGGTCATTTATCTAACACCTAGTCATAGCGACCCCAACTGCCACAAAAAGCCTCGGCAACCAGGAGGCAAAAAAGAAAAAAAGAAATGAAGGAAAGAAGAACTTGAGAAATCTGAATCTGAAAGTGATAAAAGCTAAAAGAGAAAAAAGAGATGCCCAATAACAGGATTGAACTGTTGACCTTCGCATTGACTTGATATCAGAAGACTGATATTAGTACGACGCTCTAACCAGCTGAGCTAATCGGGCTTCGTTGAATTATCCGCCAAAAGCTTCAGCTTATATGCAGCTTAACACAGTCTGTGATTTAGAGTTCGGACTCTCCGTTCTTGACCTCAACGACGATGCATCCTGAGCCATAGTATCAGATAGTTATGGCACCATAGCCAGATAGTATTTGATAATTCGCTTACCAGTGAGCATAGCTGACAAATGTCTCCTTCCCGGAGTCGAAGGGTTGAATGTATACGATGATGATTGCTTCGAGGCCACCTCGGACCTCATGATTCTTCAATCCGACTTGTCTGTTCGGACTCATTGTAAACATCAACTTGTGTGTCTGCCGAAATAGTAGCCTTTCTTAGACATGCACTTGTTCGATTTCAAATCGTGCTTACAAACTCAGCCCATGTGGCTGCCTTGAAGGCCCAGATACCATATCACGACATCAGTCGGCCGATAACTTGATACGATAGTACCTGTATATGGATGAGGTTGAGATAGGTAGAAATACCTGATCAAGAAGCTGTTGATGAAGTTGTGAGCTTCACTCCAAGACGTTACAACAGCCATCCGTTTCTCTTCTAGAACTTCCATCCAACCCTCAACCTCCTCTCTCCTCATCGTCATTCCCACAAAGATGCTCGCCAACCTCCCTCCAACCCTCTCCCTCTCCCTCCTAGGGAGTCTCCTCCCCATCTTCATACACCCAACACTCGGCCACAGCATTTCCGCCCATACGCCCTCTCACAACTCCCACAACCCACTCTGCACCCCCCTTTCCTTCACCCTCACCGCCACCGCCGAGCACATCTCCCTCGCCTCCCCTCCCGACCCCACCAACGAAACTGAAATCCTCAGCATCCTCAGCCAAGCCTGGGACGGCACTCTAGTAACCAACGGCACCCAAACCGTCTCCGGCACCTTCACCCTCAACGCCATCTACTGCCAGCCTACCCCTTCCTCCCACGCAGCGCTGGCAACAAATCAAATACTTGGCAAATACAAATAAATACAAATAAATACAGATTCATATTTGAGTGGGTCAAATCAAATACGACCTCATATTTATTTGCGTATTTGTCCGCCTTCTTGGCACCCCTAACAGAACTTTTTTAGTGATAAAAAGTGTCCATTTTGGCTACGTACCGGACTTCGGAAGACGGATCGAAGTCAGGGTTAGGGTTGGCCGTAGGCCTACTTGTTTTGGCAAATCGTCAAATAAATACAAATAAATACAAATCAAATCAAATACGACCTCATATTTGACCCACTCAAATAAATATGAGGTCGTATTTGATTTGATTTGATTTATTGCCAGCGCTGCTCCCACGAAAACGAAAATAAAAATGAGAATAAAGATGTCCTCCAAATCCTCCTCCACGGCGCCACCTACAACAAAACCATGTGGTCCGGCTACGGTTTTGGGTATCCCTATGACTGGCAGTCCTACGCGACCAGCCCTTCGCAAGGTTACCACACCCTTGCCCTCGACCGGCTTTCGCACGGGGAGAATGACCCGCGCGGTCTTGATCCGTTGAATAACGTCCAGATGCCGTTGCAGACGGAGCTTTTGCATCAGCTTATTTCCATGGTCAAAACCAACACTACCTCTTCAAAGACCAACCCACTGGGTAAAACCTTCCCCAAAATCGTCCTCGTCGGGCACTCCCTAGGCTCCTACCTCTCCATCGCCCTCGCCCGTTCCTACCCCCTCGACGCGTCCGCCCTAGTCCTCACAGGCTACAGCTCCCGTCAAAACACCTTGCACGTGCGATCCGCTCCCTGGGTATCCGCGCCCCTCGTCTTCCCTGACCGGTTCTCATCTACTCTTTACCACCACAACCTAGAGTACCTAACCGTCGCCACTTTGGAAGGCCGGGAGAAAGGGTTCTACGACAACGCCACCGATGCTGCCGGTAGAACATACGATCCAGAGCTGGCGAGGACGGATTATGAATACTCGGATGCGAGCACGCTGGGGGAGTTGGTGAGTTCGGGGGATTGGGGACGTGGTGCGGAGGAGTTTAGGGGTGCGGTGTTGGTGGCGACGGGACAGAGGGATTGGGTTATGTGTAGCCCGCCGGAGGAGAGTTGTGTGAGGAGGTTGAGGGAGACAGGGAAGACTTTCCCGAGGGCGAGGAGGTATGAAATTTGGGCGCCCGAGGAGACGGGACATGATTTGACGCTGAGTTATTCGGCGGGGGAGACGTTGAGGGTGGTTCATGAGTTTTTGGGGAGGGAGGTTTGAGGGACTACTTACTTGGACACGGACATTAGACGGAGGAGGGAACAACAGGTGAACACTGGGGTAGATGGACGATTGGGTAAGCGTGAGCGGAGTATGGATTGTGAAGTATCTCGGTATTTGTCCGTGTCAAGTTATACGTCCTTTGCCTCGCTCTTTGTTCACCAAATTCTCCTCGCTCCGCACACCTCTTCTTCGTACTGCCACTAGTCAACAACACCTTGCGGCAAGATAGCAACATAATCCAACGGTGCCAACTCGTTCCCGTCAGCCAGTCCCGTAATCTTCAACACATTCCCCTTCTGGATCTGGACATCACGAATCGTAACCCTCGTAGCTGAGTGTCCATCAAGCTTTGTAGAGAAAGTATGGCCCAGCTTATCCTCCAGATCCCCAGCCCACTCGAGCAACAACTTCCCATTGAGGAACGCCTTGTAGCGCGCCTTACCACCTATCAAGTCAAAGTAGTTGATAGCAATATCATACTTGCCCGAGTCAAAGTTAAGTTTCATGGTAGCTTCTCCCGAAGTGTTGTTGGAAACAAGAACCACAGCAGTCAAATTCGAAGCCGTCTCAACTGGGTTGACGCCGGTAAGCTTGTAGTTCTTCAACGTCATGGTCTCTGCCTCAATCCTGTATTCATGCCTCCCCACGCGACCGGCTCCGTCCGGGATGCCGGAGAGGTTATAGTAGAATTGACAAATGGAATCGCGCCAGACAATGGAGTGACCAGCTTGGTAGCGGAGGCGGAAGAGAACGTCATTGAAGCGCTCGGTGTCAATCTTCTTCCGAAGTGACTCCCATGCAATAGGGAATGTCTGTGCTGTTTCGGCACCGGCGTAGTGAGCATCGTAAAAGTGCTGGATCACTGACTTGCCGGACTTGAGGACGTGCGTGTAGTTGACGTGGTGGAACCAGAGGATGAGTTCTTCCGGAGTGGTCTCGATGCTCTCGAACTTCTCGGCTACTTCGGCGGGATATTGACCGGAGAACCCGGTGCCTGTGGAAACCGTTCTGTCCATGCCGATCCCGTAATGGTCTGCACGTGTCCATTGTCCCCAGCCGTTGTTGTCCTGCGACGCAGGGTTTGGGCCGTAGTGGGTGTACAAGATATCGGTCAATGTCTGGATACCGAGGTTGCCTGTGTAGTTTTCGTAGGCTGGCCATGACGCCATGGATATCTCCGTTATGACCCCAAGCACAAGAGGGTCTGAGCCGAACGTGAGTCGAGTCCAGTCTTCAAGTAGAGCTTGCGGGTCTTGGGTGGGATCCCAAGCCAGACGGCCGTAGGCATACAAGTTCGACATGGCCAAATGACTCCCTAGCCATGTGGTGTTGGTTCCAACATTGACGACACCAGCATAGCCACCACGCTTGTTGCTAAACCGACGGCCGGCAACAACATCACGGACACGTGACGGTTGGTCATCAGCACGAAGGTCGAAATCCAGGATAGTCTTCCACAGCGGTGCAACATAAACAAGATGGCTCTGCTGGCCCAAGTATTCCTGAGTGATCTGAAGTTCTATCGCGGTGTTTGTCTGGGGTATGTTGGCGAACAAAGGCGATGCTGGCTCCCGAACCTGAAAGTCGATGGGCCCATACTTTATCTGCACGACAACGTTGTCCAAGAACTGTCCGTCAAGCCCCTTGAAGAACTCAACAGCATGTTTTCCGCGATCGGCTTTGAGGTCGGCTGGGTTGATGTGGTTGTCATAGACAAAGGCCCGGAACATAACAATGCCGCCATGTGGTTGCACAGCTTTAGCGAACAAGTTTGCACCGTCTGCCAGCGTGCGGTTGTAGGTCAATGGTCCTGGTTGCCCTTCCGAATTCGCCTTGACCAGATAGCCTGCCATGTCGGGAATGCGCTTGTAGAGGCGATTCGTCTTGTCGGTCCACCAGGAGATCACCGATTGATCGAGGGGATCGAATGTTGCCAGCCCTCCCAGTGTCTGGGGTGACGCAAAGTTTAGTGATATGCCAACCTGTACACCGTACGGGCGCATCGCGTCTGCTATACGGCCCAGCCCATCGATATTGGCATTGGTGAGTAAGTTCGCATTGGCGTTGACGTTGTTGACAATGATGCCATTGATGCCTATGGAAGCGAGTAGCCGAGCATATTGAGAGACCCTGTTGAGGTTTTTGGGAATCGCGTTGTTGCTGAAGAAGATGGAAGGGCCCGCAAAACCGCGCTCAATACTGCCGTCCATGTTATCCCACTGATTCACCCATCTAATTGGGGCGTCTGGGTTCGACACCAAGTCGGCATCAGAGAACCTTCCTTGAGCAATTCTCGAGAGATAGTCGAAGGCTCCGTACAAGGCACCTCGCTCGGTCTGACCAAGGATGACCACATTTCCTGCTCTTATGCGAAGAAGATAGCCATCATCAGCCAGAGTTGCGGCAGCTTCGACATCCCCTTTCTGTCTGCCGTTGAAATCTCCGGTTGTAGCGACCAAGATGGTTGACCCTATATACTCGTCGGGTTCGTGGTAGAGGGGAAGAGTCTGGTTGAGGATGCTCTTGATGCCGGCTTGTAGCTCCTGTCCAGCGGTGTAAATGGGGCTAGTCTTGTTGGAGCTCAAAGCCATGATAGCACCCGGTAATCGAAGGTTCGAAGGGCGCTGATCGTTGGGAAGGGGGGCATATCGTAGCCAGCTGTTGATACCGTTCTCGATCGCCGAAACCGCGGCCGGGAAGGCCAAAAGTCCCCAGGAAACCCGCATCTTGCTGAAGTGACTTGCTGTTCCGGTCTCTGATCGGATCTCAACTCCTGTGCCAAGACTGATCTGGTCTAAACGGACATCTCGATGATCTAGCGGAGATCATCCGCACTGATATATGCGGCGGAGGCATCGTGGTCGCTTTTCCTCCACCTCGGTCCCCATCATATATCGATGTTGCATCGAAGGACCCCGCTGCTCTGGAGCTGCTTTACCGGGAGCTCCAGGAGGGGATTATATGAAAGTTCGAGTCTAGGTCGTTCGTCGATCAGCCTGAATAGGAGGCTCCTGCGACTTCGGTCGTCGATCCTCGGTATAGCATTCGGCGGTGTTGACTTGTCATTGGTGGCATTTTACCCTAATTAGTCCGTACTGCGTTCAAGGTAGCAGCGAGCCCCGGGATCCGGACCGTGATCGTATCTCTGGAGTATTCGCAGATCTCTTTGAGTGCTGACAGGAGTTTAAATCTATTTCTGGCATGTCTGATCTTCTTGCGGCAATCTAGTCAGGACATGTCAATATGCTGTAGCGGGAAGGGACGCTGACCTGCAGCCTCAAGGGCAGCTTGATGGACGACATTCTGAAGAATGGCAGCATCTTGGGAGACTTTGCGGAGGCGGAATGAACGATACCGAACAACTATCGGGAGGCGGTTGCGAGGACATGACATTCCCCGACTATTTTCGAGTTTGAAAACATCCGGGCGGCGAGTTGCGAAAGACAAAGTTGGAGGTGTCGGACAAAGTCGGAAGCAGCGCTTTACGAGCAGCGAGGGAGATGCCGGTTCAAGAAACCGCAATATCGCGAGTTTTTTGAGTCCAGGCGCGGCCCGAAGAAACAAACGTCTTCCGTCACGGGTTCCGACTGTAATAATCCTTTTGACCGTGCAGTGTTTTGTAGGCAGTTTCCTACGGGACGAGAAACACAAGATGGGGTGATGTTCGTTGATGGGGCCGGGAACCTCGAACATGGCGTGACAATCGAACCACTCGGGAAGGCGCATTGTGCTGTCCCACGAGAAGCAGGTACCTTTGGCGCTCGCATCACCATGGCATTTCGACCTTCAAAAACACCATTTGTCCTTCTAGCTTCTGATGGTTCACAGATCGCATTCTCCTCTCCAATAATCTGGAGTTTATATACCCATTATTTGATTTATGGTTGACTTGTTTATCTGAGTTCCTCGTGGACATCAAGGTTCCCCGCTAACACTTATACCCGCCCCGCCCCCACCACGAGTTTCACCAGCAGCTCAGCACTGACTGACTGTAGTCTCGGAACATCAATACTTCGCCAGACGTGTTTCTTTCTTATTCTTCCACTTCTTTGAAATATTCCAGGAAACACATCGATATATCTTCTTGGCTTGTAGAAACAACAGCCAGTCACAATGGCGCCGTCAGCAAGCTCAAGCTCTGCTAGAACCAGAGCCCCGATGCAGCACATCGACCGCAAGGAGCTCTACACCAGTCTCGAGGCGCGCATCCGCTATCTCCATTCTTTCCTTGATTTCGGTACCGGTAAGTGCACTCAAGAGGGAGAGAGCCATGGATGTGCCTTTCTAACATTCTCTCTCAAAATACAGATGACATCGAAGCCCTCTCCTCCGGCGCCAAGTACATCCAAGCCCTGATCCCCGCCGTCGTCAACATCGTCTACAAGAAGCTCCTCTCATACGACATCACGGCGCGCGCCTTCCAGACCCGCAGCACCGCCTTCGAGGGTCCCATGGACGAAGTCCCCGACGAGGAAAGCCCCCAGATCCTCCACCGCAAGATGTTCCTGCGCGCATACCTTAAGAAGCTATGCTCGGACCCGTCGCAGATGGAGTTCTGGGAGTACCTGGACAAGGTCGGCATGATGCACACAGGGCTGGGCCGCTCGCACCCTTTGCACATCGAGTACATCCACATCGGCGTCACCCTGGGCGTCATCCAGGACATTCTCAACGAGGCCATCTTGTCGCACCCACGCCTGCCGATGCCCCGCAAGATTGCCTTGCTCAAGGCCCTGGGCAAAGTCATTTGGATCCAGAACGACTTGTTCACCAGGTGGTATGTACACGATGGTGAGGAGTTCACGGACGGAATGGACTTTGGCGTCGTTGAGAAGGAAGGGTTCTTGCATGGCAAGAAAGTGCTGGATGAGACTGCTGAAGCTTCTTCTTCTTCTTCTTCGGCTGCTGCTAATGGCGGCTCGGCGTGTCCTTTCTCTTCTGTTGTCGAAAGCAAGGACTGGGCGGCGGCGTCGGCATCGTCACCCACATCTGGCAGTACGTGTCCGTTCTCTGGAGCCAGCAAGGCGATGGAGGGTCTCAGCATTGAGGATCAGAAGCCAGTGCTCGCGGCTAAGGACAACGAGGATGCTACGTCTGATACAACGGAGAAGGCGTCTCGTTAAGGGAAACCTCTGACATTGATATTGAAGAGGAGGAGCGTTGTTGTACTACGAAGATCACGACGGGGGTTGCATTTTCTCTTTTTTTTCTTTCTTGATATCGTTGTTTCCGGTATGGCAAGCGGGAGTATTACTAGGTTTATCATGGTTGAGGGGACGTGGGACTTGGCTTCTGGCGTGCATGGAAAACGATGGTCGGTCGGTGTTGGGTTCCACTTCATGTACTATACACAGGTTACGGTCCTCTTTGTTGGTCCATAGATGATAGAGTGACTGAAAAATTCTTCTTTTAAACTTGAAGCCTTGCAGTGATTCTTCATGTCTGGCAGTTGCAGATGAAACAAGCATGTGTGTGGCGCATGCCACCGGTAGGCCAGCATGTTGTATGAGACCAGTGACGCTTAACCATGTTGGTTATGCTGTATACCCGAGTCAACCACGGCGCCGGTTGGACTTCGACGAAGTTCCTGACTGCGCCTTGTTTCAGCCACAGCTGTGAAGGACACCCACCTCGGTGGTCGTGGGCTACAGCCAACAGTGTCTAAACCACGAGCCAGAAGGGTTCACCAACGAAGGACACACGAAAATCCCACGTCGGGGGTTTTCAGTGCTTGAAATGTAAGGTAATTTGTTGAGTACACATGAGAGGTCAAGTATTTCTTGTTGCCCTCAGCAAGACTGACCGTTTTGTTCGCTGCCAGACTGCCGCCTTTACCCATGATACCCGTCGGCGTCAAGTTCCAACACTCTCGGACAATGGGTATGACCGGAGTCGGTGAAGGAATCTACTATAATCTCATGTTGTTCATAAGCACCTGTTATGCTTAAAATATTTCATCAACACCTCAAAGCGCCAGTGGTTTAGTGGTAAAATCCATCGTTGCCATCGATGGGCCCCGCGTTCGTTTCGCGGCTGGCGCAGTGATTTCTCTTTTTGCATTTTATCTTAGAAATACCAAACCAACTCGGAGACCACCGAAATTGAGATCACCATTTTGGGATATCTTGATGAATCTTGTTCTACGTACCATTGCGGTTCGACCTCAGCACGCGACTGACTGTTGCTCGGGCCTCGCTTTTTGCACTGGGCTGATATCAACAATCATCAATACATTGAACAGTGTCGATAGGTAGATAGATCTCAAAGGTCTCTGAATGACGTTCATGTTGCGGCAAAGACTTTCACCAGTGCAAGTTCTTCCTGGAAAGGTTTAATGCTTGTAGTCAAAAAAAAAGGCCGTATGACTGAAACAACAACCGTTGAGTAATGCAGTTTTCTTCCAAAAAGTAGTGATTCCGCAAAACCCATCGACCCATTGTGCAATTGTAGTTAGACCTTCTATTTAGAGTAGAGGCTCTTAAATCTATATCTAAGTTGGCGCGATACCGCGGACGAGCCTGGAAACTGGGAAGGGTAAGATTGGCTAAGACAAGATATAAGTCAATGACCTAGGTATTGTTAGGGTTAATTCGAAGGTATTTCCTAGCTGTTTACCGGGAACGGAGGTAGAACTACTCCTTCGATCCAGATGTGGTGGTACGGTACCTGAAAGTGAGTAAGCCCTGTGTGAAGTTAATGTGCGCGGTTGAAGGCTATTCCCGGGATCTGATGGTAACGAAGCGATTCGTCAGGTGTTAGAACGCCCTTGGATGAGAGATTAGGATAGTTTTATGCCTACAATACATAGAGGTGTATAAATGTGCTTTCGATAGCCTAGAAAATGAAAGGCAGAAGTCATCCGACAAGCTTCCCCTCTTTGACAAGCTCCTTCATCTTGAAGACAGTCACTGGACTACATTAGCTTTATCCACTCATTAGCAACGCCCGCAAACCGCACAGCCAACATGATGTTTCCTGTCTTCGCGGCTGCACTGCTCTTCTCAACCTGGGGTGTACTCGCAGCCCCAACCCAGCCCCAGCTCTCTCGCCGCAGCGGCATCACCATACCACCCGGCTACTCCCATATCCTCTTCCAAGACGACTTCTCCCTCCTCCCCCCGGGTCCCAGCCCTTGCCCTCCAAGTGGGTCATCGCCACGGGGACCTCCTACCCCAACGGCCCAGGCAACTGGGGCACCAACGAAGTGCAAACCTACACCAAGTCACCCTCCAACATCAACATCACCTCTTCGGGGACTTTACTCATTACCCCTCTCCGCGTCAGCGTTGCCCTCCCATCCGTGGATGACTACTGGACCTCAGCCCGCATCGAAACCATAACCGACCACATCGCCTGCCCCCCCGGCGGCAAGCTGCTCATGTCCGCCAGCCTGCGCTTCGGCTCCGCCCCCTCCCCCTCGCAAATGGGCATCTGGCCGTCCTTCTGGGCCTTGGGGTCCGAGTTCCGGCGTTCCGGCAAGTTCGACCAGTGGCCCGGCGCGGGCGAGATCGACATAGCCGAGAGCACCAACGGGTCGCCTGCGGTGTGGCAGTCGCTGCACTGCGGAGTTGCTCCGGGGGGGCCGTGTAATGAGTTTTCCGGGCTGAGCACGAGCACACCTTTAGAAAGTTTAAGGGATGGGAGGACGTTCCATGTTTTCGGCGCCGAGATTGATAGGACTAACCCCGGGGGAGACTGGAAAGGGGAGAAGTTGACGTATTTGGTGGATGGAAGGCCGATGGTGGTGTTGACGGGCGCGCAGATTGGGGATGAGAAGGCTTGGACGGCGGTTACGAGGATGCCGAAGTATTTGATTTTGAATGTGGCGGTGGGCGGGGATTTTCCGAATAATGTTGCGAATTTGGAGGGGGGAAAGACGCCGAATGGGAAGACGGCGGGCGGGATTGAGGCTGGGTTGGAGGTTGAGTGGGTGGCTGCTTATAGTACCTAGAGGTGAAGAGGTGATGATGATGGGCGTTGAAGATGGTGATGATATCTGATGCTGCTGATCGGATTTCACATTTTGGGCATCCTCGACCTCTAATATCGTTGTACTTGTCGGGAAGGTGGTAGATCAGAAGTCGCTAGAAGTAGAATAGAATAGAGAACGCGCGGAGAATTGAACGTCGCAGTTTCAAACTGACCGCAAAATAATTGGACCGTGTTTCAGGACTCGGACGAGCAAGATGGGATGAACCAATCCGCACAGACATGACACTGATTGACAGGCGATGCCAGTCGGTGATCTTGCGCTGTCGGCGTTCGCTGCGACCTTTCGAAACAGTGTGCCTCCTCCACCCCGCAGTTGCATTCCGGGGGTTCGTGATATGGCAGGTAGCACTAACAGAAACACATGGGGTTTCGTGCATAAACTGTTAGCATTACCCCTGACACCGTCACACGCCTCTCGGGGGGTCATCCAGGTTACAATTCAGGTACCGTCCCCGTGTTTGACCATGAACCATCGGCCCGCTCGCCCTCGCCCCCACAGTACGTACTGCGGACAAGTCTTCGATACAATCGAACGGCTTGGCACGAGGGATCTTCCGCGGTTCCAAACTCGTCTTTCTGTGCCCGCCGCGGGAAGGGGAAGGGAGGCTTTAATATAAGTAAAGACGGCCGCGGGCCAAGCCCCCCCAGGTTCCCGTATACTATTCCGAGAGGAAGCCTTCTCGTCAGGTCTCTCTCCCGTGTTTCCAGATTCTCCTCTTCCATTCTTTTGTTTATTTCGAACCCGGTGTTCGCTTTCTTCTTGTAACCCGGTTTTGCTTGCAGTGCCCTAGCTTTGGCATCTAGCATTCTTTCATTTACTCCCTTTTTTTCGCAAGCAGAAAGAAAGACGGGAAGGAGTTTGGTCAAAAAGGTGAAGCTGTGCTTCGGATATTGTGCTGCTTTCATCTCAACCTCACTTTCGCCTTCACTTTCGATTTCCTGGCTTCACCTCGTCGCTGGTTCGACATCTTCACCCCAACGGCTCTTTCTCCCGGCACATATCCAGAAACATCTTAGCGTCATCTCCAAAGCCCTGAAATCAAACCAGCAAAAATGAAGGCTTCCATCGTCCTCGTCTCCTTCCTCGGCCTAGTCTCCGGCATGGTACTCCCCGGACACCGTGTCAGTCCCAGCGGTGCTAAGCCGCAGCCCCGGTCCCTCTTCAGGCGTGAGGCCAATTTGGACTACCGCTATACCCCAGGGGCACAGGTATGTTGTTTTGTGATGATCCCAAAAAGATATAACGAGCTTGAGCTAACCCAAGCCTTTCGTGAACCAGGCATGCCGCGCCATTCTCACCACGTGCCGAGCTTCGTCAGACTGCTGCTCGGGAATGAAGTGCGTGAGCGCCGATGGCGAGTCGGTTTGCACTCCCAGCGATTAAATCAGTCAGAACGAATCTCGTATGATGATCGGATCGGATGGAGCCACTGGTGGCTATTGAGGAGTCGAGGTTTTCCTGCCTGCTTGGCCTGGCCTGGAGCAACTGCTGTGTCTCAACCGGGTCTGGGACTGGGTCTGGGACTTGGGTTGTCACATATCCTTTCTTTGTTCATATTTTGACACCGTTAGTGTCTTTCAAAAACAAACAAATGCCTTCAGGCAGAGGGGGTTGTGGTGGTTGGTGGATTAGCATCTCAAAACAGCATGGCCATGGGATGGTTAGACGACGAACAAGGGGAAACTATACGCTGGGCTCAATTGCCTCGTTATGTGGTATTCAAGACATAGAAGTCAACAAGGGTATCCAAATCCCAATACATAAAGTCAAACGCCGGTCTTATCATACCGCCCCAACCAGCACAAAGGTTGGAGGAGGCTGTCTATATCCAATCGTAAGCCTGCCAAGTATGAAGTAGACAAATATGGTCCCCTGTAGTTGATCCTTTCGCTGTCACCTGGCATGATCAGAAAGCTCATTATCTGGGATGGGGACTCATGTTGCACGAATCCGCTTCATGAGTGCCCATCAGCGGCTGTGACAGTTGCGGATGTGACAGCTGCGCATAGGGCTGTTGTCCGTAGGCAATCGACGGGTTATATAGTAGTGGTTGCGGCGCATAGGATATCGCTGACGGGGGCGGCGGCGAGGACGTAGTGCTGAGGGCAGGATCGTAATACTGCACATAGCTGTTGTCCTTCGGTCCATTAGGGGGTGGTGGTGAACCGGGAGCGCTCAGGGGTGATGGATGATAGGGCATCGGCGCCATGATTGGCATGCTGCCCGGGACCGGAGTGGCTGCTCTGCCATTTGATGGCGGCCGCAGCTCCGAGGGTTGAGCGGTAGGAACCGGCTCCATGCCCTTGAGATGGCCTCGCTTCCTAAAGTACCCTGTCAAGAGCACGGCGAGAAGGGTCATCAAGGCCCCGAATACAGCGCCGCCAACCACGCTTCCCGCGATCACGCCGGCACTTGGGGTGCTGCTACCGCTGCCTGCCGATGCTGATGCTGATGCTGTTTCCGTCACTCGCACCGTGACTGTCTCGCCAATGAGTGATCCGCTTGTGGAAAAGGAGGATATGGTCGCCGGGGCAGGACCGTTTTTGCCTGTTAATCGAGGGAGTCCAAGTTGGGCCGTCGTTTCTCCAGCCGACGTAAAGTTGACATAGTCTGTCAAGATCTCTTTATCCGCCGTGCAGTAGTACTTCGTCATGCCATTCTCGAAGCGGCGCGTTCCGCAAAACGGTGTATCTTCACCACTGTAGACTCTTGTCAGCCGCTATTCCTCTTGAGGCCTAACACTCCTCCGCCCGGTACCTTCACCAGCCAAGTTAAACTCACCAGTATCCCACTTGGTCGAAGTTAAGGCCGCCACATTCTGACGTAAAGGTGCTCCAAGTTGCGGTCTCAGGACCGGGGTTGTAGTCGCAACATGATGTCTGCCATAGACAATCGTCCCCCTCGCAGCACCCGACCACGTTCAGATCCGTGTTGAACTTGCACGTGTACCCGGCCAGGCACTTGTACGCCGAGGTACCCTCCAGGAAGCCGCAGAGCTCAGGGCTCACCGTGTTAGTGTTGGTGTTGTCGGCGCGCGCGAGCACCTCTCGGACGAGGTTGGGCGTGGGAGCCTTTGTAACGCGGGCAGGTTGAGGATCTGCGCTGAGCCCTCGAGCTACTTTTGTTGGTGATTTCATCGTTGGGAGATGACTAACAGATGTTGACCACTTGTGGAAGAAAGTTGAGTTTTGTTCGGATCGGTACGACGGCCGGCGAGCAACCAACCCCAAATCCACGAAGCTTATAGGACTGGATTCATAGGGATCACTTCATCGAAGAAAGGGAATCCAGAGGGAAACCCCGTGGCGCAGGACGGGAAGTCGAAGGATGAAAATCCCGGGAGTCGCCCATGTTTCCTATAGTTGATACAGCGTGGTCGTCGTATTTTCACTCTGCTTAGCTGCAGCGAGAATGTGACGGAGGACAGGAGAGAGGAGACAAGTTGTCGGGAGCAGGTAGCTCCCTTCAAGCTTCGGATGGCGGCTTGTTGTTTTGTGGGTAGAGTCTGGAGGAAGACTTGTGAGAAGGTGAGAAGTCGGACAAGTGCTGACTCTTGGTTTGGGAAACCGCGCCTTGTCAGGCTTCAGGCTGCTTCGAAGAGAAACGCAGATCCACACGGGCTGACATCTCTGTGACCAATAAAATGCTGTGTCTCGGGAAGTCGTCTGCACTACCAAATCATAGCATCTCATTGGCTGATTGCGGATGCAGAAAGAACGTCCAGGGTCGGACTTGCAGCTCTTTGACACCTCGAGCACTAACACTCTTAACAAACAGTCTCTTGGCACTCGAAATATTTCTCCATTGTTTTCTTCCCATTCCATCATCGTCACGAGACGAAATGAAGATATCGCAAACTATTCGGCGACATGAAAGCAAAGATATGGATTTACTCTGTCAAAGGCCTTCCTATCTATCCTCTTGTCCACGGAAAAGCGGAGCCGGCATCTGCCACACGTTTCATGCTGCGATATCGGACCGTGTCTCTTCCTCCAAAACATGGAAATGGAAATATGGCAAAGTCCTCTTCGCCAGAATTATCACTCATCGAATTAGAGCAATTGCTAATGACTCCTGGTAACAGAATCTGATCAGCCGTGATCTACTGGTAACGTAGTCTATAAAATTGTACTGTTCACCGATTGATGCAACAAGTATTTTTCAGGGGACCATCGCTGCTTTGAACGGGAAGCAAGGCTTAAGATATCACTCGGCAATATGAAGCTTTCAGGGGTTCACTCGCACACTCAACTTCCATACTAATACATGAGCAGGTCACTACTGGCCCTGTCCATCAAACAGACATGCTCTGATATTCACCACCGAGAGAATGTCTTTAGCGGGTGGTCCGGGACTGAATTCCGAGCACAAAACCCCCTTGTGCTAACGACCAAAGACGGAAGTATGACGAGAACAAAGCACGATACCCAGAAGTTACATTGTTCGCCGAAAACTTCGTCTAAAAGAGGTGTCGTGGCGTTATTCCGCCCTATGTGCTCTTTGAGTTCAGCGAACAATTCCATTGAAGATGGGCACTAAACTTGTCCGTCGACAGGGTGTCAAAGCAACATGGCTGTTCGACCTTTGTTTTGTGAATTGCAGGACTACATGGAACCGGAATCGAGCTTTTATAAACATCTCGATATCTCGTCTTTCGAAGACATAGATCCCAGCAGACTAACCAACAGCGAAAACACACACCGAAAGTCAGTTACTCCTTCTAACGACCATGTCCGACTCCAACACCCGAGCGTATCTCTTCAAGTTCAGAGGATCTGACTATGTCTTCTGCAGAATGGCCGGCCACGGCGCCGAAGCCCAAGCACAAGTCGTCCAGAAAGTCAGCACAGGTGAGCTTCTCATCCGCAAGGTGAGCAGGAACCGTCTCGATCGAAGCAAATGCATCGAACCCAATGAGTTCCACCTTATGGAAGAGTACCTGAGTAAGCCGCCTCGCTCGCCTGATATCCGACCTCTCATCCCGAAATTCTACGGCTACGAGAAGATCCCGTCCAAGAACGGGAAGTTCCACCTCGTGTCCTACTGGCAGCTCCTAAACGGCGGCTCAGTCAAGGACTTGATTCTAACCAAGTACATGACCTTCAAGCACACCAAGTTCAACCCAGACAAGCGGTTTCCGGCCAGACTCATCGCACGCATGCTCCACCAGGTCTTCAGCTCTCTTCAACACCTCTACACCGTCTACGAGAAGAAGCCAATCTTCCACAAGGACCTACACCCCGGTAACATCTGGGTTCACTTCCCTCCTTCCGGTGACGGAGAGCTCAGCGACATCCCCGATTTCTACCTCGGTGATTTTGGTTATGCCGGTTGGGACTTCGGCTTCAGCCCGAACCACACTGCCACCAGGGACATCGACCAAGTCCTCGAATGGGCCCGGCTAATGATCTGTATCAACCTGCCGGAGGACCAGCGGCCACCGAGAAACGGCGTCGTGCCTTGCCCCGACGACCCTCACCGTGGTACCATCCCTGGAGACGCGCCCATGACCGCCATCCTCTCGCTCTACTACGACTTTTGTCATGAGCTCAACCGTTTCAAAGAAGAAAACGGCTGGCATATCCGCAAACCAAGCTGCCCCCCGCCCGACCTCACCTCTTTCATCCGCCGCGCTGAGGCGCTCGAGAAGAAGCTGACTCCGTCGTTGACGGGGTTTATGTTGATGACGGGACTGAATGAGTCCAATGACGCGCGCGTCCAGAAGTTCATGCACGACATGAAGGAAAACGCCATGACAAAGGCTAGGGCGCAGCCGTTTACTATGCATGGACCGCTGGAGAAGTGCTTGACGCCCATGGTTAGGAATTTCCCTATTAAAGTGCATGGACCGTTTTATCTGGCGGAGATGAGGGTGGCTACAGGTAGGTGGGAAGCGATTGATGATGTGACGTATCATCGGCCGGGGAAGACGAGGGGGAGTGGAAGAGGACTTAGAGCGATTTCTGAGAGCCCGGATGAGGAGGGTGGAGAGACCGATTCGGAGCCGGAGTTTTGAGGGGTTTGGCTTGATGTCCGGTGTCTCAAGTGAGGCAGTTGTCTTGATTTCGAACGGATCTCTTTTTGTTTTGTGTTTTTAGAGTTCGTGTAAGGTGATTTGGCTTGGTAGACTTGGGCGTAGAGCAGGCCTCTCGTCATCTCTCTTGGTGATCGTTGTTGGCTTGGATACGCACTTGTTGAAAGAGAAGGTCAACTTGATCTAGATCAGCGTTAGAATGAATTGATTTATGAATGCCGGATCAATGTTCCAAACAAGTACTATACGTGATTACCCCTAGGTAGCAAATTATCACCTTAGCCAGTTGACGGGGCTACAAATAAAGGGTCATAGATTAGGGGCTGTAACGTTATTCCTTGTGTGCGTCTTTGGTGCTTGTAAATATGGAAGGTAACGACGGTAAGATAAAAGATAAGGTACTGTAGTCTCAGGATACCATTCTCGCTAGTTCAAATCCTTACATCAAGACAGCTTTTCATCCATTTGTCTTCCAATCCAGCACGCCCTCCGCATACATCTCCAGTTCAGCGCTCCTCAACCTGGGGAAGTACCATGACCGCAGCTCCTACGATTTCGCTACTGCAAAAGATCAAAAGGAGATAATAGAAGAAGAAGTGTCTGCTCACCGTGGTCAAAACATACTATCTTTTACTAGTGTGCAGGTCGGTCCATGACGCCGAAAACCCGTGCATGCGGATACTACACCATAGTGTCCCCCAAGGGTCCAACCTGGGTTCGGCCGCCTGGACACTGGATTTGACTTGCCTTCCTAAAGCGGAAATACTACCTCAGTTACGTCGTGTCAATATCTGCTGGGGGGGCACATTTTGATTGAATTCTTCGCTTCTTTTTACGATGTAGTATATGAGCGTCGCGTTGTAAGCTTGACTCAGCTTACCTCCATTTTGCCTATGCAGTCGCGTTGTATGCTTGACGCGGCTGACCTCCATTTTCCCTAGAGGTAGTGTATGCAGTCGCGTTGTATGCTTGACTCGGCTGACCTCCATTTTGCCTATGCAGTCTAGGCTTTGGACTGTGTAATGGAATCTTCACGGCCATAGCACGGGCTTAGCTTGGCATAGCTTCCATATGTACGGCCCGGCCCGGCTTAAGTTGAACCCTGGACGACACTGTTCACGATGAGGCTGGTGTGAAGGATTAGAAGAAGTTTGGCGCAATCATTCCTGCCCCATCAAGGCCCTCTACCATCCAACAAAAGCAAAAATTCCTTGGCCGACATAGAAGAAGGATCAATGGAACTACCTACAATGGGACTCTAGACTGCGTTCGTTCTGGTACCGTTTTCGTACCTATTAAGGGCCTCATATGACCGGTTTTACACTCAAAAAAGGCGGCCAACCCGCGAACTGCCCCGAGTTGAGTTGTAACTCGCCTTTGGGGTCTCGAATTCAGTTGAGTAAGTTGAGTTATTCCAAGCGCCCTACGATAACCGTACGAGAACGAACGCAGTCCTAGACCAGAGTAGCCTGTCAGTCTCGTTGGGCTTTTGCCTGGACGCTTTCGAACTTGCTACTAGTGCCGAGATTATTACCCCTAGAGGTAGCAATCACTCATGTTGTACGAGTCTTATGAGAGGGTAAGGTAGCAACGAAAGGTAGGAGGCTGAGAAATATTGGGACCGATGAGACCGGTGAGACCTTAGAGTAGCCATTCTCTCTAGGCTGCTGGCTGGACGTCTTTTGGTCAACTCAAGTTGCCATGGTTTTTTTTGCTATACGCATGACCAACGGTTGACTACCTTAGGTAGTGCTGAGGTTGTCAGAATGCATTGCAAGAGGTTGTCAGAATGCATTGCAACAGTTTGATGAGGGGGAGGTAGCAATGAAAGGAATACGGCGAGAAGGAACGAACCGAGGAGGTCGCGGAAGACCGATCATGGACTGGATAGATGTATAAAAGGTTGGGACGACCGACGAGTGTTGCGATCTTGTCCAAGCCAAACAATCATCACTCCCTCCAAACCGAGTTCCTAGGTCACACCACCCTTTGATCCCAAAGAAAGAAGCAAAAATGGTCCACCTCGCCCTCGTCTCCCTCGCGGCCATGAGCCTCCTCACTCTCGTCACCGCGGCTCCCGCGGCCACCACCGAACCCGTCTTCTCCTTCGCCAAGTGGGTCGACGACGTGATCGCCAACCCGGAGACTGCCCTCGGGCCGGAGGAGGCGTGGCAGGCCTACCTCGACACTGCCAATTTTACTTCCGTCCCCGTTGCTGCCAATGGTGGCGCCCAAAAGCGATGGGATCCCGAAGTGTCATGCGACACCTATGAGCCCGGTCCGGCATATGTGAGTTCTCCCCCCCGGAAACCCATACCAACACAGCGAGCCAGAAGCTAACAGACCTGGATGCTTCCGTTCTCAAGGCTCCCGACGCCGTGTGGTGCATCAATTACCTCGCCGGCAAAGGCTCTACCCAATGTGTCGTTGGAACTGCCACTGCTATGTGCGTCCATGGAAGGGCCCAGATCACGGGCGTTTCCGGGGTGAGCAGTCACACTCAGCAGAGTACTTGGTGAGTCCGTTTTCTCTTATGCACATGTGCAAGAAATCAACTGACACGCCTTTTACTTCTATAGCCAAGCAGTTGCCCAGACTGCCGGTCTCATCATGGACACTTGCACCAAGAACAATTATGTAGAAGGTCAGCGCCTCAACGTCCAAGCTGGCGTACAGATGGCCGTGCACATCAGGGCTCCTGGGCTGTAAGCAGGTATTTATGGGTACCTTATGGATGAGTGTTGGTACCGAGTTTGTCAGGGTGGCGATTTACCTGGGTGACTGGGGTATGTAGTGGTAGGTAGGAATCTAGCCGATGTAAGTATTGAATATCGATGGCAAGAGAGGAAAAAATTGGGGGTGACGGAGAGTTCTCTTCTCATACTCGCCTTTGTATATCCAGACTGCTGAGAATCAAGATTTACATCCTTTTCCCCCAAAGACAAAGATCAAGGCCAAACACAATACGCAATCTCCCTCATCACCAATGTAGCGAGTAACTTGGTGTTGCAGGTAACCGCCTTTCCGAACGTGCAAACGGCTTCATAATACTTATCGCACACGAGGTATCCGACCTCCTGCCCCTCCGATGCCCCATGGTTAGTCGCATAGAAACTGCAGGTCCCGCCGAACACGGTCATGTCGTAGATAGCGCCAGGGACTCCAAAGTTGTACGCCTCTTCGGTGAAATCGGGTACGAGGCTGTGAAGAAAACGGCGGGATTAGTTAATATGACACCTTACCAAGCAGTATGCCCCCCATCAATAACCAAATTCCCTCCCGTCATAAAACTACTCGCCTCGCTCGCCAAAAACTGCACCGCCCCTCTAAACTCCTTCGTCTCCGCCAACCTCCCCATCATATTCTCCGCCTCCCACTTCTCCCTCAGTCCGGGAACCTCCTCAAAGTTCTTCCTCACCATCGGCGTCAGTATATGTCCCGGACTAATACAGTTCACCCTGATCCCTCCCGTCCCATCCTCCTGTTTACGGGACCACTCCATCGCCAAGTTCCTCGCCAACTGGATCACCGCGGCTTTACTGCTGTTGTACACGGGGCTGATCAATCCTTAATTGGCGACCAGCCCGGACATGCTGGCAATCAAAACGATGGAGCCGGAGGTTTTGAGTTTGTACATTTGTCGGGCGGCGGAGGAGGCCGTCATGAAGACGCCGGTGTAGTTGATGGCTAGCATGCGGGCGACGTCGTGGGGTTTATATTCCATGGCGGGCGTGAGCTGTTGGACGCCGGCGGTGGCGACGACGCCGTCCAGTCGGTTGTTTTCGGTGGCGATGGAGGCGATGAGCTTGTCGAGGTGTGAAGTGTCTTGGACGTCTTGCTCGCGGTAGTGGAGGGAGCCGCCGTGGGAGGTGGGGACGCGCTTGAGGGCTGAAGACCAGGTGGCTGGGTCGGGTTGTTCGGCGCGGTCGAGGCAGTAGACTTTTTGTTTTGAAGCCCAGGTTAGAAAAGGGAAAGCTCTGATGGTGAAGAAGGAGGTTGTTATGAGGGCTTACCTTTGGCACCAGCTTCGGCAAGTGCTTCTGTCATCTCAAGGCCCAGACCTTGAGCACCCCCTGTGACGATAAAGACCTTACCGGTTAGGCCGAACTGGGAGAAACGCTTGAAACCACTGTTCTCGTTTTGAGGCTTGGTCTCGTTATCTTTGGGTGCTGGTGGCGGTGGCTTGGCCACTGTTGGTTGTGCCTCTAGCTTGGAAGCGGTTATTATTGTTCGCGTGGCACTGATGCTGCCGGTTCTGAGAAGCGGAGAGCATGTTCGTTGTACGAAACGGCCATTGTTAATGTTAAGTGTACCGATAAGACGCTACCTGGTGAGAAGGCGGGCTGTTATTGTTGTTGAAGGGTTCATGTTTGGCGAGTGTATGTGGTGGTTGTGATCGCTTGCAGATATTTCGAGTTCAGTATCGCTCACAGGAACAGAATGCTGGAGGGTTAGCTACTTTCAGAACGCGATCAATCTGGTTTATAAGAGCTTGCTAAAAGACCTATTGAACATGACAACATCACCGTTATAGCAGTTCTTGGTAAACACCACAGCCGAAGATCAAGCGATCTCGATGCTCATCAAACCTTGCGTCACAAAGGAGGCACATGTCTTGGACGTTTCCAAGCCTTGCTTGCGCGTTCACCCGCGGCCGAAGACGATATTACCCGCTTGAACGTCGGGTCGATAACGAAGAACCGCATAACGGTTTGCCATGTTGAACGAAAAATAGCATGCCATACGGTCGAGAGTTGTTGATCAGCTCAACCTCAGACGTCATAAAAGTGGGGAGAAAAGGGGTGATTTGCGCTGGATTGTACGAACGACTTAATTGTTCGGATGTGGCCAGCCGATAGTATACGCATCTCGGTATGTATCAGGTTTGATTGGGGTTTTCGCTGCTAGTGATGATGCTGATGCTCAGTGAGTTGAAGGTCATCTCAGGTGAAGATATTCCCGAAGATCGATGTGGATAGAGTCCGTGCCCTTGGACCCTTCTCCCACTGTAACGAGCACTAACACGCACCGAGTTAGCGAATCAGGTAGGGGTCAGGGCTTCTGGACCTCTTCGTCCGGGCCGCTGAACTCTATTCTCGCATGGCGTTGACAGATGCGGGGGTTCATTGGGATGGACCTTGATTGGCTGGAGTCCACATATTGGCCAATCATTTCTCTTCCTGATGTTTCATGACGTTAAGGTCTCGGACAAGGAAGAATGATCGTCAAAACCCCAACACTCCAACTCCCGCCATGATCGCCATATCCACCCACTCAGGCGCCGACGACAGGTCATGTTTTCTCTGGTATCGAGGCCAACAAGAAGGTATCAGACAATGAGAGCACCAAGAAAAAGGTGACAAAGAAAGCCCTTTGACAGCCGCCCGCCTTGACGACAGTTGCCGGCCGTCGACCTCATCTCTTCACCGCCACACGACAAAAAAAATACGAGGAACCTGAGGGCGATTTCATCAGACATTCATTTTCATTCATGATCATTACTCATAACATCGACGCCATCGGCATCCGTGGGCTCTCCCATCATCATGAACTGATAACCGCCGGGTTCCAATTCACCATCCCGTCCACACATTCCGTCGTGATAGACGGTCCTCCCTTAGCCTGCGCGATTAGCAGCGTCGTCCCGTCTTCCAGGGTTCTCGACACCGACACCACCACATCCCCCGTGCTGTTGGTGAACAGCACCTTGCCCGAATAGATTCCTGCCCCGCCGACCTGCGGCATCTTTTTTGAGAACATGGCGTTCAGGTCCTTCCCACCGATAGAAACACTGATGTCGGCCGGCTCCGCCAACAAAGCGGTGAAGAAGATGTTATCCTGCAGGAGGTCTTCTGGCGGATAGACCTGCTGGTAATTCGGATCGTTTCCGGTCGTGCCGCCGTTGTTGCAAGCCTTCGCTGGGTTGGTTCGGTAGTAGGCTACTACAGCCTCTTCTTTCACGACGAGGTTTTCCTGCGCCACCACCACCTTCGCTGCTTTGAAAGCGACGACCAAGGTCTGCGATGAAGCTGGCGCGGTGACAATCGTGGTGAGGGTTCTGATAACGGTGGTGATGGCAGTGGCGGTGGGGGCAATGATGGTGGTGGTGGTCGGCGTGGTCGGCTGGACCTTGCCGCCTTGCTTGTACTGCTGGATATAATAGGGCAACAACTTCCTCCACCCGTCATGCGGCATATTTTCGGCATAGTTGAGCGGTGCGTTTCCACTCTGGAACAGCCCAAGCGACTTCTCACGGACTGGGCCGATATAGTGCGACTCGCCGTAGTCGTTCCAGGTGAGAATCTCCACGAAGTCGGGCTGGAAGTCGATTACCTGCTGCCAGCGCGTATCCCAGAGCTCATCTCCCTTCCAGAGCCAGTTCTTGTTCCAGCCGGGAAGGTTGGTGTAGAACCACCCGGCGACCGGCATAATATAAGGACGGCCATTCAACGCAGTCCGATACTGCTCATCCACTTCCGTGGTCATGGCAGAAGGCCCCTTAGGCCAAGCATCGAAGCTGAATAGTCCATCCGCAACACTACCCGCCGTTGTGGCTGCGTTTGCAGCGCCAAGGGAAGACCAGTCTGGTATAAAAAGGCAGTTGGTCTTACCCTTGATATCGTGCCAGTCTTCCGCATGATCAGGCCCCTCGAAGGTGGAAACTAGAGGTCGGTAGGTGTTGTCAGGCTTGAAGTACGAGCGCTCATTCGCCCAGCGATTGATTAGGGCAGTTACGGCGTCTTTGGACCAAGGAGCTTGGGAGCTATAGTCGAAAGAGAAGAACAGCTTGAAGTTGGCGGCATTGGCAGCTCGGAAGGCATTGGCCAGAGAGTTGTCGTTGCTTGCGTCCTGTGAAGCAATGTTGAGAACGAAGCCGTCGATGGAGGCGTCCTGTGCAAGACGGATGTCATCCTGCCAGTCGGACATGTCATAATTAGGAGCATTTCCCACCTGAAAGCATGTGTGAGTGAGGATTCCTTGTTTCTCAAGGGGAAGGGTGGAACTTACAATAAAGTGAGCAAAGACCTCCTTCGCTGCTTGCGCAAAGGGCAGCAGCGCCAGCGCTGTTGCTGTCAGAACGGAGAACGAGTATCTCATCTTTGATACCGTGGCCCTAGGTCCTAACGAAGGAAGAGAAGATAAGATGAGAGGTAAGGACTGTGCTTATAAACGGAGAGGCTCCTCGGCGCTTCTCCGTCGCGAGGGTGACCTTCCTCTTCAAAGAACAAACAAAGAAGTGGGGCAATGGAGCGTCAAGCTCCGTTGGTAATGGTTCCTGGTCTAGATTCTGCGGACTGCATCTTGGCATGGTGTCCCTGCTTCTAGGGCTGAGGATATTTAAGTGAAATCGGTTAGGTGATATTGGCAATAGCTTCATATGGTAGGCGTAGCGAATCTACTAGCGATCCGCTTGCAAGGCTGGTGCATACCGATATCGGAGATACCGGAGCACATTCCAAAAGTATAAAGATGTCAACAGGGACCATGCGTCCAGCCACCTGCACAGCTGAAGCGACCGAATTTGACGGTCAAGCAACAAACTTGGATCCACCGGGCGTCGTCAGACCGCCTCAAACGGGAAGGGGAAGTCAAAAAGCATATCTTTGATGCTTAAGTGATTTGCTTGATAATTGATCAAACTCTTCAGGGCCAGCGGTGGTTCTCAGTGCCGTTTCAACATCTCTCATCACAAACGTAAAACAGATGGTGGTGTTGAGGTTTTTAGCGACCGATGTTTGATTGACCAACGACCGTTCCGCTCCAAAGACTCGAACTCTGAATCTCTTACAGGGAGAGAGAGGCCTGTGTGAGCCCCCTTGGCCGAGAAATGAGCAAGTGGAAAGCGGCGTTGGCAAACTGAAGCTGAAACGGGCTGGGCGGCTGAGGTCCGAATTTTGAAAGATGCGACAAACGACAAACGACCGAGTCTGGCCAACCCGGCGCTTTTTGCTTTTTGTGGTAGCGCTGACGCTATGGCAGCGGACGCCAATGAGATAAAAGAAGGGGAGCCGCATTGGAACTTTTGATGCTTCCGCGAGCACGCCTAAGTGGATTCGTCAGTTTCGTCAGATTCAAGGGTCTTGACTCTTGCTGCACTTACTGCATGTGAAGAACGCACACCGAAATTCCACCGGCGAGGTGACCGACGCCGCTCGACCCAAGGACTCTCAGCAAATGATGCGACGCCACGGAACACTCTATCGCGAGGCGGTGGAAGATATCTTGAACGGCCTCATGGCGGAAGTCAGCCGCCGCGATGTTTCGGAGGACGGACGGGAAAAGACGGTGTGCTTCCCCTTGGGTATGCCGACTGGAATGAGTGCCATCAAAACTGAAGTTACTCTCGACCGATAAACTACCGGCGGCGAGCGTCGTCGGCGATATGGAAGGGGCGTCCATGTCCGAGAAGGAGCTCTCGACAGATTGCGGAAGGAATGGAAACGAACGACATTGAGCCACCACAGGATTGGAGGGCAGGCGCGATCAGGAAGTTTTCAGAATCAACCCTCCTTCTGAATATGGCAGCCTCTCTACGCGGTTGTTCTTTCCTCCAACATTCAGTCATTGACATCGAGATGCGAGTGGCTCACTTGCATCCTAGACATGGACCGGACAATGGATGTTCTGTGTTCGAACGCCCTTGAGGACTCGAGGAAGAAAAAAGATGAGAGATGTTGGGGAGAGAAAGAACTCCTTCACCTTGCATCCGCCTTGACCTCCTCCAACCTCTGACCTCGTTCTGACATCATCTCAGGATTTACCAAACACCAAGATGGGAAATAGGGCAGCAATGGCAACTCTCACACCCTCATCCATCTCTCATCTTGCGACATGTAGCGCACTACTCTACGCGCAACTCAACTCTCACCAAGCAATACTGCCCGTGGCTATGCTCGACTCAAATCCTCTCCTCGATACACCTTCTCCATCCAAACATCCCTACCTCTCCGGCAACTTTGCGCCCGTGCAAACATGCTTTCCCCTAACTCCGTGTTCATACAAAGGAAGCATTCCCATCGACCTCGCAGGTGGTCAATACGTCCGAAATGGAGGTAACCCAGTTATCAACAACGACGAGTCAGCCCGCGAATCTCACTGGTTCGACGGCGACGGCATGCTAAGTGGCGTACTATTTCGCCGAGTGGCAGCAACAGATGAAGGAGGGGACGGGGATGAGACAGACACAATCATCCAGCCCGAGTTCGTCAACCAGTACCTACTCACAGACGTGTACCGGTTTGCGCGAGCAAATCACCATTGGATGAGGCGCCCGTTTATGCCGAGCATTTCTGCACTGCTTGACCCGTGTACGTCCGCTGTGAGGGTGCTGTCGAAAGTTTTGAGGACGGTAGCCATGGTGATTTTCTCGTGGCTGCCTGGATGGTCGAAAACCAAAGTCAAGAGAATCAGTGTCGCCAACACGTCGGTCCTGTATCATGATGGGAGAGCCTTGGCAACTTGCGAAAGCGGCCCGCCTCTTCGGTTTATTTTGCCCAGTCTGGAGACGGTCGGGTGGTTCAACGGGACGACCGACAACGAGCCCTCTGGTGACTATGAGAAGATTGATGGAGCGGGTGCCGCAGGGTTTGGTGGAAAGGGCATGCTCTCATTCATGAGAGAATGGATGACGGCACATCCCCGAGTTGACCCGGAAACGGGAGAGTTGATCGCTTTCCACTCCTTCTCGGTCAAGCCATATGTCAGTTACTCGATCATTCAGCCCTATGGGGTTTCAACTTCACCGCGGCTCATGAGTGTCCCCGTCCCGGGCATGGCTTGCCCCAAGATGATGCATGACTTTGGCGTATCAAGGCGCCACACTGTCATCATGGACATGCCGCTTTCCCTGAATCCGCTCAACCTCTTCAAAGGCAAAGCCATTCTCTCGTATAATAGGGCTGGGAAAGCCCGCTTTGGCATCTTCCCAAGGTACCACCCGGAGAGAGTACAATGGTTCGAGACCAACGCGTGTTGTATCTTCCACGCCGCAAACTGCTGGGATACCATCAGCAAAGAAGAAGACTTGAATGCCTGCAAAGGCGAGCGTCTCGCAACCACTGTTAATCTCCTCGTCTGCCGTATGACTTCTGCGTCCCTGATCTTCAACACCGGTAACCTGCCCACGCCCGTGTCAAAGACACCGATACCCCCCGAATACCATGAGGAAGAGCAGTGTAGATTATACTACTACTCCTTCTCTCTCACACCACGAAATCAACGTATCCTCCACCAATTCGCACTCTCTGCCATCCCATTTGAATTCCCTACCCTCTCCCCTGCCCATACCATGACCCAAACCCGCTATATCTATGGGTGCACCACCACCTCCCCTTCGGCCTCCTACACCAGCGCCCTAGGCAAATCCGTCAAGATCGATGCCCTGGCCAAGATAGACGTCTCAACGTTGATCGCCCGCGGAGCCGCGCCCGACAATCCTTCCCCTCCGGAGCCGATAAAAGGCTGCGTAGACACCCGCTCCGTTTCAGACATCCTCACCTTCTCTTCTTCCTCCCCATCATTAGCAGAGGACGACCCCATAAAAGTCTTCACCTTCCCACCAAACCACTACGCCCAAGAAGCTCGCTTCGTGCCCCGGAAAAACGGCGTAGCGGAAGATGATGGGTGGCTACTCACGTACGTATTCGACGAGTCCCAGATCGATGAAGAATCTGGAGAGTGCAGTGAGGGGGCGAAGAGTGATTTATGGATCATCGACGCCAAGGGGATGAGGGAAGTTGTGGCAAGGATACGACTGCCACAGAGGGTACCGTATGGATTTCATGGGACCTGGTTTAGTGAGGAAGAGGTGCTTGGGCAGAGGGGGGGTGAGAGGGTTAGAAGGGTGCAGGACATGGAGAGTAGTGATGGTGGGTTTTGGGGAGGGGTAAGAGGGCGGATTGGGAGGTTGTTGTTTGGGTGAGGATCGGCCTTCTATGTGTCCTGTCATCTTGGGAAAATGAATATGAGTGTCGGTTGATCAAGACTGTGATGTTGTGAGGCATGCAGGTAAGTGAACCTTCTCTATGTCGGTTCGTGATAGGTTCCAAATGTCTGGTGATTTGTTCTAGTTGCCTTATTTTACGTGACATTTCGATTTCCCCTTTAAACACCAACAGCGTCCCCTCTAGCTAGATACCTATTGTGAGAGTCCATGCCCCGGGAAAGTGGATGTTGGCATCGCTGAAGTGCTGCCCTGGGTCGGCCGTTCATGAGCTGCCGCCCATCGACTCTCCTGTTTTGGCCCTAGTAAGCACCCTGCATCCACAGATGGCAGCATGAGTCAGCCCCTAGAGGTACTTCAGGTTACTGCCGTGTAAGTAGCGGTAGGTCCAGGTAGTTGGTCAGCAACAATTAAAAAGTATCGCCCAGTAGTATGGTTGATGTGTAGAGGTATGCTTCGTGTAGATGGTATGTTTTGCCGGCAATGACTTGGTGATGTTGGGCGGATTGACCTGTGTCTCCGAGTATAAAGATCAGGACAGTCCGCTTCATCAAGGCATCTCACTCATCACAACATCATCCACTCATCTCCTCAACTCCCAACATCTGTTCCTTGGCTTTCAACGTTTCAAGCAAAACCGCCAACAACCGCCACAATGCAGTCCATTCTCGCCATCAGCATCTCCCTCTTCTCCCTCCTCTCTCCCGTCCTCGGCACTCCCGGCAATGTTAGTCCCCTGACCTTCCTTACTAGGTAGATTCATATCCCAAGTTATGAAGCTCACCAAATCGTACCATAGGTCTTCGTCTGCACCGGTTCCAACTGGAGCAACACCTGCGAGGTCCTGACTCTCGGTATCGACGGAGCCTGTACCAGACTTCCCTCCACCTATGATGGACACATTGGCTCTGCTGGCCCCGACCCGGGCGCCATCTGCCGCCTCTTTACGTACGTGCTTGCTGTTCCTGTTCCAGTCCTCTTCCCACACAGACGTAAAACGACACACAGATTGAATGCTAACTGAACGCCTTGACTTTTTTTTTTAGCAACGGAGACTGCACTGGCCACGGCGTTGCTATCTTGTATAACCCCGGCGACTCCAACTTGTACAACTCCATCAATGGCATTGATGCTGGTCACCAGGCTCATTACATCCAGTGCCGCTCGTGCACTGCCTGCACCTAAAGGAGTTGGGGTTGTCTAGAGGTAGAGTTGGAGGACACAAACGCCGGAGATGAGCTGGATGCGAGTAATGACATGATGGGAAACAGATGAAAAGGGCGCCCTTCAGGATTCAGGAAACAAGTGGACTGTCGCCACAAAACGGTTGTTAATGCTTTTTGATGAGCTCGTACATGTACTGTTTTCTTTGTTTTGATCCAAGATTCCTTCGTTCCATCGCAATTGCGCTTGAAAGCTGTTGTTAACTTCCGGACTGCTCAAGAAGGAAGCCTACCTTAATACGTGCACCCACCCTTTTTCCTACACGCCCCCACCAACCTTTTCCAAGACACTTCCACATATTTTGGCCAAAACACGTGCATTTCTCTTTCAAAATTGGGATACTAGTCTCCCCAGGGAGCCCGCTCTTTACAGAATAACTTTGGTATTAGAGTTCTATTAGTTTAGTATTTGCATAGAAAGGTTTCTAACGCCCAAATTTTGCAACGTAGAGGTACTCAAAACAAGACCAACAAGTATCCCTTTGCACATTTCAAGTTACCAAACTGAACGGTTACCTCAACCATGTCTCCCACTAATTCCGTGCGACCTGCCAGTCAAAACCACCTAGTTAGGTTCGTATAACATGGAATTCCAGACAGGGCAGCACGCAAAAGTGGTTTGAGGGACTTGGATTTCAACGTTTCTTGACCCCTGTTTGTTTGAATCCAACTACCGTGAACAGCCGTTCCTGGTAATACTAAGTCGTGCTATAAGAGGTATGTCGTACAGTAGGTAGTCAACTAGTCCAGATCTACTCAGTGGTGCTTACTTACCTTTGCCATATCAAGCAATGCCGATGTTGGTAAGAGACCCGTATGGCCCCATCGCTAATAGCAAGGAATTTAAGCCCGAGTAAAGCAAGAAAGCTGCCAGCCTAGCGTATTCGCATCATGAAACCCTTTCCGCATCCGGTGTCTGGCTAATGGTGCCTTGATTGTGTCCCTGCTTTGGGTCGCCGGTGGTGCCATCAATGTGTGATTATGAAGCCCGGAGTTTGTCCGGTTCCAGCTACCTAGGTAGGCACGGCCTGGAAAGAGCTTGTCGTCATCAAGGCCACCGCAGCATTTTCGGGGTTCTGTTGGGTATGAGGATGTCAGGTGGTGTCGAAATTATTGCGCGCCATTAAACGGGGCCAACAGAGGATGTCGACGTCGACCGAGTGTCCGAAAGGACGGTGGGAAATGAAAGTCTTGATGGACAATCCCACCTTCCGCAGTACCTCTGTTCAAGTTCATGTCTTGATGCCTGGACTAGACTCGTAATTGCCATCAGGCCATTTAGACAGGAGATGAGAGATTGAAGGAGGAAAGAACGCTTCACGCTTGCTAAGTGGGGCTCCAGGGGAAGTTGAACTTCTATGCTCTGTGCTTTCGTTCGAGGTCAACCGACGGGTGTTTCGTTTCCCGGGCTAATGTCGAGCATCAATTACTCTCTTTCACCAGTGGTGCGCTTGAGGGTCGTGCAATCGAGGAAGCATCATCCTTTTGTGTTCTTTCCTTTTTGTCCTGACTACGATGAAGGCAGGCGCGGCAAGCACTGATCAGTGCCCAAGACAAACCCCGCTTTTTGACGTTTGTCTGTTCCGGTGGGGAATAATGGCCCGTGCGTCCCAGCTTCACAGCACCGTGACCTCGCTGCTGAAGCAATCTTTCAACTTTCGCTCCTTTCAATTACCGGACATCGCAACTCTGGACGCTTAACTATTCGAGGTCGTCTTTTCGTCTACTTTACCTCCATTTTCTCTCGGCCACAACAGTTTCTCCAGTCGCAATTTCTTTTACGATTGAGCGACCTGACACAGCAGCAACATATCCTCAGCTTCTCGACCACGGTACTTATCTGACAATGACCGTCTACACGCACCTTGCAACACCACCATCAGGTTCCGTTCCCAATCAGGAATCGTGAGACCATTCAGGAAACGCTACCCATCTCCAATAGGTACTGTCAACTTCCATCCCCAACCTACCGAGGCACTTCAGGCATCGTGTCCGATCACATTCGGCGTCCACCTTGGAGGAAAAGTGTCGACGTCCGGTGAAGTTTCACCAGTCATCTCTAGGCAACTTGGCGCGTCATGCACCCAACAACGCCAAATCTCCCCGCTCACGACAAGTCCACCGACAAGTCCACAGTCACGAGCCGGCAGATCTTGGGACTGCGCTACAGTGCTACACAGTACCCGTCCCGGGGACACGAGATCAAGGTCGCCATACCTTTATACCATGGTACAGTAGCCCAGAGCTCATGCCATAACCAGCTTGCATGAAGTAAGAGCCGCAAAGCTATGGGTGCTTTGACGCTTGGGCCCACGGCATCGACATTGACAAGGGGCCATCACTACCATGCGGTTTGCACGATCATACCCAACCATATGGGCAAGTTCCCCTTTTGGGAGACATGAGGGTCGTTGAGCACGCAAGTGCCAAGTGGGGGTGGGATAGAAGGCCAACAAGCCCATTAATGTCTGTCTGGAGTTGGTGGTATCGCGATCTCGACATGGCTTGTCTATCCTGTTTCTACCAGTAAGCCAAGTGCTCGGTCCTCGTGTCTTGAACGGTTCTGCATTCAACTAATGCTGCTCGGTTCATATTAAGATTGCAGTCCCCGCAGTCGATTGGGTCATCTGCTCACCTCCCACTATGGCTTCAAGCGAATGGGCTTCTCGTCCCAAGGTTGACGTTTCACGATTACTTACAACCGTACAGGAAGAAGCCTACAACCTGGGAAGTGCCGGGTAAGGTTGCTCTGAAGATACCACCTATATAAGAGATGGCGGAGCGTAAACAGGTCTTCTCATTATTCATCCCGGCCACGTAAAATATCGGCTTTGCGTATCCGACTTGGAAAACAGTACGTACTACACCCCCAGTCACCTCCTCCCATCCAGAAAAAATATCGTAAATATTCATGTGATATAAGATTTATTAGCCGTGCGGGCCAAAACCAGATGCACTACCAGAACATGCGCGCGGTTTACGACATAATACAACTATACCACTATTCTTTCGTATACTTTCGTACAACTTTGGTAATGAATAGAGGGCATTCAAACAATGCGATTCCCCTTATTTGCAACGAAATTACTAGTATTTTAAGAAAGTTACCAATATGGTACGAAATTTAGTATATTATGGTAGTAAGCACGTACTAATCTTACCGTTAATACAGTTACTTCCTAAAAAATAAATAAAATAATTTATATATTAATATTTTTCCCTACCCGCGTTTCTCTTATTTACTTTTTTATTTCTCCCTATATAATTACCTTCTATTAATTGCGTTAATATTATTATTATTACCTTTCTTTAAAGTTCGCCGTCGTCGTTATAAATTGATAAGAATTTTAAGAGCTTCTCGAATACGAACCCGAATAGGATATTAACGATCCCTAATAGTTTCGCAATTTCAATATTAACGAATTATTATTTAATTAACTTATACCCGGCGCGCTTCCTTAAACTATAGAAGTTGTTAACGTGTGGCTAGTACTGTGCCTTGTAACTGCCTTGTACTACCTTGTAGTATAGAAGGCTAGTTGAACTATTCCTTCTACGGAATCAGTTGACTCAGTCCCCACAGAATGTACTAGAATACAAGAGGTTTTGCCACTGTATTCTAGAGTCTTATAACTTAGCTAGCATTTCTTCCAGACTGATTTGTCATCACAGGATTCAACAGAAGCTTCTAGATGCTTAGTGTCCATGTATATAGAGACCTCTCCTCTCCTTCAGTTCGTCACTCCTTAAGCAAGCAAGCACAAGTCAAGCAATACAATATAGTCTTTTCTCACAGTGCAGAGTCCACTGTAATCTTCTGTCTTGAGAGCAGAGTCCTCTCTAAGACCTCTTTTACAACATCCTTTTATTGTACTTGCAACTACGCTGCTTCCTTCAGCATTGCTGTCGTACTTCCTACCGCTTCCGCTCCGCTCTGCTACAAGTGCATAGTTCACTGTAGCAACCTTGTACTGGTGCTATCATTATAGGCCAGTCAGGGCACCGCAGGAAACAGAAGTAAATAAGGAGGATTTATTCGCGCCCAGTAATAATACCGCCTTTAAAAACGCATTAGAAGGTAATAAATCTTATATAAATAATCCTTATACAAATTACTATAACTAACGTTCTTTTATAACTAATAAATATTACCCCTATTTTAAATACGCCGTCTATATAAAAAATATAAAAAAATAAACCTACTATTATTACCGCTATCGACTCCGCCGCTGACTACACCCCCATTACTAATTAAATTATATATATATTATTAAAAGACCTACCTTAATACTAATAAGCGCTTGTTAAATTAGAGAATAAAATCGAATTTATAGTAGACAAATACTGTTTCTATTAAATATTTTTGAATAATATATATTATTAAATTAATCAGTATAAATTTACCAACTGGTACCCTAATTATAGGAAACTATATTTACGCTATCGGTTATAAGAAAAAAAAAGGATATATATTACGGGTAAAGAACTCCAAAGTTTACGCGATAAAACTTCGTATAACCTTTAATATTATCTATTAAGAAGAGTTATAATCTTTTAATATAATTACCGTACTAACCATACTAATAATACGGTAATATATATATTAATTAGCGTAGTTATAAAGACGACTGCTAACGAGCCTCATAATTATAATATAAATTTACTAAATTAAACTAAACAAATTTTTAACTTCAAAGAATTAATTTCTAATAATATTATCCGAGGGTTCTTAGCGGCTACTATCCATCGTACCCTTTATAATAGCAATAGCCGATTAGAAGCTACCAGACTTATATTTTATAATTTCGGAGGTCATTAATTTAGTAGGTACGATATATTCAATTAAAATAGGGTATTCCAATTCGCTTATTTAAATCTACATTACGTAAATAAAGACTGCTTCCCCTAATTATAAACTAATTAGGTTTTATAATACCTATTTATTTAAATAATAGTAAATAAGAATATTAATAATTTTAAATTATTTAGTAAAGCTATTAAGGCTACGCGACTAGATAGCGAAATTTTTTATAAGGTAATTTGGTCGACTATTAGTATATCCTTTTTTATTATTTTTATTATTTTTATTATTTATATTTGTTTATATACGTATAATTAACGTATTTTTCCCCTCTAAATTAATTCGATATATTACAGCAGCGAGGGTACTTCGTTCTTATAAATACTATATAAATACGAGTTGGTTTAATTAGTTATTTTATACCTTTTTTATTTATAATAAATATAGTTATTAGCTTCCTTATAGTTATTTTCTTATAGAAAAAGTTAATAGTAATATTATAAGGGTAGTTTTATTAATAGTACGGGGGTGGGTAATAGATTATAGCGGTTAATTATAGCTACTTCGTTACTTCCTTACGGACGATTTTACCGTCGAGCAATACACTATAAAATTAGCCTTCCTTAATATCGAAGTTAACTATTTCCTTTATTACATTTACGTAAAATTGACCTTCAAGCGGAAGTTCGTTAATAATAATTATAAAGAGTATTTAAAATATATAGTTAATACTATTCGATAGAAACGTATTAAATAGGGTTATACTACCTTTATTTAGCTCACCCTCGATTATTTGGATTAAAACGAACCTATACGAGGGTATATCGAAAAGAATTAGAGGGATACAAAATCGTAATAGGGTAATTACGCTCGTAAGTATTCCTTCTATTATTATAAGTATAAACCCCCTCTTCAATCCCCTTAAGAACTTGGAGTAAATGAAACGGAATTCGATTTCTTTTTAAACTTAAAGAATATTAGAAGAGACTTAGAGAATATCGGAAGAGACCTAAGAGTTGTCGGCGCCTATTTTTCTTAACTAATTATACTGTCACGATACCGACCTAGTAGAGGCTTTGAGAAGACGTATTATTGTACGAAGAAAAGAAAATTAGAAGAGAGTAGAAAAAACTCTATTTCTTAGCTATATATATAAATTAAGTAGAGATATGCTATGAGTTGAGATTAGATACGATTGGAGAATTGTAGGGTTATAGTGTTGGAACGCCGAAGGTTCGGCAGTATAATATTTGGTGCTATAATAATACCCCTGGCTTCAAAACGCAATCAATTTTAATTGTTAATAAAATAAGAGGTACTGCAATACCTAAAATATAGTAGTATAAGGCCCGCGTATAACGGGAGTATATTAAACTTTACAATGTAATATTATATTTTTAAAATGACGTTTATATTACGTTTTGGTTTCGTTATAAATAAATATATTATCGAAGTATATTATAATATATTTATTAGAAATATCGAATAAAAATTAGTTAATATAATATCAAAAAGATATTAAGGCCCTTATTATACCGAAATTAGCGACGAGGTATTTAAAGAGATTGAAACGAATAATAAATATTATTTTCTATTCGTTTCCTAAAGTAATATAAAATCGGTTAAATGCTATAATAATATTAAATTTATTAAATTACTTCGCTTTTTAGAAGGCTTCGATTATTCTATAAATAAGGGGGATAGAGTATTTATTTTTAATAGTAGTATTATTTCAGCTCTAGTAATCAATATAAATATATATATTATTACTAGGCTTTTTAGCGAATAAAATGAAGGTTGCGGTAGGCAAAGAGTTAGGGCGGATAAACCCTTTTAATAAATAATTGTTAAAATACTTTTAAATAGCCCGGAGGTCTTTTTAGGATATAGGCTACAGGCGGTAATATAAAGGGGTTTTATTAAGGATTACATTGATTTTGTAATTGAAGGGATAATAAAATAGTATTATAGTAATAGTATTTAAATCGAAGGCCTTCTAAATATAGTAGAAGTAATTGGGTAGGGTATTTAAGATTTTTTATTATATTAGGGACGGTTTCTTATTAATATATTTTTAAATATCCTTAATAGAAATTGCGTGGAATTATATTTTTTTAGCAATTTAATCCTTAAAGTTAGTAATAATTTTAATAAATGGTTTCTCTATTAATTTTCCTTTAAAGATAGTATAAAACGTAATATAATTGAGGTTATAGAGTATTTATTCGAAATTTTCGGGTATTAAGTCGGGGAGAGGGGCTGCCTAGTTCAATTAATTATCGATTTAGAATAAGGACGGTACGGTAATTTTAATAAAGTAATATAATTACGTTAAGGTATAATTATAAATTTTAATACTAAATTCCTTATATATAAGGATAAAATTAAAGGTAAATAGTAAGCGGATAAAAGTATTTTAGGGCTATAGGTAATTATTAGGACGGTTATTTACTATAGTTAAACGATTATATATATTAAAGAAGTGGTAGTAAAATTATTATAATTAGGTAGTAGGTTAGGATTAGTCCTTCGGTAAAAGTTTAGAGAAACTCTATTCGCATTATCGCCTTTTCCTTCTTTTTATTTTCCTTAATAATTTATATTAAAAGATAATCTTCTCTAATTATTTCGATAATTTCGTATAATTATAATTTCCGCGATAACTTATCCGCCGGATTAAATTTCCCTACCCAATACTTAATATCGAAATTATATACCGCTAATTCTAATATTTACTAATTTTACTACGTACTAACCCTATCCTTACTTTTAAAATACTAAAAATTTAAATAATTTATAATAATAAAGAACAATTAATTAATATATAATAAATATTATTTTTATACTTTTAATACGCTTATAATTATTAATAATTCCTTATTATTAATACTATAGTACGTTTCTTCTAAAGATTTCTTACGAAAAAAGAATATATTAAGGTATTAATATACTTTATATAATTGCGTTAGTACTATATTAATAACGAAATCGGATATATCTATTTCTATTCGGATTAATAAGGAAGGATAAAATATTATAATATTAATATTTCCTAAAATAATTACTTCAATTCTTCGAACGCTACTTTAACCGGTTCTAATAATTCGAATAATTTCTATTTTTTTCTTTTTAATAAATCCGTTAATAGAGCTGTAACTTTAGAATAAAACATTATAAACCATCGATAAAACCCTATAAACCCTAAGAAAATTTAAATATCGTAAATACTTTTCGGGGCTTCCTAATCCGTAATTACTATAACCCTTTCTAAATTTATCGAAATATTTTCAAGCGAGATTATATAATTTAAAAACGAAACCCTCTTAATATAGAATTTATATTTATTTAAATTAATATACAAATTATATTTATATAAACGTTAAAAAAATTCCTGAATATACTTATAATAATTTTCTTAATTTTTACTATAAATTATAATATTATTAAAGTAAACGATACAAATAATATTAATTAAGCCCGCTAACGTATTATTAATATATATTTAAAAAATAGTACGAATATTAATTAATCTTATTAATATAATTAAAAATTTATAGTACCTATACTTCGTACGAAATACTCTCTCTTCTTTATTTCCCTCCTTAATCCGAATATAATAATATATATCCTTTAAATCTAATTTTATAAAAATCTTTACTCACGATAATTAATTTAAAAAACTTTAAATAAGAAGTAACGTTATATAGTTCTTCTTTATTACTTTATTAAGTATATAGTAATTGATATATAATTTTAATTTATTTCGTTTCTTCGGATTAAAAATAATAAGAACCCTTACTAAGCTAATAAACGGACGGATTTATCATTTAAATAATATTTCTACTAATTACTCCCGGAATATTTCTAACTCTTTAACATTAAATATTTAAATAGGGCACTAAAGAGCGGATTTTCCTTCAATTAAATTAATATAATATTTTAAACGGTTATACTATAGTAGGAGTATAACCGACGCTTTAAATATTTATTAAAATTCCTTATACTCCAGAGAGATTATCGGTTCGGTAACAATTATTTCTTCTTCTTTAGATTCGGCAATAAGTAGTTTCGGAATTATTAATTCTAATAGGAGTTTTAACAGCAAGTAAATTCCGTTTAACGTAACTTTAAAAATTTTAAAAAGTATATCCGAGAATATATTAAGGGATATAGGAATAAATATATTAGAAGGAGTATTAGAGGAATCCGGGATATTCGGTAGGGTTAAAAAATTTATATGTAAGGATAGGGGAATTTCGAAAGGGACGGTCGAATATAGTAAGGGGTTAAAATTATTAATAGATTTTAATATTTTTTGGGTTTTAAAATGAGGATTAAATCTTATTGCGGATTATAAAGAAACATTATAACTTCGTAAATATTTTTAGTCGGTTCTTTACTCGTTTTTAAATTTTATACTTCAATCCGAAATTGGAACCTTTTCCGACGCTAATTAATTTCAAAATTATATTCGTACAATTAAAAGTATTTAAAAATAACGTCTATACTAAGAGAATGAATAAATATAAATATAATTTTCTTCTTCCATTTAATATTATAAAAATTATATATTATATTAAAATAAATAATTAAATTACATATAAGAATGGGTTAGAAAGAGGAAATAATAAAATAGTAATTTATGAATTCTATTTTAGCGTCTAATAAGAATAAATACTTTTTCATAAAATTTAATTCTACGCTGGAATCTATTAAACTATAAATTTTCCGCTAATTTCTATATATTTTTACTAATAATTTCATATTTAAATATAATTATAATATATTCGCGCTTTCTTAAGCCGAAGTAGTCGTAGTCTTTACCGGTACTATTAGTTTAATATTTACGCCTTAAATTAGGGTATTATAAAAAAGTAGGGTATTAATATAATATATAGCTTAATTTACTATAATTATAATAAATATATTTAATATAGAAAAACGCCGAATATTTAGACTTATTATATTCGTAGTAAATATTACGCGGCTTTACTACCCGGTACTAACCGTACGTATATTTAAATTAACTATAATAATAATAAATAATATTAGGATTAATAGAAACTGTAGGGAGAGGATTAGAAAAATCATTAGAATTAAAAATTAATATAGAAATTAAAATAATAACAGAAGTAAAAAGAAAAAAGGGAATAAATAAGTAAGGACGCGGTACTTAAGGGCGCTAATACTATTTATTAATTTTAAAATTTTTAAACTTTCTAATTATTTTATATATACTACCGCTTTAATTAATATATTAATACTATTCACTAATAAAATACTATTATACAAATAAGGATGTAGGCGGTTAATTTATTATAGGACATACGAATATTCCAGTCATTTATAAGATAGATTGAATTTTTTGATATAAAAACGGTTATAGAACGTACGAACGGTTTCAATAATACTTTATTATATACATTTAAAATTAATAAAAGTAAAACGTTCGATAATTTAAGTATTACTACTATACTTTTTCTTTAAAAAAGTATATAGGTCTTTCTAAGTAAGAACGTTACGAATAGAGTTATAATCAATTTTCTTCTTAAAGGTTATAATATGCTTAATACATATATTTTTAAATTTATTTTCGATATAATTAATAGCGAAAAAAAAGGGGTAT
Organism: Neurospora tetraspora; assembly: GCF_033439725.1. Taxonomy (NCBI): domain Eukaryota; kingdom Fungi; phylum Ascomycota; class Sordariomycetes; order Sordariales; family Sordariaceae; genus Neurospora; species Neurospora tetraspora. Next base: position 6,461,937 of record NW_026944383.1, read on the forward strand.
TTAAGGGTATTCGAAATAGTAGTCGTCGATATTAAAAATAAAATTACGTAGTTAAAAGGAGTTTTTACTAGTAAATTTAGAAATATTAAAAGTAGGACAATATTTAAATAAAATAATAAACTACATCCGTTAGGTAAATATAAAAATAATAGGCGGTGTAACTTAGGGAGCGATAATAGGAATAGAGAGGGTTAAGAGGCGTATTTAATTATAAAAGAAATAATTCTAATAGCGGAATCCGAAAGGAACAGGAAGGTAATTACTAAATTAATTTTATTTTAATAAGTTTATAAAACTATTCTAATTATAAAGAGATATATAAGATAGGAGGTAAACTAAAAGGAATTTAATAACCACTATACAAGATTCGAAGAATTTTTACTTCTATACTATAATATTATTCTCTAAATAGTAGAAAGGATTATACAAAACGTACGAGGGGGTAAAAGAGTAATTACTACCCGAACTATTATTATTTACTTCTTTAATAATTAATTAATAATATTAGGACGAAGGAGGAGGTTATTATTAAGGGTCATCGTCGGCTATAGTAAGGGGGGTAATAAATAGCTCTTATATACTAGAAGTAGAAGGAAGGGTTTCTTCAGCAATCTGAGAAACGGATCGTCCGCTACGTATTTATATCCTATTAGTAACGGTTTAATTTTTATAAAAAGAGCTATTAATATATTAAAATCGTAGAGGAAGGTAGGTTGAAGTATTTATAGATAGCGTAAGTACGTAGGGGACGTTAAAGTAGGGAGAGGATTAAAAATATATTAATAATTAACCCTAATAACTTTGGAAGCGAATTCGACTGGCTATTTATATTGTTATAAACTCTATTCTATAGTAATTGAATTTACGATGGCTCCAAACCGTTCCGACGCCATACTACGGCGTTATACTATGCGGACATTAGCGCTCTTCAGTATTAGTACGGGTTCAACGCCTAACAAGTCCCTAGCGATCTAATAAAACTAGTACTATAGTTATAAAAATAAAATTTAATATAAATATTTCGATTTATATTAAATATATTAAAACCACTTTTCAATATAGCATTTGCACACCACTATAAATCCTTCTAATATATATATCAATCGATTACTAGCAATTAGAACATTCTATACAATAAATTTAATATCATCAGAGTTGATATTATAATTATAATATTAAAAATACAATTAATATATATATTAGCTAACCTTTATTAACTTTACAATTTTATCATCACCAACGCACACAGCGGTTACTTAACATAGAGCTCATCAAACCGATATATATTACTGAAGCAATTACCTATATAAAATATAGCTAAAAGGACTTTACTATAGGAATCAAACTTTGCTTTCTAGCCTTATTATTTACTATACATTACATACGATATGGTGCCCTTATTATACGCTCAACGCAGAGCTCATCGAACTACGAAATAGTACCTTTATTATACGTTTAACGTAGAATTTATCGAAGCGGTTGCTCAACGTAGAACTCATCGAACCTATCTATGAGGGAGATAAAGCTTATCGAACCGATCTACATTACCAAAGTAATTCCCTATACAAAATACAGCCAAAAGGACTTTACTATAGGAATTAAACTTCCCCAATCCATTAGTAAGGCTATTAAATAGTTTAGGGAGACCAATATTAAATATTATTAACAATATACGGTCACTTACAATACTATATTCTACATTATAATTTTAATAACTTTCACAATTTCACCAAGTCAACACAACGGCCGTACACGACGAACTAACTTAACTAGCTTCAACTCTACACGCGTATTTACATACTACCCAAAGAGGCAAAGACTATACGATTACGGGACTTAAGAAGCCATACCGTTCTGAGCAGTAAATGTGCGGAGGCTGGAGGTGACTGGGGGTGCGGTACGTATCGTTTTCCAAGTCCGTTACGCAATACTAAAATATCTCGGTGCTAGTTGCGCCGAGATATCATTTCGTAGTTCGTGCCAGTGCCGTCAAGTGCGGACTAGCCTCCGGAGCGTTACATACCCTGGTCAATGCTACGTCGATACCCCCTAGTCATCAATTGTGGCCTTAACAGTTTCTTTCGTACTACAACAGGCGTAGGAGTTGTGTGGAAATTCTCACCTTACTGTTCATTTGCTTCAACCAGGCATGAAGCCCTCTCACCTCTCACCCCTCTACGGATATCCAAAGTGACCCCTCATCCCATAACGAACATCTTCCCGCCCTCATCCGGACGTTGATATGCAGACGGGACCACACGGCCTGATGCAGGTTTACCCTTGGGGGGTGAGTTCCGCACTAAGCTTGCAAGCCTCCCAAAGCAAAGATTGACTCTGCATTATGCCCACGTTTTTGGCGGAAGTTGAAACAAAAATCCACTTGCTATGCACCTCTACTGCTGTATGCGACTGCTTGGTTCCTGAGGGCGGGCGCGTGCCAAATCAAGTCAGACCTACCTTGTCGTTCGGGAGAGTTTCTTGTTCGGTAGTTTCCATACCGAGATTCTGAAACATCGAAATATGGTTACTTGCGGATCGAAACCAAGCACCTTAATCACAGGATGTTACGGAGACCCTGCCTCCAACGTTACCTGCAGACGATCTTCTGTACACGGATGTTTTTTTGGTTGCTCGATCATATGAACACACAGTATCGTGTTCGGGTCTTAGCTGGTCCTAATGCCGATGCTAGCTTATGCAACATGGACTGGATATCATTTTCGAGGAGGGTCAAAGCGCATCTTGGGTCACTTTCCAATATGTACACCTTGCACACCAGAAAAGGCTTATATATCTACAAGTCTCACGACATCAAGCGATATCAAGCAGGTCAACTTTACCTTGTCTCACATCTCTTCCATTCAGCTTTGTCTGTATACACACAACTTCATTCACCTCAATCTATCATCCACTTTTTTCGCCCTGTGCGCAAGCCCTTCCGGTCAGGGAACCGTTGATTTGTTCCTTCATTACCACCAAGCCTAAGAGTAAGCCTTCATCCACAATCAAGATTCTCCAACCCTTACTGACCAAATAATCAGCCTTGTCTCCTCTGCACTCCCATTGGATTGCTTGAGATTCACCGAATCAGTTGTATCGCAGACCTCATCACTCACAAAAGCGATATCCTCTCTCATCATCTCACAACAAACATGTGCGACTTCTTCAAGAACTACTACATCTACGCATCATGCACCGACCCCGGTCTCCACTTCTACAAGATCGAGCTGGACGGTAGCCCACAAGGTGCCTGCCCCAGAGCGCCTCATGAACGGTTCATCGTCAAGGGAGACAAGTGTGAGCATTGCCAGGGGTCGTTACCACTGCGGATCTGAAGTGGGGGGCAAGGGAGTCGTCATTCATTGTTATATGGGGCTGGCTGCCACCGTTGACAACTACAATTCCTGCAACAGCAACATTGGTTCTTCGGTTCTTTTTTCTTTGCTTTCGGGTTTCTCCGGCTTGAGGCTTTCACTCAGCACGATATCCTTTTTTTTGTTACTGTGCTTCCTTACGGCGTATCAAATGGTTAACGGACTTCTGACATCTCCATCTTCACTTTTGTACTGTCTTGCTATCTGTCAATGTTTGGGCGCTGTAGGGTCGACTTACCAATATCTCTGTATTTTATAGCCGGCCAGTCAGTCACGCGGTGTTTTTGATCGTTACTGCTTTTTACCCTATCTCATCTTGGGAATGATGGACGGAAGGATACCAATGCAGGTGGCGCTACGAACAAGCAGGGGAGGGAAACCGGGAATCTGGTGGTGGGGGCGTGATCAGTGACGTTCCAACCCTTGTCCATCATGATGGAAGTTCAATGGAAACAGACATAAGGAAGGGAAGGAAATGGTATCGAGTCTGACAGACTACATGGGGGAAGGCTATTAGGCCCGAGGCTCAAGGGGGTTGTGATGTATGGAACTTGCATGGAGCATGGGGGTAATCTAATGGAATCACGGAGCCAGACCCCCGAGGTTGTGGGGGTTGCGGGATAGGCAGTGAAGAAGGAAGAAGATATGAGAGATCAGATCTTGTGCGATAGTGAGGAGGCAAGGAATACTTACCGGATAGTGTTTTTTCGACCGATGATAATGGAAGAAATGATACTCGTGATGAACAGCTGGTTCCCGCTCTTTTGCTCTCCGGTTTCCAAACTGTGGAAGGAAGACATCAAATGGAATGAGTTGGTGTTTCACGCGTGGCGTAATTGTCAGGTATACAAAATCGACCTACAAAATCGACCTACAAAATCGTGACGAATAGTTACCCTAGGAAATCACGATGGAGAAATTCCAACTCCCAGGAGCAGACATCACTACAGAGCCATGGGGATGGACGTCTCGATTCGTTCGATCTCAAATTCTCACCTCTTCCAATCGTTCTCAATACTTGGTCGAGGCCCATAATCCAGGCCACAAGCGAGAAGCCATATGCAAGTGATCGCAAAGAAGTATAAGATTTTCTGCTGTTAGTAGACCACATGACCAGGTGACACGAGGTGGCCACATACTGTGTAGTAGACCCGTGCCGTCGGGCTAAGAAACTTGGAAGTAAGCTCGTAGTGCAGCCCAAGGTGTGGAACAATTGAGGGAGGTACTCGTCAGGGCTAGAAGCGGCCATTTCTGGCCCCAGGCTTCAGGTCAGATTGTGCGTTTTAATCCTGGCGGGTAAGAGGAAAGCCATGAAGGGAAACCCTCATCAGTGATTGCCTTGCTCTGAACCCGCCGTGAAGTGATTGCTGGCTAGGTGGGTAGTGGCCATACCGAAGCAGGTTGGACCTGCAGCTGGCTGGCTCGACCAAGAACGCGAGGACCTTCCGTTATATATCCGATAGTTGAAGATTTATCGTCGACCGTTGGCTGGATCCTCCAAGTCGACTCTGAGCAGTCAGCAGAGCGGCTTCCACCCGGCTCATCCCGTGGTGCCCAAGGTACGGCTCAAGGTCGACCTTGCTGGAACTTTCCAACTTGATAGTATGAGTGGTCGGCTCCCGCTGCCTCTCATGGTATCGGGGCCACATCGGTTTCCTCCTCCTCTCTCCATTCTGTTAATAAGCAAATGTCCCTCACTCAGCTTCATCAGTTGAAACCTCAGCCGGCTTCCGTTCTTCCGAGCCGTCGTAACTGGTAGCGAGCCAGCGAGCGAAACGTGCGAGGCTACCGAGTCGTACGAAAGCTAGGTCAGGCCAGAAATAAGCGCGAAGGACCTCCAAAGCCGAGCGCCGCAGGGGAGGGGGACAGACAGTGCACAGGGCAGACGGCAGCATGTCAGGGTGTATTTTTATTGCTTTTCCACTTGTTTCGTCGGATCCGCGTAACTTTCGTCGCATTGATGGTAAACTGCCAAAGTCCCAGTTGCGCAAGCGAGAAGCGAGAACCTAGTAAGGGTAAGGTAGAAACGCAATGACGCTGGTTTGACTTGGTGTGTGTGCGCTCTCGGCTTCTTGAGCCCAGCCCAGTCCAGTCCAGTCCAGGGGCAGGGACGGGCCGCTTCGAATGATCGCCGTTTCGCTCTATCTAGCAGACAAGGGAGGTCAGGGCAGGACGACTGTCTGATGAAAGGTGTGAGGGACGGAATTTGTGTATTCGATTTCGAACTCGCTGGTAACTAGCTTCTTAGGCCTTGGAATCAGAGACCTTGTAACTCGAAGAGCCCCAGCCAACGGGTATTGCGTATCGGGCGGATTCCACTAGGATGTTCTGCACGAGAGAGGGCTCTCAGTATCAAGCGTGGAGATAACCCCGGTTTTCGAACGGGGTGATGGCGATGTGACGAGATTGGCGAAGGGGAAACATATCGACAGCGGGTGAGTTGTCAATGCAAATAATTTCCGGCCCGAGGCCAAAGCGCGACTGACCAGGCTATGGCATGGCTTGATACCTCTCAACAGAGTGGGATCAAAGTAACAGTTTTTGTGGTATGGTACGTCTTGAGTTTGGTTGTACTTGGAGGCACGGACCTCGGAGATGCGGGGTGAGGATGTTCTTTGCAACCCAGGGACGGGTCGGAGGACCATCGACGTCGGCAACATGGAAGTCTGAACATGGCAAACCGTGGCCAGGATCCTTACCTACCTAGCCTTCCTCTTGTGTCAGCACGCGATGCAACTTCAGCGGCATTTTGCCGGATGACGCTGTTGATGTTCTTGGCATGGTGATGGGTGCGAGAGGATCTCTCATTTTCGGGGGACACGTGGGAAACTGAGGAGTCGCGGGGGCTTGAGTTATGCGGGAAAGTGAGTACCATTCCAGGGGGAAGGGTGTGTTTTCTTTCTTCGATCAATCCTGCCTTGTCGTACAGCAGTGATGATGTACCTTCTGATGGGTCAAAACCGGAGGGAAATCCCAAATGGAAGATCAAGCGTCTTGCTGTACGACAAGGCAGGATTGATAAGAGAAGGAAAACACACCCTTCCCCTTGGGATGACGTGATCACCCCTCGCTTTTCCGAAATGGACGAAGGAGAACGTCTAACCCCAGAACGTCTTCAAGCTATGCTGGAAGGCGTTCAAAGCACTCTCAGCCCCGAAGAACGGGACCTTTTCACCCACATCCTGAAGAATCGAGAAGCTGCTTTGGCTTGGGACTTCAGTCATGTGGGAAAAATCGAACTAGATGTCTTTCCACCACAAGAAATCCGCACTATCCCTCACACCGCTTGGTAGAGTAGATTAGTTCCTATACTAAAGGCCAACTATAGCAAGGTCTGTGAGCTTCTGAAGGATAGGATCAAGCGTGGAACTTTGGAGGAAAGCCTGCAGCTTACCGAAACAATTGGTTTTTGGTAGCCAAGAAAGATAGTGGACTGCGTCTGATCAATGATGCGCAAAAAATCAAGAAGTAATAATAGAAGAAGGAACTGATTTCAAGATCGAGAACCAAGTACGAAGAAGTGAAAAGGTTAAGAGGACGGGAAACAGTTGGGAAGAGGGGCAGGAGAGATGATGAAAGATCAGTACCTTACTTGTAGGTGCCTGTGCGTCAAGTACGGTTAGATAAGAGATAAGACCCATTTACACAACTGGACATCACCACACACGCAGGAGCACTGCAGTCTACAGCATTGCCCGCCGTTTGAGCTTCGAACGCTCTTGCCTTCTTTTATTTCACTTCGATATATGTCGCCAAATATCCAATTGCCATGTTCTTTGTCTTCAGATTATACCATAAATCAACTTGATTTAGATGCTTGAAAGTTAGCAACGACACTCAACCCCAAAGTATCAACACGCAGTTCCATCGCGCTATGAACGATGTGCGGAATGTGCCATGCTGGGCGCCGGGAAGCGTACCCGAGATGTGCTAAGCTTCTGTGTATTCGCGATGTTTGTTATTTGTGTAAATGTCCCAGGGATAATATCTCCCACTTCATGGGGTAAAGGAACTAAATACTTTTATTTATACCATATCTACTTACCATACCTCAGACTCTCGTCGAAATGTGCTTCTCCAACATGGGGTTGCTTGACTGGATTCTGGGCCGCAAAATGTCGGTCCCTTGCTTATGAGTGCTCAGCTAAGATGGGGCCCGCATGACTCTATAGGACAAAGATCTTAACCTGTTTATCAGTAAGCGCCAGTGGTTTAGTGGTAAAATCCATCGTTGCCATCGATGGGCCCCGCGTTCGATTCGCGGCTGGCGCAAAGTTGTTTATTTTTTTGTTTTTTTCAGGTTTTTTCTCCCTTTTTGTTCCCCTTTTGCTTTTCCCAATGTCTCTCAAATCTTTTGATTGTTGTCACTCTGTTATTATAGGTGCGTGCGTGGTGGTTATAGACATGCATCATGAAATTCATCCTCGTTTTCCCTTGTTTTGCTTGTCCGCCAGGCTTTTCAAGTTTACAACAACAATGCCCGTGGCATTCACAAGCAAATCGTTGTAAGTCCGTGCCCTGGGCGCCCATTCACCGGACTTCCCATTCACCGTCACTGGACTCCCTTCTGGTATTATTTCTAGGGAAGCTGCCCTACACAGTAGTAGTTTCCGTTCCTCCTTCTCCGTTACCACTTCAGACTCAAGTGAAGCCCATTTTCTATCGTCGCCTTTCTGACTCCAACACAAATCAGTAAGCAGGATACGCATGAGGTAGGACGGTTATCTGAAGGTTTCACCTTGCTTATTTATATACGTCATTGTAAAGGCAAGTCATCCATGGAGTATTTCCATTATCCCGTCGTGTCATTAGGTACCTGTGTTTACAGTGGTGTTAACGAAAGGCGGGGGTCTGCATACTCCCGCTAACACCCCGCGCCCGACCCGGATAACCTGCAACACTTCTTACCGCAGTTATGCCAGTACCTTTTGTAAAGCGCAACTATCTGCCAAATGCTCGTACCTTCCTAACGCAATCTAGGCTGCCCTCCATCGATTGGCTGTTCCTTCTCGAACCTCCAACATCCAACCTACCTCCGACCTCCAACCTGAGGCTTCCCTGAGATTGGCCCTCACCTGGTCCCGTCACAACCACAATCTGGACTTGGATACCAGACAGAACCTTTTTTCGAACAACACCAGCATACGATTTGTAATTCTTGCTTACCTCTTCGCTTCTCAAGAGTCTATCATGTCGTCCATCCATATCGACCGCTTCCTCGCGGCCGGATGCATCGTTATCGACGAAGCCGAAAGCGGCATCTCCCCAGCCCTTTGGTCCGTCCCTCTGCTTCACACCTGGCACAGCATCGATGTTCCCGCCTCTAAAGGCAAGCCGAAATACAATCCATCGATTGGACCTATTCATGTCGCCGGCTCCGACCCGCCTCTCCATCCCAGTATTCAGGATGCCCTCCTGGAATCTTCTATTCTGTCCCCATTCCTAAGTCTCCTAGGCTCAAAATGGGTCCACACGACGTTCAGAGTTACAGCTGAGCTTCCCGCCAGAGGTATTGTTCGTGTCTACATACTTCCAGACGACGTCGAAAATCGCCTGCTCCCCCGATTTGATAAACGTCTACAACAACTTAGGACCAGGCTCTTCCAGCTCCTTGACCGCTCTTCCTGCACTTGGAATGGGCATGTCAGGTCCCAAGAAGTTGAGAACGATGGGAATGACAAGGAGCAAAGCCTGACCGGAAAACCGCAGTCGCTCCTGCAAATGTTCAATACTCTCCCGGCCCCGGATCCCAAGCCGAATCAAGTGCAGGACCCTGATAGACGCGCTAGCATGTACGACTTGCTTGACAACAAGGTATCGGGCCTGAAGACGACGCTACATCCGTTCCAGTGTCGGTCCGCAGCCTTCATGGCACAACGAGAGTCGCAGACAGAGCCAATTCCGGATCCTCGACTGCCAAAGCGTTATGTCGATCATCTAGGAAAGACGTACTACGTGGACCCCATCGCCGAAACCATCGTCGTTGACCCGGCCTATTATGACAGCGTCTGTGGAGGTATCCTAGCTGAAGAAATGGGAGCTGGAAAGACGCTCATTTGCCTGGCTCTCATCCTAGCGACGAAGCATATCCCCACCTCTGTTCCAGAGTTGTACCGTGGAGCAGATCCCATTGTGCGGCCCAAAGTCGGAAGCTTGATGGATATGGCGGCGGCCGTGGTCACGAGAAGCGGAGCGCCTTGGAAGGACATCTTCGGCTTTGACAGCCAAGAAAATGATGGTTTCCAGTATAATTCGGTCATGAATGCCATCCAGCGAAACCCCGGCTGGTACCGCCTACCTCAGCCCGTTTCACCACGGCCCACCCGCCGGAACACGACAGAGACCCGCGGTGAGATGATTTACCTTTCCCATACGTCTCTTATAATTGTGCCGCCAAACCTTGTTACTCATTGGGAACAAGAGATCGAGAAGCACACCAGCGGTCTCCGAGTGCTATTGCAGACAAAGACTTTGTGTCTCCCTGCTGCTGAAGATCTGAGAGAGTATGACATAGTTCTCTTCTCCAGGAGCGTCTTCGACAGCATTCATTCCAACCAAGCAAAGAATAAGTCTTCACGGAGCCGCCAAAGCAATCCATTGGCAAGTGTACATTTCAAGCGTTGCATTGTCGACGAGGGCCATGTGCTCGGAAACTCAACTTCGGGCGGCGTCAACTCCACGCCGAAGACTAATATACAGCTTGTTATAAATGGTTTGCATGTAGATGCTAAATGGGTTGTTACCGGCACACCTTCCAAAGGCCTTTATGGTCTCGAGCATGGAGTCCGAGGCAGTCTGGAGCAGAATCATCAGGTTTCCACAGATCTAGAGCTTAAGGATCTCAAAGCAATCGGTGTCATGGCTACTGTCTTCTTGAAAGCACAACCCTGGGCTAACACGCTTGGCGATACCCAGTCTCTGGGAGTAGCCGGAGCGACGAGGGACAAAGTTCTCTGGGCGGACTATATCGTCAAACCCTGGCCTTCACTGGATCGCCAGGATGACTGCCTGAGAGCAACTCTTGGATCTCTGATTGTCCGACACCCCAAGCTCGAGATTGTCCCTTTCCTGCCTTCTGTCGAGGAGAGGACTGTCTATCTTGATGGGTCGTACCAAGACATCCTTTCCCTCAATCTCTTCTCGATGTATATCATCTTCAATTCCGTACAGTCGGAGAGGACCGACGAGGATTACTTCTTCCACAAGAGCCAGAGGAACCATCTGGCAAATTTGGTCAAAAACCTCAGACAAGCCAGCTTCTTCGGCGGCCAATTCTTTTGTAGGTCGGACATTCTCCAGGCCATTGACAGAGCGGAACGATTCCTCGACGAGGGCGCGGTAGACATCACCGCAGAGGACGACGCTTTGCTACGGACCGCAATTGAGTTTGGTCGAATTGCGGTTAGTAATACCGTCAAGAATTCCGCCCACTGTTTCGCCCAGGTTCCTGTATTCGTTGAAAACTTTCCTTTCGGCGCCGGTGAACATTGGTCTCTCGACTCACGCGGCGGAGACCCCGTCTGCACAATGGCACCCCTCCTTCTTCGCCTTCAGGAGCGCCTAAAGCCCTTCATCAAATCTCCCAAAACGCTAGATATGTTGTCCACGGTAGGGGACATTGCTATGTGGGGAGAGCATGATCGGCAAAAGGCATTGGTGCCCAACTCCAACTGGGAAAGATATGGGCGCACCGAAACTGATTCAGATGTGCAGAAGAAAAATCTCCGGGTGATCAAATCTCTCATGGGAGAAACAAAGCCTGCACAAGAACAAGATTCCACAGCCGGCTCGTCGGCCTCGGAAGCTGCTGCACCCCTCGCAAAAACCAGGTTGATCTCGACCGCCTCAGCCAAGCTTTCCTACCTCGTCGACCAGATCATCCAGCACCAAGAAGCCGAGCAGATCCTGGTCTTCTACGAAAATGACAACGTAGCCTACTACCTCGCCGAGGTGCTCGAAGTTCTTGGGATCCAGCATCTCATCTACGCCAAGGGCATCACCAGCGAGCGCAAGAACCAGTACCTGGCCACCTTCACGCTGAAGCCCAAGTTCCGCGTTATGCTCATGGACATCAGCCAGGCGGCCTACGGCCTGGACATGAAGACGGCTTCCCGCATCTACTTCATCAACCCGGTGCTGAACCCGCAGGTTGGGGCCCAGGCCATCGGCCGAGCGCGCAGAATCAGCCAGCAGAAGCCGGTCACGGTCGAGACGCTGGTGCTGCGCGGCAGCATCGACGAGGTGATTATTCGACGGCGCGAGGAGATGTCGCCTGCCGAGCAGAGGAAGTGCAGCCGGGGTTCGATTTTGGATGACCGGCCGATCTATAACTGGATCTTGAACGCGAAGATTCTACCGCTTCCGGAGAGCGTTGATAAGGATGACGGACCGGCGCAGATGGCCAAGTTGGCGGAACCGCAGAATATCTTTGGAAGGGCCACTCGCGAACATCCGGAACAGGATCTTGTGATGCGCGGCTTGGGCAGCGAGGCCCTAAGGGCCGTGATTGCGAGGAGAAATTTTGGGAGGGATAATGAAGTAACCACCTCGGGTCAGTTTACAGCAGTAGCTTCCGGTTCCAACAAGAGGACGTACCAGGACGATGATGGCGTTATACATCCAGCTACCTCAATGGAGGAAGATGGAGATGTGCACATGATGGATGCGCAGCAAAGAGCGGAGCCAGATTCAGCGGAAGACGATTCTTCTCCTGTGACTAAGCGTCCTCGTGTCCGATTTGCAGACACCGATGAGAATTGAGTCGGCCGCCGTGGTAAGGCTAGAATCGAGTCTGGCCATTCATTTTCGGATGAAGAACGAACTACCGGAAAGTTCCCATCAGGCCACACCCCCTTCCCCATGTACTGGACAGTGGACGATGCAATCAACGAAAAGCCCGTGTTGGCCAACATGGCCTCGATGAGACTCCCTTTATGAACGAACCCCTTCTCCCCCTGATCCACGAAAGGCTGGATCCCTTCACTGACAAGCGCAATCATTAGCCAGGATTCGGGAATTTCTTGTACGACTTTATAAACAAGCTGAAAATATCGAACGCTGGATACCCTCGCCTTTGTGGAATTCTGGGCAGCGTTTCTTCTTTAGCTCGGGCGATGCCCATCGCCTTTTTAGAACTTCTGGACAGCATGTTGCTTCTTTATGTACTAGGCTTGATTTCAAGCCCTGTGGTAACAAATTTCAGTATCAGCGTAGCACAATAGATACCCATGCGAGAATACATGTTGAAGGTCATAATCTGCCCGTATGTGTTGACAAACATGCCAGGGTAGAGAGTATGAGCCTCAAGTGTTCGCATCCCGCAGTTTGTGTCTGACGTATATGTTCAAGGGGTAATGCGGCCAAAAGGAGAACCCGTCCAGGATGGATTTCCATATGTATCCGGTTGTGGGTTGAAGAAAGGGAACTGTTTGGAGCAAGCTGTCTTCTGGACCGGGCCGGACACGACCCGAACCAGACCAGGGTAGCTGTACAAAGTGAAGACACCAAGAGAAGTCGGTCACCCCATGAACGTATCGTCAACGAGAGCTGAATGCGCAGCTTGCAGATCACCAATTATAGGTATACGAACTAATGTACCAGGTGTTTCGCGGCGCCAACCCGCAGTGCGATGCTTAACCACTCACCTGGGACCTGACAGATGCATGTTCGACAAAGATGCATTTCCACTTGTTCTTGCAGTGCAGATTCAAAAGCTTGACTGTCACTGGCATGACTGACTGGTAACTGGGACATTCTGGGAGGGAGCGACGACAGTTCGTTCATCCAATCGATAGTCATCGGGATCTTCGTCGCGCCACTATCACCATCCACTCCCTTCAGCACAATTGGATGTTTCTTTTGAGGACGGCTCAGGCGGTCGAGGTCGAGATCATCCCTCATCGAAGCCTCGGTCCCATCCAGTAAGTACTCTGGCTCGTCTAGTCAGCCCCGTCGTGGGGTGCCGTTTGCGATGACTTCGCGGGGTCGGGTCCCGTGAACTCGAAAACACGGGATTTGCTCCGACGGCGTTGTCTGTTTTGTGGAGATGTTGAGGCTGTTCGTCTCATGTTGTTTTGCCTTGGCCCTAGATGGTTTGGGGTTCGGGGGAATCTTTAGAGGTACGGGAAGACGGGCGTGGGTCGCGGGTTTAATGCCAAAGGGGGGTGGGTCGGTACCCCCTTGGCGGGTTGGAGAAACATTCGACATGTGAAGAGTGCTAACAGATTTTGGTGCTGACTGCTGCCAAATATGTTAGTGAGCGGGAAAGGACATCATGGAACCCCTTGTAAACGGCGGTCCCGGGTCATGACAAATTCCAAGGAAGAGATGCTCGTATAACCAGCGCCGGATCGACGAGCTAACATGGCATCGAGGCCTCAGATTGGACAGAGTAGCCGATGCAGCGGCACTAAAAAAGCTGCCTGGTGGATAATCCATACTTTGTTTGGTAACTCGCCAGCTCGCAAGTCCAGCCAGTTTGACAGCACATCTCAAACTACCAAACACACACTCCAGCTGGAATTGTGTTTTGCGAACGGGGAGATCAAGTCCAAGGATGCCGAGTTACCGATAAGAGGGATATGTTGTAGGGGAGAAGCCACATTAACAAAGCACAGTCATCAGGGCTGTCACAGAGTCCTTTCAAGGGATACACTGGCAAACACTGGTGATACCGCTACACATAGACATGTTCCAAAAGCGCCGTTTCAATGCTGTGGGGCTAGGAGGAACCCGCCAGAAACAACAAGATTGACGGGGGAACTCAGGGAAGGGACAACCTAATGAATGCAGGGTCGATGCAGCGTCGATGCATCTCGGTGGAGGCAGTCGCCGCAGTCTGCAGCCTAAAAGTTCCTTCTTCACTCTTTCCCTTTCATCACCACCTGAAAGTAGGTAACAACTCAAAAGTCGGGGTTCATCGATCCTGCCGCAGCAGTCGTGCAACCTGGGACAACCTGCTCGATTGATGGCTGTCAAGTAATCAGCCGGAGAAAGCATCAACCTTGGTCGTCGCATCCCGTCGCATCGCATCATTCGCTATTCCGCCTTTCAACTGAACCGTCCGTCTCGCTCTCGCTACTCTCAGTCACTCGTTTATACACTTCTTCATCTGTCCTTCTTGACGATCCGACGGCACCCTCCCCGGTCTTGGCTATCTGGCGACCCCTCGCTCGCCCTCGCTCGTTTCATCAACACACTGCCCCATATACCCAGGAGAAGGACACCTATACGAACAACAGTTATTACATGGTAATCAACCCCCCAATATCGTATTCGAAAAGCATCAGTGTTATCACAATCCAACAGAAACAACAACCGCCGCCTCAACTACTCGCCCTCTCCTGTTTGCTAAGCGGAATCACCAACAAACGAAACAAAGTCCGGATTTCACAGGACTCGGGGGATCAACCGCCGAACGATGCTAGAGTGAACACCAATTCCGGGAATTTTCAGCATCCTTTTCAAATTACAGCATACCGAGTAAAAAATTAGATATCCGCCCACGCCTCATGCTACCCAACTCTGTTTTCTCACCACCAACTTCGCCAACATCATCAAACCAACCATGGTGATCAGAGACCATTCGGATGGGTCGCGCGACTCGTCCGCCGAGCCGCCGTCAGATGAACCCTCCTCGTCAAGATGGTGGCGTCGGGGTCGAAGGGGCAGCGAAAGTTCTATATCCAGTTTCGTCCAACGGCTCAGGTCACGGTCCCGGAGTAGGAGGAACTCGGTTACAGAGGACGACTTGAAGGGAGCTTCCGACTCGCGCGACCGGGGCAGCAGAAGAGCCAGTAACCCGCCATCTCGGGCGCCAAGCAAAGAGAGATCAAGTCCTGTTGGAGGAGAAGAGGAATCGAAGAGACCCAAGCCCAAAGGCAGATCGTCAACTTCTTAGTGAGTAGACCTATTTTCGATTTATTTTCTGGCCGTTCTCTTCACCCTCAGATATTCCTTGTTGTCGATCCCTCAGAGTTTCGTTTCATCCAGGATCCCCTTTTCTCCACTTATCATCACATTACCATTTCACAAGACCAAGACTTCACAGCCTCACAGCCGAACTCCAGCAGTTCTGTCGCTGTCTGCTGCTATCCGGCGTTCCTCAGCATGTCAAGGCTCCAAGTGGTGCTGTGTTGACTGGCGGTGCGCTGTGTAGCGCGGCCCTCATCCCGTTTCCAGGCTTCTCTCGTCTTCTCCGCATCTTACGGCGTTTCGGCAGCGTCATCTGCCCCCTTAACAAGGAGCCATCTCAGCCCGTCAGCAAGTGTCAAGTTTCACAAGAAGCCCAGCTCGGTTCTCGTTGCATTCAAACCTTCAAGGCTATGGCCAAGGCGACATCCCTCGTTCTTCCACCAAGCTTTGTTCGGATTCAAAGATGAACACAAAAGTTGTTTGCTGTCCCTTCCCGTACCATTTTTAAACCAAACACCCCTTTCCCACGGCCATACCCGCCCGCACGGGTTCTTTCTTTGTAGTCACAATCTCCACCGAAGAGGCAGTGGCGCCACGATATTGCACTAGTACAGTCGCCAGTGGTCGCTTCGTGGGCAACATCCCGCAATGGCTGGTTTGCAGCGGTTACATCTTAGCGGGTCCAGTTCGGCACGCGCTACACGCCTAGGCCGGCGAGTGAGATTACGAGACTTGTCGCTACGCGAGCTGCCCATTCGAGACACTCTAAAGAAACTCCAAGAGCCATATCACTGTTTCCAATTGCCGAGTTGCGACCTCACGGGCTTGGGCGCCAGCGGTGGTTACGGCACCCTTTCCGAGCTCTCTCAGGGGTTGTTTACAAGCTGGGGAACCTAGGCTGCCTGAGATCGGCGGTAAAAGCCAAGAGCGGTTGAAGTCTCATCTTGCGCTTCCGAATGGCTGCGTCTTATCAGCGCCCAAAGATCCCAATATTGGGGAAACGATTATCCCGGGAAGGGAGCAACGGGCCGCATACAGATCCCACTATTCTACTTCATAAGATTGTGACATGCACCGCCCAGCGTCATAGCAAAACATTTTCTGCAACTTCCTTTGTCTATCTTGGCTGATCTACTTGTTACACTTCCTCGCGACTACGGCAGTTGGAGAACCATATAGACGAGACGCTTACTGACTAGTTCCATTATTGGAAACACAACAGCCCACCCTTGAGCTTCTTCAACAGCAACAGTCGGCAACTAGCATACCAACACCAGCGAACCCATTCTTCCTCTGCCGTCTTACAACAGCGTCCTTATGCGACCCAGGATGAGTCGAAGTTAAAAGCACCTCCGCGTTTCAAGAATACAACTGCCTCTACTTCTGACCAGGCACCGAGCGGCACAGCAGCAGGCGACGAGAAGCCAGAGACTGGCAGGTTAGCACCCATGAAACCCGTAGGGCTGCCTCCTTTGAAGACTGCGATGCCACCAGCGATCTACGACTTGCCTCACACCATGTATCCACCAAAAGAGCAAGAGTTTGTGTTAAGGACACAAAGATCATGCGCAAGAATGGAGGAAGCTACAGCGGTTCATACCAACCAAACAATCTCGAAGAAAGGGAAGGGGAAAGAAGTAGAGAAGCCCGCTCCGGATGCAGCTACTCAACAACCCACTTTGACAAAAGGCCGGCCAATCTCGACACCAGCAGGACCGGCATGGGATCGACAGGGGACGTATGATCGACAACGGCGAGTGTCCGGCCAAAGCAGGATCTCAGCAACGAGCACCGTTCCTTCAAACCGAGACAGCTGGGAAAGTCGACCGCGCTACTCGATTATCAACAATGGAAGCAACACGAGCCTGGAGTCGATGCGAGCACAAAGCCCGCCTGCTGGTCCTCGTACGTCCTCGTTGGCACAGTTCCAGAAACCCGCTCAGGTATCACGACCTAATCCTCCCAGGCGGAAATCGAAGCCTGGAGAGCTTTTCGCTACCCTGCCAGGGGAAGTAATCGAGCTCATTCTCGAAGAGTTGCGGAAACTCCACTTCAAGCCCGGGACTAACAGCTGTGCAACATGTTGGATGAGGGACTGCTGCAATATTGCTATAAGCACCAGGAAGTTTCTCAAATACGCCCGAGAAGCGTTGTATGGGCATATACAACTTGTTGGAGCAGATGGATACCATATGAAGAAGCGAACGAAGTTGACTTACGGGTCAAGACTGGTTCTTTTGCGCAGGACGCTACGAGGAAACTTGAGGATAGCAGCGATAGTGCGGTCGTTGAAGCCCCCCGCATGGCCATCAGCAGCATCTTCAGTTGAAGAGTATAACGACCTCATAGCATCAGTTATTATGGCATGTCCCAACTTTGAGCGGCTGGTTGGATACTACCCGACATACGATCACACCTTTCAGCGAATCTTTCAAGCTCTTTCCACACGCCAGAAGTTGAAAGAGATGGATTGGATCCTGGAACGCTCGCCACTACAACGGCAAAAGTCAACAGCTGCCATCCGCCCATTGACTGCTAATGGCAGCAAATACAATCTTGCAAACGGGAGTAAACATAATCTTGCCAACCTCAACAGCAGCAGACACAATCTCCACGAGCTGGAACACCTGTCACTGACCCAGTGCCGCATGTTTATCGACTTTCACCTTGGCTGGCAACAGCTCACCACGCTTGTGGTACACTGCCATCCAGGAGCAACGCTGGCCCCTGACGGCATTCTTGACCAGACGTTCCGCAACCTACCATCTCTGCAAAATCTCAACGTCTCCCACCTTCCACGCAGCTCGTTTACCGATGCGAACCTTCTGCATCTTCCTCCCCGTCTGAAGAAACTTACCCTGACTCATCTCCCTGGCATCACCACTGCTGGACTTACCACATACGCCAGTCGATCTTCTGCCACATCGCTTACTACATTGACACTCATCCACATGAACCTCGAAACGCTTCCCTCTTTGGCACGGATCTTTTCCAACCTCGTCAACCTGGAGACCTTTAACCTCGTCCAACACCACGCCCCCGTCATGCCTAGCGACGAGATGATTTGGCTCTTCCCCTACCTTGCCTCGAACTCTCTGCGCAAGCTTCACTGGGATATACCCACACGCACCGCGACCACGTCCGCAGACGACATCTTAGCGAAGAGCATTCTCGCCGGCGGCTTTCCCCGGTTAACCGCCATCCGCTGCCCGAATGACCCCGAAGGAATCTTCCAAGCACTCTGCAAACCCAAAGAGCGCGCCGACCACCCGACCGATCGTTACCGCGGAGGCAAAATGCACTTTACGCCGACCAACACCAGCGGAATGATCCACCATGCCCGAAGCCCCTCTGGGTTTAACTCGATCGCTAGCAGCACGGGAAGCATGACGAACAGTTCCATCGGCGACGACAGGGACACCAACTCCACGCCATCGACACCCACCGATACTTCTTTCCCTCTATCAACCTCGAGCGGCGGCGGACCGTTACCAAAGTCCCTCCCCATCTTCGCACCCAAACCCGGCACCTTAGCAGATCCCTTCCTCCTCTCTCACCGTGCACAATCAGACCTTCATCTCGCCCGCCTAGCCGCCCAAGCCCGCCTCGAAGCAGCGCGCAAGTCTCCCCGTTTCTTCATTATCGTTACCGATCCCAACGGTGACGTGGTGGAAAAGTACGGCGTTGGAGCTTTCATCGGACGGACGGACAGCAAGATCGCATACCTCCTGACAGCGGATGAAGGGAGTGGCGCGACAGATGAAGGAGGAGGGCTAGTCACAGTGGAGAATATGCTAGGAGACTGTGGAGAGGCGTTGGTTTTGCCTCCCAAGTCCTCAAAGGTCGTGTCGGAGAAGGTTGAGAAACATGAGCATAGGCATTCAAAGTCCTCGGAAGACAAAAAAGAAGATAGGAGGAGCAGGAGCACTTCGAGGACCGGGATGAGAGAGTGGTGGGGCGCGAGAAGCAAGAGTAAGAGTAGAGCTGCTGCTGCTGCGGAGAAAGCGGCGGAAAAAGCGGCGGATAAGGTGGAAGACGTGATGGTCAAGACTGGTGCGGAGGAGCAAAGCAGGACAAGAGAAGGGTGTATTGGACGGTGGAATACGTATAGTGGGCCGGTGGTTGATAAGAAGGATCGGGAGAGGTGGTGGCATACGGAGAGGGGACGGTGGAAGCCGGTTGTGCTTTCGTGATGTGATGATTGGGACGGAGAATGATGGATGGATGAGTGGTGAGCCAGCCAGCCTGCAGCGAGGCGTTGTTTGGGCTGCGATATATGGATTGGATGATATGTAATGGTGGCTTGATGCAGTAATCTAGTGTATATGTATGAAATATAACGGATGATAAAGGAGGGATGGTATATAAACAAGATAATGTTCATATAACGCAAAGACATAGAATGCCATGATGACTGAGTGGATGCAAGTGACCCCTTTTTGGCTGGTACCCAGAACCAGAACAGAAGAGGTCGATTGTCAAACAATGATCATGTATGCCAGGGCGCCCGATGGGTGATTTTCAACCGACCCTCCGGCCTGAGAATGCATGCTGGACCATCTCCAAGCCAAGAAAACCCAACGAAGCCTTGAACCGGACACAACGCTTCAGGTCGGAGTTTGTCCATTGACACCCGTAATGAACCACCTGAATCCTTCCAGGCTGCTCATCTAACCAAAAACACCCCATCCAGCCCTTTCCCCCCTCACCCTCTTCTCCTCTCCCTGTTCCGAACCAACCCCTATATAACCCTCTTCCGTCACCCACCCCCTAATGATGCATAACAAAACCCTTCCCCTCCTCCCACTCATCACACCCCTCCCTAATCCCCATCCAATACCTCAACTTAACACACTCCCTCGTCGCCGCCTCCACATCTTCCCTAGCAAACGCCTCTTTCAGTGCTTCCTCACTCTCCCGTATCCTGGCTTCATTCTCCTCCCTTACGGGTACCAAATCTTCTTCCGTCTTCGCATCATCAATCAGCTCCCTCGCTTCCAACACCGTCATCAACAAAGTTGGATCAGACCCATTTTGGTAGTCCGTCGATTCGTCGCCCGCTAGGTCGATGTCGTAGAGTTCTTTTAACAGGTATTGGGCGCGGAGGAGGGGAGAAGAAAGGGTCTTGTAGGCGGAATTGATGAGAGAGGAGGTTGCTTCTGCTTTTCGCCGCTGCAGCAGGGACTCGTCGCTGTTGCCGCCGTTGCCGTTGCTGTCAAATTGGTTGGCTGAGTGGTGGAAGTCGGGGTGGGAGGCGGCTTGGAGGCGAAGAAATTCGCGGCGCAGGGCGCGGAGGTCGATGGCGAAGGGCCCTGAGGGGGGTGGGCCGAGGGGGAGGGTGGTGGGGAAGAGGGCGTAGTAGCGGGGGATCGGTTTATCGGAAGAAGGCCCGTGAAGAGATTTTTGTTGAGGGTTTGGGGAGGCGTTGTTGTCGGATGAGGTAGAGTATGCGCAAGAGCGGGAGAAGAGGCGTTGTTTTTGTGTCTCTCGGCTTTTCGTCGGCACTCGTGGCCTTGATTGCTCGGGAACTAATGGCGTCCTGCTATCATAGCTTTTACTGGCGCATGCTGTTGTAGAGAAGGTGGCGGCTGCTCTTGTCCTCCTGCTGCTGGCTTGGTTCGCGGCGACGGCGTGGTGAGCTTCGTTGCGACAGGCGGCGCAAAGGGCGCGCGTTGCTGGGCTCGAGAGGATTGAAGTTCGCATGTTTTCTTTTCGACTTTCGGCGGCGGATAAGAACAAAGGATATTTCGGATTTTAACCAGGATGGTTTCGTGTTCGATGAAGGATGATTACTTAGGACATCCAATGCGGTCAAGAAAGGGATTCCGGTCGTATCGTCGTTGGTTGCGCCGGGCGTGACGGGATTGTACCTCTACTGAGAGAAATTTGAGAAATTTGGATGACGCCGCGATTCGGATGCGCCGCCCAACTGAAAAGAAGCTCAAGAGCTCGGCGGCACAGCAAATGACGTCGCTGGAAGCCTCGGCGAACATGCCGGCCATAGCGGGGCTACCCGGTCAAAATAGCGCGTTGGATCCGCTAGGGCCCCGATTTCATCCCATCCCGGGATGAGATGAGATTAGGAAAATCTTCAGTAAATAACGGGACTCCCATCGCGTCTTCGATTCAAGGCTGTCGACCGCCATGATCGATAGATCGTAGGCAAGTTGTGAATTCGTGCATGATGCTGCTGGGTGTTACGTTTTCTCGAGCCTTGAATACTTTGGCGTTCTGATCGACTGATGGCGACTGGACTGTACTCGAAACTAATCGTCGGAGAGATTGGATCGAATGACAAGATGAACTGCGCTGCAAAGAGTTGACAATAGGGGAGTGACGAGGGAGGCGGCTCCGGCAGTTTATAAATCAGTAGATGTCACAGCGGGCCGAAGGGCATCGTACGATTTTGCTCTTCGGTAGGAACTGGAGAAATCACTAGCCGGCATTTGCGCCGTAAAACCAAAATTCAGCCCTACAATTCACGGAAGCTACCAGTAAAAGGCCCAGGGACAGTTTGAACGTTTAGAAAACTATTGTCTCTATAGGAGAAGGCTTTAGGAAGGTGTTGGGTGAGAACTGGTAACTTGAACACAAGCCTCGATACGAAGCTCATCATCTGGTACTACGCAAAGTCTTATCTGATCTTGAATAACTGCCGTCATGCCAAACATGTTCCGTTGCGAAGTCTTGTGTTCTTTCAGAAGACGCTTCAGATGTTTGTTTACAAGCCCCTGACTGGGGATGCAAGCTTTGGAGGACTGGGGAGAGAGCGCCCCGGCCGATGGCGGGCCCCTGCTGCCTGCGGTTCCACTAACTTGGAGCTTCCCCAGCAACCCCGCTGCCCCACAATCAAACCCACCCCCCACCAGCAGCAACACGCAACGACAAGGCTGCTGGGGAAGCTTCAACCACTTTGTCACTGACAACATTCTCACAGCCTTATCGACAATTTTGTTTCAACTTCCGTCAACTCAACTCTTCGACTCACGACATACAGCAGCAGCACACGAACATACCCAGCTTTTTGATACCATACTCAGATTTACTACTCCGAGATACGACCGAGATACATACGCAGACGACGCTTCTTACCCACAACCATCAACCGGGTGGCCCCTCACGTCTGCTTCACTCCACGATAAAGCAAGCTTCCAGCGGTGGCAACTCAAACCACGAACAGAAACCATCACCGGCCAATATGGTGTCTTCGGAAGTAAGAGATCTCCTGGCCCAGGTGCCTAACTGGAGTCTACCAGACCGCCCCGCCGCCTTCAGGACAATAATCACCACCATCACCTCCAGCCCTGACCCCAGCCACTTCGCCGCCGACCTCAAAGCCGTTACCGACGCCATCTTCCTATATTCGCTTGGTGTCGTCGCTACCCGTGCTCTGGTCATCGATCTGATAGACGCCCTCAAATCGCTTGCTTCCGGCGGACCCTCCACAGACTCCATCGATGTCAACACCTCCGGCATCTGGCTCGACGTAGGTAAGGTCATCCAAGAGCACATCCAGTCCAACCCCACACTCGCCACCTCGCTCGTCGACCAAACGGCCACCATCTACGAGGACCTCATAGCGGCCGCCTACGAATCCCAAGAGTCCTTCACTGACGCCGCCAAAACCCTCGCCGCAATCCCGCTCGACTCGTCGCAGCGTCGCGTCTCGGACAAGTACAAGGCCGATCTCTGGATCCGCATCATCCGCAACTACCTGGAGGACGATGACGCCACCAACGCCGAGATCTACCTCAACAAGCTGAAAAACATCATCCACAACGTGGCCGACGACAACCCAGTCCTAAACCTGCACTTCAAGCTCAGCGCCGCCCGCATCCAGGACAGCAACCGGCAGTTCCTGGCCGCCTCGCAGTCGTACTACGACATCAGCCTGTCGCCCGCCATTGCGGAAGAGGAGCGCTTACACACGCTGAGCATGGCCATCAAGTGCGCCGTCCTGGCGCCCGCGGGACCCCCGCGGTCACGCGTCCTGGGAAGGCTGTACAAGGACGAACGATCGGCTTCCCTCGAAGAATACGGCATCCTGGAGAAGATGTTTCTCGACCGCCTGCTGACGCGGGCCGAGGTGGATAAGTTCGCTCAGGGCCTGGCGCCGCATCAGCTCGCGACGACGTCGGACGGGTCGACGGTGCTGGCCAAGGCCATGGTCGAGCACAACCTGCTGGCGGTGAGCCGGCTATACCGCAACATCGGGTTTGACGCGCTGGGGTCGTGGCTGGGGCTGGATGGCGGCAACAAGGCGGAGGAGATCACGGCGCGGATGATCGAGCAGGGGCGGCTGGCGGGGTCGATTGATCA
The DNA here is from genome assembly GCF_033439725.1 of Neurospora tetraspora. Classification (NCBI taxonomy): domain Eukaryota; kingdom Fungi; phylum Ascomycota; class Sordariomycetes; order Sordariales; family Sordariaceae; genus Neurospora; species Neurospora tetraspora. Next base: position 6,485,543 of record NW_026944383.1, read on the forward strand.
GATTGACAGGATCATTTACTTTGAGAGCGGGCTGGAAGCTTCGGGGGAGAAGGGTAGTGGTAGGGCCGAGGTACCGGTGGGTAAGGAGATGCGGAGGCAGGATGGCATGGTGCAGGCGTTGGCGGAGGATCTGGAGCGCATTACGGATGACTTGCTGGCCGAGTTCCCTCAGCTGGTGCCCGCCGGGGTTCCTGGCAACTAGGAGAGCTCGTCCCTGGGCGGGCATCTCGATCCTCTCGTGGAGATGGAAGATGCTCTACTCGAGGAGATGGAAGATGCTATTGAGGACATTGAAGAACTCATCGCAGCCATACCAGTGAAGTCCGGTAGCCCTTCCAAAAGAAAGCAAGCATGATGACCAAAAAGAAGGCGTACAACACCAGAACGAAAGGCGTATGTACATTGCGGAAAGGGAGCATAATACAGCAATGGAGGCATAGTTGCAGATGGGACTTTGTCATGACAGTGTCTCAATAATAGCCTAGCGTCTAATCGAGGCCAGAATAGAGTTACATGAAGACAGGCAGGTATAACGCGAATAAATATTGTCATGCTAATGCCGTTAATGTCTAACCATGATCGTATATCCAACCATGCCTATCCCGCAAACCATCCCTATTATGCTAGTCGTAAATCGTAACACAACGCATGCCCCCAGAAAACGCCGGTTACTCTTGTGTCCCAAACCCATTATATACCCAAAGACATCCATGCCGCTATACCCTGACCGACGCTGTCGCTACCCTCCGTACGCCACTTTGCCCGCCTGCCACTGAGAACCAGGCAGCTGACTGAATGGCGCAGTAAGGTTAATCCAAATCTCTCCTACGAACAACGATATACCCCTTATCGAGCCCCAACGCCGTCGGCTCAGCCGGGTCCTCCTCTTCCTCAAACACCTTCTCGTCGTCCTTGAACATCCTCCTCTTCCTGCCCATCGGCGTCCGGTCGTTGTCCGAAAATTCTCTCACAAGTATGCTGACGAACGTGACGCCGATTTTGTTTCCCATCCGATCGTAGCCCGCGGGCGTGAAGTGGAGGCTGTCGTCCCAGTAGTGTTCCCGGTCGGCTTCGGACATGGCGTAGAAGGGGAAGGCGGCGTGGAGGTCGAAGGTGTAGCTGTTTTGGGGGGAGTGGGGTGTTAGTTAGGGGGTCACAAAAGGGAGGGAGGGTGTGGGTGTGGGTGTGGGTTTGAAAGAGGGGGAAGATGCAGAGAGGGGGTGGGGGGAGGACATACTAGTTGGGCTTCTTGTAGGTCTTGATCATCTGGTTCAACTCGTTCCTCCTAAAGTCCAGTAGGTCCTTCATTTTCCCCGCGGAAAGTTCGATCTCGGGAACAGTGAGGGCGAGGACCTTGCATTTGCGGCTTAGGGCCAAGTCCCAGATCTGTGTGAGAGTTTCGAAGATTTGTTCGTGGTGGATGTTACTGCCGAGATCATTGGTTCCGCCGAGCACGATGGCCCAGTCGAACGGTTTGTAGTCTGTTGGGTTCCTTGGGGCGACTGGATACAGCAACGTTAGCAGGAGGTTCTTGATGCAAAAAGTTCCCAGCCGTGCCCATTTGTTCCAACTTCTGTCGGGCCACGCTGACTACTTACAGTGTGATTGCATCCTTTCCAGGAACTCCCCGCTGCCTGTCACCAAATCACCCGACAGCCCGTCTGTTACTATCTCCACGTCGACATCGGGAAACGCCATGCGCAGCATCTCTTCGAGTTTGGTGCTGTAGGGGGTGAAGCTGGAGCCCCAGCCGGAGTAGCCCTCGGTGAGGGAGTCGCCGAAGCAGAGGATTCGGAGCTTCGAGGTGGGCATTGCGTCGTCGTTGGCGCTTGTTCGAGTGGTTCAGAGGTCGGTCCGCAGTGACTGTCGAAGTGGATGTTCAAAGGTATACAATCTTGGGCGTATATAGAGGTGGGATGGAATGTCCGATGTTATGGTATTAAATAAGGGTTGATAAGCCTGACCGGGCAGACGGGATAAGGTCCGAAGTTGTGATGTCCTTCGACGGCGTCAATTGAGTGTCGAAACAATCGAGCGGAACGGGTCGCTGGTGGAAACAGGAATAACTCGAAGCTGATGTTCTATTTTGTAAATAGGAAGGATCAAAGGAAGCGAAAGGCAAAGCAGTCATCAAGGTGTGACAGGCTGACTGTTGGCAGCTGAACAAGGCAGCCGATTACTTATCGGTTGATTGTGTCTCACCGCGATGCTATCAGGTCGAGGTAGGCGCGTGGCATGTACCTGCCCCGGGCTGTAGGCTATGTTATGTAGGAGCAATTCCTCGGGGCAGGCAAGTACGGGCAGTGACGGCACTGCAGTGGGGGCGGGGCACGTACGGCAACCGGACCACACCTTCAGCAGGCAGTGATCCGGCGACCTAACAAACAACATCCTCAGGGTCTGTCAGTACAAGGGCCTGACCAGCGGTTAAAAACACCCAGGCACCGTTCGAAAACACCAAAAAGTCAAAAAAGCCACGCCGCCGAGCGGAGCCGCACTAAAAAGTGTGTTGACTGTTGAGGCCGGGAGAACTCCGCCAGATGGAGTTTTTGATTTCCTGGGGGTTGGTGGGTTTTGTTGTTGACTTGAGCACAAGGGGTCCTTGCTGTTGTTGGTGATGATGGGGATAGGTGGGGTTGAGGGCAGAGCTCAGCTTCATGAGGGAGTCTCAGGGGTCGATGTCTTTGATACTGCCGAATATCCATCCTGGAGTCTTTGATTTCGAGTATATGTGTAAGTCAAACCCCTGGCTCTCGTCATCGATTCTTACAAGTCCCGCAAGTGTAGACAAGTTGGGAATCATGGGATGGCACCATAGCTGAGGAGGGGAAGACGATGGGCTTTAAGACACGGTCGGTGGGCCTGTCTCGGCCATCAATCACCCGTCCGGCACATTTCCATCTTCCCGTTGTCGGAGCCGTGACCCCCATCTTCCCCCCGAGGTGGAGAAAACCAGTCCCGATGCCATGCGACGCAGGGGCTCTTCTTGGGCGCTAGAGGCGCTCACCACTGATCAGTCAGTGTATTCTCGGAAGATCCAACCAACCACATACGTACGGGGAGGCGATTGACGCGATTCACAGCAGGAAGAACCCCGCGTGACCGGACGGCTAAGATGGAAGAATCCCACCTAATCTCGAGTCTTCTCAAGCCCTACATATAGCAATGGCATTATGGTTTTCAGCTAGATCTTGTGTTCTGTTATCTTTGACCTTCATCGTGTTCTGTTGTTACTAAGTCCAGCTCAGCCAGCGACAATGACTAAACCACCAAAAGTGTTTACGGCAGAGGAAGGTATGTAATGGAGACTCACCTCACCCATCCTTCTACAGACCCAATACTTACCTCTTGAACAGTTGCCAAACATCGATCGCCAGAGAGCTGCTGGGTGGTCCTCTACGGCAATGTCTACGACGTAACCGAATTTCTGCCCTCCCATCCAGCCGGCGACAAGATCATCCTCCAGCTCGCCGGCCGCGATGCCACGACCGAGTACGACCCGATTCACCCGCCGGGCACGCTTGAGGAGAACCTCAAGCCAGAGGCCAAGTTGGGCATTATCGACGCCCAATCGCTAGCCAAGCTTCACCAGAAAGAGAGCGAAGCCCGCGCAAAGGCGACCGGCTCAGCCATGGGCACCACCACGCACACCACCTCAGCCCAGCAATCCGAAAAGTCTGCACCGCCGCCGCTCCACACCCTCCTCAACCTCGACGAGATCGAAGCAGCAGCCAAGTCCCAGGTCTCCAAGAAGTGCTGGTCCTACTACTTCTCCGCCGCCGACGACCTCTACACCAAGGCCCACAACACCCGCGCCTTCCGGGACATCCTCCTGCGCCCGCGCGTCTTCGTCGACTGCACGAAGGCCGACACCTCCACCACCCTCCTAGGCCACAAAGTCGGCACGCCGCTGTACGTCTCGCCCGCGGCGCTCGCCCGCCTTGCGCACCCGGACGGCGAAGCCGGCATCGCCAAGGGCATCTCCTCGTTCGGCGCCATGCAGCTAGTCAGCAACAACGCGTCCATGACGCCCGAGCAGATCGTGGCCGAGGCCAAACCGGGGGCCGTCTTCGGCTGGCAGCTGTACGTGCAGACGACGCGATCCAAGTCCGAAGCGATGCTGGCGCGCATCAACAAGCTGCGCGACCACTTCAAGTGCATCGTCCTGACCCTCGACGCGCCGCAGCCGGGTAAGCGCGAGCACGACGAGAAGTCCAACCTCGAAGCCGCCGGCGAGTTTGTCGAATCCGCCAGCAACGCCAAGACGGACGCCGAAAAGAAACCCGGCGGCGGCGGCGTGGGCCAGCAGCTGTTCTGGGGCACCGCGGCCGACTTGACGTGGGAGACGACGCTTCCGTGGCTGGCCAAGCATACCGATTTGCCGATTGTGCTGAAGGGCATCCAGACCCATGAAGATGCGTATCTGGCGGCGCAGTATGCGGGGAAACACCCGGGCACCGTGAAGGCGATTATCTTGTCGAATCATGGCGGAAGGGCGCTGGATACGGCGCCGCCGGCGGTCCATACCTTGCTGGAGATCAGGAAGTACTGCCCGGAGGTGTTTGGGGCGGTCGAGGTGTGGATTGATGGCGGGGTCAAGAGGGGGACGGATGTGGTGAAGGCGTTGTGTTTGGGAGCGAAGGCGGTGGGTGTGGGGAGGGCGGCGCTTTGGGGACTTGGGGCGGGTGGGTGGCAGGGTGTTGAGAGGACTTTTGAGAGTAAGCACTCCCTTTTGGTGTTTCACACACGATGTGGATATGCTGACACTTTGCCAACACAACAAACAGTCCTTCAGCAGGAGATCATTACTTGCATGAAGCTCTTGGGAGCAAAGACGGTGGATGATCTTGGCCCACGACTCGTAAGTCTGCCCGTTTTTTTCGGCACATTCATATGTTCTCCCTTGCGCCCCTTTTCCATGATAATGAAAGCAGATCTTTGCCCTCCATCACATGGCATCTTTTCATGAGCTCTCTAACTCGGCCACACAGATCAACACCAGAATAGTCGAACGAGACATCTATGATGGGGACGCCGGTCTTGACAAAAACGGGTTGTGGACATCTCGTGCCAAGCTCTGAGCTGAGAGAGTAAGCGCTAAAAGTGAAGTATCTAAAAGTATCCGTCTCAAGGGAACAAAGGAAAGGGAGTTTGCGCGCGTGATGGTGTATACCTACCCCAGGTCTTGGCAACGATGGGGCCGATCCTGGGGAAGCGGGGGCGGAGCCTGGCACACCTTGTGAGTGGCATCTGATGGGCCCAGAGGGCTGAAATATTTCCAAAATGTGAGGTGTTTGTAACCGAGCATCCGAGGTCAAAAAATATATATGATTCTTTTTGACACGTGGGTTGGTGGGGGCCATTCCAAAAACCAAGTGCGGAGAGAGAGCCATACGGTGAGATTTAGTTTGCCATAGATCTCCAAACTGTAACGCTTCAAGAGCCGTGTTTCTCTCCACCACTGTGTACACTATGGAGAGAGACGTCGGACGAACCAATGGAGAATTGCGGACTTTGTGTCCGCTGTCCGGTAGCTGTACGTTGTTTCATGGTTGTGAGGATCCCCGAGATGGAGATGCGGAGAGCCATTACGCAGTGCTGTGAACCCTTTTGAGTCGGGCGATTTGAATTCCTGAAATGGTCACGCTGGCGATCTTTGAGTGATCAACAAATCACGATGCTCCCGTCTAACACAAAGGTAGACGATGGTGATATCGCAACGACGAGAAGAAGCATGTTTGCGTGTCTTTCTGTATCTGTCCTTGTGTTTTGGCCACAGAGACGGCACTATAATAGACCAGTCGTCACTGTGGTCTTATGCCGGCAGTCGTAAGCTCAAGTTTGGACTCGATCTGCTTCGCAAAACTTGGCTTCGATATGCCGTATCTAGGCACGCAGGTACTTGTGTTTCAAGATCAACGGTGCCCTTTGTGGGTATCTACCTCCCAAGGGCAAGATAAGCATTTTAAGCAGATGGCGAGAGACAGTGTTGTGGGTTAACTCAACCCATCTGCACAGAGCGCCTCAAGGTTGGATTGGCGAAAAGAACGGAACATGCCACGCTCGTGAGACCGGCAGAAGGGTTCCTTACGTCGTCACCGTCCTCGTCGTCAACCGCCGTGGCGTATCGATAACGAGCCTTGACGCTTCTAGCCCGCGCGTTTAACATGGCGCCAAAGCTGCTGTCCACCATCTTGCCTACCCTCCGTTTATCGGACATTCGCTATCGGAGATGGTGCAACGCTCGGATTCAAAGAAGCGACTGTTACGGAGATGGATGACATGGCAATCCAGAAACTGTCCGTGTTGCAACTGCACTGTCAGTGTAACTCGTCTGGTAGGATGCCATTCTTCCCGATCCCGTCTTGGGTGCCTTTTTTCTTCAGAAAACCTGGTGAGGCAATTTGACAGTGCATCATATCTCGGCGAAGCTGACCATCTTGGTCTTAGCTCCCGAGTATTCCGTCCATCCGCTGGAACGTTAAGATCAGGGGTCCAACAAAAAAGGAGGTTGCGTTGGTGGCGAGGGATGTGCCCTCAATGTGCCAGAAGGTTGCAGTTCTGGGATGTTCAGACTTGAACCGTTCTGGGTGCCTCGAAGATGGTCGCAAGAAACCCTAAAACATCCCATCGTCTGTATGAAGGGTCTTTTTCTTGATGCTATTCATGCTGTCTTCGATTGGGTTTTGGTGTTGATGTACACACGTTGAAGAGTCGGAGCTTGGGCCACCAGTCAGGCAAAGTGCGAATGGCAGCTGCATGATAGGAGCTGGTGGCTTACGCCGTTGGATTTTTTTCATGCACATCATCAGTGCAGGAAAAGCTGCGTTAGATTCATTATCAGATGGGGCCAGCCGTCCTAGTTACTGACAAGGCCGTGCCTTGCGGTGATATTGTGAAGACTGAAGAGGTCGTTGCGCAACGAGTCAACTGACATGGCGCTTGGCTTGTTCCGAATCTTGTACTTCCTCACGCCAGAACTGATACCAATGAATAACGGAAGCTGCTTCCTTGAGCAAAAAAGGATTCGAAGAGAACTTTGCTGGGTAGTTGTGGTCAAAGACAAAGAGGTAGAGTTCGTTAGTCGATTGTTTCTTGAGTTCGCTGGCCGTAGCGATTCGTTGACCAAAGGGCCTCTTTTCATTCTAGAGATCTTCGATTGAGGTATCTACTGCTGCAGTCTTTCCTGGTCAAGTGGCTGGAGGGACAGTTGGACAGGCGGGAGGCAAGGACAGCCGCGAGGTGTCACAGGGTTTTCGAGATCTGGTTGGCTGTTGACTAAAATTCCCATCTAGACGGGAAGGTGGGCAAGGGTGGGGCAGCCACAAAGGGCCGAAAGATCACGCGGTAGTCAGCCGAAGGTCGAAAATCCAGATTTTCTGGCATCAGTGCACACTGCACTCAGCAAATGGAATCCCATGAGGGAGGCCCTAGACAACGGCCGCGCCTACGGAAAGGCTCCCGTAAATTGATGGAGAGGTTCAGTGCCGGGTTGCCTGTCGTTGTTGGTCTTGAATTGCCGGCCTGCCGTCAGGCCCGGTAATGAAAAGTTCGTGTCGCGGACAAAGGCGTCGTTTATATCATCCATTGGAATTCTCTATTGTTCCTTCCGGAGATCTGGTACAGGTCACGGTGCGGATGGAGGCCCGGAACCGTCCGTTGGCACTCTGAAAAGCCGGCCATCCTGTCATTTCGTCGTGAGCCAATCCGCATCCGGAACCCATCTAAGTCAACCGATTGGGCATAGCTCCACCAATATCGATTTTGGTTTGAACCATTGACAATGAATTGTTTGAAAATAATAATTCTTGGAGGTCTCCCAAAAGGCTGGAGTGGCCTCGAAGTTTACCACCGTCGTAGAAGCAGTAGGCACAAATAGTTTCTTTGGCTAGCCGCAAAGCAAAGGTGCCCGCCAAGTCGCATAGTAGTTGCAGACGAGGTTGTATCGCTCGCTCGAATTGGAGATCAGGACCTGACTTGGCTTCAATCCTTTTGCATGTGAGAATCGCTCATGGCCATCAGGCCAGTCCTTTGGAAGTTGACCTTTGGCCTCATTCGTAGGACGAGAGACTCTCTCTGGCGGTTTGGCTTTTGCGGCTTCTTGACGTTCGGGTGTTCTGCGTCGTTTTCTTGTCCCGTTGTTCGATGTTCTGATATCGTCTGATAGTCGAGGTTGTCATCCAAAACTGATGGAACAGTGAGAGAGGTCCCGGCGAGCTCCAATTTTCATATGCTCCATAATTTGTGCAAGAGGAGCCGAGGGCGTGACCGAAAATTGAGTGGCGTTGCAGGGGTCGACACACCGGAGCACTTCGACCCCTGGCACTAAGGTACCCCAGGGTATGCGGGGCAAGAGTTGATCCCGTCCTCTTCTGGCAAGTCACCGCCGACGGAAATCTCCAACGATCGTTTTCAAGCTTGGAGCTTATTCTAACCTTATTTGGCATCAGTTGATATCCCTCGTCTTTCCATGACAAATCGGATTCTGCTCTTTGAGAGTTCAACTGATCAGACATCCAGACGTTTACAGACAATTGCTGATGTTGGCAACATGAATCGGAGACAAAAGGGAATGCCTGCTGTCGAACCTCTCAGGTAACGACAGGCTGTGTCTAGTACCCGCTTTGGGCATTCATTACCGTATGATTGTAAAGTCGCAATGAGCAACAACGCTCCGGTATGCCGCATCCCTCGACGAGGCCGAGACTGAAGGTCGTCTCGAGAGCGTTTGGTCAAAATATGCCCTGTGGTCGGGTGAATGACGCAGGGAACACCGCTCCGGCCGAGCTCCAAAAGTCACGATGTGCGCCATGGAGTGTCTTCCCGCGGTGAGCACCGGCCTCCATGGCTCACCTGAGCAGCGCAAAGTCTCCGATGAGCATCAAAACACCTTCCGGACAAGGCACCAAAGAAGCAAGAGAGGGTGTTCTTCCTCTCCACCTTCCTCCACATGCATCCACTTCCCCCGCATTCGCATCTGGTTGGGTTCCCCGGCGTCCTGTCTGGAGGACGGAGATGGGGCCAGGGAGGCAAGTCGGGAGGTTGCGAAATGAGATGCTTTGGCCTGCTTGGCCACCTTGGCATCTCTTTCAACACGAGTCCGAGAGGGTTCCATCAAAAAGGCGTCCAGAACACTGGGCAGATAACTCAAAGAAAAGACAGCAGCATCGTGAACTGGCGAGCCTTTTATCAAGTGCTCATGTGCTCACATGTTTTCGACGTCATGGGCTTTACCGATCATGGCGGATAAAGAGCCAACGGGAAAGCGAGCCACGCCGTCCATCTACCGGTACTTTTCGTGTACGAGCTGGTCTCGAGAGCCAAAGAACCGACCAGAGTTGAACTGGTCAGACTGCGCAATGGACGCAAAAGGGTTAGGGTTCTGCTACAGGGACACCGCTGATCCAATGGATGGTGGTGAGCTCGCCTTGGCACAACTCGAGGTGTGGTTGGGGTGGGGGGGCTTGGGGAACCAGAAGGCGTCGGAGATACTGCTCGATGAGGCTAGTTCCATCTTCATTCATGGTTGCATGGCTCACAATTACCATGGTAGGCACATGGAGAAGTCGAGGATGCCTTCGTCAATCTCTTTGTTGGGGTGGCGCGGTGTGGTCGTTGAAGGGGGGGGCGGCGATCCCTAGACAGCTAGAACAGCACTAGCAGCGAGCTTTTTTGGCCTCTTTTTCCCTCTGTCTGAGAAAGCTGCTCGTCGATTTCCCGAGGGCAGCTACGGAGGAGCTCAAGCGAGCCAAGCAGCTTTTGGGGAAGGTGGAAGCAGGGAAGCATGGAATCCATGCAACCATCACATCCACTTCCCTTTGTGTCGAATCGCTCCTACCCGCTCCTCCCTAGTGCATCCCCCCCAGCTCGCAAGTCACTGCAACTTGAAGTCTCTTCGCAGGTTATGTGTGGACTGTGGACTGTGGCCTGGTAACATCGATGGGACGGGATACGATTATAATAACCACCTGGCCCGTTGCCCGTCTGGACCTCCCGTTTTCTGTCTGGCTCCTGCTCTCCTTTTCTCGTTTTCCTGGTTGAACTATCCGCTTTCTTTCATTCTCCTCCCTCCCGGTTGTTGCTTCTCTTCAACCAAGGAATTGTTCTCTTACACCCAATCAGTACGGTTGGCTTTGAGATCTGGGAAAGGGGATAATAGGGGTCCGCCATCCGCACTTACACCGGTTCTTTGAGTTGTTTACCGGCCAACGCCCTCACCTCCACACTCATCTCACAAAGTCGAAACCTAAGAAAACTCCTACAAGATGGATAACAAGCCCGTGTACACTCAGACGGAGAATGTCGTCGACAAGCCGCGCAAGCGTGGCTGCGCCGGCCACTGCTTGAAGTTTTGGTGGGCCTACTTGGTCGCCGTCATTGTCATCGTTGTCGTCGTCGTCCCTGTTGTGTAAGTCAAGATAATTCACATGGCCTCATTCATAAAGGTGTGTTTTGTCGCTAACAGTCATACCACAGCGTCCTTGTTGGCGTTCCCAAGATCGCTCAACAAAAGCTCGACCATGCCGAGCTCATCCTTGACAGCATCGTCATGACCAACTCCCGGGCTCAAAACTTCACCATGTCTATCAACACTGAGATCAAGAGTGACGGAAAGGTCAAGGCTACCATCGAGCCTTTCGAGGGTGTCATGTACCTTGAGGATCTGCCGGAGCACAAGCCTTTCGCCAAGGTTCACTTCCCCGAGACCACCAGCGACAAGTTCCAGATTGTCAACATTACCCAGTTTGAGATGATTGACGATATGGATGCTTTCACCACCTTCAACACCTGGCTTCTGCACAACGAGACTTTCAAGGTTACCGTCATGGGTGACACCAAGGTTCACGTCAAGGGTATCGCCAGGGCCTATGGCGTCACCTTCAAGAAGACCATTGACATGCCCGGTAAGCATTCCTTTGTCATGTTGATGTTTTGCGAACATCGTAACTAACAGGAACAACAGGCCTCCGTATGCTTGACGGAACCATCGTTACCAACACCACCGTCAACGCCACTGCTCCCAAGGGCCAGAACAACTTCTTCGGTACCGTCCAGATCCCCAACTACTCCAAGGTTGCTTTCGAGCTTGTAAGTTCAACTCTTCACTTCTTCCACTCGTTAATGATATGCTGACCTGTCGCTTCACAGGGCAATGCTACTTTCCACAACTACCTCCTTGATAAGGAAATCGGCACCGTCTATCTCGACAACCTTTCCCTCAAGCCCGGCAACGACAACGTTTATCCTATGCGCGCCACCATTGACGACCTCGGCTACGTCACCGGCCTTGCCGTGCAGAGGCCTTACTGCGACAAGCTCAACGGTGTCCTCCCCTTCAAGCTCCGCGGCAAGAGTGTCATCAACCATGGCGAAAGCCTCTCCTATATCGCCGATGCCTTGGCTACCGGAAACCAGACCGTCCAGATCGACATTCGTGGCACTGTCAAGCGCTCGATGGGTATTACGCTCGGTTGCGCCGACGCGTAAACTATCCTTACTGTCAACACGTGTTTTGATGTTCGAATACCCATGGATGGCGAGGTTACGCGGAAACATTGCCTAGTGCCAGGTTACGCACTTGGACGATCTAATTTACTTTTTCTTGAACCGCCGCATTGCGCCTGCAGTGTGTACAGGTTCACGCCGCCACTTCATTCTTGCCTTGGTTTGGATAAATAGGGGGTCATTTATGTTTTATGCTTATGTGTTTGAAGATACCATGGAATTGCACAGGGCCAGGGATGAGGAGGCACGGTTGAGATTTGAGAGAAACTGGAATGAAGAGCTTCTCTCGCAACGATTAACGCAGAGAATACTCTAACGAGTTGGAATGAATCTGACATGTGTAAGAGTGTTCATTAGCTTGCTTTGTTGCCACGACAGCAAAGAAGTAGACAAATAATAAAGAGATACCAACCATCATGCGAAACCCAATCGTGTGCTAGTGCTTGAGTGACTTAGAATGGCTTTGAAAACCTTTCAGTTAACTATGTAAACATCGCGTTCGAGGTTGTCCGATATCAAACGCATCAGCTTCTGTCCTTGCAACTCAGCTCTCGGATGCCATGCATGGAGCCTACTATGAAAAGACATGGGGTCACAATCGCTCAAAGTAACTTTGGACCTCTTCTCCGTTGTGTCTTCACCTTCATCGCACCAATTTCATGGTCTTTGTGTCTGTGTCTGAATTGCCATCGGGTATTGTTTCTAGATCGCCCTGTTTTGCAACGCCCTCATCAAGATGTAGATGTAGACATTCGTTGACAAGTCTCCATGCCAATACCTTGAGAGTCAAGAAGTGTCCGTATAGACAAAGCAGTTGCGGCAGCGCGTTGGTAGGTTGGTGCATATGGATTTGTATGAAGGTGAACCAACCCGCTCGCCTATAACGGCGAGGACCGGGCGCGAAAAAAGTGCCAGGAGTTAACATGACTGTGACAACAAGATGTATGATCGATCCGTCGCTATCAACGAACTGGCCCATCGCATACTCTTATTCCGATTTAGATCCTCTAGCCACCTCGAACTCCATACGGGCACAACGAAAACATATCAAGAATCCGGAGCGCCCCCCACCTCACGTATCAAACCTCGACTTCCTCTTCACCCCAGCCGTCGTACCAGCGCCAGCACCAGCACTCGGCGTCCCCGTCCCCGTCCCCGTCCCGCCGCTCATCCCCCCAGGATAAGCCACACTCCCCAGCGGCGTCGCGCTCCCCGTCCTACTCGCCATTCCACTACCCGTCATCGCCGTCGTGGACCCTCCACTAACAAACTCCACTCTCTCCCCCCTCTTCCTCTCACTCTCCCTCTGCATCCTCTCCTGCGTCTTGCGCAGCCGATCTCTATACGCCCACCCCGGCATGGCAGATGGATCCCATACCTCCTTGGACAGGGTGGTGGCGTATTGCTCTGCCCCAGCCGGCGGCGCCGGCGCCGCTACCTCCGCGCCCTTGTCCAAGGAGATGTCGTTTTGGGCGGCAATGTCGTCATCATCATCAAACCAAAACTCCGTCTCAACCCCCACAAACCTCATCAACTTATCCATCAACCCCGGGTTCTTCGTAGCTGCACTCTGCGCGATGCGCGAGTTGAAGTGCTGTCCCTTGGTGCGCTTGAGCTCGAGGAACTTGTCGAATTTGCTGGTTAGGCTCGCTAGGCGTTCCACCGAAGAGATGTCAGAAGGCGAAAGGGGTGGCGAGGCGGGGATGTCCATGTTGGGAAGGGCGGGGAGGGTGAGGTCCCGGAGGAGGGTGCGGGTGGTGGTGTAGGGGGATTTGGGGGGTTCTGCTGAAGGGGCAGAGGGTAAGGCGGTGGAGGAGGTGGAGGGGTCGTCGAGGAAGGACATGTCGACGTCGGAGTCGGGGTCGGGGAGGAGGGTGTTGGATGAGGCGGCTCCCGTGGGAGGGGGCATGGAGGGGCCGAGGGCTGGACCGAGGACTGGGCCTAGGGGTGTTGATGGCGAGGGGGCTGGTTGTGGTTGTTGTTGTGGTGGTGGTGGTGGTTGGTTTGAGGGCTCTGGCGGTTGTGGTGCTGATGGTTGTGAGAGTGTGCTCTCGTTGTGACCATTGGTGATTGTTGATGATGATGTCGTTACTGTGGATGGGTTAGCGACCGCGGAGGGACATCTCATTGTTGTTGGGCTCATTGCGCGGAAATTTGACTTGAGCGTGAGGGGGCGTACCGGCGTCGTTTTGTGATTGATGTGAAAAAGAGTCATTCTTGGTGTTTTGTGGCTATGAAACCCTGTCAGCTGGTGAACAACACATGCTCTGTATGCTAAGAGCTATCCATATTCTTACCACAGTCGGGGTGTCAACTTGGACATCCTCATCCTCGTCACTGCTGTCGTACGCTACAAGCGCCATGGTTGCGCTATTGTTCCAATCGGTATGGTCGTATGGGAAATAAAGAACCAGATCAATTGATGTAAAATGATCCAAGTTTCACAAGGGCGCCGTTGTTGATGAGTAGTCAAGATTGAGTTCGAGATGAAGGGTGTCACGTGCTGATGGGAGGCTCAAGGCCAAGCCTGGAACCAAAACATTCAAGACGCTCGGGCCCTCTCCTACCTTCCTGAGCTACGGCCCCACTGTTTAAAGTGGGCTGCCCGGAACAGTGACGCCAAGCCAAGCCCAACAGTGGACAGCGGGCGGGAGTGGAAGGCAGCACCTGGACGCGAAGCTGCAGGGCAGGGGATTGGAGCTCACTGGACCCGGACTGGCGCAGCCTGCCACTGCCAGCTCCTCCAGCCGCAACGTCAAGTCAACCAGGCGGAAGCTCCCCACGTCAACACCATCATCCCAAACGAACCATTCCCCGTCTATCGTTATCTTGCCATATTCAACAACAACCAACGAACCTTTCTCAGCGACCACGAACATCTCGAATAGCGACCGAGTTCTTTCGCCGAAGCCTCTCTTGTTTACGAAACGATACCCCGCATTTAGAGCAGTCTCTCGATTCCCGACTCTAGTTAACTATGGATCACCGCCCGCAAGCTTGGGGTCGTGTACGTCTTCCACCCCCCCCCCCCCCCCCCCCCCCCCCAACCCGCTGTCGCAGCAGCATTTAATACATACCTCTACCCAACATTAACGGCATGGAACTAACATGTTGCTTCACGATACTTACAGCCCAGAGACGATGTTTACGGCGCCTATGACCACTCCTACCTCCAGAACAGCGGCCCGAGGCAGGCGACACAAGCACCCATCGTGACAGGTACCTCCGTCATCGCGATCAAGTACAAGGACGGTGTAGTCATGGCCGCGGATAACCTTGGTACGTTGAATCTCACCACTCGCGACAAACCTAAATACACCCATAACGCAAACACCGTTGCTAACCCATCCCCTTCCCCCCTCCTTCACAGCCTCCTACGGCTCCCTAGCCCGCTTCCCCGACGTCAAGCGCCTGCGCGTCTTCCTCGACTCCTCCGTCATCGGCTTTTCCGGCGACGTCTCCGACATGCAATTTCTCGACCGGCACCTGACCGAGCTCTCCATCGACGAAGCGTACGAGGACCCCTCCTGCACCTCTGTCCCCAACGGCAAGGGCCACCTCAACGCCGCCAACCTGCACAAGTACCTGCAAAAGCTCCTCTACAAGCGGCGCAACGATTTCGACCCGCTTTGGAACCAGCTTCTGATCGCCGGTTTCGACGGCGACTCCAAGCCGTACCTGGCCAGCGTCGACCTGCGGGGCACTAGCTTTACGTCGCCCTCGCTGGCGACGGGCTTCGGAAGCGCGCTGGCGCAGCCTATTATGCGCCGGTATGCGGCGACGGAGGAGGATGCTGCTAAGTTGAGCCGCGAGGAGGCGGTCGAGATTATTAAGGAGTGCATGAAGGTGCTGTATTACCGCGACGCGAGGAGCTTGGATCGGTACAGCATTGCGGTTGTGACGAAGGAGGGCGTGGAGCTGAAGCAGGATGAGCAGCTTGAGAAGCAGAGCTGGGCTTTTGCTGAGCGGATTAAGGGGTATGGTACTCAGACTGTGTAAAGGTGGTCTGTAGATAGCATTGCTTAGGACAGTGGTATGGGCTCGGGGTGGTTGTAATGAGGCCTTGAGTGGAAGACAATCGAATCAATGACTAGATATCTGGTCATACGCAGATAATGAATATACAGTGGCCGTTTACTATCCTAAAACAATGGAATTTGTAGCAGAGCCGTGATATTTCTGTACCAACTGGCAACTACACAATATGGCATTGATCTGACCATCAGGTTCCGATTCCAGGCTTCTGGAGAGAGTAGCGCGTGGTTCTGTTATGATCGACTTTCTTCCCTTGAGCTGTGCAACAAATGATCAAACGGATGAAATACCCTTTCGTCACTTGCCTAGACATACATTATCAAGACAGTACCATTACTGTTACTAGCTAACTCCTTAATAACAGTCCATCACAGATCGCAAAGTACGCTTCAAACCATGAGCACAGTATCCCGGAACCCATTTGTTCCATCCCGCCGACTCCCTTGATTTCCATTTCACTTTTGACCTCCCCAACGCGCCTTGGCTTTTCGCCTTTTTCTTCCTCCTTTCCTCCCAGATCAGATGTTTGTGCTTCCCAGCCAGCAAGAAAACTCCACGCCCGCCTATAGACCAAAGCACGATGTAGATTACAAATAGGTATATCATCAAAAATCCGCTCATCAACAGAAGACCTGTCTTCCTTTGTCTCGTCGTCTCTTCGTTCGTGCAAAGTCGATCGCTCGACGACCCCTTTCATTTATCCCTTTACTCCACAGTCACCGACTTGGCAAGGTTTCGGGGGAAGTCGACATTGAGGCCCTCCATAACGGCCAACCAATAGGCGATCAACTGCAGAGGAATGACGTTCAGGATACCCTGAAGGCAGTCGACGGTCTTGGGGATCTCGATCTTGACGGCATCGCTGGTCTGGAACTCGGTGTCGCTCTCGTTGCAGATGACGACGGGCTTGCCCTTTCTGGCGACGACTATTGAAACGGTTAGCATCTTGCCTGTGAGTTTCAGTCATTCAGGGGGGAAATGTAGTAACGTACCTTGCTGGTAGGCGTTCAAGCTCTTCTTGAAGAGCTTGTCGCGGGTCAAGATCATGATGATGGGCAGGTTCTCGTCGACAAGAGCCAGTACACCGTGCTTCAGCTCACCGCTCATGACGGCCTCGCAGTGGAGATAACTAATCTCCTTAATCTTCAAGGCGCCCTCGAGAGCTGTGCTGTACTGGCTTCCACGACCAAGGAGCAGGAGAGACTTCTGGTTCCTGAACCTTTCTTCGCACAACTGCTTGATCTTCTGGTCCTGCGTGAGGACGGCCGAGATCTGCTCGCTAATCTTGCCAAGACCCTCCATGATCTCCTCGCGACGCTGCTTCTTGGAAGCGCGATCCTCACCAAGGGACAGAGCAAACATGACCATGGCAATGAACTGAGAGGTGTAGGCCTTGGTGGAGGCAACACCAATCTCAGGGCCGGCGTTGACGTGCACACCGCAGTGGGTCATCATGGAGATGGAAGAACCGACAACGTTAACAATACCAACGGTGAGGGCTCCGCGCTCCAAGCAGTACCTGAGCGCCATAAGCGAATCAGCGGTCTCACCAGACTGAGAAACAAAGACGCAGGTGTCGTCACGGAAGACGGGCGCTTCACGGTCGAGGAAATCAGACGCAAGCTCGACAGAAATGGGGATCTCGGTCAGTTCCTCAAAGATACCACGAACCGCCATACAGCTGTGGTAAGAGGTACCGCAAGCAATGAAGATAATGCGACGGCAGCGACGGATGGTGTCGATGTAGCTGCGCAAGCCACCGAGAGTAACCGTCTTGTTGGCAACGTCGAGACGACCACGCATGGTGTTGACGACGGACTCGGGCTGCTCGAAAATCTCCTTCTGCATGAAGTGTTCGAACTTGCCCTTCATAATCTCCTGAAGCTCAAGCTCAAGCGTCTGGATTGTACGGACGTTGGAACTACCATCGGCCTTTTTCAGACGGTGAATGTTGAGAGAGCCTTCGTGGATGTGGGCGATATCGTCGTCCTCGAGGTACATGACCTTCTTGGTGTGCTCGACGATGGCGGACGGGTCCGAGGAGAGGAAGAACTCGGTGGGCATGGGCATGCCATCATCGGTCATGAAGGCACGCGACTGAGAACGGTGGAGCAGAGACTTGTCGGCAGCGCCCAAAAGACCGTTGGGAGAAAGAAGGCCAGCCGCGGACTTCTTGAGAGCAACATTTTGGGAGGCAGTCTCAGCGGGCAGGGGCTGATCGTCAGCGTACTCGACATCGACGAAATCGACCTTCATGCGCTTCTGAGTCTTGACACCGATAACGAGGGGCGAACCCTTGCGAGCAGCGATGACTTCGTGAGGGTAGTGAACGCTCTTGATCAAAAGACCGTAGGCACCCTCGAGCTCGTTGATGACGGCCTTGGCGAGATCAGTGAAGCCGACAGTAGGGTGCTGGTCGTAAAGGTACTTGGCGAGCTTGGCAATGCACTCGGTGTCGGTCTCGGTTTCAAACTTGAAACCCTTGCCCTCGAGCAAAGTCTTGAGCTCCTTGTAGTTCGTGATGATGCCGTTATGAACGATCGAGAACTCCCAGTTGGGATCAGAACTGTGATTGGCTTGGTCAGAAATTGTCCGCTTTTCCAAGGCAGTTTATGCAAGTCGCAAAACTTACCGGTGCGGGTGGCAGTTGACGCGCGAAGGGGGCCCGTGGGTGGCCCAGCGAGTGTGAGCGATGCCGCAGTGGGAATCGAAGGTCTCTTCAAGATCAAGGTTCTGGCTGTCGATAAGCTCCTTCAGCTTCGCAACCTTGCCCACCTCCTTGAAGGCGAGCACCTCGTTCTTCTTGTCGCCATCGATGGCAAGACCGGCAGAGTCGTAACCGCGGTACTCGAGACGGGAAAGGCCTGAATTGGCAGAGTTAGCGGTCAGCTACCGTTGCTTCCGGGTTCGGAGCCTCGTAAATGGCGTTTCCTTGGATAAAAGGCCGGAAAAAGTTCTGGTGTTGTATAGAGAGGGACAGGACGCGCAAGCATTCATGACGTACCATTAACGAGTGTGTCTAGAATGTACTTCCTGTCCTTTTCCACCAGGTAGTTGATATAACCGAAGATGCCACTGCACAGCAAAAAGAGAATCCAGTTAGCAAAGATCTCGAGTTGAAGGGGGCTGGGTTTGCGCCTAACGTACCACATGTTGACTGATTAACCAACGAACGACGGTACCGAATAGAGGATTAGAGCTTGTTGTAGTTGTTTTGTGGAAGTCGGGTAGTGGTCGCTATCGTCTTGCGGTGAGACGGTGTACGGAGTTGTACGGGCGCGGGACCTGGATCGGGGGGGTATCAAGTATTAAAGAAACGGACAGAAGGCGAAGCGAACGTGAGGAACGTCGGGGTCAGTCGGGGTCGTTTGGAGGACGAAAGGAAGATGAATGGATAGATAGAGTAGGCCAGAAGGGCTCAAAGACTCTCGACGGCCACGGGGAGACTTGTCTTTATGGCCGAAACGGGCGGGGAGGGTGCCGGGCTCTGAGTCGTCACTTCTCTTGGCTCTCTTTGGTTCCTTCTCTTCGGTCCTCTTTTGGCATCTCTCACTGGAGACTGGCTGTGTTCAGGTCGGCCCCGTTGCCCCGTCCACGGGCAACTTGGTGGACAGCACTGGCCAGCGCTGACGGCAGGGACGGCAGGGACAGACGGCACCAATGGCATTGACCGGTTCGCTGGTGAGACTGCTGCAGGTGCAGCTTCCCAGGTGGGGCACAGGCGCACTATCGCCAAGGACAGGGGTCTCGCCCACCTGCTCGCTTCTCCTTGGCCGGCCAAACAGACAAGAAAGACCGCCAAGCTTTGTGTCCACCTGGACCGCCCGAACGGTCTCTGCGTCCCTGCCAAAATCGTCCCATGCTTCGCAATTTTTCTTTGTCCATCGCCTTTGTCTCCAGAGCTCCGCCCCATTGTCCACGGAGTGAGCGAAGTTCATAATTCCTCTGTGAGTTTGAATGTTGTGGTGATCATATAGCCCAGCGTTTCAGCGTGATACCTGTTCGGGATTGTTGTTTCGGTGGTGGCCTTGATATGGCGGGGGACGTAGCAGTTTCCAGGGCAGGACGAACGGTTTGTGATGGAGGGGTTCGGTTTGTTGTTATTGGGATTGTTGTTGTTGACTTCTACAGGTACCTTGATGTACAGACCACCCACCCACCTTAACAGTTCACTTTCATGCGATCTGGAATCTTCTTGATAACTCAATATCATGATGGCCATATCAATGACTTCTTCCTAGTGGGCTCCCCGCTAGTCAGACGGCGATTTTGTAGCCCTGACGAGTAGCTCTTACATGTGCAAAGACTCAGCTGAAGTAGCTGATGTTACCCCACCACGATATGTGTAGAAGGCCAGACCGCAAGGTACACTGCACTTCCTGACTTGTCAACTTCTTTGCACGATATCTTGTGTTTCAGCCAAACTCGAGATCGTCAAACCGGCCACAACTCTGAGCCGCTGGTGGACGCCATACTTGTCAACGGTAAACAGTTAAATGCAAGCCATTCCAGCTTTGTCATTGATGGGCGACTCTCAACGAGCAGAACGAGGCACGGGGTTCCCTTTATTGGTGGGGTCTTGATGGTTGCCCACGCAAACCTCATGCACTGCACGCACTGACATCCACGACTCGGTCACCCCAGGCCTCGAATGATAATGGAAGTAAAAGCTCTCTCCAGATGGACCGTGTCATGCTCCTGCAAGCCTTCGATATCTCTACCTTCTCACCGCCTTGCCGGGTCCCCTCACCTTCCGATAAGTGTGAGCACGTAATCCCAAATTCCGGTGTTTATGCTGTGTCGATGTTTTCAGGGGTTTCACGGCAATGGCGGTGGAGAGCCTCGTTCGTAACAGTGGGCCGAACAAGGGGGGCAGCCCGGCCAGCACCCGTTCAAGCCCTCCGCGACGTCACTGTCTGCTTGCCCTTCGCGTATGACGCGCGCCATCCAATCTTCAAGCCCGGCGATCGACCGTGGCATCCTTTCCGAAATGTGCGGGATAACAGATAAACATACGGGGTACGGGGGCGCCATCACGCGGTTAGTGTCGATCAACCCCTGACATACTCAGCCTCCCGAACCCGGGACGGAGCAGAACAACGACAACAACAAACAACCCTTCCCCAAGGCATAAACTACCGGGACCCTAGTGTCGGCCTTTCTTCGTTCCCAGGCGCCCTCAAGATCCATAAAATTTTCCTTGGGTACTCTTCACACGAGCATACGGCTTGCCGCCGGGTCGCTAGCCGAATTTCCAAGCAACAGAAGAGGAAGTCATCATCCTTTAGGAGCCCACTTTTTACGGCTGTGACACGGGACCCCTTTCCACGGGCACAAGGAGGACCATCCAGGCCGCTAAAAAAAAGTGGAAAACGAGCACCATATTCGGCCGCCGGTCGGGATGCGCTATTCTTAGCAACCCATGATATCTTTGCTCCCAGAATGCCGGGTCGTTCATATGCTGGGCGCACGAAACTCTCCCCAAAAGAAACACGATGTCACAAGGAATTCACTAGTTCTCGGGTTGATGGACTTCATCCATACCTTTCTGTAAACGCCATGTTTAGCGACCACAACTGAAAGAGAAATACGAGCAACGTCCGCGGTCCATATTTCCCTTTTCGATTCTCTGACCAGCCATTTCACAACCCGCTTCGGCTTACTTTGCCCTTGGTGCAATTTCAGAATACGGCTGCGCCTTGGCCAAAGGCGGCAAGCTCTCACTCTATATCACTCACATGGCAACAACACTAACATCTAGCCTCAAGGTTGGTGATGCTAGCGTTACTCACCACATCGAAAACTCGGTTGGATATTCCAACCTCGAGAATAATTATTCCCAGAGAGGCCCTTATTCACGGAATAGCCGCTCTACCATTGCCATTACCACTACCAATCGGCCATGCTACCTCGTATCGTGTTGATCCGCCCGCCGGCGGCGCCTTTCACACTACAACCCATCCCAGCCACTGAGCCGCATAGCACTATCTGTTCCATCACATCACAAAAGGTAAAGTGCACGTTGGCAAGTTGCAAGCTGAGCATCTCCGATTTTCTTTTACGTGTATTGAGGTAAGTAGGTACCTCTAGGTAGGGGGAAAAGATGTCTCGGGTCGATCCATCTTCATAAGGCAACCAGAGCGATATGGGACCATGAAAACATGCGGAGAAGTGGCACAAAGTCAAAAGTCACATACATACAGATATCATTGACAAAAAGATGTTTGACCGGGAAACTTGATACTACCACCGCGGAGTTCGGCTTCCTCAGTCCTTTGCTACTTTGCTAGGACAGGAATCCGACATGTGAGTGTGTGAGAGGAAAGGCAGGTAAATAAGCCTCGTTGCCTTATTACCAGCAAACAGACAATCTTCCCTTTTAACTTTTACCTTCCTTCTACCTTTCCCTTCCGCTGGTCCATATACCATATATATAAACCACTCCACAAGGTTGATTGCTGGGATTGCACAACAAACCGGAAAACCAAGCCCACACGCGTGCCGTCGACCAGCGCCGGAAAGCTGCATGGCGGTGGTGAAAGCGGTGATACTTTACTAATGCTGTGGGATGAGGTAACGGTGGCTCGGGTGGTCAGCCCATTAGTTTTTGTGTTTGCTTACTACCTCGGGATGGGACACCTCCATAGCACCGCGGAAATCATCTGGTCGTAGACGGATGATGTGTATAATGATTTTGTTTAACTAAGTCATTGGAGTAGGGTACGAGCAAAAATGCAAGCATTAGGGCATGTATCGCTTACTGCCCAGGACGGACCACTGCCAAGCTTCACCCCAAGATTCAAGGTAGAGGGAACTGCGCCATAAGCCATCAAATAGTCATTCTGACGCCCTTTCTGCGGGCATCGTGGTACTCGCTTGTGTACAAATTACAGCTGAAAGGTCGCTCATCATCTTCCTCCCCCTTGCATCTAAGAAGGGCGCAAAGTCTTCTATGTCCGCGTCTAAGATGGTTCGTCACTGTTGTTGTTCAACCGCCACTACCTCCTCTCTCTCAACCCCCCATCCTCCAATTACGGCAGGCTTATTATAGCTTCTGGTATTCGAGCTTGCCCTCAAGCTTCTTGGCCTCGGCAACCTTGCGCACCGCCTTGTTGAAGTCGTCTTGGTTGATCGCATCGCGGTAATCCTTGATCGCAAACAGACCACTGTGTAGAACAAAGGAGTTAGCAAGGAGTTGGCTGGTCGGTGTGTTATCGCAGGGAAATATTGACTTACGCTTCAGTAACCACGTTGCGCAAATCCGCACCGTTCAAGCCGTCACTCATCTTCACAACACTCTCGTAGTCGATATCGCCCTCAATCACCACACCGGAGGCGTGGATCTTGAGAATCTCCAGACGACCGACCTCATTCGGCAGAGGGATCTCGATCTTGCGATCTAGACGACCGGCACGCAGCAAAGCGGGGTCGAGGGTATCGGGGCGGTTCGTCGCCATAATGATCTTGGTCTTGCCGAGATAGTCGAAACCGTCGAGCTGGTTGAGGAGCTCCATAAGTGTACGCTGGATTTCTCTGTCGGCAGATGTACCCTCGCTAAAACGCCTGCCACCGATAGCGTCGATCTCGTCCATGAAGATGATGCAGGGCTCGTGTTCCTTGGCATAGCCGAACATTTCGCGAATAAGTCGGGCGGATTCACCAATGTACTTGTCGACGATGGCGGAGGAGACGACTAGAGGAGCGCAGTGTGTGTTAGTGACCTATGTTCGAGTGATGTCGTCGCTACAAATGTTAGGTATAGATGGGCAAGCTTACCCTTCAAGAAGTTTGTCTCCAAGCTGCTCGCGACAGCTCTGGCTAGTAGCGTCTTTCCGGTACCTGGGGGGCCATAGAGGAGGACACCCTTGGGAGGCTTGATACCGACTCGCAAGAACAGCTCTGGGTTCTTGAGGGGCAGTTCGATAACCTCTCTGAGCTCACGAATCTGGTCGTTGAGACCGCCGATACCCGCGAAGCTGACTTGTCCGGGATCCTCGAGGGACATGTTGTATACTAGCGGGTCGACCTCGCGGGGAAGCATGCGCATGATGGTGAGGGTCGTCATATCGAGCGCCACACGTGTTCCCTGCTTGAGCTTCGCCTTGTCGACCTTTGATCGGCAGCCGACAACGTATCTCGGGCCGGAGGAGGCCTTGACAATAACTGTCGCATGGTGAGTTAGCGATGGTTTCCAGATAATGGATGAAGGGTGCAAGACGTACACCTCTCATCGTCCAGTTGCTTGAGGACCTCGCCAATGATTTGGCCGACACTTTGCAACGCCTTGATGTTCTCTTCTGTTTGGTCGTACTCCTTTTGTAGCCCCTTAAGCTCTAGACGCAAGTTCTTGAGCTTCGCCTCCCACTCTCGCGACTCGATCAGCTTCGCCTTGAACGAGGCCAAGGCATGCTGGCGCTCCTGGTCCGCCATTATTATGGAGATAATGCGACGACTGGCGGTTTGTTTAGGTGGGGGAAAGGTGACGTCAGGCTGTGTTGGGGCGCGGGCTTGGTCGACTGTTTATCGGGGTCGTGGGTAGACCGGTAAGTTCGCAGGCCGAAGAACTCGGATATGGCAGATGAAATGGTTTGTTTGATGGGTGAACTGGTTCCAGATTGGGTTGTTGTGTTGATGCAACTGAACGGTCGGCAGGCGGGCAATGGGCTGGCGTTGACGCACGGACGGAGGTACGTATTGATGGAGCTTACCTCAAGCTCTCGTTGCCTTGGGCGGGTGGGTCCATTGCATTGTCGCATTCCGCCCCAGCTGAGGATGAAGTTGTGAATGCAACTGGCCCGAGCGCTCAAGTGTTGGAGCTCGCGGGGTTCTCATTCCTTATCCGTTATCAGCTTATCTTATCTCTGCCCATCACGACGACACTGGACTACAACGCACTTTCCTCTCATGACATGCCAGACACTTCCACTTTGCACAAATTTCCTTACCAAAATTGAGGAATCTTCTGCCATTTTCAAATTCTCCAATTGTCAATTTTCCACCTTGATATCAAACCTCTTAACCTTTCATGGTCAACTTTTCCCACTGTCACTTTCAGGGTGGTCCAGCATGATCATCGATTGGCTTCCGGACCGGCCAGTGAGCCGATGTACGATTGACGTCGACTTCCTCCACGCCTCTTGCAACTCCTGCCATTTCGATGCCTGAACCTTGAACCATCATCCGATATTCGGTTTGGAGAACTGCTGCGGAGAACATGGTCACTGCGGCGCCGTTGCTCATGATGCCCACATTACGCACTGATGAGGGATCGATATCTCCGGTTCAACATAACTATTTATGTTCTGCTGATCGAATGTCCTAAAACACGCACATTTCGGTCGGCTTGATGAGCATCATAAGAGACTCGTGTACTTTCACGGCTACCAGACTTCGACATAAAAGGTGATTGTCCACGGCGCCTGATCTCTCTCAACATGCCCTCGACACAAGCCTCGTTTGATTACCCCCTCAGCATTACCAACATTGGTACAGCTACCGCCTTGATCCATCTTGGTGAGCCAAGCAGTCCAAACCGTATCAACCTCATCACAGACCCCGTGTTCGGTCCCGGTGGTACCCAAATCGAGTATCGCGGTCTTGTCATCAATAAGTCCGACTCCCCAGCCTTGACTCTCGACCAGCTCCCTCCCATCGATGCTGTTCTACTCAGCCATGAAGATCATCCGGATAACCTAGATGAGCTCGGCCGACGCCTCCTTGATGGTCGGAGGGTGCTCACCACCAGAGAC
The DNA here is from genome assembly GCF_033439725.1 of Neurospora tetraspora. Taxonomy (NCBI): domain Eukaryota; kingdom Fungi; phylum Ascomycota; class Sordariomycetes; order Sordariales; family Sordariaceae; genus Neurospora; species Neurospora tetraspora. Next base: position 6,510,832 of record NW_026944383.1, read on the forward strand.
GGCGCTTCTCAACTAGCTCCACGTCCAGGAGTACGGGGCCTTAAGAACTGGGAAACTGTCTGTCTTGACCTTGGAGGTGAGGGAAAGGCGCGGAAGTTGGAAGTAACAGCCACTCCATGCAAGCACTTACCTGGTGGTCAGGTAGTGGGCTTCATTGTCAGCTCTCCAGACGGGGCATTTGGAACACAGCCTGACGGTCGTCCGAATGCGATATACTTCTCCGGAGACACGATACATCTCGAAGAGCTTGGCAAGATGAAGGAAAAATATCACATTGCCGTGGCGATGCTGAACATCGGAAAGGCTACGGTATCCTTGCCCGGCGGAGGTGCCGATGGGGGAGGCCCGCTACAGATCACCATGGGCGGTGACCAGGCCGCGCAGTTGGCCAAGGATATCGGAGCCGATGTTATTGTGCCGCTGCACTTCGAGTCATGGAGTCACTTTATGGAATCAGGGACCCAGCTAGCGAATGACTTTGCAAAGGCAGGAGTGGAGGATAGGGTGCTTTGGCTGAAGCGAGGCGTGGAGACCAAAATTGTTTGAGTATTCCACGAACTGGGAAACATACAGGTAGGTTTACCCGTCAGGGCAGCCCACGCATTGCTATGTCGTCCTGAAACCTAACAAAAGAGATTCTCGCAGTGATTATAGAAGAAACAATGAATGATTCACAAGGGCCATAACACCGCGACACCATCATAACTCATCAAGACAAAAAGAAAGTGTTTCCATTCGTCATGACCTCGTAGCCCGCGTGCGCTGCTAACCAAATGTGGCCCTCGATCAAATCCAACCGAAGCAACAAAATATCAATCCTAAAACACCTTGTCATAAGTGTCATCATGCTCGAAATCTGCTCCATCCCCTTCACCCAGGCGGGGCATTAGAAGGACCCCGTTTGTCCGGTCCTTGTGGGCTTACTCCATGTCTCTGGCTCTGTCAATGCCGCCGAGGAGAATGTCGGTGAGTCTCTCCTGCAAAGATTTGTCGATCTCATCGACTCTGTCCCAGGGACGGGTGTCAACCATCTATCCCATGCTTTCTGTTAGTATCGCTTCAACGGGGTAGGGGGATAAGATGAATGGGAAGGCTCAACTCACGTCTCGAATTCTATGCTTCTCGTTCAGGTCATCATCCAATTTCTTCAACCATCTCGAAGCCGCTTCGTCTTTGCCAATTTGTAAGAATTGGATTCCCACCTGGTTTGGAAGCGCCCTCAGTTCATCCAGCCTCCTCGCCGCATCGACGATTACCTCCTCTACCGCATCCTTGTCGTCCGCTGCCCCGTCCGTGATCACAATGAGGTTCAACATTTTTGGCTTCTCGGGAGGAGGTGCCCGCTCTCCCATCCGTCGCCGATAGTTTTCGAACCGGTCGATATAAGCCGTCAGGATTGTCCAAAGTCGCTCGGCAATGAAGGTCCCGCCACCAATCTCGTCTGGACTGACTTCGTTGGTCAAGAGATCTAGAACCCGTTGTCCATCTTGGATTCCAAACTCGTCTTTATCTTCGTTGCAGAAGAAATGCACATCTACACCGTCACGGTCATAGTGTGTCACAATATCGACGATGTAGCGCAGAGACTCGATCATTTCGTCCCATTTCGAACGCTCTTTTGTCTCGCAGTTGCCGTTAGATGAGGGCGCCGCCTCGGTAGCTTCTATCATTGATCCCGTGTCGTCGAGAAGGAATACGACGTCGAATTTTGAGAGCAGGGCGAACTCTCGGTTATCTTCCCTTCCACCAGTTACACGATTGAGAGGCATCATAATGTCGTTGAGCCTGACAGGGACTATGTTGGAGCGGGATCTGCCAGGAGAGTTGTTCTCTTCAGGGTTTGAGTTGCTGATGCCCAAACCTACGGGTTGGGAATGGGGAGAAGGGCGAGTTGCCGATGTTCCATTGCTGGCTGAACTTTCTGTGGAAGGCCGTCCTGAATTTTGGCCTTGGTATGGAGGGGGGCTTTCGTCTCTCGCTATACTCTGTCTGAAAGGGAGTTCCCGAAAGATTTCCCTCTCAAACTCCGCTGCGGGAGAGGGTGGGATACTGCTGGATCCAGAGAGTGTTCGTTGAATCATTCGGATTATGAATTCAGCGACGTCACGGTAACTTCTGTCCTGATTGTGCTCCATCTTGATCATGGTGCGGTGGTCGCCTTCGATGCCGATGGTCTGGCAATCAAATGAGCTCATGGCTGAGTCGGGGTCGGTTACCTGAGAGTATGTGTTAGCATTAGGTTGGATCGGGGTTCTTAGGGTCTCAGAGGAGATCCATCATCGAAAACAGAAACGACATTTCGACGTACGAATCTCATGCCAAACATTGGCTGCATCTCATATGCAATCACAATTGGAATCCTCGTCCGTGGGTTGTTTCGCATCTGATCGAACCTGGCAACAATGGTATTGAGGTCTTCGGACTGGATGCTCAAGCTATCTATGAGCGTGTCATTGCCGTGCAGGAACCTGACGATGCGGGAGGCATATCTGGCTAGTCTGGAGCCCTCCTGTGGTCATCGCTGTTTGTCAGCAAACGCTGACATATTGAGGGGTTCCAAGGAGTTCGGAGGTTGTGGACTCACGAAGGGAGTGCCAAAGAAAAAGATCCCCTTGACAAGGCATTCTTCTCCGTTGAAGAATGTACTTTGGCAGTCTTGGAATCGCTCTAGCCTGTGTGACTCTTCCGACAGAGCATGAATAAGGGCCTAGAAGAACGGACGGTTAGACAAGACCACATCAGATCCTCGAGTCGACAGGGCTTCCCATACCTGGCAGACGACCAAGCCTCCAAGGCTATGGCAAGCAAAGTACATTGGGCGCTTGGATCCCTGTTGTAATGCAAGTCAGTCAGGAACAAGCAGACAAAACTGTGGTAGCTGGACACACCTCAGTCCGGTCAGCCCTGAGATGGTTGAGGAAATTCTGCGATATCTTGTCGATCGTTGCAGTGGCAGCGGAAGCAAACATGGCGCTTGCACGATATCCCACGGTTGCAAAGCGACCGGCCAACTTTCGACCTTCCCACTTCATGGGATTCAGCGGCCTCGCTTTGACATCGTCAGGAAGGAAGTCTCTGGGCCACATGTGAGGCGCGCCTTTGTCCGTGCTCCAAGACTTGAAGGCATGTCCTCCGAGACCATGAACAAAGTACATACTGTGGTTGGCAGTGTTGTTAGCGAGAAGCTCTCATCGTCGAACATGAAGCCTGGTTATGGAAAGTCGGCTTACTCGAATTGAGGGTCATCGTGCTCGGCGATGGTTGTTACACCGAGAAACTCATCGCTCACCATGACAGCTGAATCTCTGACATCACCCGCTGGATGCTTTGGGTAGATGCGCGTAAGGTTGAGCCTGTCACGCAAAGCTTTACATTTCTCCTCTGTCTCCTGCCGAATTGTGACGACCGCGCAGAGCGTGCGCTGGTTCGTCTCCTTGGTCAGGGGATTGACAATGGGGTCAGAATCGGGTCGTTGTCGCCGGATATGCTCAAAGACGTCGTTTTCCGTGGTCCCCAATGGAAGATTACGGATTGTCAATGTCATATAAGAGTCTTTTGCCGCGTGACGATGGCCGTGATGGGGATAGAAGCGGGAGTGCACCCGGTGGGCACGCCTGTGGATGTTATCGATCAAAGTCGCCATCTTGGATGGGCTTGAGTTCTTGGAGATGAGTTGGTTGGGAGTGTTGAAGATCGAGAAAGGATTCAGACCTACTGCGGTGTTATCCACCCCTATTTAACCTCAACCGGCTTGATAGTTGGTTATGCGGCTCTGCGCTTCCAACTGAGCGTTGACCAGCCTGTACCCAACCAGTCGTCGGGACGTCCAGTTGGCGTCTCATGATGGAGTTGATACTCGCTGGGTGACCAGCATTCAGCTCCGTCCAGATCCTCGAAACACTGTCTACGAAAACCTCAAACAGCAAGGTCGCAACACAAGGAGTCACATCAGTCGCTAAGCGCGGACTGGTCTGATTTCTTTCCCAACGATTCTCATACGCGGTGCACTGCAAGATGCGCAAGAAAGAGTGGTACGCAATACACGCATGCCAACATCCCCGGCGCCGCCCCAATGTAATTTTCGTGACGCCTATCCTCTGGTTGAGATGCTTCCTCCAGACTTCTCATAGGACAATTAGGGCTCTGAGGATCAACGACAAGATTGGCGTTGCTGCCCAATCGAAACACACTTATCCCGAAATGGTTCCGAGATCTTGTGGCCTTGCTCTGCCTTGCCGGTTTTGCTTCTGTTCGAGTTGTATCGGGATTACCACAGTAGGAAAGAGTGAAGATTCTCGGGAGACAAGTATCTGCGGGCACATGTAGGACGAACCTGAACAACCCATACCCATAGGCATTGTCTTGGCAATTTACGTGGGGAATAGGCGTGTTGTCTTAGACCCCTTGTTCCCAAACCTTGTCATGGGAAGGGGGAGCACTTCATGGTACCTGGTCGAACCTAGGAGACCCCATGTCTTTCCCACACTCAAGCACCTTGACAGTTGCCAAGACTCAAGCACCTTGACAGTTTCATGAGCTGACCACAACTTTTTGGCAAACGGACCATCGAAACGAAAAGAACAAGACTTCATTTGCCCATATCTCCACCAAATGAGGAGATGAAAGAAAAATGATTGTAGATTCAACATCAGCGTGCTTGAAACTATCAAGAGAGTACTCTTTCTGATGATATAATTGAGTTTCTTGATTTTCGTCTTTCGTTTTGATGGTCCGTTAGTCAAAAAGTTGTGGTCAGTTCAATTCTCGGAAAGTCTTGGCAACTGTCAAGGTGCTTGAGTGTAGGAACTGTTACGGTCCATCCCGTTGTCTACCTGACGATCACCCTCACCAGTCTACGGTGGCCTAAGTGTTGGCTATGATTAATTGAAAAAGTTTGGTCAGAAAATGGCCCGTGCCAGCTGTAGGCACTAGATTCACACTAAAGGGTAGTTTCTACAATCTAATACAATACCCTCTATCAAATTAATAAAGTAATGAAGCAATGAAGTAATGAAGCAATAAAACAATAAAGCAATAAAGCAATAAAGCAATAAAGCAATAAAGCAATAAAGCAATGAAGTAATGAAGCAATAAAACAATAAAGCAATAAAGCAATAAAGCAATAAAGCAATAAAGCAATAAAGCAATAAAGCAATAAAGCAATAAAGCAATAAAGCAATAAAGCAATAAAGCAATATAGTAATAAAGCAATAAAGTAATGAAGCAATAAAGTAATAAAGCAATGAAGTAATAAAGTAATGAAGTAATGAAGTAATGAAGTAATAAAACAACTAGAGGCAATGGAAGTTAATTGAAGTCGAAGGGGTATAATGAGCTGAGATTCTGAGAGTTAATAAGATTTGGGAACCTCGAGGTTTACCAAAATTTAGGGTAGTAGTACAAATGGATCCTCCGGTTCTTTTCCAAATTTTAGTTAGAAAGTAAATGAGAGCCTCGAGATTTGCCAAGACTTTTTTAAGGTAGTAGTGCAAATAGATCTTTCGCTTCTTCTCTAAATTTTGGACTTTGGGGTAGAGTATTAATATAAATAGATATCCTTATCCCTTTTACTCTCTCTGGGCAATAGGAATGAATAAGAGTTGATAAGAGATATAAGAGTTAATAAGAGGTATAAGAGTTAATAGGAGTTGATAGGAGTTGTAAATGTGATGGATAATGTAATACCTTTGGATGGAGGTGAGTCTTCCAATTTGAGTATATAAATAATATGGAGGCGTTAATATAAAAAGGCTGGCAGCTGGGTGCAGTTGAGACCTCGGACCAACTTTCAATTGAGCATAGCCAACACTTGGGCCACCGTACCAGTCCGGCATTTGGCTCGTTCGCTACCCATGTCAAGCTCTGGCCATAGCGCCAACGCAACACCACATCTATGTCCTATATGCCACTCCCGAGACAAGAAGGTTCTTCCTGTGAGAGCGAATCCGGATCGGGCGCCAGCGAACACTGATTGTCAAGCTCCTCGTCAGTGGAAAGCTGTCGAGAGTTTTATGTTGTGCTACTCGAAAAGCGTTCCGCGAAAAGATCACCAGACTTCGGCCTCAAACACCGACTCACTGCCACGACGAGGCACAGAATAACACCGGCGAGAGAAATTTCCCTCAGGTGTGGCTGTCACAAATCGTGCAATTGGTGAAGGCTACGCCACATATGCGTGTGTATTACAGGGGGTGAGAAGAGGAAGTCGTTCATCCCCGCGGGGTTCCTACCCCGGCCCTTCACAGTTGGGACAACCCATCAAGCTGCTCGAAAACTTCTCCGCTGATCGCTGACCAGTCGGCCGTTCTATGGAATACATACCTCCGACCTCATTACCCCGTACTATGGAATTTGGGTTTCTCAGCTTCCGCAGAGTTATGGTTACATGAGGCTCCGCCGCACAGCTCGCGAATCATAGACGGCCTTGGCTCCGAAGAGACTGGTTTAGGCAGCCATCAATCGCTGCCGAATCAAACAAGGCGTCCGTCTGGTTAACAATGATTCCTGGGTGCGTCCGGCCGTTGATTTCAGGTTGCATGTTTTGGCCCGACGGTGAGGCCGTGACTCGAGTGCCAAGAATGAACCCAAGAGCCGCGGACTGTCCTCAACCCCTTTTCTGGAAATGCGGGAAACAAAACAAGTAACACAGGGAACAACCCATGGTGTTTCATCAGGACCCAATATCCGGGGAATCCCGCCAATGTTCTCCTATCAAAGTCACGTCAGCACCTTACTCCAGCCAGTTACTCGATGGAGCATCAAACCGAGGAAAGCAAAATGACGGTGTTTCCAATCCCCAAACCTCGTCCGTCCTCTACCTTATCAATACCATGCATATGGTTACCCCGAACCCATACGTGGCGAGCTCTTACCCACTTGAAGACCCTCCCTCATCAACGGCGGCCATTTCTGAACGCCTTGCCTTGTCGCTCAAGAAGACTGCCATCCGTCCAACTTACCTCTCGCCTCGGCTCTTGATACATTATACCACCGTCCCCTGATGCATGTAACTCGACGTGATACCTATGCACACTGTTCTGCAGAGCTGCATGTATTGTCACTTGAACACATGGCTTGACACTCGACAAGTGAGTTGTCACTTGGGGCGTGTTCCAAAATCTCCCCGTTGATCCAATCCCCCATACAAAATCGACCCCTGTTGTTGATATACAGTAAATATGCAGTTGATCACACTGTATATTTGTAGGATTCTTATTTAAAGTTTCAGCAGCACCTTTCCATTTTTGATCTCCTGACGTCTATGACGCTATCCCTACAATAGTAACAACATTTGTGGCAATTATAGCCAAAATTTCTATTTTTTGCTCAAAGAAGACGTTCAGGAGCTTGGCACGTACTACGCTAGCTAGGCCCCCTTGTACGTGGCTTTTCAGCCTGTATGAGGCTTTAGTAGCCAATTAGATTAGCTGTAATAGTTCGCGCCGGGTTAATTAGAAAAAGTAGAAAAAGGCTACTTTTTTGCTGTTGATCGATGATATCTCCACCATTCTTTGCTGTACCTCTTAGAAATTTCAAACACCGATACTTTCAACTTATTGCTATCGAATGCAGCTCTTTTTTCCCATTTCTGAATACCTTCAAAATTCGACTAAATCGAGCTCAAAGTTCCACCCCCTGTAGCGCTAAGGCCGGGCTTGGCTCGAGCTTGGCAAGGGGTACAAGAGGCCCCTTGTGAAAGGCTGCATATTTTGCTTTGTACACGGATTAACAGACTGGATCAACTGTTGGAAAATTGGAACACGCCCTTGGGCTGAAGCGGGTTCCTGGTCTCACTGGACTGGCGATATGTGACAGAGACGGAGGCTCAGCTCTCTCCGAGCAACAACGGACACTACGACATACCTACTGCACTAAATCTTTGGATGCCGAGTTTCCGGCCATTCTTCACCCCCTGATGCCAGCCAATGCCGTTCTATAACCAGACTCGCTGGTCAGCACTCCTTTTGTCCGTCAACCAGACTAGTGTCTGAGACAAAATCCAACTTCCACAGGCATCGTAGATCCGAAAGACCGGATTAAGCGCGCTTAGCCCTCCCATTCCTACCTCCCTTGACCTTGCTTGAACGTGTCTCGAGTCTCCACAGCAGAGCCTCGCAATACTACCTGGCGACAGAAGAACGGAGACACCGCGAGTGACGGATGGTCAGGATGGATTTGAAAGATGCATTGGTGCCAGGCTGCGATGCATGGAAACAAAGCAAACAGGTGACGACTTACAGATGGGAGCTTGGCAAGAGACTCGGTGCTTACGGCGGAGAACATGCACGACACTCGTGACACTTTCACTTCATCCTCAACTACTGCTAACGACAAGCTCACTCGGCGATCACATTGGGACAATCACTCACGGCAACAAGGGGATTGATCATGGAAGCAACAGATTCTGTCTTTTGTATCCGTGAAGCTGGATATCAGACCGTCATTACGGAAGGTCTTTGACTTCTACCACATCGCAAAGATCTCACAGAGAGATCCACACCCCTCTCAGCACATACTCCGCCCATTACTTCCCTGGTGAGCCCCATCCCGCGATTCTTCTGGGCCAGAATGAAAAAGGCATAAACTCCTAAACTCTCCACCAATGCACCGATACCCTTAAGCCATCAACCAGAACATGCGATATTGTTGAGAAAGCAAAGTAACCTCCCACTAACCTCCCACTGCTCACTCCTCCTCACATCTGGCTCAAACCATCGCCCCTCCGTGGAAACCGAGGTCCAGAATTTCACCCTCCCCTCAGCGACGGATCGCCACAGCCGCGAAGGCTGGGGTCGAGGTGATCGACTGTTTCTTGGGCGCGTGCATGGAATTCTCCAACCCGGTCTTCCTTTTCGGCAGCGAATTGGTGGTGTTGGCTAGGACGGCGCGGCTGGGTCCAGCGGCCGGGACGTAGTCGTCGTAGTAGCCGGCCTGCCGACAAGATATGTTAGTGATCGCTGCGTGAGGGTTGAGACTTTGATCAAGTGATCAGGGGTAACAAACCTTCTTCTTGGCTTCATACTCTTCCTCGGCTTCCCTGAACCAAGCTCTGACTTCCTCATCTGTCATCAACTTGGGCGATGCCAGTGCGCGCGGGGCCCTGTATCGGGGGACTGTACGGAGGGTTGGACGGGGGGTTGGACGGGTGATTGTACGGGGCGCTTGGTGAGAAATGGGTGATGCTTTCATGCGCTGACTCTCAAGATGCGACTTGTAAGCAGCAGCGCTGCGGTACGCATTCTTGTTGAATGGCTTGGTATAGGTGGGGAAGTCGGACATGGTTGCGATTTTGCGATTTGTGATAATGTGTTGGTTTGTGTTGGGATCAGCAGAAAAGATGACGGTATGTAAGAAGGAAGGAAGGAGGGAAGGAAGAGAGGGAAGGAATGGAGGGGTGGAAAAGGTATTTATAGAGAAGGTAAGTGCTATTGGAAGGCAAGTACCTTATTGATAAGGCAAGTACATATTGAGAAGGCAAGTTGCTATTGTGAAAGCAAGTGCATATTGAGAAGGCAAGTGCCCGGGCCTATTGAGAGTTGAGACGGAAGGCAAGTACCTATTGAGGAGGCTGGTATCTATTGAGAAGGCGGGGGTACCTATTGAGAAGGCAAGTACGTATTGACAAGGCAAGTGGAAGGCAAGTGCAAGCGGGGACCGAGATCACGTCACTCGTTCACCCCAGTCTTTGAAGGTGAGAAGGTCATCACTCGGCCTTCATCCAAATCTCAGGAAAGATATACCCCACATGAAAATGTTTTGATACCGAGTATCGCAGTCGGGGAAGCAAGTGCTGAAGACCGCAAAGTGAGGCCATGATGAAAGCAACAGCAATGTCAAGTTCTCTCAGCAGCCAGCCGAACACTCGGACTGTCTGTCGCCATTATTCTACCGTCCTCCGTTTTGTCCAGCCCAGATGCTCCAGCGAGGCCGAAGTAATATCACCAGCGGATATTCTCCTCGTTCTCGGTCAATAAATGAAGCACTGAAAACTCTTTTCTCGATACCTTATTGGCTTCATCTTGCGCCAAAAGTGTTCGATGGGGTTGAGATCTGGAGAGTGTGGTGGATGCTCTATGCACCAGATCCCACGAGTGTCCAGGGGTCAAGGTATTTTTTTCCCTCGAAGATTGAATCCTCGCATTATCGTGGAAGAAAAAAGTTCCCGGGCGATAGTTAGGGACCAATTCTTGTTCTGGTCACTCGATATAAGAGTTCGAAGAGTACCCATTCCTTGCTGACTTCGGCTCACGGTCTATGATGACTAAGTTCGAGCGTCCTTTTCTCCAATCCATCCTCTAAATCATTGAGTTGATGGAAGCATTGACATGAGTCTTGAAATTGACTAATTCGGGCTTGAATTTATCCTGGGGCCTTTGAAACACTTCATAGTCCGTGGGGTGCTCGGTATCCGGGTGTGAGAATCACTGTGGCCCGCCCAGTCTTGCGCAGGCCCTCGGCGTAGTGGGCTTAGCTACGATAGTCGTTGTGGTAAAACGCCTTCACGATAGGACCTGAAAGCCCCAATGGCCGGGTTCGACAAGGATGTTCTTTCGGATGGAAAGGTGGTGGTTGATTAGAAGGTCTACCTAGCAATGGGACATCCCAAGAATACAGGTATAAACACCCCTCCAAGCTAACCGCATATTGTACCTTCCCAAGCTTTTCGTTTTCCTCCAATTCCTTTCCTTCACGTCGTAGCTGGCTATGTCCTTGCCATTGCCTTCTCACGGCCTGGTTCTCACAGAGTTGATCACCCGGAATTTCCTAGCGTCTCGAGCCACTGAGCCGTCTGTTGTGGCCAGGCCTCACAGTGTCTCCGTTGGTAGCTTCGATGGCAAGGGGCTAAGCAAACTCATCTCAGGCTGTTTTCAGTTGTAAGCTGGCTGCTCGGCGCTTGAGGAGGATGGTTGCGACTACTTACTATGCTTGCTCAGGTGTTCGGCATATGCCGCCTTGCTCCTGTACGCGTTCGCGTAGGACGGCTTGATACTGGGGATCCAAGTGGTGTGCTGTCCCTCATGCTTGCGCATGTGCTCGGCGTAAGCGGCGCGGCTCCTGTAGGCCTTTTGATTGAACGGCTTCAGGCTGGGGGTCCAAGTGGTAGTGGTGTTCGACGCGACTTCCAAATGTCCACCACTCTTGCGTAGATGGTCGGCATTAGCGGCATTGCTCCTGTGTGCCTTCGCGGAGGACGGCTTCAGACTGGTGGTCGGAGTGGTAGTGGTGTTCGACGCGATCTCCAACTGTTCACCATGCTTGCGTAGGTGCTCAGCGTAAGCGGCCTTGCTCCTGTAGGCCTTTTGATTGAACGGCTTCGGGCTGACCCAAATGGTGTCTGGATCGATTGCCCACTGTCCCATATTTTTGGGCTGGTGGTCGGCATATGACGGCTTGGGGCTGGGGGCCCGAGTGGTGTCCGACATGATGGCGGTTTGCGTCGGGTCGTTCAGTGGGTAATGGATGTGCAGGAGCGATGTGGAAATGGAAAAGGAACCAAGGAGAAATTGAGGGGAGGGGCAGGTCTTAAGTAGTATATAGAAGGAAGGTGGAAGTGAAGTGTAGGTAAGTGGGGACCAGGAATCTTTGTCTAGACTCTTCACTCCGTTCACCCTAATTTTGACTTTGCGAACATAAAGATGGAAATCGGCGGTGCCAGTCGTCGACACTTGGCAGCAAATCTGATTCTGTTCAGACGAAAATCAGGTGGGAGTACCAATTGACCTATCCATGATGTACTAGCGACATTCACTGACATATAAGGAGAGGCAAGAAAGTCACACGAAAATTACATAAACGAGACCACGGAAAGGTTGTCAGGTAAGGGCGGTAAGTTACGAAATCGCTGACAAAAAGCATTGTCCGCCGAGATGACAGTCAATTCCCCTGCTACCTGAGGGCGGGAAAGCCACCTGTCTAACGAACGCCTCATAGTGTAATCGACTCCCTATTTTTGGGTAAACGTTGAGCACAACTACAGCTCCTGAGTTCTCCTGTTACCCTATCCTAGCTAATCTGCCTTGGGCCTCATTTGCCTATACATCGCCTCAACAGGTTGAAATGTCGGCAGGAGTGGTCGTATCAACGCTTTGGAGGGTCCTGAACACTCGGTTAGCTCCAAAACGTATAATCTTGGGACCGGATGAAGTACTTACCATCATTTCTTCTGATGCTGATCATCATCAGCCTCGGGCACTTTGACGGCATGCATAGAATTCTTGAGGCCCTTGAAAGGCTTGCCGTCGGCGTCGAATTCCTGCTTGAACTTTGAAAAGTCCGGAGCTACGCCACCGGCCAACTCATAAGTATCGAAGCGACCGGCCTAGGTAGAACGTAATGACTCTCATTGTGAGATGATTAACGAGAGAGGTTGGTTCTCATACCTTCTTGTCAGCTTCGTACTCTTCTTCCGCCTCCTTGAACCATTGCTTCACCTCAGCGTCCGTCATGAAATGAGGGACGTCGGCATCGGGAGCCTGCTGGCCTGAGCTCGAGGTGGAGGCTTTCGCGGGGTTGCGTGAGTGCTGGGACTGGGAGCCACCGCGCTGCTTGGGGCGGTATGCCTGCTTGGACTTGTTGCGCATGGTGTTGGAATATCCCGAGCCGCGGTAAGCATTACGCTCGAAGGGTTTGGTGTCTTTCGGGAAGTCGGACATGTTGATAGTCGTCGACGTGATGCTGTGTTTTGGTGTTTGGTAAAGGGAGAGAATGGGTGCAGAGGACGACAAAAACAAATGGAGGAAGTGGGAGAGAGGCGGTTTTTTTATGGAAGCAATGGGAGTGGCAAACCATAAAAGCAGACGGGAGTGAAGTGCAGGTATGAGTGAATGGTCGTTGGGAGTGAATTTTAGGTGGGGACCGGCACCCTTCAGTCTGATCTCAAGACACCTTCACTTAACTTGCTGCTTGGGAGTGTGGGACTGGTAAGGAACATCCGACTGCTTGTCCCTGGTCTCGAGCATCGCGTTGTACGCAGCAATGCTCCGGTAAACATTGTGGTAAAACGGCTCCAGAATCGGAAAGTTGAAAAATCTCGGGGTGCGGACGTTGTAAGGAACACCCGATTGCTTGTTCTTGATCTCAAGCATTGTGTTGTAATAAGCCTCACTGTTATTCATGGCGTTCTGATACCCGGTACCGCGGTGAGCCGTAGGGTCGAACGGTGTTATAGAGCTGTACTGGGGGATGTCAAACATGATTAAGGCCGCCGATTTGCCGTGGCGTTTTGTTCTTTGATAAGCTAAGAAAATGAAATGGGTACAGAGATTGACGATATGAAAAAAGGAAGTAAGGGGGAGAGGGATTCTATATAGGAGTCTACCCAATATGAAGACCAGCGTGAAAGCATTATTGTAGCAGCAAGAATGTTTTTCATTAATCACAGCCTAAGATATTGTTACTTGAGGTCGAACCAGATATTCCCCAACATCAGAAGAGGTCCTCAGACGAGTGTTTGTGTGGGAAGCGATCCGCTGAATCAAAGAAAGAAGTGATGATATTGTGGATGATTCAGAAAGAAAGCGCTACGGGAAGAGAAAGAAAGAAGGAAAAAATACTGGTGTGGTCTGGAAGTGAAAGTGGGCCAAGTGCCAGCCAACCTTACCAGGTGGCGGCGGCCCAACACACCCCCTCAGACCAACACAGCTATCATACATGTAAACAATCCCGTGATACTTTTCTTGGTGTTTTCCACCCCCTGTGGCTCTTTCAGCCCTGTCCTGTTTCCCTATGTACCTGCTTCCTTACGAGACAATGTTCCTGGATGCCAAACCTAGCATCTTGACGAATTTTCCGTGCTTTTCAGCGTTGAGTGGCTTCGTGAAGCCATCAGCGATCATCTCATCGCCGGGAATGTGGGTGACCGTGAACTTGCCCTGTTGGACTTGCTCAATCAACCACTTATACCGTACATCGATACATCTGTTCCTTGCCGCGACCTGTGGATTCATGACCTGGTGGCGAGCGTTCTTGCTGTCGGTGTAGATCAACGAGGGTGCTGGCTGGGGAGCTCCCAGCTCTGCAAGCATGCCCGAGATCCAAAGCGCAGATATTGCTGCCGGGGTGAGATTCGAATGTTCAGCCTCGGTGGTGCTCAGTGTCACAAAGGCCTGTTTCTTCGACTTCCAGTATACTGGACCAGCTCCCAAAAACACCACATGGCCACCTGTCGAATGGCGCGTGAATTTCTCGTCGGCAAATGAGGCGTCCGCATATGCTCGAAGACGCAGATTGATGACGTTGTCGTTGCCTGGAGACGGCTTTCCACCTAGAAGGATACCAAGCTCAGCCGTATGGATGAGATAGCGGAAGAGGTGCTTCATCAACTCAAGATGGCGATTTGTAGGTTTAGCGTTGCCTTCGCACAATCGATTTACCGTGTAAGTGATGTCAGGTCTGGTGCCTGTCGAGAGGTAATTGACCGAGCCTGTCTTTTTCAAGTAGGGCTTCCCTTCGTTGGGGAGTAAATCGCCATCTTCCAAGACGAAGTTGGGTGGCCAAGGAGACTTGACGCCGTGAAGACCCTCATACCCAAACTTGGATATCAACGATCTGGTGTATCGTTCCTGTGTCACAAAGACTGTACGTTGTGAGCGATTCCGAATAACCTCGTAGCCCAAGAACGTCTTGACTTCTCCCAGGTGTTTCATTTTGAAGTGTTGAGCAAGCTTCCCGCTAATCTCGTTGATGGTATCGACAGTCTTTGCTGCAATGAGGAAGTCGTCCACATACAGGACAATCATTGCACCAAGCTTGTCGTTACGGAAGAGACAGCAGTCCGCACCAAGTGGCTCGAATTCACACTTCTTCATAACGGGAACCAAAGTCTTGAACCAATATAGAGGGCTGCGCTTGAGGCCGTAGAGTGCTCGTCGCAGTTGACAGACCATGTCGTGGCCTTTCTCAAGGCCAGTTGGCTGTTGGACGTAGTAGATATCGTCGGGTGGAATGGGCGCGTTGAGAAAGGCCGTGTTGAAGTCGAACTGGTGACATTCCAAGTCCAAGGCAGCCATGAGGGCGAGGAAGGTTCGAACGCTGACGCTGTTTGCCACAGCCGCGTAAACATCTTGGAAATTCCAGGCTCCGTCTTCGAAGTTACCGCACACCACCCATCTTGCTCGGGCAGTAAGCTCACAGGTATGTGGATCCATCTTTTCGTCGTACACCCATTTTCCTGGCAAGACCTTCATACCATCCTTCTTTTTGACAAGGAAGTACACCTCTTGATCTTCCAAGGACTGGACCTGGCGCTTCATCGCTGGAAGCCACCACTTCTCGTAGTTGGCCAAGCGCCGGGCCTGACGATAGTTCTTCGGGATACTAGATTTATCAAGGTGTCGAAGATCATTGTCGACTTTGATAGAGGTAAGGCAGACAACCTGAGGCAGAACCATGCGTGGTTCATCAATGCCATAATAAAAGACTGGAAGAGAATGAGCTTTGGGTGGGGAATTACCGTGTAAGAACACCAGCTTCTTGGTGCCATCAGTGACTTGCTCCTGGCCATATTTGAAACCTTCAGGTTTCTGTGCCGCAGCTCGTCGAGGTCGAGAAGAAGCTTGTTGAGGTTGTACCGGTTGCTCCACCATGTCCTCTCCAGGGGTAGGGGGAGGGAGAGGGATATTGGCAGGGGAAGGGGAAGGCGGAGGAGTCTGGGGTCGAACTGCCGAAGCGGCTGTCACGCCCAGATTTGGTGAATCTTCCGGGAAAGGGTGTTCCTCTGGGGGAATGGGAGCCTCTCCTTCCAAATCTCTGTAGTCCTCGTCGTCCATCTGAAAGATGACTTCTTCGACGGGTTCAATAGAGGGAATCGCTATCTCAGCGGTAGTCTTCTCAGACTGGGCTTGGGTGACCTGTGTAGACTGTGAGCTAGGGTCTGGTGTAGCAGAAGGCGTGAGATATGGAGGTTGAAAGGGTTCTTGGACGGGTGGCGCTTTGAGCGATGAGTCTTGGGAAGGTGGCTCCCGTGCTTTGGGGCTTTGTGGTTCTTCCTCGACATCCGGCTTCCACGTATTTTGCACTGTAACGTAGATGTTCTGGCCTTTGGCGATAACCTCCTCAATCTCCTGAACAGTCTGGTCATTAAAGATGACTTCATATTCAGTATCCTCGACAGGAAGATCCTGATTGTCGTGATCACCCTCATGGAATCGGACAGCACTTGCCCGGACGACTTTTCCCAGTTCTTCATCCCAAATACGGTAAATACGGCCGTGAAGGTCATCGTAAGCAATAAGCTTACCCTTTCGTGACCTGGGAGCGAACTTGTCGCCTTGCACTCTCTTCTGAGGTTTGATGTGATAGTAAGCAGTACAGAAATAGCTGCGAAGGTGGCGTATATACGGTTTGACTGACGACTCTGGCAAATTGGCTGCTCTGGCGAAGAGTTCGTGAGGACTCTTGTGTTCTGGGTTGGACTTGGAAGGTAGAAGATTGAGAATCTTGACTACGCTGTCGACGACAAAGGGCCACAGTTTGACTGGAATCTTGTGCTCGATAATTAAGGCGCGGCTGCGCGTCATGATAATCTTGCCCGCCGCTTCTGCTTTGCCGTTCATCCAGGGTGAATGGGCCGTCGACTTGTAGATCTCCATGCCTTCTTGTCTTGCCCACACGACAAGCTTGCTCTTTTGGAAATCAGAGGTTGACAATCCAAATTCAGGACCGCCATCGATGCCAACAACCTTGACTTTGAGGCCGCTTTGAGTCTCCACCCAAGTCTTCCATTCTTTGATGGCTTCAAAAGCATCACCTTTATTGGCACAGAACCGTACCCAGTGATAGCCTGTAAGAACGTCGACGAAGTGGACCGTATAATGGTAGCCAAGGTGGCCTGGTTCCTTGTTGTAGATGACGTCAATCCTGACGAACTCCAATGGCCTGGTAGCGACCGGGTGAGATGTCTTGGGAATAACGTCTTGTGACTTGGCGAAGACACAGTCCTCGCAGAAGTCGTTGTTGATGTTCTTGAGATCGATCCCAGCATCCTTGCAAGCCTTGATAACCGTCTCCTTCCCGGCGTGCATCAAACGTCGGTGCATGGTCTGGTAATTGATTGAGGCGAGTAGGGCGTGGCCGGGGGTGATCCGATTTTGACTGAAGTCGGGAGGCTTGGAAGTCGGTATAACCGGTACTCCTCCTCGAAGAGTGCCACATTTGGTGGTCTTGGGCGTGTGAGCGTACACAATAGAATTGGACCGCATATTCCATTCCATTCCAGCGTCGAGCATTGATTGTCGGCTGAGAAGGTTAGCGGGTGTAACTGGACAATAATAAGCATCTTTGATAGTAACTCGAACAAAGGCGCCGTCGTCTGACGGTATGGTGAGCTCAACAGTGCCCACATGGTAGGCATAGTGAGTCCTACCATCACCTATAACATAGGTCATAGGTTGAGGCAAAGGTTGCAAGTCGGTGAACCACTTGATATGGTTGAAGATCGTGGTCGCCGCACCGGTATCGTATACAACACTGTCTTTGGTGAATGCCTCATGAGCTTGTTGGACTTCAGCGAATAAGGGTATTGCTGGGAGCTCTAGTGAAAACCCGCTGGGTTGAGTATAGCGCCCAGCATGCTGAATTCCGGGATACTGTTGGCGAACAGCAAGTTGGATCCAGTCGTGGCCGGATTGTTGAGATTGCTTGAGTTGTGGACGACAAGAGCGGTAGTGCCTGTAGATGTCTTCTGCAGAGCCTTGATGGCCTTCTCTTTGTTCTGCCAAGTAGCTGGTGCCTTGTCTGGTTCACACCACCAACAGACGTCATTGTCGGGGTTTCTGTGATGACCACAAGCGGCATGGACGAAGCCGGTAGGAATCTGACGCTTGCAGCCGGGATGAGTGCAGTCGATCATCTCGCGTCGGCCTTTCTTCTTGTCCTTCTTGTTGTTGCTGGACTTCGTATCCTCTTTCTCCTTGGTCCCAGCCTTAACCTGCACCGACAAGGCCGGCGTCGTGGCCTCGGTTGTCGCTATGGTATTGAGCTTGTCGAGCAAATCGGACATGGTGAGGTGACCGTTGGTCAGGTCGTTGACCCAAAGACGGTGATGGAGAGGATAGGAGGATTCAAGTCCGTTGAGAAGGAACCAAATCTCGACCTGAGGACTGACTGTAAGCTTAAGATCGTTCCAACGTTTACGAAGAAAGAAATGACGGTTAAGGAAAGAAGCCATGGAGTCAAAGGAGGCACGGTTGAGACTGGTATACTCCTTGATAACCATGCCGATGGATTCCTGGGAGACCTTGGGAACCACACGCTTGATGAGGTCGTAGAGGCGCTTGGGGTCGCGGTCAGCAGGATTCCAACCCGAATTCTGAAGGAGAATCTGGACATTCCGACTCTTCATGGAATTCGTGATGGCAAGTAAGACACGCGCGCGTTCAACACGCCAGCCCTCGGCAGCCTTCTTCTCAGCCGCAGTCGGGGCGTCCGGGTCTTTTGGAGTGGGAGGTTGAACATCCTCGTCGAGATAGTTGAGTAAGCCGTACACGTCGAGAGTGTTACGAAGGGCGTTGTCCCAACTGTCGATGTTGGACTCACCGAGCAACTGCTCGATGTTCATTCCGACCTCCAAAGCCATGATGACGGTGGATGAGAGTAGACTGAAAAGGAAAGAAGACTTCGCTCGAAGCTGTAGATAACGACGTAAAGGAAAGGTGACGTTGAAAGAAAAGGTGATGAAAGAAAGGTGAGTCGTATGAAAGGTGAGTCGTATGGGCTAGATACAACTGTTGATGGAGGGCGCGATGCGGGGTCGACAAGAAGGTCGCGTTCGTTGATGGGCGTGCAAATCAATCAAAACACCAGGACTTTCTCCCTATAGGGTGTGCTTGAATTTGCTGTAAACCTCGTAACGAAGCGGCTCGATTGTTGACTTCGAAGATCGCGAAGCGGTTCCGGGCTCATAACCTGTGGGAAGCGATCCGCTGAATCAAAGAAAGAAGTGATGATATTGTGGATGATTCAGAAAGAAAGCGCTACGGGAAGAGAAAGAAAGAAGGAAAAAATACTGGTGTGGTCTGGAAGTGAAAGTGGGCCAAGTGCCAGCCAACCTTACCAGGTGGCGGCGGCCCAACAGTTTGAATCGAAGTAAAAGACCGGTAGCTGGAAGTACAGCCGACTGAGTCAAATAGGGTTTTCTTTGCAAAGGGTCGCGAGCCCACTAGCTCCCAAACATTCCTATTAATCATCGACTCCGTATATGACAGTTCTTGTCCCTCGGGCGTGATGTCTTCCTTTGTGAAACGCCGCCCTGTCTTACTACTCCCTGAGTTTCCATGTCACCCCTTGAACAGCTTATTCATCCTTGGCCACACATGTCGACACGCCGACACAGGATGAAATATTGGCGGAAGTGATCGTTTGGACATTGTCGGGACATCTTTACTCTCAGTCAGTTTCCATATCCTACATTGCTTGGACCGGGGGAATCTCTTACCATCACTTCTTCTCGGGTTCCTCATCCTCGGGTGCCTTCCGGGCATGCCTGGAATTGGCAAGACCCTTGGCAGGCTTTCCGTTGGCATCGAATTGTTGTCTGAACTTGCTGAAGTCAGGAGCACGGCCTGCCGCGGGCACGTAGTTGTCGAATTCTCCCCTCTATGAAGAAGCATGTTGAATTAGCAAGTGAATGCGTTAGCTGACCTAGATGGAGTTCCATACCTTCTTCGCCGCCTCGTAGTCGGCCTCAGCTTCAGCAAACCATTGCTTTACCTCGGCGTCCGTCATGACGTGGAGATCGTCGCTCGGGTTTTGCTCCTTTGAGGTGGTGGTTCTCTTCGCGGCAGGGTGATATTGCTGCGAGGTAGTGGTCTTCGAGGCGACACTGGGCTGCTGCAACTTAGCCGACTCGGAGTGCTTCTTGTTCGGACGTCCGCGGGAGGCATTGTAGGCAGCTTGGCTGCGGTATGCCATCCGGTTGAACGACTTCTTGGGCTCGGAGTGCTGCGCCTTAGATTCTCCGTGCGAGGCATCGTAGGCGGCCTGGCTGCGGTATACATTCTTGTTGAATGGCTTGGTGGGCTCGGAGGACTTTTCGTTAGATTGACTGCGCGCGGAATCGTACGCGGCCTGGCTACGGTACGTCATCGTGTTGAACGACTTCGCGGGCTCGGAGTGCTTGTCGTTAGATTGTCGGCGCGAGGCATTGTACGCAGCCTGGCTGCGGTACGCCATCGAGTCGAATGATTTGTTGCGCTGGGGAAAGTCCGCCATTTTGCAAGTGCGATTGTGTTTCGGTGGGTTTTGGTGGATGTAGGAGGATGGTGTATAGAAGAGGAAGGAGCGAAACAGAGAAATGAGGAAGGACCGGTTTTATATCGAGGCGACTGGAAGTGAACAGCCAGTGTGATCGGGAAACCTTCCAGGTTGGTACGTGAGGCTTGTGCTTTGATTCCCTTCACTCGCAACTCGTATCCCTTCAATCGTTTCTGTCTCAACCAGGTCAGTGACTTGAATTTTCGAAAGGTCAACAGTCGCCATGCCAAGGGCACTCTCCTCATCTCAACCTGGGTTCGTCAAAACCCAGTCTCAGTAAACCTCCCCAAAAGGATGAACCTGGACCCATTCACTCCGGCATATCCAGAGATTCTGTCCCTGCCGAAAATGCTGATGTAGCCTAGGGAATACTCCATGTCAGTAACGTGAAGTTATTCGTCATACAGAAATCCATACGACCCAATGTCTTGTATCCTCTGGGTTTTCGACGCCGGATTCTCGACAGATGAACAACGAGAGCAGACACTTGGTGAGAAAATACGAGGAATACGACCTGAACACACAAAAGATTTCGAGAACGAGTTTCACGGAGAACATTGGACGCAAGTGCTAAAATTGTCACAAGAGAACCATGTAAGATATCGAGAATTTTCCAGCTTGTATTAGGTTGATAACGGGGGAACAAAGGTAAAGCTTGTTAGTGATTCCCCTAATTTCTCCCAGTGTCCATCATCTACTCCAGGTTGAGGACAAATCGGCGTCTCCATCTTTCATATCCTTGAACCTAAACTCCTCTATTATTGAAGATATCACGACGAATTCCGGAAAGAGAAGAGGAGCAAAATGGGCACCAAAAAAGGTGACCCAAGCCTTCGGTCACTGAAGATAGGCTACAGACAGTGATTACTTAGCGGAGATATAGTAATTATTCCCTGCTTCGCCTGTCGTGCTCGTTTTCCTTTCTTGATCCCAGAACAAGTCCACATCCCTCAACTTCATTGTCCTCAGATTGCCTCCAGCGAATTCCCCCGTGACCTCCTAGATTTTTACTTGGTGGTTCTCATCATGGATGACTTGTCAATGTGGTTCTGTTGCGGGAACTGGATTAGTATTCCTGAATAGTTCTTGCCTCTTGTAAACTGAGGGAAACACTCACCTCTCCCTACCAGGCGCAAGGGCACGACCGCTCCTTCTTGGTCTTCAGCATCGCGTTGTACGAATCCATGCTCCGGTAAGCATTGCAGTTGAATGGCTCGAGAGTCGGAAAGTTGGACTCCTTTAGGGTGTGGGGCTGCAGAGGAACCTCCGGCTGTTCCTTCTTGGTCTTTAGCATCGCGTTGTACGCAGCCATACTCCGGTAAATATCGCGGTGGAACGGCTCGAGAGTGGGGAAGTTTGAAGATCTCGGTGTACGAACCTCGTAAGGAACACGCGACTATTTGTTCTTGCTCTGAAAGTTGGACATGTTGAGAATTTCTGGGTGGCTGCAGTGGTGGGTTGCTTGGTAGAAGCAGGCTTGGGTAGAGGTGGGTAGTGTGTGCGAATGAGGAGGAAGAAAAACGGAGGAGGTGGGAGAGTTATATAGAAGCCTTGAAATTATAAAAGACCGTTCCTGTGAAGAGAATCAGATACGTAAATATGTACTCGATTCCCTTCACTCTCGTCTCGAGTAGGTTCAAGGACAAATCTCCAAGGTCTAGCAGTTGTCACAGCAACCCTTTTCATCTCAACCTGGGTTGGTGAAGTACCAGTCCCCCCCGAATTTACCTGATATGAGCCTTGCCCCATTCACTCCGGCATCCCCAAGCGTTCTGTCTGCCGAAAATCATGATGTATGCTGGCCAGTTCTCCATATGTATGATATGAAAATTTTTGTAATGACACAAATGCATATGGTCAAGTATCGTGTATACATTGGGCTTACGACCTCGGACACTCGACAGATGAGTAGGGGCTGTGGCAGATACAGCGGACAAAATTGGTAAAAACAACAGTGTGAACACTTCATGGAATCTGATCAAGAAGTTTCATGGAAAGCATTGGACACAAGTGAAAGAATAAGGACAAGAGAAGCATGCAAGATTTCAAGATCTCCTAAGCTCGGATTGGTGACGGGAAACAAAAGATAGTGCTAATTTGCCTTCGAAAATCCCATATGTCCTTCCAGTTTCCTTCATCTAGAAAAAGAGCAAATCCACCTCTCCAGTCATGATATCCTCAAATGTGAACTTCTCGGTGGCATCCTAATGAGTCGACGGGGCGGCGCCGTTGAAAGGCGGAACATTGCCGGAGTTCTTCTTGCCAAATCAGTTTCTGCTTCTAGAGTATAATACGCCTCAACTTTGGTTTGACAGGGAAACTTACCGCGACCTCCTTGGAGGATTGACCAGGCTTTGGCGGCTTGGGAGCATACATAGAGTTCTCCATACCAGTGGTACGCTGGGGACGACTATGGGCGCGAATAAAGGAGCTAAAGTCGGGAGTATGGCCTCCTGCCGGGACATAGTTCTTGTGGTAGCCAGCCTGTGCAAAGTATCGAGTTAGTCTTCATTGCCTCAGTTGTCATTAAAGCCAGATGCATGTAGCCGAGTCATAATTCCGATACCCGTACCTTCTTCTTTTCCTCGTACTCACGATCGGCGTCGAGGAACCACTGTTTGACCTCTTCATCGGTCATGTAGTGCGGGGCATCAGTATCGTCGCCCTGCTTCTTCGAGGTCGAGGTACGATGCTGCTTGGACTGAGATTGCTGAGACTTCGGGCGATAATGCTGCTTCGGACGGGAATGCTGCGACTTCGACGGCTGCTGCTTCTTGGACTCGCCGCGTCAGGCATTGTATGCAGCCTGGCTGCGATACGCATTTGGGTTGAATGCCTCGTTAGGCTTGGGGAAGTCTGCCATTTTTGCAAGTGCGACGGATGGTGTTGATGTATGGTTCTGTTGGGTGCAGAAGGATGGTGTGTTGAGGAAGCAGAATCGCAGCAGAGGAATGAGGAGGGACCAATTTTATATAGAGGTGACTGGAAGTGAACGACTGGCGTGGTCTGGGAACCTCGGTACGTAGGGCTTGTGTTTAATCCCCTTCACTCGCAACTGATGACTGGAAGTTTCGAAAGTCTGACAGTTGCCGTCCCAACCATTTCACCCTAACCTGGATTCGTCAAATAGTAGTCCTCCAGACCGGGCTCCCAAAGTATACATAAACCTTGACCCATTCACTCCGGCATTCCCAAGCATTGTATCTCCTCCGCAAATGCTGACGTAGGCTAACCCATCTTATGAGTCAATAACAGAATGCCATTCCCTTGTGACCAAACGCGTCCTGACAAATGTCAGTCATTATGTTTGCCCCATCAAATGCTCGACAGCCAAGCAAGACTGTGGCGGCTAGATCATCAGAAAGACAGAACGAAGATCCAATTCATGCACACATGAAGAATCAAAAGGGTTTTCATAGGGACAAAAAGTGCAAGGGCCAAAATATTCGAGAAGAGAGCATGATATTCCATGAGTAGGGTGATGGGGTGTATTCTGGAAGGGTTGGGTCGCTCTAAAAGCTAAAACCGCTGTGTGATAACTTGATTCCCAGCTTTGTCTTGGGTGGAAATGATGGCTGTCATAACTATATACCCTTCCAACCCCAGCCCTGGCCATTATCCATGTGTTTCCCCCATACCTCCAGAGCCGATGATGACGATTGTCAGTCTGATAGAGCGTGGTGGTCTAACGAACTACCATGTTAGCGTTTGGTGACAAGTGTATCAGCTCGAGGTTGTTGCACGTACGATCACTTGCCGCCCTGGGGCTTAGCATGCTCGGAGGCCTTGAGCGGCGCATGCATGGAGTTCTTTAAGCCAGGAACATCGGCCTTGGATGCGGAGAACTTCGCGCGAAAAGCGCTGAAGTCGGGAGTATGACCTCCCGCGGGCACATAGTTATCGTAGTGTCCGGCCTGTATCGATTGCATTAAGTCGTTAGTGAAGCTGTCCTGGTCGGTATTGTGTACATGTATTATTGGGCAAAGCTACGCACCGCTTTCTTCCTCTCGTAGTCGAGTTCCGCCTGGCGGAACCACTCCTTGACTTCAGCGTCGGACATAAAATGAGGTTCATCGGCACTGGTCTGGGTGCTCGAGCCCTCGGCCGGCTTGCTGGAACGCTTCGTCTGAGCCTTGTGAAACTGAGGCTTCTGGTACTGCTTCTTCGAGGATTGCTGCTTCGAGGATTGCTGCTTGGGGGGATGAGTGCTGCCACGTGCAATGTTCTTGTTTGAGTTGTGCGCAGCCTGGCTGCGGTAGGCCTGACGATTGAAGGTAGTGTTGGCCTTCGGCATGTTTGACGGTTGCTTCATGGGAAGGCCGGCGTCGCTGAGTAGAGTGTTCTTGTGTGCGTCAAACGCAGCCTGGCTGCGATAGGCTTGAGGGTTGAAGGCATCGGGCTTCGGGATGTCGGGCGACCGCTTCTCGGGATGATCGACGTCGCTACGCAAAGTGCTCTTCTGCGCGGCAAAAGAAGACTGGTTGCGGTAGCCGTTGGGGTTAGAGGGACCGGTCGGCTTCGGAAAGTCGGCCGGTTGCTTCTTCGGAAGATCGGTGTCGTTGCGCAAAGAGGCTTTGTGTGCGTTATACGCAGCCTGGCTGCGATAAGCGTTGGGGTTGAAAGCGGCGCTGCGCTTCGGGAAGTCAGACATTTTGGATGTGGTTGTTGTGATTGCGTGTTGTGGTTGTTGTGGTGTTGGATGTGATGGAAATTGTGTGAGGAGAAAATTTGAAGGGGAAGGAATGGAGGGGGGAACCGATCTTAAATAGGGCGACCGGAAGAGACGAACAGGACCAGTGTTCGTTGGAAACCTTGGTGCACAGGACACTTGAGACCCTTCACTCGACCAAAGCCCCTTCACTTTCGGTCAGGTTCAAAAACTTTGAGAAGCTTGGCAATGTTGTCCTGACTCTTCCATCTTGACTCTTGAGGATTCCATCCGGTCAGGTGATGAGGCGCGGCAGCTATGGCGCTGAAGTGATCACGGGGACAGAAGCCATGAAAGATATATAGATACACATGAGGACCGATAGGAAGACATTGTTGTGTTAAAAAGGATGTATCTGGATAATTGCAGACCAAAATGTCGGTGCCTGAGATTCCAACCAAATGTTCTCGAGCTTGACAAAGAAGGCAAGAACGCCCGACTTGAAACTTCCCGCAAAAACAGGCCAAAACTCATCCTCGACACTCTTCGATTTGAACACATGTTTGAAACCCAAATGCCAATCAAAATTTTCTCATGGCTAAGACTGATCTCTTCCAACACCTAATTACAATTGGATTGCCATTTCTAGCTCATGCCTTTCCATGTAAAAGCCAAGTTGAATCCTGTTTCGATAGAAAATGACCGCAATCCCAGTCCTTCCCTGTGGCTGCTACTGCGGAAACAAAAAGCCGGTGACGATGCTGAATCTCGATTGGCTCCATCAAAGTCTTCAAGATCCCTATGCTGAATTTTCCTAGACAAAAAGAGTTAACGCAAGTCCTAGTTATCTTTCTTGTGACAGTCAATATATTTACCTTTTCCATCAGTTGCCACCCTTGGGCGTAGCAGGTTCCGAGCCCGAGACTTTCTTCGGCGCGTGCATCGAATCCTTCAGACCACCAACCTTGGTCTTTGAGGTATCAAACGTCCTGCGGAACGCGCTGAAGTCGGGGGTATGACCCCCGGCTGGGACCTAATTGTCGTACTTGCCGGCCTGTAGAAATTTGCATCGAGTTAGTGAAGCTGTCCCTATTGACGTATGTATGCGCTCCTGGATAATAGCATAAAGTTACGCACCTTCTTGTCCCTCTCATAGTCCGCTTCCGCTTCGGCGAACCACTGTCTAACTTCTGCGTCTGACATAAAGTGGGGCTCATGAGTGTTGTCGGTCTCGTTGCTGCTGGGAGTTCCCGCCTTCTGGGTGGCCTGTCCGTTGTAGCGCTTTTGGAATTGCTTCTTGCCACGGAAAGTGTTGTTGGAGGCGCCATTCGCAGCCTGGCTGCGATAGCCGTTCGGGTTGAAGGCGTTGCGGGGCTTGGGAAAGTCGTTGTTGACGACACGAGTGTCGGCGCGATAACCGTTTCGGTTGAAGGCCGGAGCGTTGCCGGCCTTGTGAGATTCGGTGTTGACGCGGACTTGGTGGTGATCATTGTTCGGTTTGAAGGCGATGCTGGATTTGTGAGCGGCATTGGCGACACGGGAAGCCTTCAGGTGGGCGTCATACGCAGCCTGGCTGCGATATGCGTTTGGGTTGAAGGACCCGTTGTGCTTTGGAAAGTCCGACATTTTGAAAGTGTTGTTGTGTGCGAGTGTTGTGCGAAGGTGTGGTGTGTGGATGTTCTGATATTCGATGTATCGAAAGTTGTGTAAAGGAAAGAATTGGAGGAGGGAAGGATGGAGGGGGAGAAGAATCTTATACCAGAAATTAAATTCCAGAACCTGTGGTGATCAGGAAGCCCTTCACTGCCAGTCCTGAACATAACGGCTATTCACCTTGACATGCCTTGTATTGTGAACCTTGGGAGACTTGGCGAATTCGTCCCATCGTTGGGGATTGAACATGGATATGTTCAAGGACCAGTCTTAGTGTTCAATATACAGGACTGAACAATAACCTCGGGGTATACTTTTGTCGTTAGGGACCCTGAAATTGTTGAAATCAGGAGGCATGCTTCCTGCCGAGACATAGTCGTCGAAGGTTCCGGCCTGTGGCAAACCTGAAGTTAGCGATTACCGTCCCCGTTGTTTTGTGTATGTCTTTGAACGAAAGAAACGTGTACGATGTCAACAGAAAGATGGGCAAGTTGGTGCAGGAAAACAGTAAGCCGGAAGAGCCGTAATAGACCTTGTAGTACCAGTGTATAAACAGATTAATCGGAAAAAGCCAGAAAATGAATGATTAACTAAACATTGTCACCATGTGTAGTAGCAAAAGAACACTATGCAGACAAGTTTGTAATTTGATAACATTATGCCATATGAACTCTCAAGTCACTGCGTGGTTGATGCATTTAACGATAAAACATTGGCCCCCATTTTAATTCTTCCCTGCTATCTGTTGTTCATTCTCAATCGGCAGTCTCAAACGGCGTCTTCGGGGTCTAGGGGATCGTAACATCGAATTCTGCCTAGGTAGAAAAACGTTAGTACAAGACATAATTATGGGGCGTCCTGCGGGAACTTGATATATCTACCTCTCCGTCACTTGCGATGCTCGGGCTGGGCAGGCTCAGCAGCCTTCGGCGCGTGCATCGAGTTTTTCATTCCAGGGCACTTAGTCTCCGAGGCAGCGAACTTGCGGTGGAAATCGCTGAAGTCCGGGGTGTGGCCCCCGGCTGGGACGTAGTTGTCATAGTGACCAGCCTGCATCAAGGCAATGAGTTAGTGAAGCTGTCCTGATTTGCATGTGTGTTCATAGACCATAATGTTGAGTTACTAACCTTCTTCTTTCGCTCGTAGTCGACCTCTGCTTGACGGAACCACTCCTTGACCTCGGCATCCGACATATAGTGAGGCTCGTCGGTGTTCTTGGCCTTGCTGTGGGTAGTCTGTGTCTGCTTGGTGGCCCATTTATTCTCGGGCTTGCGGAACTGCTGCATCCTGGGAGTATGGACGCCGCCATGTGAGACGTTCTTGTGGGAGGTATGAACAGCCTGACCACGATAGGCATTGGGGTTGGATGAGCTGCTAGGCTTGGGAGCATCCATGCTGCCAGTCGCAGCGTTCTTGTGGGTGTTGTAGGAAGCCTGGCTGCGGTAGGCAAGGGGGTTGAAAGAGCTGGTCGGCTTGGGAACATCGACGTTGCCAGCTGCAGTGTTCTTCTCGCCGGTATGAGCAGCCTTGTTGCGATAGGCAGTATGGTTGGAAAAGCAGGTGGGCTTGGGGGCGTTGACGCGAATCGTTGAGGTGTTTTTGTGGGCGTTGTAGGAAGCCTGGCTGCGATAGGCACTAGGGTTGACCGAGCTGCTGGACTTGGGGGCATTCATGTTGCCAGCCAAGGCGTTCTTGTGGGCGTTGTATGCAGCCTGGCTGCGATACGCATTGGGGTTGAACGAATCGTTGCGCTTGGGAAAGTCGGACATTTTGAAAGTGTCGATGTCGGGTGTTTGGGTTGTTGTGTTTTGGTGGTATGTTTGAATGTTTTGTTTGGATGTCGTGATATTCGATATGTCATCGAATGTTGTGTAAGGAAAACAATTGAGGAGGAGGAATTTCGAAGGGAGGGGAATTTTATATGGCAACTGATTTCCAGAACCTGTGATGTTCAGGCAGCCTATTCACCGACAGCTGAATTCGAGAACCTGTGGTGATTAGGAAGCGTGTTCACCAGCCCTTGAGCCCGAGGACCTGTGGTGATGAGCAACACCCCTGTTCACTGCCAGTCCTGAAGTTCATTCACCTTCACATAGCATTGTGAACCTTTGAAGGCTCGGCACTCTTGTACCATCCTTTGGAGATTAAACATGGATCTGTCAGGACCAGCCTCAGTACCGCAAGGACCTGGGATGTTGAGAACGGAAGGGGGGATGGAGAGTGCTGTTTTGACAACACGCTTGTAGAAAGAAGAACGCAGAGGAAGAACAGGCCCCTACAGCAAGCAAATGAAGACAGTACTGTGAACCAAGGCGTCTATAACCATGCGCGCTCGTTGCGAGAGAGTGTAGAGACACCAAACGCGTCAATTCCGGAGACACTTGAGAAGAGAAAGACAAAACAAGCATTGAAACAACTCGAAATAAACAGAAGCGAACATTAATGGGAAATGTAAGAATCAAGAGAAGATCTGACATGATTTGACCTCAACGAGTATGATGTATGAGGTATTTCGGGAACTTATCTGATAGGTAACTGCTATACACCGACGTATCTACCAGATGTCCTAACTTTTGCACCGAATGCCTTCTTTTCTGCTCACCCCAGCTAAGAAGACTTCTTCGAAC
The DNA here is from genome assembly GCF_033439725.1 of Neurospora tetraspora. Classification (NCBI taxonomy): domain Eukaryota; kingdom Fungi; phylum Ascomycota; class Sordariomycetes; order Sordariales; family Sordariaceae; genus Neurospora; species Neurospora tetraspora. The sequence continues at coordinate 6,540,010 of NW_026944383.1, forward strand.
GTCTAAACGCAGTATTGCCAAATTGTCTTCTTAGCTACGTGTAGATTGGTGTCGCTCAACTTTGTCTTCCTCAGTAGGTGTTGCTTCGCGGGTCGGTATGACGGTAGTGACAGCCTGGGCGTTACCGACTTTTCTTTGGACACTAGAAGTTAGTTTTCGAAACAGAAAAATAGTAGGCCTAGCTGGGTGTAATTCTTACCTACCTACCACTACTGCTTGCTGGACTCGGCAGCCTCATCTGCCTTGCCCGACTTGTTGGCATGCATCGAGTTAGCCAAGCCCTTGGGCTTCGGATCGTTGTTGGAAGCCATGGAGTTGCTAAAATTGGGAGGCACGCCTCCCGCCGGCGCGCTTGCCCTTGCCGTGGTTTCCACGGTAAGTGTTTACGGCCGAAAGGCTTCGGGGTGTTGTTGCGGCCCGCCATTTTTTCGGGTGTCGAAAGGATATCGTTGAGCGTCGAGCGATGCGCCGACGGCAGAGAAGGAAGAATGGGAAGGATTTGGAAGAAGAGGAGGTTCTTTATAGGAAGCAGCGACAGGCAGACAAAACCCACCGCGACGATAAGCCTTGAGCTGGTGAAGGGTAGGTATTATCCCCTTCATTTGGGCCACGCCGGAAGTTCCATTTCAAACATGCATCCAAAGTGCAGGTGAAGGTGAAAAGAGGGGTGGAGGGGCACTTGGGCCAGAGCGTGGGAAGGACGTCTGTCGACGTGCCAAGAACATCAACACCTGTTAATGCACTATCAGTTTCTTGCTTAACAGTGGCGGCAATCCCGATAGCGCCGCATCTCATTGAGCAGCGACCCACTTTCCAAGTTCGACATGCAGGGCAATGCCGTGAGTGCAGGCAACAATCTCGCACCGACAACTTCAAGGAAACCAAATTTAGAAGGAGCGAACAATCGACTTGTGTTTCAAATTTCAAGTATCTACGTATTTTTGATGTACCATATCATCGATATAATGGAAAGAGAGAAGCATCGATTTCGTAACTACTGCTACCCTTGAGATACCAGATCTCACTTCCTTAACACCGAGGGCATGTTCCCCGTGCCACAGTAGGCGCATTGTATGTTACCAGTATTGCGTTCTCATTTTCTACTCCACCTTCTTCAAAATGTTGGCCCTTTTGACTTCTTCCTGACTTCCAGGGATCAAGAATAAGGTAGATGAGCCGGAGGGAAGATGCTCAGTCCTTCGGGTCCTCCTTCTTTGCAAAGCAGGAGCCCGCTAGGCCCTTGTTGCCCAAAGGAAGCGGATTCTCCATTTTGGCCTTGGAGGTTTCGTGGTCTGCAGCCTGGTATGACTGCTCGCCGGCCTAATATCCGAGTAAGCAACAATCTCAAATGTCGTAGACACTGGGTGTTTTCTGGTGACTGTACCTTCTGCGTCTCTCTTTTCGGAGACTTAGCAAAGAATGCCTTCACTGCCGCATCCTCCTCCGGGGTAGGGCCGTATTTTTTGCGGTAGGTGGCCTTGCCTTTTCCTTTGTTGGAATGAGCCTTGCGGTTGTTGTTTGGAACCATTTTGAGATGTTGTAAGTGTCCGTGTAAGGTAGCTTTACTAGGTTTGGCTGGAGAGAGGGCGCAGAATGTTTGACGGCCTCGTTACTGGAGTCGCTGTGCTTTGGTGGTTGCGGCACAGACAGAGATAATTGGCTGTGTTCTGTGATGTTGAAAGGAGAAAGGAAAGCGGGAGATCTGGTGCGCTTAAATAGGGTACGGGAGAGGCCCTGGCAAATATTCCAGGGCCCTTCACCGTGAACAGTAGAGTGGTGGTGAAGGGTAACAAGAAGCAAAAGATCAGAAAAAGGTTTTATACTACGGAATTGTTGGCAAACCTATAAGGTATCGTAAGGTTAGGTGGAGCAGGGTCGGTTCATTCACTTGACGAGTACCTACTAAAGGTTGGTGAAGGGTAAATTCGAATTCCCAGATTATGTTCTGGATAACCGAAGAGACGAAAGAAGATTATACCGGTTCCTCCAAATGGCGCCTGTTTCGTTTACTCATCCAGCCTCCTGGTCAATAGCAATGTCCCAAGTGTCATGCCGTACAGGCTCGGGACGCGGGAGGGCTTGGATTTATTGAGAGAAGGTGAAAACAAAATTAAACGAAGGTAATGGTGAAGAGTAGAGGAACTGATTATTGGAAGAAAGCGACAGAGATATACCTTATATAATTGGTTTAGAAGTTTCAATGGAAATGTTACTAAAAGCAAAAGCAGCCTATAAATAAATGTAGATGTAGGAGCGGGTATACAATCCACTGCCTAAGGGAAAATGGCAAGTAAGAAGCATTGATTCCGTCTATTAACCTTGTGTCACTTGATAATGACTTCCTTCCTACCGAGGGACAGGCTCCCTCTTGCCCTAATACTCGGTAGGTGTTCTCCTTAATGTCCTCCTTATCTTCCGCCCTCCTTCTGCGTCCTTTATTATCTGTAGAATCAAATGTTTGCCTTTCCGATGGTATTCTCCTTGAATTTCCTCCTTATCCTCCGCCCTCCTTCTGCGTCCTTTATCATTTGTAGAATTAAATGTTTGCCTTCCCGATGGTATTCTCCTTGAATGTCCTCCTTATCCTCCGCCCTCCTTCTGCGTCCTTTATCATCTGCAGAATCAAATGTTTGCCTTCCCGACGGGATCTCTGTGGTGTCGTGGTAAACGACAACGAGTCTGTTCTTCCTATCTGGTTTCCTCCTGCTCCAAGATGTTCACCTTTCTCGTTGACTTCCTCGCTTTCAGACTTCAGAGACTGTGACAACTCGACCAAAAAAAACATGTCGTTAAAGATAGAGATAAGGTAGCTTGAAGATCCTCCAACTGCTTCACGTCGTCGTGATACTTGAGGTTAATGTCGTCGAAATCGGAGGGACGAGAAATGCTCAATTATTGAACTCATCCTTCTTAGCCCAGCGAGAGCCCGCTAAGCCCTTGTTTCCGAAAGGGAGCGGGTTCTCCATTTTCGCTCTGGGGGTCTCATGGTCGGCGGCCTGGTATAACGATTCACCAGGGGCATTGTCCTGAGATCCCAGTTGGTAAGCAAGTGTTTCAAATAACGTAGACATTAGGTGTTTTTTTAGGCAGTAACTATACCTTCTGCTCTTTACCATCCTTCTTCGGAGATTCAGCAAAGAAAGCCGCCACAGCGGCGTCCTCCTCGGGGGTCGGACCGTACTTCTTGGTGTAGCGGTACTGGGCTTTGGTCTTTGAGGTTGATGTTGTCGAAATCGGAGGGACGAAAGGCGCTCTATCCTTTGACTCCTCCTTCTTGGCCCAGCGTGAGCCCGCTAAGCCCTTATTTCCGAAAGGGAGCGGGTTCTCCATTCTCGCCCTGGGTGTATCGTGGTCGGCGGCTTGGTAAAACGATTCACCGTTGTCCTGAGATCCCAATTGGTAAGTAGGTGTTTTAAATAATATAGACATTGGGTATTGTTTTTTTTAATTATAGGTACCTTCTGCTCTTTATCATTCTTCGAAGATTCGGCAAAAAAACGCCCTTACGGCGGCGTCCTCCTCGGGAGTAGGACCAAACTTCTTGGAGTAGCGGTACTGGGCTTTGGCCTTTGAGGTTGATGTTGTCGAAATCTGAGGGACGAAAGGAGCTCTATCTTTTGACTCCTCTTTGGGGCTGGTAGCCCAGCGAGAGGCACTTAGGCCTTTGGCACCCGCAGGAAGCGGGTTTTCCATCTTTGTCCTGGGGGTATCATAGTCGGCTGGCGTATAGCCCGACTTCTCGTCGTTCTAAGATCCGAGTAAGCAATAGGTTTAAGAAGTTTGTACTCTGGCTTCTACCGTGGTGATCGTACCTTTCTTTCGTTGGATTTTGGAGATTCCGAATAGAAGGTCCGGAACTCGTCAACTGCGGCCTGCTCCTCGCGAGACAGAGAGAGATGCTTCTTGAAATTCGTGGGCTTTTTTCCCTTTGGCTTATAGCCGTTGGGGTTCGCCTTGGAGATTGAGTTGGGTGCCATTTCGAGATGCTGTAGCTGTTCGTGTAGCGAGTTGATGCTTTGGTCCTTGAGAGGTTTTGAGACAGGCAAGAAGAATAATCTGTGTCTTTTGCGGTGAGAATGTGAGAAATGGCGAGAGGTCTGGAGGTTATGATGGTGGTGGAAGAAAATAACTGGCGAAAGATCAGAAGAGAGAGGTTTAATTTATACTGCTGAACCATTGGAAAAAACCACCAAGGCAGGATATGTGAGAAATAAATGCAACGGACTTCCGTAGTCCTTTGGCGTGTGTGCATTGCATTTATTTTCACAAAACCTGCAGGGCCGCGTTTCTTCTCTCACTGTCTGCAGTATTCGGAGTCTATACAGCGGTTTTTATGCTGTTGACAGTGAAGAACGGCTTGCATTTGCATCTCCCGCAGTATGAATTAGAAGTTCTGACTCCTTTTTTAACCTAGCTTAGCATCACTGCCAGACGTTTGGTATGCCGTTATGCATGACCAAAGTTTCGGACTTTTGTGATCAAGACAGTACGGCATATACATGCTTTTTCGTGCAGTAAATCCAGTATTGCCACCCTTTGACGCCCGCTGCGCCCTGTAAGCTTCGGGGAGAAAACTGTCGGGCTATTGTTAATATGCAAGAACGTCGAGTGGCAATAAAAAGCAGGAGCTGCCTATGATCACGAAAGTAGCGGGAGGAGATACGAATATCCAAACCCGGCAACTGGATACTGACGGGATGCACGAGAGAATCCGCGTCCGAATTTTGCCTTTGGGGGGTAGCTGTGGAGATTTCTGTATGATATAGGCGTTGGATCAAGGTCTTTCTCTTGTTTGATTGGATGTAGAGTCAGAAAACGATGACACTCTCTCCGAATCGCTCATGATTAGAAGAATGACTTTTAGTGACCGCGGGCCCAATAACCGCACGCTCATCATCCATCATTCTGCCATGTATGGAGGCTTGGGAGAGGCAAGGTGGTGAACCATTACAGGGTATCGAAGGGAGTATCACAAGAAAGTATAGGGTGGTTGACCAAATTCAAGATGATTAGGGATGAAGTAGCGATGATCTTGCACCGCGGAACTTTCGTGTGGTCCAGTATCGAAGCAGAAGGAATCCCATGAGGCTTTTATATGCGAATAGAGATCGGTAAGAGGGATGAGAAGATCAAACATGACTTCCACAATGTTGATCCTCCGCGGAGGTGGTTCTGGCACCTGGTTTTCCATGACAAAAGGATTACAGGAAACTAGATGTGTTTGACTGAAGACACTGAACAAACGACCAAACAGCAAGTGGTTGAGTGGTAGCCGACACGATTAACTGAAAAGGGGAAGCTCACCATACTGAAGGACCAAGCAAGTGATGATGAACAGGAATTTAGGACACGGAAGTCGACCAACCTCTGAACTTGATACAATGATGGACTTGGCTCCATGTTTGACAGCTCGCAGCTTTTGCATGTGTCAATAACCTGGAGAGACCAAAAAAGTATGTATCAGACCGAGTCGCGCTTTTGGAATGCCGATCGACCAAACCCCGCCAGCCCCGTCGAGCACAGCGACGGGCGCAGCCCAGCATCACCGTGGACTTTCGACATCTTTCTAGGGAGAGAATGATTTGGGAAATGAACCCGGAGTACCATGGAACGGCGAGATTGAGTGTCACATAATGAAGGTTGTGTCTCAATCCCAAAGCAAAAAAAGCGAAAGCGTGGATGACGAGAAGGGGAAGAGAAGAAGCTCAATGCAAGGTCCAGGTACATGCCTTGGTGTTCGATAAGACAATCGATAAGATAAGACGACACATGCACGGACCCTGCCGAATGATCCACCAATCAGAGCAAAGTCTCTTGCCTAATCGGGCCTGATAAGATAAGGCTAGTACTGCGTACCTCTACGACTGACGAGACCTCAACGCCGCACCGACAGACGGCACCGTCACCAGCTGTTCACGAAGGCCTTGATGAAAGTTACGAAAAAGTGGACGGCCCAAATCAGCTGTCGGTTACCGACTATACAATCAGCTGCCATATGTTCTGATCTGCCTCCGGACTTCCGACATCAATTTGGCCCCCGATCACCCCGACGCCTGGACCGCGGTCAGCAGCGACGCCCATAGAAAAGAGCACAATAGCACTCACGATAAATACCGCCGCTGAGATGGCAGAACACGCTCCATTTAATTGCCCGTTGGTTTGACAGAGATTGATGCACGTTCGAACACCGATCCACTGAAGGCATAAGACACAGGTTCAAATTGACGAAAGAGGTTTGATTGAAGACGAAAAAGGTTTGATTAAAGACGAAAGAGGTTCATTGAAGACGAAAGCAAAAGCTAGCCGGGCCTTCTCAGATGGAGGCATTATCATCCAAGTTTCCAGCTAAACCCAAACGCCAAACGCCTACCTTCCCTCCCTGAACAGTTCTAATCTCAGAGTCCATGCTTACCAGAAAAGGCAGAAAAGCAGAAAAGCCACAGACCGGCTTGCCTAGTCGCAATGAAACAAAACCGCAAATCCCTGACTTCTGTCATTCCCTTGTCCCTTTAGAGCTCCTCCTCATACTGCTCATACTCCTCGTACTTCGGAAGTCCCTGCTGATAATTCTCCTGTGCTTGATGAAGTTGGGCTCTGGCGATTATGATGGCCTCGTCGGAGGCATGCATCATCATCTGGGCCGCCTGTCTTGAGGCCATGGCAGCAGTCAGGCTCTGCTCGGCCGCCCTGATGGCGGCGGTCTTCATCTCCGCTGACTGGTCGGTCTGATGGCTGGTTAACATTCATAGGCCTAGGTGGGTACAGTGATAGGGAATTGCGTACCTCTTCCATCTGGGGAGCGGGCTGGATTTGGGCCACGGACTCCATTTTGGTGGCGGGCTTGATTGCCTCGGCGGTTGGATTGTGGGCTTTGGGGGCACACTCCGCAATCACGTGGCGGCAGGCGTGGTGCTGGTGACGGGTGTGCTGGCTTGGGCAGCCGTCGTGTTTGTAGCAGCCAGCTCGGCCTTGGTGTTTGAGGCGGCCACAGAAGGGGAAGCAACCTGGGCGGCGGTAGTATCCTGTGAACTGGTCAGCATACACCAAACATTACGAGGTCCGGAGTGAGCGACAAGGAGATATATACCTTTTCGATGGCATCTTTAGCAAAGCGAGAATTAGCAAGCCCCTTGGTTGCCTTAGGATACAACGGCTTCGGATCCTCCTCCTCCTTCTTAGCCTAGCATGAGGCGGCTAGGCCCTTAGCTCCGGGAGGGAGCGGGTTTTCCATCTTTGCCTTGGGTGTGTCGTGGTCGGCTGGTTGGTAATAAAACTGCTCGCCGACCTAAGATCCGAGTAAGCAACAGTTCCAAATACTGTGGATACTGGATATTTTCTGGTGACTGTACCTTTTGTTTGTCGATTTCTGGCGACTCGGCAAAGAACGCTTTTATTGCAGCATCCTCCTCGGCAGAAGGGCGGAACTTCTTGGAGTACGCCTGCTTGCTATTCCCCTTCTGGAAATACTTGACGTTGGTGTTGGGCGGAGGCCAATCGTACCACAGGTTGTACTGGGCTCGGGGGAAATACTCTGCAATGACCTCGTTTCTGATTTCGCGGGATAACAATTGTAGTTTGCAGAGTGCTTCTTGCTGAGCCTTGAAGTAGTCTCTGCATCTGAACAAAGGCGGAAAGTTTTCATTAACCCAGTAGTGCTCCTCGTTAACGGTCCATACGTCGCGGTAGATATAGAACATAACCTCGGGAGGGTGATGAATTCGCGAGACGTGAGTATGGACTCCATCTTGAGAGAGGTACTGCTTTGAGAATTTGCCATTTTGAAATGTTGTGAATGTTCGTGAATTGGTCGAAGATTTCAGATGAGTTGGTAAAGAAAAGAAAGGAAAGGGGAAGAGAAGGAAGTGGGTGTGTAAGTTTTTATAGGTGCCCTGAGAACCACCACGAATATCCGGAAATTCATGGCGGCGGCGGACCAATGCTTCTTCGCCCGAGCATGCAATGGTTTGAGCAATGCATGGACCGGATATGTCGGTGATCTGATTGCGTTCGGTGACGGCCGATGGCTTGGCTCGCTCAGTGTCTTCGGCGAAGAAGCCCTTCTTCCCAGCCTGTGGGCTTGCGTGTTAGTGGAACTTGCTTCCTCAGTAATGGCCCTGGGAAGCTGCTTACCTTTCATGGCCTCATACTCTTTCTCTCCTCCACGGAACCAGTCTTGGACTTCTTCGTCCGTCCATGCTCCCATTGCTCTGAGGGAGGTACCCCTCTTTGCCCTGGGTGTATCGTGGTCGGCGGCTTGGTAAGACGATTCACCATTATCCTAAGATCCCATTTGGTAAGTAAGTGTTTCAGATAATATAGACATTGATTGGGTGTTTTTTGGGCAGTGACTATACCTTTTGCTCTTTATACTTCTTTGGAGACTCGGCAAAAAACGCCTTCACGGCGGCGTCCTCATCGGGAGTAGGACCAATCTTCTTAGTGTACTGGGCTTTGCCGTTTCCCTTATTAGAAGGCTTCTTGGCAAAGCGAGAGTGAGCGAGCCCTTTGGTTCCCTTAGGAAGTAGCCGCTTTTTGTCCTCCTCCTTGGGGCTGGTAGCCTTCCTTTGACAGGGTTTCGGCGGCTATCAACGCCCGTCATTTCCCATATCAATTCGAGCGTCACTAGGTGTATTAGGAGTTGTAGGCTGTTCGGGTGCATTCGGGGTTGCGGGCTGTTCAAACGGCGCTAGGGCCGGGTTTTGACTGGATTCTCGGTTAGCATATTCCAACACAGTTCGAGATATGGCAAACAATGAATAGGAATGAAGTCAACTTACAAGACCCAGAATGGGTGGTCCCCCCGGAATAACTGCCAAAAGATCGCAAGGGCTATCAGTATGACGATACCCAAAACTGCGGCACGCCTTAAGGCGTCCTCGGCGAATCCGAACACCGTCACGATTTTACTTTGAAGATAACATTGTGTCATCGCCGTTTGGTGGTTGAAATGGTTGAGAACATCACGTGGAGGCACTGTCCGGATATGTTCAGTGCCGATGAGGTTGTTGGGATGAGAAAAAAAAAAGAAGAAAAAAAAGAAAAAAAAGAAGAAAAAGATAAAAAAGACTGAATGAAAAGCAAATTATGTAAGAAGAAAAGGTCAGATGATGCGAAAGATCTGGAAAAAAGTGCTTGATGCTGGAGAGAAAAAGAGACCGGCGAAAAGGGCTGGGGAGGCCCAGATTATATACATGTCCTTTCTGCCCCTCCCAGCTCCCAATCAGCCATGTGTCTTGTGGCCGACAATGGCTTCCTCCCTTCCAGAAGTCTGTTTGGCAATGCCCACTTTCCTTCCAGTTGGTGGAGTCTTTCCTGGACTGGTGCTGGCCTCTTTCCTGTAAGTTACGGGGGGTTCATTCAATATACTGGGCTAGCGTAATGGACCATTTGTAGCTTCGCCACCGGGAATTATTCTCAAGAAGCTGCGAGTAAATTTCGAGAATGGACGCATGTTAGAACAGCTTCACAATGCAAAAGAGTGGAATGCGGCAGGCACCCCGACCGGGTATCGATCACCGCGTTAGCTTCCTATGACTCGGTATCCCCCGCTCACTGTCCACTTCGGTAACGACTGACGATCGAATACACATTCACAGAAGGCACAATATGAAGACGCGAATTCAGCTGTGAAGCAAAGTTCGATTGTAAAAGCGATGAAGAAGCCACTTAGGTATTCCCAAACGCCGATGACGCCCTAGAGGTATTCTCTTTCCCAAGCAAAAAAGTCAAATCGGATGCAACAGCCACATGCTGGCCTGCTAGCTACCCTGGCCGGGTCTCCCATCCGTAACCGCTTCCATTGCCACCTAGGCAGGCTCTTCAGAGCTCCCCCTCCTCCTCCTCCTCCTCCTTCAAATTGGGTTGAGGTTGTATTCTCTTTCCCAAGCAAAAAAGTCAAATCGTGGTTGGTTGAATGCAACAGCCACATGCTGGCCTGCTAGCTACCCTGGCCGGGTCTCCCATCCGTCTAACCGCTTCCATTGCCACCTAGGCAGGCTCTTCAGAGCTCCTCCTCCTCTTCCTCCTCCTGCAAATCGGGCTGAGTTTGGGTCCGCGCGAGCAACAGTTGTGCCTTTGCGGCAATCACGGCATCCTCTGATGCCTGCAACATCTTCTGGGCTGCGTATTTGGCCGCCTCGGCCGCAGCGAGACTTTGCTCTGCTAGGAGGACGGCCCGGGTCTTGGCCTCACTGCAGTGGTTGTTGTTTGGGGTCTTGGTCTCGTTCTTTTGGCTAGCGGGGGTATTGATGCCGTTGGTATGGCCATTCTGGAGACTGGTTAGCATTCAAACTTCACAAGATCAGATGTTGACAAGCATGTAGGGACGTATTTACCTTGGGGGAGGGGGTTTCGGTCTTGACCACAGGCTTGGTAGCCTCGTTGATGGGGCTTCCAGCCTTGGGGGACGCGGCTTCAACCTTGGGCTCAGGAGTGCTCAAACCGGTCTGGATATTATTGTTGTTGTCCGGATTGTGTCTAGAAGCTCCCAACCCACGGACCGGAGTGGCCTGGCCGTTATTGGCCGGATTATGTATGGAAGCCGCCAAGCCGGGGCAGAGCTGGAGCTCTCCCTTGGGAGCGACGGGCTCGGCAGGCTCGGAGAAGAAGGTGTTCTACAAAGTAGGACATTTCAGTTAGCAAGGGTGTTGGAAAGCAACTAATGGAAGGGATCATACCAAGGGCATCTTCTTTGCTTCTTCAAACCAATTGTCGACCTCCTCCTGGGTCATCTCGGTGTCCAGGCGATCCTTGGCAGGGCCTCGGTAGTTCCAGTCACGCTTCTTGCGACCGCCACCATTAGCACCGCCGCGCTTCTGGTATCTGTTGTTGGTAGAGGACATTGTGAATGTTTGTTGGTGATTGAGTAATAGTGGGGGGTCGAGAGTATCTAGATGTTCAACTTGGAAGATCTCTGGTGAGTAATGACTGAAGTTGGTAAAAGAAAGAAAAGAAGGGGAAGAGAATCAAGTCGGTGAGTGGGTTTTTATACCACGTAGGTGAGAACCACCACGAATATCCGGGAATGCGTGGCGCAGGCCAACCAACGCTTCGTCACCCGGGCATGCAAAGGTTTGAGCAATGTATGGATCGGATATGTTGGTGAAGTAAAATAAGTGAAGGCGCAGAAGGTTCTGGTTACGGACATGCAATTCACCACGCCGGTGCATACGAAGCCTCAAGGTTCTGTGCAGAAAAGGAGGTACAATATATAATGCGGCCACCGTGCAGTTAATGGTGCATAGAGGTCAAGTATGCCGGCCCAAACATTCAGGTTAAGGTAGGTACCTATCTCCCATCTCCGTTTCACCCGACGTCCCTTTGCCTGCCCGCTTTCCTGAACCTCAACAGAGGTATTCACATGCCTCTGACCTTTGCCAATATCTTGTTGATCTCGTGACAGGTAGAGATCCGGTCAACCTGTTGATTCTTCATGCCATATCGAAGGGTGACTGTGTTCATGTTGGCCGTAGCATGTAATAGGTACATTTCGCCACTCGAGATACATTGCATCAACACTACCTGTAGAGGTGAGTCACTCTGAGTTTTTCTGGACAGAAATTTGTTCACTTGCGTCGCTGTTATGTGCTTCCCCCTCGTAGGGTGCAAGTCAGCCTCTTGCTATACCTCTATGCAGAGGTATTCTAGGTATGCTGCGTGTAGATGCCGCTCACCGAACGCACGAGGATTATGATTCCGCCAGGCAGCTTCTTTGATACACCATAGTTGTTCATTCTGACTCAGTCTCTGTCTGTCTCGGAGCATTCTGCGGCTTGCGTATCCTCTTCTCCGCCTCGCACTTGAGGTCGGCTCCGCGAAATATGGCCCGAACCTCTGCATCTGTGACCTGAGCACTCCCTCCACAGGGGGAACACTTCCGATCGTTGACACTACGTCGGCCGTGGCGACGATGATCTCTAAATATAAGGGAAAAAAAGAAAACGAGAAACAACAGAAGGAAAAGAAGAGGAGGAAAAAAGAACAAAAAAAAAAAAAAAACAGGCCCGAGCAATATTTGTGATTTTTTTTCGGTTCAACTATGAGCCCAATGCCGCTGCGTTATGTGTTCTTGGTAATCAGATTGTAACCGAGTAGGTCACGTTCAGGTCAGCGCTAGGAAGAGTGTCAGGGAAGAAGGCGAGGGCACAAAGAGTAGTGGTCAGTCGTAGTGTTACGAGATTTTAGGCACACGAGATATTGTAAAGTTTGTAATGTTTACGGCGGAGTCACAAGTGAAGGCGCGGAAGGTTCTGGTTACGGACGGATATACCAATCACTACGCCGATATAGGAAAACTATAAAACGGTTTATTAATAATATATTGCATACTGTATGCCAGACAAAATCTGGCGAGTATCTTCCATCTCAGTTCCACCCTCCGTCCCTTCACCAGGCGTCCCTCCGTCGTTGACACTACATGTACGCCGACGGTTACCAACATAGGTAATATCAAAATGCTGCGAAATTTGGGATATGTGACTCCACTACAAGGCTAACATTGCTATTTGTTCTTTCGGATCGGATTATTACGGACCAGTACATGTCAAGGCCTGACAGATAGAAAGCTTTTGAGAAAAAGATGTAGTAAAATTTGTGATGTTTCCGTACGGCGGAATTATTTTGCCGGTCCCAATGAACTACTATGAACTCGACCAGATTGAAGAAACAATGAAGAAACAACCCTTTATTCCCAGACACAGATAACACCATCTTCTTTTCCCCAAGAACGAAAGTTTAATAGCTAGTTGGTTAAAAAGTCAAAATAAACAGCCACATGCCGGCCTGTTGGCTACCCTGTCCGGGTCTTAAAAATTTCGTTCACAAAAGCCTTCCACTCGTCAACTGTCATGTGGTATGAGTGAGCTGCCGACATAGAGTTGTTGGTGTTGGGCTGGTCGACCGGGGTCTTGATTCCCTTGGCCATAAGGGCCTTCCACTCGTCCCACGTATAGTATGTTTCGCGGACCTCCGATTTGTTGGTCTTGGTGTGATTGGGAGCCCCAATCTTGTTGTGTTGGATGGCCGGGGTCTTGATCCCCTTGCCCATAAGAGACTGCCACTCATCCCACGTATAGTACGTTGTGCGTGCTGCCGAGTTGTTGGTGTTGGTCCTCTTGGGAGCTTCAATCTGGAGGGTGTTCATGTTGGTGGCATCGGAGACGCTCATCTATGAACTGGTCAGCTTGTGTTGCTTTGTGGAAAAACAAAGAAAAAAGACAAGATAGCAGGGATGAACATACCGCGAAGAGAGTTGAGTTTGGTGGTTGAAAAGGTTTTGTTGTGGTGAGACTGTGAGTCTGAGTAAGTGTTGGGTAAAGTAGGTATGGTGAGCTGTGAGGAGTGAGCTTGTTGGATGAAGAAGGAAAAAAAAAAGAAGGACAGGTAGGGGAGATTTTATACCCATGGGAGAAGCATGAGAACTTGCAATATCCTGGGCGGTGGCAGAGGCCACCTGGCATTCATCCACCATGTGCATGCTCTTCGAAGTATCGGAGGTCATGAGAGGCAAAACCTTCCTATGCCCGTGTTCTGTTGCGCGGCATGTCTACTGCAGTATAAATCGGAGTCCCAAATATGCGGCCAGGGCAGATGATATGCGGACTCGAGGAAATACGAACACGGCCCTGGCGAATATACTGACTGACGTTTCAACGCCGTGAATCTTTTTCAGGAACCTGCAAGTAAACCTGATGATGGGCATGGCCTTGAACGGAACTGTGACAACTGTTCCTCTTGCCCAACTTCCTTCACGTGAACTGTACCACTTCAATCATGCAAGCTTCAAGCTCTACACCAAGGTAGTCGGGCACGCGCAATTTGTCGTGCTGTCATTCTGATAACACATTCCCCCTTGGGTATCTGGTAACATGCGAGTGTCTTTCACCGGTCATCCCGCCCGGCCGAAATTTCCTGTACTCCGTGTTATCAACTCATTATTGGGATAGTGAAGCCATTCAAGCCCTGATAGCACGCCCCAAACTTTCGCTGTCCAGACTTTTCCACGGATGAGCCTGTTCGGGTTCGGGGTCCGATTACCACAGACTACATGCTGCAAGCTGCATGTAGACCAAGGGCGTGAAGAGCCTCGATGCCCGCCGGTCATGCAGCCAAATACAGATCCGGGAACACCCTAAAATGGCAACACCCGCCACACCGAATTCGGCATGCGTATATATATGTACGCTTGCACATATTTCGAAACATCACTGATGATGAGGAAAGTACAGCATATGCGGCCAAAATCCCATTTCTTTATTCCACTCCTCCGCTCGGTATCCGGTCCCCAGACGTAGCGTAGCGGTCCGTCTGTCGACCGACTGCCGGATTTTGGCTCGGGCTTGATGGATCGTTATCGGCGATGTTATCCTTACAGAAAACATGCAATGGCCAGAGTGACTGATATCGCCTCGGCTATTCTTGCTCTGCAGAGGTGTTGCGTGTTCCCTGGTTTTGGCACGGGAGTCTTTTTTTTTTTTTTTTTTTTTTTTTTTTTTGCCGTGTGTTTCTGACATCCGAGGCTGCTAAAAATGTCCTTAGTGCACTGGCGAGCAGCTAGCTTTGATCAAAATCAACGGAGGGTTGAGGGGGGCTACCGGAGAAAAGTGCTGAGGTCAGGGCCTGCATGATCGGCCGCATGTTTCTGCAGACTACAAATTTTTCCTCTGCGCCGGAAAGATTCAAGCATTAAAACTGAATGTAAAAGGAAGCCATATGTGACTCAAAGAGTCGAGGTCTGCTCTTGCCAGTCGTCCAGTTGATGTGGCTCCGATTTGTTTTTCCGGGAAAGTACTGGCTTGGTACCTTCCTCCACTACAAGGATAATGACCATCAAAGGCGGGATTACCACCCGACCATAAGGTACAGACATCAAGTCTATTACACACAGGAAATTTTTTTTTTTTTTCACGATGTCACAAGCATGAGATGCGAGAGTCGAAGAACGTTGTGTTGATATCTTTGTCAACTGATGAACTTCCATTCCCACTACCACATATTTCGAAAGATTCCACGCCGACAGAGTCTCAAAGGGAGCGAAGTGTCCAATACGTCCGTGGGATGCTCTTTTATATCATCATGGTTGCTTCTCCATATGATGGTTTGGAAGTGTTGCCCGGTAGTTTGATCAGACAACGTGTTTTGTTTTGTTAAACCACATCTGCTTCCTGGCCAATGGTTACCACGATGTCTCCAAACAACAAGCAGGCATTTGATGCCCGTGGTGAGGAAGAAAGCTTCATCATTCGAGGGATCAAAGTGTCGCGATTCCCGTAAGTGACAGGTGCCGGTTGGAAGCCAGTGGATGATGTTCGAATCCGTTGGCTGTGGTGTTTTTATGCAGGAGAATGCAATTCGGCAGGCGCTCCCGACTGTCTGGATGATGAGGTGCTTCAAGCAAGGGGTTTCAGGAGAATCACAAAGAGAGGACGTCTTGTGGGTTAGGGGTGTTTGTGGCTCCTCTGGCAAATGTGGGGTATTAGTTTGATTGCACTTGCCCTATTCTAGTTTAGCGTGTGTGATTTGCTGATGTAAGCAGGCTGGATCTCAACGTCACTCCTTCCTTCTTTCGTGAAATGTTTTTCTCAAATCTGGAGCCTGACACCCAACATGTTTTCCCTTGATGATCCTCTTTCCCTTATGGGTTCGTTTTCTGCTCTACCAGACCAAAACGGCATCGATTATATGGTTTGAGGTTGAGTTTCAGCAAGGTGCCTGGATTCTTGAGGCTCTTCAATCGAGCCCCGCGACCCTAAGGATCACAAAGAGCGGCGATTGGCACGGAACAGAGAGCATCCAGTCGCGAGGGACCTAGCCGCGCCGGGGACTGAATGGATGAAGCACAAATCGTCAGGCACCCGACGGAGAGTGACAGCGAGGGAAAGAGGGAGGTCATTTGGGGGTCATTTGATTGTGGTGTGCCGAGACTGGTAAGGTGTGATGCAACTGGAGCGCTCTTCAGGAAGGAGGACTGGGATGACTGGGGCCGGTTGGCGGAGATGATCTGTGCTTCCCTCAATTAGGTAGCTAGGTACGGACCCTTTCCCCTGTACGATGACGTCGACTGCCACCACAACTTTTTTCCAAGGTCTCGTTGACGACATTGGCAAGCGCGACAGTTCATGATTTGGGTTTCCAGGTGCCCAAAGAGTCGAACAGACAGTCTGGCGCTTTCCCGCCGCGATTGCACTTGGAACGATCCGCAGCCAGCTGTAGTGGCCCCAGCTTTCCCATCGCGATGATGCCCATCCATCGGCTATCATCGACATTTCACAATGCGTGTTCCTGGCCAGTGCCCCATCACATGCGCATCCTCCTTTCACATCTTGTCAGAATGCTTTCATACCTGAACTTTAGCTCTTCAGCCTGCCACAAAGTGGTCTCGTGGTCTTGTTATCTTGTTCCTGTTCCTGCTCCCGCTGTTCCTGGTGTTGATTCGGATGGCTTTCAAGCTGTTGTACCCACTCGTTCCAGTTGTGTCCCGGTTTCCGCATCATAGGAAACACAGTCATTGGTATGAGCCCAGCCATACAGATCACAGAGATTCAGGAGTATACATAGCCCAAAACCCGGCCAGGTAGTCGAGGTAGTCCATACATTCTACCCCGGCTGCCCGGTTACATACTCTACAACATACATCCCCAACTACACCATACTACCATACAGCTCCGTCTCCCCGCCCATCTTCGCTGCACTTCATCGCCGATTCACTCACAAATACCGAATTCCGACTAGCTACAGCTCCCAAACAGGAAAACCCGGGCCGATTTCGCGACTGTGTTCTTACCAACAGATCTGAAGAGCCTCGCGCCCCCCTCAAAGCCCACACGTCCGCACGTCCACATCCAATAGGCTGTCAGAGGTCACGGCAAAATTCCCGGCGGTCTTCCTAACCACCCCCTTTTGCTGGCTTCTGGTGTCTTCCAGACTAGAGCCAGTAGTTCAACCGTCACCTCATCAGAAACTCCGGCACCACTCGGACTCGGGACAGGACGGGCACGACCACCCGGTTCCTTGTTCGGGTGCAGCGGTTGCAGATAGTCCCTGAAAATGAATGACTTTGCGGCTCACCCCCATCAGACAAGCTCGCCGGCCTCCTCAAGTGGCACAATTCCCCCACCGCCCTTGCCAGGCACAAGTCTGAGGAAAGAGCGCGGTGCCATCGCCGCTCAGGCCTGCGATACCTGCAGGGCTCGCAAGCAGAAATGTGACGAGCAAAGACCAAGGTGCGGCACTTGCCAGAGATTCCATGTCGAGTGTCACTACAGGGAACCACAGCCTACAAAGTAAGTCCACGCCTTACGCCTGCTGAGATGGCTTGATCTAATACGGGCTCTAGAAAGGACAAGACGCTGGTGGAAATCCTGGATAAGCTCAAGGTCCTAGATGTTCTCAATGTCCTCGAGAACAAGATTGACCACTTGAGTTCGCGCATGGACCATTTGTCGGCCACATGTCATCCCAACACCAACTCCATCACGGCAACTCACTTCGCCCCTACTCCCCCTCTCACCGTTTCCACTGGGCATTCCACTGGTATCCATGGAGTACATCCTGCCGTAGCGCACCACCGCTCGCCAGAAGGACTGTCCAATGGGGTGCCTCATGCGCTCCCCAATATTGCTTCGCTCACCGAGGATCAGGGGCACTACCAATATGTGTCTGCTGCCCATCAGATGCTGGCGTGGCCGGCAATACAAGGCCACCTGGCGGCCATTCAGCCCAAATGCCCTACCCGAGACCTCAAGTCGGTTGCGACTGAGTGTCCGGCCATAGCACTCGGTGCTCACTTCTCAATGGACTACACCATACCCATAAGCCTGCAGAATGGCGACAACTTCAATCCTGCGCCTGTCTCGGCCCCAATATCAGCCTTTGGATTGGATTGGGACATTATGCAAACGTTGAGCATGGCTTACTTTGACGCCATCAACCTCCTGCATCCTATCCTGGACCGCCATACCTTTTTAACTCAAACACTTCCGACTTTGTTCAAGAACGGAGTCGATCACAGACTGCAGTCCACCATCGCCTTTCTCGTCTTTGCTCTAGGCGAGGTTGCTCTAGGTAACTATAGGGGCGCGCCCATCAATGCGCACGGAGGGAGGCCGAGCGGTATGAGGGGAGGTTCCAAAAGTCACCCACCAGGCATCACGCTGTTCAACGAAGCGAGGAAACGTTTGGGCTTTAGTGTTACCGAGACGAGCCTCGAGATGGTACAGGCATACACATTGGCTAGGTAAGCACGTCGTTCTGAGCCCCTGTGATCAGTCTTTCTAACCACAAGTACACACACAGTACCTATTGCGCAACCTGCTCATATCCCATGGTATATTCCCCTTATATACCTGCTACGCTGTTTCGTGCAAATATTACCTGTCGCTTTGGTGATCATGTACTAACAAACGTAGGGTTTCTGGAAAATGAGTAGAGAGGCGTCTTTGGCCTGCCAGTCCTTGATCATGATGTAAGTCAACAATATCCCTCCTAATTTGTCCAGTATGCAAACTAACACATGGCAGTAACCCAGGGGTGCTCTCTTCTCCACAAGCAGACTTGCTCAGAAGAGCATTTTGGCATTGTGCCGTCATGGAAACGTATGTACCAGATATACCCCGATTATGTCAACTCAAGCTAATCGGCATTTGCCAGTTGCCTCAACCTTGAGCTAGGGTTCCCACTTACAGGCCTCGAGAAGATGGAGAACGTAGTTTCCCTCCCCGACTTCAGCACCAGCTTCTCAGACGACGATTATATCAGCAATCAAGAGACACAATACCAAGAGCACTTTGCGTCTCAAATAGCTCTTAGGCGATTGCTTGTGGAATTTCACGGGACGCTCAGTCGATGTAGGCACCCTTCTTCCCCTTGCCCACTCTACACTCGTGCCCAACCCTCGCTAACGCACATCCTCTGCAGCACCATACAACACCATTGCTCCCAGCACTAGCAGCACCCCAAATACGATCCGCCATATGGCAACGGACCTCGAGCACTGGCGCGGCTACCTCCCCCCTAACCTAAAATGGCAAGAAGACACACCCGGCGCCTTTCCGCCGAGCGCAACCACCTACAACGGCCCAAGCATCTACAGCCCCGTCACGACAGCAACGGCGACCACGACAACGAACAGCACCCCGGCTATCTCTCCCATGCTTCCCACTCCCCAAGCAGGCACCATGTCCATCAGCTCCGTCAGCTCGGTCGTTGGCAGCGTCTCCATGTCCGGGAGCGGCGTCATCCCACAATCCGTCGCCAGTATCACAGCTTCCGGCCTCCGCTCCCCCCAGCTGTCCCACCAACAACCGATTCTCAACTCCGGCCTCGGTCTCCAACAACATCAACCGGTACCTCAACCACAAATGTTCACGGCCGACCTCGACGCTCCCCCTGTCCGCTACCCGTATGCCCACGACGTGCAGGTAGCCCTCCTCCGCTCCCGCTACTACTACGCCAAGTACCTCATCCACCGCCCCTTCCTCTACAAAGCCCTGCACCACCCGGACGCCATGACGCAAGACGACGCCATCGGCGCCGCCGAGTGTCTCAAGGCTTCGCTCAAGTGGCCCATTGCCATGTCGCCCACGTGTTTGGACAAGCGGCTCGTGCCCTGTCCCTTCTTCTTCACGCAGAACTTCTTTGGGATCTTGGTCCTCTTGCATCTGGTGCTTAGCGACAAGGTGCCGATCCTGACCAAGATCAAGGATACGCTGTGCGGAGGAGAGAGGTTCGAGATGGAGGCCAAGGAGACAGTGGAGCTGTATGTGAATTGGATTAGGGATCTGAGTGATGTGGAGCCGAGTGCGGGTTGGGATTGGGATGTTGTTAGTGCCATGTTTGGGTTGGAGGGGAATGGGTAAGGGTAGAGTTGGATGGGAAAGGGTCTTCGAGGGAATGGAAGGGATGAGGGAGGTGGTGAGTGATGGGGGAGAAGGTAGCGGATGGTGGGAGAAGACAAGCTGGGTGGGGAAGAGTGGGAGTGATGAAGTGTTCGAGACCAAAACATCACCAATACGCCCCCATCTCCGTTTTGGATACCATGTCATTGTCATGGCAGTGAGTTTTGGCTTCGCGATTTTTTTGGACATACCTGTCAACTGAGTTTTGGAGATTTTGATAGTTACGACACTCAATCTTGAATATCGGTTGTGGAAAGTTGAAGGTTGACAATGTAACCATGGTGATCAAATGCGCGCGCCGGAAGAGACATATCTGAGACCACTTTGGGTATCAGAGCCGTCAAGATAATTTAAAACGATAGTTAACTGTTCAATATCCAGCGAAGCTCTCTCGACAGGTGGTTTCCATTATTGATCAATCAATCGACTATCCATCAACCGCATCCAAATATCTGTCACATAAGGCAAGTAAGTCTCCAAATGGAATCAATGATCCATCAACTGGTCAAAATCTCGTCATAGGAGTCTACCAAAGTCTCCAACCCGAATGGAACGAACTGTTCATCTCATCAACTCCGCCGACTGCCCCAACATTCCCCAAACCAATCCCCCCTCACGTTCATGCAGGTCACGAAGGGAACAGGAACCATAGAGTTATCCAAAATCATTTCCGCATTGGAGGTATCATGATCATTAAGTAATACGCCAGTAGAATGCTAAAAAGTCAGGCCCGCCCGCCTTGCCCGCCTAAAAAGAACAGGAGGAAAAACTTCATCCATCCCATCGTGCCAGTATCCCCAGGACTTCTTCATGTCCATGTCCGGCCCAGCTCCGTGTTGTCCATTCGACTCCCTTTTTGGTTCGAATCATTCCGTTGTTCTCAGTTCCCATTAACATTTTAAATTGTGGGTATACATCTCATGCAAAGTATAAAAAAGCCAAACCACCACAACCCAACCCTTACTTATTGCTCCTTTTCACTCACGGGCCGCGTCGAAGACGGGCTCTGTGTCGTCGAAGGGCTTTCAGGGCGGATCTTCTCCTCCGTGACCTCCTTCGAGTTCGCTCCCGAAGCGAAGGGGGGCGCGCTGCTGTTGTTCCTCGACCTCGAGTAGTTGCTGGGGCCGGGGGAGCCGTCGTTGACAAACATGCCCTGGTCGGTCGTGTTGCGGAAGTAGTGGTGGACCTGGTCGTTGAAGTCGTCGTGCTCGAGGTCGTCGCCCATGGTGTTCTGGCCGTTGACCTCCTTCTCGCGGCGCATGCGCTCCTTGCCGGCCCACTCCTCGCGCATGTCCTCGATCTTTTGCTTGTGGTCGAGCTCGGGGTTGTAGTTCTTGCCGACGCCGCGGAGACGCTCCCAGAGCGACAGGTGCATGGGGTGGATGGCGATGCCGTGGTAGTCGTCGGGCTTGCCGGCGCGGATGTAGCTCCACCGCCGCTCTTGCTCCTTGAGATCAAGACCGGTGGTGTCGGGGAGGAACATCCAGGTGAGGACCATGCCGGCGAGACCGAACCAGGGAACGACGTAGAACTTGGTCTGGGTGTCGATGTAGTTGTACAGAACGGAGGCGAGAAGCGCACCAGCCTTGCCGCAGCAGGCACTGAAGCCGTGGGCGGAGGCGCGGATGGGGGTCGGGAAGACCTCACCGGCGACGAGGAAGGTGACGCTGTTGGGGCCGAACTGGTTAAAGAAGCTGGAGAGGAAGTACATGGCCTGGAAGGACTTGATACCGGCGGGGCTGGTGTAGTACTCCAACTTGAAGGCGGGAACGACGAACATGATGAAGCACATGAGGAAACCGACTTGCTGCATCATCTTGCGGCCATAGAAGCGGTTGTCCATGAGGAGCGAGGCCAAGTAATAACCGGTAAGAGAGATGATGACGTTGTACAAGTTCCAAATCCAGCCGGTCATGACGGAGCTCGAGGGGCCGCTGATGACGGAAATGAACTGAGACTGGAAGAGCTTGTTTCCGTAGAAGAAAACGTCGTTGCAGAACCAGCAACCAGCCGTGGCGAGGAGCCGGCCACCGAAGTGCTTGGTGGTCATGGCGAGGGAGTCGTAATCGTAACCGGTAACGTTGCTCTTCTTCTTGGCGGCAATAAGCTGTCGGCTGGCGTGGGGCATCTTGTAGGTTCTGTAGTAGACGAGCCAAAGGGTACCGACGGCGGGAATGGCGAACGACAATCTGAATGTCCACTGGACAGTGGCTAGGCCATAAGGCCCGCCTCCGCCACCGCCGTGGAAGATGAGGAGGAGGATAATGAGGAGGGCCTGGTTGATAAGCTGACCCCAACCCTGCATCAAGAAGGCGGTAGTAACCTTGCGGCCACGGTGAAGACGATCGTTTCTGGTGGAGAGCTTTCCGGACGAGACAGAGTTTTCCATGGAGGAGGTAGCAGTAATGGGATATTCACCACCGACACCGAAACCTGGAGACCAATCCTGTTAGCTTCGCGCGTAATGCGACTTTGCGCCTTGGGAGGGAACGTACCGTAGAAGAAGAGAGACCAAGCATAGCAGATAACCCAGCCCTGGAGGGTCAAACCCCAAGAAGCCGTGAGCATGAGCAAACCGACAAACATGATGGCGGCATCCTGAATGAGACCCCAGCGACGACCAATCCAATCACCGATAACACCGACGACCAACTGGCCAACCATGATACCGATAACCTCGAGATACGTTACGGCAGCGATCCAGTTGCTGCTGCACTCGGTAGCGCTTGTGCCCCAGCATTGCGGCCAGGTGGCTCTGAAGAGAGGCTCAATGTTGCCGATACTGAAGAGGACGTAGCCCTCGAGACCGAGACCGGCACCGGGAAGGACGGCGTTGCGGAAGTACCACGAGACGGGGCTGAGAGGGTCCTTCTTCATCATGCGGCCGATGGCCTTGAGCTCCTGCTTCGCCTCCTCATTCTGGACCTTGTTGACGAAGGCTATCCTTTCGCGCAAGGGGAGGTCGGCCCAGTAGGTGCCGTCTTTTGTGTAGATGTCGTCAGGGTGTGTGAGGTAGGCGAAAATGGCCTTCTCGTGGTCGGGATCAGGGGTGACGCCGAAGGGCAGCTGAAGGGCCTCGTCACCGGTGGCCGGGCCGTGAGGCACGGGGATCAGACCCGGCGTAGGGTCGTGGTGAACGTCGGGACTCATTACGTCGTCGTCCATGTTGGAGATCTGAAGTGGTTGTATATGGGTGGGGTATATAAAGATTAAGAAGAGCTTTATAGGACAGCGAGATGGGGAAAAGATATCAAAAAGTAGGTATAAGGTTGGCTCCCCTTTGGTAGGTAGGTAGGTCCTTGGAAGGCGTCAAGGAGATACGGGGGAGGCTTGTCCTCTTGCTCGAGATCCCAAGACCAACAGCACAGCAGGCGTGTTGATTCTGGAAGAAAGAGAAGGACAAAGGGCGCTGGAGGAAGAGATATGGATATGAGACTCGATGGCCACAACGCCAGGACCCGTCGCGAGTTCTTATGGCAAGAGGGGGATGGAAGAGCTTGGGGATGGTGCTGGGATACCAGCCGTCTCTTTCTGATTTGGGATAGCGTGGATGTTGTGTGGACTGGTGGAGGGACTGGAGGAGCGAGACTGGAGAAAGAGTGGAGGGGTAGCAGTACCTGTTTCTGCACCATTATTCAGCACGCAAGAGGGGTACAGCTACCTCGACTGATTGAAGGACAGGGGAGCAGTTACAAACGACCACGCCGAACGCTCGAAGGAATGGCCTTGTACGAAATCGTGGTCGAATCGAGCACTGTCATTGGCAGATGTCAGAATGGAATTTTTCCTCTCAATATCCAAATCCAACAGATGGAGGCTGTGGGGGAACGGGGCTCATGGAGCAGTCGCAGACCCTGACCGCTGACATTAGTTTCCCCGTGCGCTTCCGGCATTGTTTTTTTTTTTCTTTCTTCTCTGGACACGATGCATTGGATATTCTGGCATCACAGCCAAGGATGCCGGTCTCCTCTGAAACCAATGGGTATTCATGGCTTTAACTACGAGCTTCTTAAAAGAGCTGCATGTCTATATCTTGTGAGACGGTCAGTCTTATTCATCTGTTATCCGGAACCGTTAGAGTTGGGTTCCCTTGTGACGGGACCCTTGACGGATGAGAGTATCACAATGTCAAAGGCTCCCGCAAAAAAATGAAAAAGTTGGCGATCGATCAACAACGCCTGTGCGGACAGGCAGGGACGGACACGTGCTCGCTCGCTGCGCCCACTAACAGTCTAACACTGATATCACTGTCATCATAGCGCAACGCATTTCCAGTAACAGTGACGCAGCGGGGGGCACGGCATGAAGTGATAGTATTCCAAGATATTGGAATCTTGGTGCCACAGCGGCGGTGCTGAAGCTTCCTTGTTTCAACCACGACGTGCAAGAGACAGAACGGAACAGGAAGTCTTGGTAGTGAGGTCAAGCTTTGTCAAGCTTTTGCCGCCTCAAACAGACAGCCTCGGCAGCCAACCACCGACGGCCCAATTCTCTCAAGCCGCATCGGCATCCGCCCGTTACCGCGGTATCGGGGACCGCCACCAGGCTGACTTTGGTGATAGAGCACACGACAGACGACACGCGACACCGACCTCGACCGACCTCAAATCTAGCGATGGATTCTTCAACGGATTCTTTTGACTCCCGAGGAGTCCAGCTCGTCCAGGACCTCCTGGATGTCGTTGATGCACGGCCGAATTGTGGATCGTGGTAGACGAAGCCAAGATACCAAGAAACGATAGAAAGGAGGAGCATCCCCCGAAGAGGAAGACACACACGCGACATTTATTCGACAATTTGTTGTCACGATGCCCAGAGATGCCCAGAGATGTCGCCCAGAGGGTGAAGAGCTGTGCCATCGTGCCCTCCTTCCCCCTTCTGCCGCGTCCTAACGAAGCTGACCCACACATGGCATGTTGGCTTTGTTGACTTTGCCAGCCTCGCCGGCCAACCACGATGGAGCTATGCGGACTGCGGGCGGCGGCGACGGCGGACGGAGTCGGTTTGTTTGGACCGTCCCTCGTCTTTTCCGTGTAAGTCCGTTACGCGACACCGTGTTCCCCCCCATCCCCCCTTTGCCCCAGGCTGCAAGATCTTCTGGGTTGCATCATTTTTGGAGTGCGCTGTGCGTGCAGCGTGGTAGCGTGGCAGCGAATGCAGTCGAATGCAGTTCGGATCAACAGCCTGCAGATTAGCTCGCTGCTTGTTCGACGTGCCTGGTGCGCCGCTGGGGAGTGCTGGCAGCTGTGTTTGGCGGCGTCTGGACTTGTCGCTTTTTGGTGGATTGCCATTCACGACGTCGAGACCACCCACGTGTGTCGATGATTGGTTGAAACCAAGGGCGAGCTCTTTCAACCTTCTCCGCACGAGGGGCAGACCCTGAGATGTGGGGCCGAATCCTCAAGGCCGCATTTCTTGGCGCCCATCAGACCACCCGAGCCCCCGACTCGTCGGTCGACGTTTTTGCAAGGATGCTTCGTCTAAAAAAATAACCAGCCGCCCAGAATCCAATGCCACGAAAGCTTATCGATTGGACTGTTGGACCGCACAATTGGAAATGCAGAATCTGCCGCATGTGGCTCGTGCCGCGTCCGGCATCTCTCGCCTCACGACAGCTTCACAAAAAGTTGTGCGCACCTGTGGCTTGGCAGGCCAAGCAGTGGTAAAGCCGTGATGTCATTTGCTGCTTTCCAGCCTCAAACCCCATTTTCGTTTATCGTCGACAATCTGTCCTTCACAATGCTGTCGCCGCCTCCGCCGCCCCCGGTTTCTCCGCTGACCTCGGCGAAAACAACAAGTGGGGGGATGGAAAGTCTCAGCGGCACGACTGACTTTTTGAGGGATTGGATTCCGGAGTCGCTCTCCACAACGGACTCCGATATGGATGGAACCGGCCGTGGATTTCGGGGATTTTTGGAAGCCCAGAAAGCGGTCAAGAAATGGGGAAAAAGAAGGGGAGCTTTTGTTCCATTCCGATGCTAGCCCCGACGGGCGCCGCGAGTTCACTCGGCCACTTTTCATTGACAAAGCTTCGATATGGCATGTGCTCACGACAGGTCGACAGGTCGACAGGTGTTGTTGAGCCGCACAACTCCGTTCTCCGTAGGGCAAATCACAGTGGAAGTCAAAGTGGAAGCTCGCAATTTCGGCACATGAGAATGATCCGTCCACAGCAACCGAGAGATTCCCAACCCTTCGGCAAATTAGACGACACAACTTTATTTCGACCTTAAGCTTTGTACGCTCATCAAACTCTATTGGGACCAATCGTTGTTCCATCACGGCTTGTCACAATGCGAGGTGGTGATGCTGTCAGACATGACGCAAGTCACACAGAGAGGTCATTCAGAGCACCGCGCACTGCAATACTGCATTGTAGCCGGTATCCGATGCACTGGTTCGGCATACCCATCCCATACCCATCCCACACTTTCAACTGCCAGACTCCAATTCTCCGTGGTCCGGATGGATCCATCCACCCATCCATCGACCACCAGTACCGAGTACGTAAAACAACCTCCGCCTTCTCCGTGATGATGGTGGTGGTGTTCGATGGCCGATGATGACCCACGGGGTTGACCGAGCGATTCCCCCGAGCCGAACCCAACCGTTCAACCGTTCCCCTCGTGAGAACGAACAAGCGCGAGGACGACCGTTCATCCCAATGCCCTCTTCCCCGGTTTCCCCTCCTCACAACCTCATGTTGTCAAAGTTAACCACTCACTCGGTACCAAACTTAATTTTTGATCACGCCTGCCCCCCCTGATCAACCATCATGAACCTCTTGCGAAACGTTTGGTTGTGAGGCTTGCTAGCTACATCCCTCTACCACAGTACAGTAGCTACGCGCCATAACCCCAAAAATCCATGAAAATGTCCGTTAATCTTCAACCAACTGAAAACCCTTGTCATGGATCATGATGCCCCCCCAGCCTCCTTCTCCCCAACTCCCCATGGCCCCAAAGTTCCCCCACATCGGATCTAAATCCAGCTCCGTCCAGCTATGAAGCGCTACGTGTCACACAACTTTACTCCGACATCACCACTACCTTTTCCTAAAAAAGCGCCCAAGGGTCCTGCCTAACATAAACATGGGGCACGTGTGTTGTGTCTCGGTTGAGATCTCCAATGCCGGTGATGGTGGTAATCTTTAAACCGGGGGAGATATAGAAGATGGAATTGGTTGCTTGGCAGCAGATCGTGGCGTATCTCGCGAGACATCAACCGCGCTTGCTCAACGTCGTCCTCTCAACCTCAACCTTAATCGTACCCAGTAGATACGATATTGCTATGCGCCTCGCTTGATATTTGTCCAGCTAATGTTCAAAGAAACTGGGATATATCATGAGGAGAGTACGATGAATAATGGGGATATTCACTTGATATACGAGTTATCAAGTGGTTGGACAAACTACCCCTGAAGAACTTACCTAGTCGGATGGGCTAGTTACTATATTGGCTTGGTTGCTTGCTGGCTTGCTGGCGATGGATGCAGTTAACCTTATCTTCACTTCATACACTCACATATCATGGTATGGTGGTGATGGGAAGAGATCATATCATATCATCCATCTTTTTTGGGGTTGAACCCCCGTTGAAGAGACAAGTAATAAAAAGCTGGCAAAGTCGAAACCTTTCTCTTCTGCAGCTAATCTTTTCCACGATCGATTTTTAATCCCTCGAGTCTGTCCGTTTCTTCACCTCCTCACTCCCTCGCTCCGTCATCTCCTTAACCCCTACCGGACTGACTGGTATTGTAACCTCCAGTCGTCGGTCGGGACGGATATCCCAACCGACGGAACATAGCACTCACTACCTCTCCACATGAAGCCCCCCGAGGCGAGGCCGAGATGGTCTATGTTGTCCAACCACGCTGGGGGGCGAACTAGAAACGGTACTGAATATTAGTCGGCGACGGCGATTACACAAGATCAAGTAGGTAGATCCATGTACGGTATCTTACACGGCATCTCATCATCTTATCTCACTTTATCTACCAATGTCAAAAATCTCTCGAATATCACATCTTTTGAGAAACTTTCTCGATACTGAAATGATTGCGGTTTCACAGGCGATTAATCCCGCGAACGAAATACCTTATGCAGTTGTTAACGCTTTATTAAGATGAGGCGGGTGGGCGTCATCGAGCATTACCCGCCGCCGTGTTCAGAGACGCACGCACCTTCCTCAGAAGCACCAGTCAGACAAAGCTGCCCGTCTGGTACTGATCGATGCCAGTGATGCCAGTCTGTACTGACAGTCGCGCCTGCCATGTATATCATGCACGATTTATAGGCTGTGGATACACTATATGTAATTTATGGGGGCGGGTGGTCTGGTGGTGTGAGCAGATATGTGCCTGCCTGCCTGCCTGCTGCTGTCACCTGGTTGCTGCTGCTGTTCGTACTTTGATTTCTCATTTTTTATCCAGCACCTAACCTTGTTCGAATGTGCGGGTGTCTGATCCTTTTTTCGTTAATCACTAATAGAGGGGAAGTTCTCGACCCAGTGTTGAAGCCAATTTGGATGCCCTTTGGGCATTTCATCTCGGGAATGTGATGGTGTGTACCAGAGAAGGAAAAGGGGAGATGAGTACATGATGGTTTAAGTACAGGTATGAAATATAATCAATGCCGTTGTTGGCGATATTAGCTTGGATCATGTCAGTCAGTCTTGAATCCAGTAGTTCATATCTCATTCTGTGTAGATACAATCGTGATGGCCGATGGAGCGAGTTCTGATTTTCCATCGGCAAGCCCGTAACCGTTCAATTTTGGCTTGCGTGTAATAACGCTCGGCTCTTCCCTTTCTTCATTGGTTATATCGGGTGGGAGAAGCATATCCATTTTAGTCGGTCGGAGATATCCACGTCCACCCACACGTCCACCCACACACCCAACTCGTCACTCCTTTTGGGTAACACCTTCCCTCTCTTCCTCCCTTTCAGCCAATTGAGTTATAAGAAGTTTTCATACCTTCCATGTTCACATACCTACGCCCAATGACGCTCCAAATACCTCTGCCTCGGGGTCTTTTTCGTTCATACACACATCAGTTATACGACATCATAAACCATCACACAACGCTTTGCACGCGACACACAAGTCAACAACACTTAACATGAACATGTGAAAGAATTTCCGAATGATAATGGATGGTAGATGATACAGGCCTTGTTGACTAATGTTAGACCGCCCCCCAATAACGCCGCGCTTTGGATAAAATACGGATATGACCCCAAAGAAACACCCATAAAGATAAGGAAAATGCGGATAACGATGTGTTGTGTTATCTCTAGCTGAAGTAGTATGTTTGGGTTGATCCCGCTTGACTGCGCTTCTGAGCACCAGAGCATCTACTGATCCACCGACCGGGAAAGTGGACGAGGGGTAGGCTCCTCATCTGCTTCGGCTCCTTCCTCCTCTAGCTTCGACAGAGATATTTGGCGAGGCGTTTGCTCAATGTGGAAGATTTTCCTGCCCTCTGTTTCCGGCTTGAGGTCAGGAGGCGTAGAGACAGTGGCGGCAGCGGCTCCCTCGTCTACTACAGCTGTGTTTAGAGCCAATGTTGCCTCTGCGGTATCAACAACAAGCGGAGGAAGTTCCATTTGCACATCGGTGATGGGAGTGACAATCTGGGCTGTCGGTGGCCCGAGTGTAGCGCTGCTGGTGCTCTCAGAGTCATCAGTGGCAGTCATGCTGTCATGGCTGTTTGCCCGCATCATTTCAATTCCCAACTTCGACGATGGTAATGTGGATTTGGGGCGATGGTGCTTGGAAGGATGCGGTTCCTGTCCGGGATTCGCCTGACCAGCACCAAGCTCCTCATCCTCGTCATCGGCAGAGTCGATGCAGCCCTCAAGCCTGCGCTTCTCGATGGACTCTCGTCTTGCTCTCAACTTCTCGAGTGAGCGCTGTGGCACTGGTCCTTTTGTTTTGCCTGCCAAGTGCTCCATCTGCGCTGGTGCGGACTGCTGCGTTATCAATGGTCCGTGTACTGGTGGTTTGGATCCATCATTGCCGGTAACTAGAACCTCCTCTGGGCCTGAGATGCCTAGCCCGCCTTCGCTCCAGTCACCAGTGGCCTTGCGGCTAACGACTACAGGAATGTCGTCTGTTGCAACAGATTCAGAGTCGCCGAATGTTGAGCAAGTTGACTCCTCCCTGACGCTACCACCGGAGTGGGCTGTATACTTCGAAGAGCCGGATGCGGATACAGGGCTGTCTTCCAGGCGCAGACTCTCTTGTCGAAGGCCTGATGGTATAGGCGGTGGTAAGCCCAGCGACAACATCTGGGCCTGACCGGGCGAAGCGGGCTTCCACTGGCAGAAAGTACTCAAGACCTCACTCAACTTCGAAGAACTGATCGGCTTCTCTATAAGCGAATCGAAGTAATGCGGAGCGTGAAGTTCCTTGAGATACGCCGTGATAGCAACGATAGGAGTATGGTGATTTTTGTTCTTCGTTTCGCGGACCATTCGGGCAACGTCAGAGCCGTTGATGACTGGTAGCTTGAACTCCATGAAAATGATATCGAACTTGATGTCGCTCAAAGCATATCTGCAAGCTTCCTGGCCCGTTGACGCCGAAATGGTCCGGCAGCGTAGCTTTTCCAAGAGCTTCTCCATCACCATGCGAGACACCGGGTGGTCTTCACAGATCAACACATCAAGCGGTCGGAACATGGGTCCATCCAAAACCTGCGACATCCGTCTAGAGCTTTGACGTCGGCGCTGTACCCGAAGAAGCGCATTCGCCTTATCCCCTTCGGTGTCGGATGATGATGGCGACATATCGAAGACCTGACTCCTGCGCTTATGATGAGCCAGAATGTCGGCAGATATCGGACTGCCACTGCCTTCTTGAGAGCCAACAGTGAGGGAGCGAGCACGACCTGTAGATGGGCCGCTATTGTTTCGAGGACTTGACATCAATGTGTGTCCAGAAACAGTCTTTTGTGGGGACAGAGGTAAGGGAGGCAAGACGAGCCGCCCGTTTGACGGGGAAGACGCAGTAATCGTCGTGGCCGCCTTCTGGAAAGTAGGTGGAACACGTGGCCCTTCCACCGCAGGCTGGATCGAGATTCCCGATTGGTGTGAAAGGCTGGACGAGTTACTGGACGCCTTGCGTCGACCTTCCGCGCCTTGGCCAGCCACAAACGACACAAGGAGGGGTGAAGAAGGTTGTGAAGCTCTGTTTGGAGAGTTCGAATGTCCAACACCAGAAGGTGACTGGGGACGATGAGATGCTTTTGCAGCAGAGAGCGTCCTCTGCACGGGATTGGCGATTACTGGACTGCCTTCCAAGGCTCCAATCTGGCCAGGAGTGCCGATAGAGCTCAGCCCTCCAGGACTAATGGGCTTGGTCTGAGACTCTGCAGCCTCTGCCCGTAGTCTTTGTATGACATCCTTGTTCGCCTTTTCAAGAACAGCCAGGTTTTTGAACGAAAAGTTCCCGAAATCATCGGCAGCAACTGGCTCGCTCAAGCGTCTGCTCTTCAAATCACGAACATGAGGGGGAATATGAAGCGGCATCAAACCTCGCTTCACGGTGTTCATGCTGGAGTTGACCTGGGACCTAACCTTTGCCAACGCATCATGCGGTCGGTCATGGTAATCAGATGCTGGGGCTGAACTAGGAGGTGAAGACTGGTCTTCCATTTCCTCAGCAAATGACTGGAGGACCGCACCACGCGAATCAAAGTATTCAGTGTCTTCTGGATGCTCCGGTTGGGGAACGAACTGAGCATCATCTTGCAACAATGTATCCCAATTGACACCCTCGAACCACGGGTGACTGCGAATTTCCTCGCCTCCTGACTGAAACTTGTCTTCGCGGTTTGCCCCAAGCCGCTGATGAGGATCCGAGCACAACAACTTGTTGATCAGATCTCTGGCCTCTGGTGAGATTTCCATGTCACTGTCATCAGGAAACTCCAATCTGCGAGCCAGGATGTTCTCAAAGACTTGTTCCGCCTCAGGCGCATGGAATGGGGGGATTCCATACAGAAACTCGTACATGATGCATCCAACGGACCACCAATCACTTGTCTCGTCTTGAGGCTCTCCCCTGATGGTTTCGGGGGCCAGGTAGTCGGGTGTTCCGACGAAGCGGCGATTGGTATCCTCGGGGTCGAAAAGCGCCCAATTCGGCGGGGACAGATGAGGTTGTTGTGGAGGAGTGCCTCTGTTAGCGTCTATGCTGCTCTGCGTGGTTGCATGGGAGAGCGAGACAAAGTCTGGGGATGCACCCTCGTCGGCTTCGCTACGCTCGCCAGGGGACTGAACGGCTTGAGGCGGGACGGAATGAGTGTCGTTCAAGGACAGGTTTGGAAGCATATGCGACAATGCCTCGCTACCGCCACTGTCACTGCGGTGCGCGGATAACCGTCGAGGTTCTTGAGACAACACCCCGAGGTTGAAATAGGACGGTTGTCCTAGGCTGGCACCATAATCGCTTGGCGTCATCTGGGGGGTTGAGAGAGGGGAAGGGATGCGAGCATGAACGTCGAGAGAAGTGGAACGAGATGATGCGATCGAAGAGGATCGAACAAAAGGGCCTTGCTTGAGCAAGTCTGGAGCTGCGTCGGCGCCATTGTTAAGAGCACGCTTCTGTCGACCAACGAGACCCATGCGCGAGAGGCCAAAGTCAGTCAACTTCAAATGTCCCTTTTGGTCAATAAGCAGATTGTCGGGCTTCAGGTCACGGTGAACGATGCCCCGACTATGGAGGTGTTCGACGCCGAGGATAACCTCACCGAGATACTTCTTCACCCAGTCTTCGGGGAGACCTCCCAGTACTTTGATCAATGATGCGCAGTCGCCACCATTTAAATATTCCATCACCAGGTAGAGGTAGTCCTTGCTCGAAAATGTCCAGTACAGCTTTGCGACAAAGTCGCTTTCGCCCTGCCACATCATGATGGCGCGTTCTGCCTTGACATTGGTGACCTGGTTCTTGGCTACCATGTCGGCCTTCTTCAAGACCTTGATCGCAAAATATTCGCCGGTCGACTTTTTCTTGGATAGATAGACGCTTCCGAACGCACCCTTGCTGATGGGTTTGATGATCTCGAAGTCCTTGATCGATGGGGGGACTGCTTTGGCTTGCGGAGCGCTAACGACCGCGCTGAGACGGGGCGATGGTGGAGGTTTAAAGCCAAGGTCTCCGGTTGATGCAGACACGGCTGCTGAGGATTGTCGCCGGTGATGATGGATACTGGGAGGGGTTGGGGAAGTAAACTCACTGCTCGGCAGCATCGGTGATGCCTCGGGCGAAACCAGGCTGTCAGAAGGGAATGGTAGATTGCGCAATTTGTGAGGTCGGAGGGGCGACGACGGTGGTCCGTTTCGAGACGGGGATTCCTGTCTTCGAGGAGATATCGTTCCTGGAAGAATGAGGCTCCTTCGGTGGTGTTGTCGGGAACTTGCATGCCGGCGAAGGTCACTAAACTCAGACAGCGGTGATTCCGTTCGGGTTGGCATTCTCGAGGCAACAGAGGAGGATCTGACGCTTCCGCCATCGCTATCGCCAGCGTCACTTTCCAAAAGCATGGATTCTCGTCTCGATTGGGTTGCGCTGGTCAGGTTACCGAG
The DNA here is from genome assembly GCF_033439725.1 of Neurospora tetraspora. Taxonomy (NCBI): domain Eukaryota; kingdom Fungi; phylum Ascomycota; class Sordariomycetes; order Sordariales; family Sordariaceae; genus Neurospora; species Neurospora tetraspora. The sequence continues at coordinate 6,573,496 of NW_026944383.1, forward strand.
TGTACCCCGATTGGATCGAGGCGTAGGGCATCCTTGTGGACTGCTGGATCGCGTAGACTTAATCGACATTGATAATCGGCGGCTGGGGCGATCTCCCGAAATGTGGGCCTTTTCCAAAGCCATTGCCAGTGTTGAAGGAGCATCGAAGGACCCGGGGAATATCCCTTCCTCCTGTGCAGGCGTCGCTTCTTCGTCCTCAGTTTGCTCGAACTCCTCTTCTTCCTCCTCTTCAGTAGAGTCACTGAGTCGACCAGCGGCTATCTTGGCAGCCCTGCGCATGGCCTCATCAATACAGTCCTGGACCATGATCGCAAATTCGATCCGAATCCTCTCGGCATATTCAAGAATCCTGCGATGGCGGAAGACAGCTTCAACCTTGGCCTTGGCAACGGTCTCCGTATCAGTACATAGCAATGCAAGACCTTGTTCTTGTTCGAGTGTATTCGTGCCAGGTGTTTCCCATTGCATCACCTGGGAGATACGGCCCTCTGACTGGGGCGACTGCGTACGAAATTCTGCCGGGTTTTGTGTAGACTCCTTGATGGCAGGGGTGCTGATCTCGATCGCAGTGTCGCATAGATCAAGGAGCAGCTCAACAATCCGGGCTTGTGGCCGACGGATAGCAAAAGATCTGGCTCTCGAATGTCCGAATCCGGATGATCTGTCCCTCGACCGGCCCGAGTTCGAACTTGGCGATGATGTCCCTGGGGACGATGTCGTCGATGTTGGAGGACCAATGGGCATGCCTTTGTACTCGGCAATCGGCAAATTAGCCGGGTCTCCAATCAAAGTGCGGCTATGACGCGCCTCGAGGGCGTCGAGTACTTTGACGATGGCGTGACGGTGATCGATCAGACTTTCCTGGGTCATCTGAACATCCATTTCCGCTCTATGCTCCTGTAGACACAAATCGGTGTGCTTTTCGAACCACCAAGGCGGGATCTGGCGTTCGCAAATACGGCAGAGCACTGGCGCTGGTGGAGGATGACCATTCGGATCATCTAGTCCGGACTCTGCAAGCTGGGTGAGATAGCTGGCGAGAACCTCCGCTCCTGAGCCGAGGGATTCGACGATGAAGGCTGGTAAATCGATTTTGATCTCCCGCGGTGCTACCCACGGCCGAATCATCCACATTGTCTAGGAAGAAAGATGGTTAGAATTAATTGATAAGAAGAACGGTCATTGCCTGCCCCTCTAACACATATCTCGAAAAAAAATGGTGTTCACTTACATGACTGTCTTTGCCAGAGGCGCCATCGTAGATCATGATACCTTGTGCCTCCACGTCGATAAGTGTCGGCTCCTCTGCTGGCTCGATGGGGGTAAGCCGAGACAATGGGCCGACCTTGACAGTAAAGCGGATGAACTTTGATTTCGAGTCGTCCCTTTGCATGCTTTCGATAACATCAGCAAAAATGGATTTGTTGTCACTGACGATCAGACCTGCAATAGCAGCTCCCGTGACTTCTTCGGGTTGGGTTCCGACCACATCAACCCACGAAGGACTAACCCATCGGATAGTACCGTCCAGGTTGAGGTCCATGATGACGTTTAGGGTCTGTTCGGCGGCCTCTCGAAGGTCCTCCCTCTCCTCGCGGATATTCTCGCTGAGTGATCGCTCCATCTTGCCAGCCCTGAGCGACGATACGGCCGGCGGAGCCAGCAGGCTCGGGGCTTTGGATTGTTCCTCCATGGTGACTGAGTTGGACGACGGGGAGGTCAGGTTACTGTAGGACCATCTGATGTGATGTCAGGGTGAGGCGGCGATAGGCAGGGCGCGAGTATTTCGGCGGAGGACGCGGCGGCGGGCAAAGGTCCGTGGAAAAGGGGCTTGGGAGACTGAGGAGGTGGAAGCTGAGGCTAGACTCGTATGGTTGGCGTGCGTGCTTCTCGTTGTCTTGTCGAAGGACGTCCGGGGTGGAGCCGGGGGCTGTCTGGCAGACGTGCCAGAGCTAGAGCGCAGCAGGAGCCTGAGACATAATGTGTTTTCTTGGCCTGAGTATGTCGCCGTCGTCTAGTGCGCGAGTGGTCTAGATATCGTCGGATTGTGGGTTTCGTGTTCGTGGTCGGGTCGTGGTTGTAGTCGTGGTCGGGTAGGGTAGGAGGTGAGGTGTCGTTGAACCGTGGTTCGGTTGTTGGGCCAGCGCCGCCCGGTGCAGGTTACAGCGGGCAGCAAGCAGGACGGCAATCGGGACCAGGCGGGCAGTGGACCGACTAGCGTAGGCAGACCGTCTTGCGTCGGCGGGATGCACTAGGGTATGTATGTAGGCTCGCTCAGCACGTGAAGATGGAAGAAACAGTATGGACTGCAGAATCGTCAAAGAATGGACTGAGCGTTTCTGAAGTTGAGCGGCGGTAGATTGTGATGGTGGTCGTCGACAACAGTGGACAACACGCCTTGAACGAACAGGGGTTGGAGGAAGTGGAAAGTGGAAGTGAGTGTGCCGTCAATTTTGGGCAAGCGAGACGAAGCTTCGATTGGAAGATTGGAGGAAGTTGCGAGGGTAGCGCTGGGAGCCGCCGATTCCGTGCTCCGTGATCCGCGATCGAGTTTCCGTGCAGTGGGACAGGTCCCCCGGGCAATTGGATGGGCGAAAAGACAGAATCAAGGGGGAAATGACCCGATGATGGACGTTGTCGATGTTGTCGTGGTTGGAGTCGTCAAGTCGTCGCAAGGATGTGCCCAGAGGCCGGGGACTCTGGTGGACTTTTGTGGTGGACTTGGTGCTGAGACTCTGAGAGCAGTCCACTGTTCCCGGTGGACTCCAGCTGCTGCTGCGGACAGTCCGCGGTGGTGTTGCCGTCGACCCGTCCACTGATGGAAGTGCGAGAAGTGGCCGCCCACTGCCGTCGTGACCCGCTCCCTGACTCGAGTGGAGCCGTCCCGTGGTTCCAGAATGGCAAGCTAAAGTGGGGCCCTCTTTGTTTCGCTTCCCGTCCGTGACAGTGGCAGTTTCTCTTTTGGCTCTCCAAACGCCGGCAAGTGAAGTTGGAAGAAGACAGCAAGCAAGAAGAAAAAGAAGATGGGATGGATACACTACAAGAAATTGAACGGGTGGAAGCGGTGGAAAGCGGTGGTGACAACTCGTAACTTTCCAAGCTTCGACCGACTCGTTAATTTACACGGAACAAAACTTTCACTGCGCCTCCCCCCTCGCTCGGTACAAGGTGGTGGTTCGTGCTGTGCTCTCGTTCCTTTTTCTGTCCCGGCATTGGAACACCAAGACTCCCAAGAGAACAGCCCAACGGGATCTATCCCAGCACACCGTTGTTTTTTTCATCACCATGTTCACTACGTGACTACATACCTGCGCTACGTAAGGTATCTATGCACCACCAGCACCTACGCACCTACTCGTCGGTTAGGTGCACGCATTGGCCACCCTCTGGGGGCCAGCCATATAGGGCCTCCCTTTGGGGGCCCGCTTATAACCAGCCAACCGACTCTCATCATCCCTTTGAGAATCAGATTTTTTACATATAACGTACAAACTCTATAACAGTATAGAATTTGCACTCAACTATAACATTACTATTCTTTACTATATTATACTATGAATAATTTTATTCTACTCGTCTCATCATACTCCATCTTTTATATATACTTTTATTATACCTATATTTAACCCTAACGTTATATCCTATATGGAGAAGGCTGCCCAATATTTTATTATAGGTTAGACCGCAACTATAATCCGATTTACCACTTTATAATCCAAAGCCAATACTAAAACTAAAAATAAAGAGAAAGTTACGTATAAAAGTATAAGGGAACTATTTAACATTAATAAAATTATTATTAAAAAATATATAATATTTATTAAAGAGGACAAGGCTCTACCGATTAGTATAGAAGCACATCGACCTCTAACCCTAATTGCAAACGAAGATAAAGCTTTCAATATTATAGTCCAGATCACTAACCGTAGCCACTTCCCTTTAAATAATACCTCTCTTATTAAACTAATTAACTAGCTACGAATTTAACGGTTATACCCCCCCTCTATTAACCTCTATAAAGGGTAGCCTATAGAGTAGCGCAAAAAGTATCTAGAGTTCGAATTTAAAGCGGCTAGCTTTAAAAACGTAAAAAGAATAAATATTAAGGCTCAATTAAACTCCCTTAAAAATTAGTTTAAAGAGGTAAAGGCTGTATATAATGGCTTCAATATTAAGGAAGAGAACGTTTAAAATATAAATGAGTCTCCCTTCTAAGTAAGGGAAATTAAGGGAACTATAAAAATATAAGGGTAAATTTCCCTTATATTATTATTCCCTATATTAAATTATATAATAATAGGTATTGTTTATAAAGAACCGGGTACGTACGAAAAGGGTTATATTCGACCCCAGCAATAAGGAAAATTTAACTACTATCGATACTATATCGGCTGCGGCTAAAAATATCCGTTTATTCCTAATATTCAAGGTACAAATTATAATAAAGCTCTTACCTCGTCATCTACAATTAAACTTAATTTTACTCAACTAGCTACGTTTGTACTAATTTATTTATAAGTATAGGGGAACGTACAGGCCAATTACAAGATTAATCCAAATATAATTATTATTAATATATTAATTAAATATAATAATACTTATTATATATTATAATAAATTAAATACTTTAATAAAAATTCCTTTAAATTATCCCCCTCCTTCGATAACTATACTATTAATAATTAATTCGGTTTATCACTTAACTGCTCACCTCCTTTTAAAAAACTAGAGCCTTCTAAAAGGGATAGAATAATTATTAATTTTACATTAATTATTAAACTGAAAGTATATCGAGTCCTTTTTATAAATAGATTTAAAGCGTACAAAAATTTATATATTTTATAATATTATAAAGTGTTCGATATTATCCCTTTTACTCTCCCCTCTTATACTAATTATATACTTTAATTATTTAATATAGGGGTTTATTAAGTAGTTAAGAAGGCTTATAAGAAGGCTTTAGTAGATAAGATTGCTAGCGGGGCTGTTAATATTAATTATACGATCTTCCTAAATAATTAAAAGAAGATTAAAAAGGTAGGCTTTATTCGAAGTAATATCTCTAAAGGATAGGAAAAGATTAGTCTTTAGTTTTTTAAACGTGACGTCCTTCTTAATAAATTATATAAATTTATTAAGGCATAGTAAAAACTCTTATTCCCTAACCAATTTAAAACTATAATTCCTTGTAAAGTACTACGTATGTTAAGATTACTAACGATTTAATAATATATTAATAAATATAGTTCGATTATTAAAAAAGTCTATAATAAGGTTAGAATTACCTTTAAAGTATCCATTAATATTCAAAAATTAATATATAATTAGTAAGAATATTAGAAGCGCTATATTAAGGTATAAGTTTAAAAGTAAAACCCTTATAAATATATTTCCATTAGTAATAGAGTTTATATAAAATAGGGTTTTAATATTAAGGTTGTAGTAAGAAGGGTAGTTACTATAGAGGAAAGATTAAAAGAAATATAGTGAATAAGTTTTACTTTTATTAAAAAGGTCGCCTTCGAAGAGAACCCTAGCCTTAAATAATAGCTACTATGTAAATCCAAGGCTAAGAAGAAGGTTAGGCTTAATTTAATTAATGAGGTTAATATTCCTAATGACTATAGCCTCGTTCGTATTACTAAGAACGACTTAGAATATAATATAGTATTAAAACTTAAGGAGAGGTAGGATGAGGCTGTTATTAATAATACCTGGCGTACCCTCTTAATTAAATAATAGGGTCTTGATTATTTATATTATATATTAGAAATAAAATTATAAAAGGTTTCCTAACTTAAATAGGACTTTAATACTTTTTTGGCTAATATTGAAAACGAAGAGGATAAACTCTATAAAGCTATAGGGAAGGCTACCCTTCGTAGTTATAATAAAGACTTCGTACCTTTCAAAATATATAGTAGAAGCAGGCTAGAAAGGTTCGTAGAGGAAGCACCTCGTCGGTTAAATTCTTTTTAGGTAACGAAGGTATAAATATACCTAGTAAGCTCCTAGTTATACCGCGATACGCCTATTTAGTAAGTATACAAGTAGTATGAATTGGGCTATTATTTAAGCCGTTTATATCAATATTATACCTTCCCAAAAAAAGGTCTAAGAAGGGGAAGGAAAAGGCTATTAATATAAATTCTAATGAGGAGGAGGTTACTATAATAATTATAATAGTAGCGGGTAAGAAATTGGAGGTACCCGTAATCTGTATAAGGGTAATAGTTATTATAAACGACGATTTTAGCAACGATGGGAATTTATAAGGGGAGGGGGAGGAAGAGGAGGAATTAGATATTATATTATAAGTACAGACTATAAAGGCTTTACAATATTATAATAATATATTATGACAATTTAATTGTAAAAGAAATATACTACTGAATACGCACAATTGAGACGAATAATTTAAATCTTTTACCATTTTTTTTACTTGTATTTTGGTAGAGAAACGGATTATTGAAAATTCTGACCGTTATAGAACTTGCACATTACATATAAAAAATCCGACTCTCACAGGGACGATGAGAGTCGGTTGGCTAGCTATAAGCGAGACCCCAGAGGGTGGACTCCATACCTAACCGACGAGTACGCACCTACGCAACACCCGCAGAGCAGCGCGTTTTGTGAGGGTGCAACAGGCGTGAACAGGGTGCCATCCAATGCTGGGATGCTTCCCGTCGAGAGCGGGGGGATGAGCTCAAAGCTGGCCAATCACACGCGCATCTCCTTCCACTTGGCTGCTGGACGGGACACAATGACGGGACGGGACCTATCATCGACCACACTCTGAGACTCTTGACCAGAGGTACAATCTGGGGTCGACGTTGAGGTTCCGGAACCATCAACATAACCTCCCCCTACAGAGAGAGTCAGGGGCTGTTATTGTTTTTTTTTTCCTGAGGTGGTGCAGGTCACGCTACCATTCTACCAACCACTTTTTCTCTCAAACTGCCCATCATCGAAAGGTGCTGTTTATTCGAGATGATAGAGTCCTTGTTTGAGCTTGAACATTCTATATACTCTGTATAATAGAGCCAACAGTAAACAGGTCAGTCATATCAAGGTGGGTTTGTACTTTGTTTGTCGGGTCAAAGAAGCTGATCAGTTCGAGTCGTCATCGTCGATCTAGTGTAGGTAAGAACAACTTCAATCCGTCCAAACCTCAAGGTTTTGGGTTTTCATGTCTGGTGATTCCAACATAGGAATCTGGCCGGTTGCTTGCCGTGGGCGGTGAGAAAGAGAATGGCGCTTTCCCTTCCCAGGCTCTACCCCGCCAAATCCCACCAATATCAACTATAACACTTTCAGACGGGTCACGTTGTCTTGCATTTCCACTTCGTTTCTTCCACTTCCCCCAGTCCCTCGGTCCTCAACAATGATCTCAGCGTAGATCCCCGGGATGCCATCCAAAAAAAAAAAGAGACGACAAGGTTCAAACACCTGACGTGCCATCACATCTGCATTCGGTCGGCCTGTCTGTTTATCTTGAGACGGATCCCTTCGGCAACCCGGGGAAGCCAGGATAGATGAGATACTGCAGCCAGTCTCGCCTATGCGCCAGAGTCTCACTCTCGCTCACTTCTTCCACTTTCCACTTCTTCCATCCGCCTGCTTCCATGGCATCGCCGTGTGCGGGTGGTGGCTTCTGCTGGCTGAGGTGATGACAACCACCACGTCTTGCATGACGCCGTTGCACGAGAATACCCTACCTATAGGCTCTCGAGCCATGGCACACTTGAGGGACCTCCGGCTTACCAAGTACGTGCCTGTCTGCATGTATCGCGTATAACTTCGACCGTCTTTGCGAATCGGATCACTTCACGGTACCTTTGCTTGATTACATACAGCCATAACCGAGCTCTCCTCTAGACGGTAATCATAGGCCAAGCCGGAGATACCTCCCTGCCTTCCATGGTATCCTTTCTTGTGCAGCTTTGGCAGGCCAGCCAGGGCCCTTCATACCCCCCTCCTCGAGCATACGCAGTAGATAGGTAGGACTGCCCAACAGTCTGGCCGCTCGCTTCTTCCCGCCGTCAACGGAATTGACGAATCGTCTCTGAGCTGCTTACAAGCGATCTGATAAAAGATAGCGGTGACCAAGCGGCCTCCGGGCGGCGATGGATCACGGTATTCGATGAGGAATTAACCAACTCATCTCCGGACTATCAAAGACCTACCCTCACTGAACTACCCCTAGCACCCTACGCTAACAGCGTAGCGGCTACGTTGAGTACTCTTCGAGAGGCAACTATGTGAGTTCATGAATCCACAGCTCGCCAGTTAGTGGGGGGAGTGACAGGCCGCGTTTCCTCCCAAGACATTGTCTCAGCATTCTAGATCTGCGTCGCTGTACTCCGCACGCATACATGGCAGTATCTGTATATGACGGCGTTCGGATAGAAACTGGTTGGCTCGAAGGGACTAGACCAATGGACACAACGTATCGATTTACCTAACGATGGTCGTTGACCCCTCATTTTTTTCTACCATCCTACCTGCAGTCGGCTACGTCTGGTGATGGTGTGGCACTTGCTGGCATTCTTCGAAAAAAGCCACCCAAGAAGAGATCTCGAACGCTTTGACTGGGATCAAGGGCCAAAGAAGCCTGATGAGAACAGAACTACAAGCCTACATGGTAAGGCAAGTTTACTGATCCCTAGTATGAACTATACAGACAGCCTCTTCGAACTCCATCAAGTAAGACGGCCAAAAAACTCGAAACTACTAAAACCAAAACCTTGATCACCTCTCGTGGACCGTGCCCAGAGACCTCCCGGCTTTGTAGGGTTAACAAAGCATCAAGGAATCCCGTGGATATATGACTTGGCCTCGAGCGAGACAGAGACAAACCTGCGCAGTAATAAAGAGGGCCCGGATATAACCAACATGTGGGGACAAGTTCTTTCTCTACAATGTAGGAATTGACCAGGTTTTCTATGTACAGCTATAACAACCTGACCAATTCGTCCTTGGCCACTTTGACCTGATCAGCGAGCACATTTATTGCGCTTTTGGCAAACCTACCTACCATCCTCCGGATGCTTCCCCGATCCCTTCTCATGTCGCTCGGGGCAGCACAAAGAGACAAGTCAAGCACACCGTACGTTTTCCATCTCAGCATGGGACCACTAGAATTGCACAGACGTTACACTCACTACGCCATAGGCAGGGAGGGGGCTTGGATGGGTGCTACCAAACATGCCACTGGACGGATGGACGCCACAGTCATGGCTGTCTACGTACCAGTTGAAACGACACCTCTGTTTCTCTCTCGAAACATCACAAACTACCGTAAGCCGCTGTGATAATATGGTTTACAAATGTCCATAAAAACTTAAGACGCTGGTGAGAATCAGAGATGGCATCCAACCACTGGAGAGATTGCCTCTTTATTGTTGAAGAGCAGCGGTATCACGCTCTGACTTTGTCCTCGTGATTCCTACAATGTTAAATTAGCATTGGTAACTATTGAAGAACCCTCAACGATCATCTCCCATCACCTTCGACTAGCCAATGCAAACTCTTTGATGACGAAAACATGCCAGGATGTCTACGGCTCGAAGAGAACCTACCTAATGGGGCGACCGTAAAAAGACTCCTTTTCCGTCCGGAGAATGTTGCCCAATCTACAAAAAATTGGTTAGTAAATGGTAAATGGTGACAAACTTGAATCAAGACCCACGTTGGTGGCAGATCGGACCCGAGGGATGCGATCTACCCATTCTCCCTACTTCCCCGCATTCATGAAGAAAAGCCCTTCCCGAAGGAGAGTTAGTTTGATGGGCTCAATGGGGAGGATCACTGACATGCGTGAGTGGGCACGTGATGACCATGACCAAGAATGATTACTCGTTCGTTTGTCTACTTGTCATCGATCTGGCAAAACAGCATGCTGGAGGGGCTAGTGAATGGTGACAAGAAGAGAAATCCAGATTGGGAGATGGCTGTCATAAACATATTGCTGCCATAAACATCCCGGCAAGACATCCTGCAGACACTCAACGAATGTAGTCCTGACAGGTAAAACACAGGACTTGCCTCCGGTGATACCAGCTTACACAACACTAGGCAGTACTAGGTGGAATCTGATCCCTTTCTCTACTGTGAATGTTGACAAAGTGTTGACAAATGAGGGCACTTGACCAATATTATCAATGACAACGTGACAGTCTGTTGCCGCTTCAAACAAGTTTTATCTGATCGAGAGAAAGACTGACCTATCATCCAGCTTTTTGACAACATTGGACAGCTACCAATCTTATGTGACTGATTGGTGCGTATATGCCTCTAGACTGGTCGAGGTCTGTAGCCCAATCCGATTGACGTGAACAGGAAGAAGCTGCTTCAACAGCCCACGAGTCGGTGATAAGAATCTCAACATTTGTCAGGAAACTTGACTGTTGTTGAGATCCGTATCTGGTCTTGTGAGATCAGAAATGACGAGTTTTCGATATCAGCCATGCTCCCCTCGAGCTATAGCGAAAGTGACTCGGTCGACTCGTCCAGGCCATACTCCGGCGAGACAAAGCGTTGGGCATGAGGTTGAAAATCGAAACTGGTTGAAGCAGACCAAGGAAGGTGCGGTGAAGTTGTGTCTTCCAAGAAAAGCTGAGAAAGGTCATAACTTCCTTCCCAAATGGAATCACAAGTGTAGTGCCGCAATTTCCAAGACCCGCACACAGATGGCCAACAAAATTCCGACGGGAACTTCTCCTCGAACCTGGCGCTCCAAGTCACACTCCAGCTCTTATCTTCTCTGCTGCGTATTCCACTGGTCCCTGGTCACTCGGCAGCTATCCCAACTATCCAGAACTTGATCGACTTTTGTGCCCCCGAAGACACACAAAGGTAGGAGCTGAGCCACACTCCTTTTCGACATATGACTGACATTCCATTACGAGTACGCAGAGAACGAGGCAAACAGCTCCAAATCGAAATCGATTGAAGGTCCCTCTCCCGACATCCACTTGAAATGCGCCGAATGTGCTGTGGTTCGTCCCGTCCCGTTTGTTGCACTTGCGCTGGTCCCAAGCCGGCTTCGCTTCTCGCCTTAACTCCCGTCGCTCCAAAGCCGCGAATACCACTTCAAAGTCGGCATCTGCGCCCTGGAAATTCGTACATTGCGCTTGTTTTCCATGGCAGTGTCGAAGATGAGAACAGGCCCATCCTGGATGTGATTGCCAGATATTGAGGTTCAAGCAAACTTGTCAAGAGCAGAAAAGCACAACCCAAGCGGGCTTGTTGATCTTTAAGAGTCCGGGGGCTCCTGTCCAACAGCTACAGTGGGTAACATAAAAAAACGCCCAATTGTGTTTTTCCCCGCAAAAAACGCCAAACTCCCCACATTGATACAGTAAGAAACAAACCAATTCAAAAGATATTAATAGGATTCAACGGTCCAGGCCACCTACGCCAGTGTTTGTTGGTGATGATGGGCCATTCAGGGGCATCAACACAGTGGAGGCTTGCCAAGCACGGACGCCATGTCAAATCGACGATCAGGGCGAACCGCAGAGGACGACCTGGATGGGCTGAAGTCTCACCTACGGTGGGCAGCTGGCTGTCATATCAAAAACATACAGCTTCAGCGACTACGGCCAAGCAAAAGCTTCATGTTTGCAGTCACTTGCCGGCCCAACCTTTTGGACATTTCAAAGAGTTCGTCGGCCAACCCGGAGTGTTGGCAAGATCTACACACGTTTTATCCACCACACAGATTACACACTGTTGACCTGCGTCTCGGTTCACTATCATCTCTTTTAATCTTATTATTGCTATCGGGAAACCCCGTTGCTTGGTGTTTGGTTACCTTTCGGTTGCTCTGAAGCCCAAATGCGGAATAGTGTCGTGGCATAGGCTGTCGGCCTTACGCGCTTGCTCATATGGGAGTTGCTTATTCCGATATTATGTGTGACACCGTGACCGCAGCCTAACTTGAAATGTCAAGTCAATAATGGTAAGATACTCGGCCCCCATGTCTCCATTCAAAGCGCGAACGACGACAATGGAACTTTCCTCGCCTGAACTCACTGCAGAGAACTTCATCCTCCTCATCTTCTCTCATCTGTGGGAATCGGACCTTGCTACGCTCAACGGCTACTAAACAAGCGTCACCGGGACGCTGCTTCTACCCTTGCCCTCGTCGAGTTACCCGCCATCACTTCTAGGACCACTTAGACTACATCCTCAACCTTCCAACGGAACCGCGATCCAATCCACGACGCCTTGAGTCGAGACCCTCTTCAACACCTACGGGGCAACCTGTTTTCTGTTTTTTCAAATCCCCGAGGATAACAAGGCAGCCAAACAAAAGGAAGTCTGGGAACGACGTCCTGAATGAGCCGTCACAACTGCAACCTTATCTTCCTCGCTCGTGTCCCGACTTACTAGATTTTTCAACCTCGCGCTTATTCGAGGTCCGTCAAGGCGAGCTGCTTCTCAGGTGAGATTTTCCGTATGATTCCTCTCGATACCGTGCGCTATACAAACACCTCCGTTCCGCCTTTGCCGCTTAGTGTACCGCGATCCAAGGTTCCGAATAGCGATTGTCTCACAATGCAAGCGCGGTCGTTATCTTGAGCGACTCAATCTTATCTCCCAGAAAGCAACAGTTCGGATCTGCATGGAAAGCTGAAGTGTTAGTCGAGAATATCTGCTGATTTTTGGTTCGACGATAGCCGCGTACCCCGCCAACCGCATCAGTTCATTAAACACCAAACACTATCCCGTTCGGACCTATCGCGATATCTCCACCCTGCCACTATGACTTCTTCACTGCCTCTCCAACCACTCGCAACGTATGCTGAGGATCCTCACTCTGGTCCGGACAGCAACCCTTTATCCACTCTGAATCTTGAAATTCTTAAGAGTCTCTCAGACAAGAAAACGAGAGGTGGGTAGCAGTTATCAATATGGTCGCTATTTGTTGATACAGACCGGGCTGATTGTTTCGGGTGTATAGATGGTCAACCACCGAAAAGGCGAGGCCCTAAGCCAGACAGCAAGCCAGCACTCACACGACGCCAAGAGCTGAACAGACAGGCACAACGGTATGCTTCTCCAAATGTCCGCCAAAGCCCAGATATGTGCTGACTTGTTACGAAGAACACATCGCGAACGAAAAGAGCTATACATCAAAGCTCTCGAAGATGAGGTCCTGCGTCTCAAAGAAATCTTCAGCACCATCGCACAAGATAAGGAGCGTCTCGCCGAAGAGAACCGGCGCCTCAAAGCCAAGCTAGCCCAGAACGACGCGGCCGGTGATCCAATTGCCGCCGACACAAACTTCTTCGACCAAATGGTTAGCAGTCCAAGTGGCCCGAGTCTTGGATACACTTCCAGATCCAGTATATTGGGCAGTGGAAGCTACCTACCAGGGCCAGCATCCAGCCAAACGAGTGCTCCTGGCTTCCCATCACCACCACCATCGACGACGATGACTTCGCCGGTTTACCGCCCACCCCCTGGAGGACCGAGAGACTTCAACACCATTTTGGGAGATGGCGCAGGTGTTCTGGCACCAAAGAGGAATCCAGATATGGATTATGATCAAGCCGGTATTGATTTTGTATTAACGTACGAGTTCCCACCTCTTTCGAATCCCCATCAGTAAAAGACAAAGGAGAAACGGACATTCGTGTGCGTGCGTCTTCAATGTTGGAGATTTCGAAAACATTCCCTCACACGAGAGTAAAGGGAAGGGAAAAAGCAACTAACAAGTGCCCCTTGGTTCTACCTTTCTTAGACTCGAGCGCCCATGCATGGAACACATGACATGGCTACTAGAACGAGGTGCCGGCACCGAAGATAGAGCGCAGCGACAGCCCTGCGGCCACGCACTCATGGCTTCTTGTCCTCCCGAGCCTTTCTCCGAACTATCGCCAGAGAGCCCTTTCGGGTACGCCAACATGCCGAATTTAGCCATTGGCGGGAATAGCAGTGGCGACGGCGGTGCCAATACGCCCATCGGGCAGCAGCACGTCCACGCTCATGCTCACGGTCATCCCCCGATGCCTACTAGCATTAGTGGTGGTGGTCAGCGCACATGGGAACTCAGTAAGGCCGACTTGGCTACACTGCTCGACCTCAGCAAGCGACTGGATCTCGACGGGGAGATCACGCCTGTCATGGCGTGGGGAATGGTCCTCGCTCATCCGCGGCTTGCGGAGTTGCAGCTGGAGGACTTTGCGCGGCTGTCCGAGGAGTTGGGGAGCAAGGTTCGGTGTTACGGGTAAGTTCTGCCTCTCCCTCGCCATCTGTGACCGAAGTGCTTTCATTGGTCTTTGTCGAAAGTCAAGGTCCGATTTGCTAATCGCTTCTCTTTGGCGTGGTTGTAGGTTCGGAGCTGTGATGGAGGAGTTTGAGGTTAGGGATGCGCTCGAGAATCTGTTTTCGACAGAGCCGGATGGAGGGGTTTTTGAGGATTTTTGAGAAGGAGATCGATTGGGCCAACTCGGTGAATTTGGGTATTAAGGAAAAGAGGATGGTGTTCGGACATTCAAGAGCTGGCCCTGCCGAATATGATAGCTGGTCAGGAAGACTGAGGAAGAGGCCTTTGCAGGTGTCTTTCCGTGAACGCGGCGTTTATACAATCTAAAATACCCGTTATCACTCGAGCTCTGTCAGATAATCCAATCTGGGGCATCATAATGTTCAAGACTTTGGAAAAGAACATGGAAGAATAATACTAGCAACGGCGGGCAAGGTTCAACAGGGGATGTCAAAGAAAGATGTTCCGGAAATGGTGACAACATGAAGCTGCGCTTGCTAGGTTGAACACGGTGAACCTGCTCACCTGCAATGCGCGGGTTTGATTGGCCACAGCCTTCTCGGTGAACCCCATGTCCGCTACGGTAAGGAGCTCGCGGGAGCCCCACAGCACACAATAACCCCACCCTGCGAATTTCTGAGTTTTGGGGCAATTTGCTGCACGGCCGGACAGCAGAATTCCACAGCGAGACAGCCCCGGCGAATTCGAAGCAACCCCTCCGAGTCCTGGGTCCTCTTTTTATTTTATCTTTCCAACTTACGGATTCCGATATCGTTTCGTCACCCACACACGACAGCAACCATGACGAACCCTACTCCCGGCCTTTCGGGCCTCGTCGACCTCATCGACTCCCTCCCCGACCTGGGTGCCACTTGGGGCCCCGCCGTCACCACCGAGACCACTCTGAATGGCGTCCCCTACGCCCCCTACTCCAAGGGCGATAAGCTCGGTCGCATGGCCGACTGGACTGCCGACTCCAAGGACGGCCGTGACGGTCGCGGTGGCCGCCAGCAGTACAACAGGAACTTCCGTGGTACGTTATCCTACCCGGTCTCTGTCCTTTCCATGACCCTTTCGAGCTTTGGATGGGAGCGATTATGTTTGCTAACTTTCGACTCTAGACCAGCAGATCTACGGCGCCGGTTCCACCTCCATCTTCGCTCCCCCCGTCGCCGAGGACGAGTCTTCCTTCTCCGTTGTCTCCAACGTCAGGGATACTGGCAAGACCCGCTTCGGTCGTGGTGCTGTCTTTACTAGAGGCCGTGGCCAACGCGGCGGTGCTGGCGCCCAGGCTGGCAGGGGTGGTGGCCGTCAGACCTTCCAGAGGACAGGTCGCGGTGGTCAGCAGTACGGTGGTGGCTACGACGGTGGCCGCGGTGGCCGCCAGAACACTGGTGCTCGCGGTCGTCGCTTCGGCTGGAAGGATTATGACAAGCCCCAGCGCAACCGTGATGCTTCGATCAACATCAAGGGTGACTGGAAGCTGATTGAAGAGATTGACTACAACCGTCTCAGCAAGCTCAACCTCGAGACCGACGAGGGTGAGGATGTCGATGACTACGGTTTCCTCTACGCCTACGACCGCTCCTACGACAAGCCCGTGGTCAAGAACGCCGAGCGCAGGCTCACCGCCATCGACCGTGCTGCCTACAACGTCACCACCTCTTCCGACCCCGTCATTCAGGAGCTCGCCGAGAAGGACGAGGCCACCATCTTCGCCACCGACAACATCCTCTCCATGCTCATGTGCGCTCCCCGCTCCGTCTCCCCTTGGGATATCGTTATTTCCCGCCAGGGCAACAAGGTCTTCTTCGACAAGCGCGACAACGCCGCTCTCGACCTTGTCACCGTCAACGAGAACGCCGCCGACGCTCCGCTCGACGCTTCCGAGGGTTCCAAGGATGGCATCAACCAGCCCCACGCCCTTGCCGAGGAGGCCACCTTCATCAACCACAACTTCGCCAACCAGGTCGTCGTCGAGAACGAGTCCGAGAAGGTCAACATGGCCCACGAGAACCCCTTCTACAACGCCTCCGACGAGAACGTTCCCCCTGCCTCCAAGGCCTACAAGTACCGCCGCTTTGACCTCTCCACCAGCGAGGAGGAGTCCGTCTTCTTGGTTGTCCGTACTGAGATCGACGCTGTTCAGAAGAACGCCACCGACGGCAAGAACCAGCTCGTCACCGTGCACGCCCTCAATGAGTGGGACAGCAAGGCCCAAGGAGCCGGCGGTGCCCTCGACTGGAGGACCAAGCTCGCTTCTCAGCGTGGTGCCGTTGTCGCTACTGAGATGAAGAACAACAGCTGCAAGCTCGCCAGGTGGACTGTCCAGTCCATTCTCGCCAAGGCCGACGTTATGAAGCTTGGGTAAGTTTTGCATCATTGCTACCATGATGATAAAAACTCGATACTAACCACTTTTACCCCCGATAGTTTCGTCTCCCGCGTTAACCCCAAGGTCAACGACAAGCACGTCATTCTCGGCGTTGTTGGCTGGAAGCCCAAGGACTTCGCCAACCAGATGAACCTCCAGCTCTCCAACGGCTGGGGTATTGTCCGCACCATTGCCGATATGTGCCTCAAGTCCGAGTCTGAGGACGCCAAGTTCGTCCTCGTCAAGGACCCCAACAAGAACATCCTCCGCCTGTACGAGGTCCCCGCCGGCAGCCTCGACGAGGAGGTTGAGGAGTTGGACCAGGTCGAGGAGGAGGGTGAGGAGGCTGAGGAATAGAATACCTTTGGGGGTATGAGACGGGAGGCTATTGCTGATGAGGAATAGAAAGCCGCCATGATGCAAATTGTGTGGGAAGATTATGAATATGTGGGGATCTGAGCAAGTGCGATATGCTCTCCCCGGAAACGATGGGAAGCGGAGAATAAAAGCAGTTTTATTTTTCATTTAAAGAGCGTTTTTTGCTACTTGTGTTTCAAGGTATACGGTTGGTTTCTTTCACGGGCGTTCATGAACCAAAATTGTCACTTATGGCAGGACTTTATTGGTTGTCTTGAGAGGAAAGCTTGTCTACGTTGACGAGACCTGACACATGGGTGTGGCTCGCGTAGCGTACATAGTCCAGGTACTATGCAGCGGCTTATGATAGCAGGGAAATACCGGTAGACAAAGGACTCCATAGTCTTCAGAGTATGAAAGAATAGCCGATATTTGGGTAATGAACAACATTCGTACATCAATTCAACCGTTTTGATTTTAGTATTCCTTTGTTACAGGAGCACTTTACGCTCACGTGACTTCGCGACGCATTTTGGCGTTTGTCGCTTGCTTCACTCAGATTTGCCCCTCGCGTTCTTTCCCGCGCCCGTTTGCTGCCCGCTTGCAGATGCATGTCTTCGCCACTACACCTGAACAACCACAACCTCGGTCAACCTGTCCCCTCTCCTCATTCCAGAACTATCAACCCCAGCATCTCAATCGCCAACATCCCTTTTCCATTCAGTTATATCAACGACACGCAATCTCCAATCACCTCACCTCACCGCCACACCCATACCACAAAAAACCGCGGCATCAATTCCTACACTAGGAAGCTGGAACCATGCCGCCAAAATCATCATCATCATCCTCCTCCGCAGGGAAACTGACCGGCTCCTCCTCCTCCAAAACTCCCGTCAAATCCGCCCGAAACAGGGGCTACATTACCAAGACGCCTATCTCCTCGAAGCCGAAACCAAAGCCGAATGCGAGTATCTTGAATTACTTCAAGAAGGCGGCGGATGAGACGCTTTTTATTGGAGAAGGCGGGGTTGGGGTTGAGGATTTGGAGGGGGGTGATGAGCTTGAGGTTGAGGGTGAGAGGGAGGGTGAGGGTGAAATTGAAGGAGGTGATGTCAAGGGAGTTGAGGAGGAGAAACGGTTCAATGAGCTCGGGGGGCCGAGTAAGAAGAGGAGGGTCAGTTCTGACGCTGAGGAAGAAGTGAGGGGAAAGAAGGTGAAGGGGGGTGAGGTTGAAGTCAGGAAGGAGGCGGAGAAAGAGGAGGTGAAGCCGCAGAGTGCGAACAAAGAAGAGAAGCTGGCTGTGCCACCGAGTAGTGGTGCGCAGAGCGCAAAATCGGCAAAGAAGCTAAGGAGAGGTCCGTTCTTGGATGATTCGGACGAGGAGGATGATGAGGATGAGGATGAGGAGAAGGGAGCTGCTCATGTCAAGCCTGCGGGTTTATCTGGTGATGAGGGAAGGGAGAAAAGGGAGGAATCAACAGACAAGACGGAACCCAAGCCCTTAAAGGAGGTCACGGATAGGCCCAGAGTTCCGCTGCTACGACAAGAGACATCCGGCGCCAGAGCGGACACCCATACCAAGCAGGAAGAAGAAGACAAAGAATCGGCAAAGGACGACGCAGATCAAGTCGACGAAGACCCACAAGAAGACAAGGAAAATCACGACAACGACCTTCAAGGCGAGGAACTGAGAGAGAAGCGGTACGTGCAGGAGCAAGCCCGGCTCGAAGCAAAAGAGCGAGGGTTTCTCGGAGACGATGATGATTTTGACGAAATGATGTTGGATGATGCTGGATTTATCGATGAGATTGAGGACGATGATGATCTAACGTTTCCCCCGGCGGACCCGGATGCCATTACAGAAAGCTGCCCGATATGCAACGCAAGTCTCGCCGGCGTAACAAGCGACCAGGCCACCGCTCACGTCAACGCTTGTCTTGATGGCAACCCCACGCCACTTCCCCCTCCACCAGTTCCAGCAACAGCGAAGCAACGTGTACCCAAGATCAAGGACGAAAGTCAGGAGAGCACCAATCTCGTGGATGACACGATGACGGATCTCACAGAGGGTAGCAAACGCTTTGCTTCTCGCGCCGCCATTGCCCGCCCAGGACAAGCAAACCCCTTTACCCTCCCAGGCGATGACGATGATCCCAACCGTGGCCCCGATGCTAAACCCAAAAGTAACGGCAGCTCAGCCTTCAGCAAACTAATGTCCTCCCACGCCGAATCCTCCGCCTGGGCCACCGCCGCGGCCGCCGAGTCCGCCTCTAGGGGAATGCCGGCCTACAAGCGAACCTGCCCCTTCTACAAGATCATGCCCAATTTCTCCATCTGCGTTGACGCATTCCGCTACGGCGCCGTCCAAGGCTGCAAGGCCTACTTCCTCAGCCACTTTCACAGCGACCACTACATGGGCCTCTCAGCCAGCTGGGTACACGGGCCCATCTACTGCAGCAAAGTGACCGGGTCGCTGGTCAAGACGCAGTTGCGGACAGCGGCCAAGTACGTTGTCGAGCTGGAGTTTGGGGAAACAGTGCCGGTCGCTGAGACGGGCGGTACAGTGATGGTCACAATGATCGAGGCGAATCATTGCCCAGGGAGTTCGCTGTTTTTGTTCGAGAAGAAGGTGGGCAAGGAAGGGAGGACGCAGAGGATTCTGCATTGTGGTGACTTCAGGGCGTGTCCAGCGCATGTGGAACATCCACTACTGAAGCCGGAGACGCTTGATAAGGTGACGGGGAAGACAAGACAGCAAAAGATTGACGTTTGTTACCTTGACACGACGTATCTGAATCCGCGGTATTCGTTCCCACCCCAGGAGGACGTGATCCAGGCATGTGCGGAGGTGTGCGCAAAACTGGATAAAGGGTTGAAGGATGGGAACGAGGCAGAATGGGAGCGGTTGTTGAGGGTGAGGGAAGGCGGCGGTAATGCAAAGGAGGGAAAGGATGTCAGTCAGTTCTTTGGCTACAACAGTAAGAGAAGAGGGGACGGCGGCATCACATCAAACCCAACACCACCCGAGGAGGAACAAGAAGACACCAAGACCAAACCTCCTCCCAACGCCTTCACCGCCCTCACCTCATCGTCATCGTCCCGCAAAAACCGCCTCCTCGTAGTCTGCGGCACCTACTCCATCGGCAAAGAGCGCATCTGCGTCGCCATCGCGCAAGCCCTCCGCTCCAAAATCTTCGCTTCCCCATCCAAGATCCGCATCACCAAACAGCTCGGCGACCCCGAGCTCTCCGCCCTCATGACCTCGGACCCCCGCGAGGCCCAAGTGCACATGCAAGCCCTCGGCGAGATCCGCGCCGACACGCTGGCCGAGTACCTCGAGCTGCACCGGTCCAACGGGTTCAGCCGCATCGTCGGGTTTCGTCCATCGGGGTGGAGTTACCGTCCCGGATCCGGGTCCAACAACAACAACTCCTCCTCCCATCCCTCCCACCAAATACCACCAGATCTCGACACAGGACCCCCCGCTTCCGTCCCCGTCACCGCCACTCTCCCTCCTTCCTCCCTGCCGATCACGCACCTCCTCCACGGCAACCGGTTCCGGCCCCGTTTCTTCGCGAGGAACGTCGTCCCGCAGCGCGGGAGCGGGAAGGAGGCCATGTGCTTTGGGGTGCCCTACAGCGAGCACAGCTCGTTCAGGGAGCTGGCGCTCTTTTTGATGGCGTTGAGGGTGGAGAAGGTGGTGCCGACGGTCAATGTGGGGAGCGAGGCGAGTAGGGCGAGGATGAAGGGGTGGATTGATCGGTGGGTGGGGGAGAGGAGGAGAGGGGGGTTGGTGAGGGTTTTGCATGAAGATGAAGAGAAGGTGAAAGGGCAGAAGTTTTGGGATGGGAAGGATGGGAGTGGTGGGGGGGTTTATTGGTAGTTTGTGTGGTGGTTTGCGTAAGAGTTGGAGTGTTTATAGATGGATCAGGTTGGCGTCAGTAATCATGGCATCTCTGTTTGTTTGGAAGCTTATCCGGACATTGTGTCTGTGTTGTAATACATGGACCAACACTGTCCTCACTCGTTTGTTCGTTCACCTCACCGCGTTCATTCCTCATCTGGTATCCGTCCTATGTGACACTCTCGGATCCATCACGCTTGCCACGCTTGCCTTGCGGTTTCGCCGGTCACCGCCCTCTCTCTGTAGAGGTAACCTTGATTCCAAAAAATACCCGCCAAAGACTTTTCTCTTCCACATCGTCGTTTGCTTCAGTCGATGAACGAGATCGGTGGTGACAACCTTAGACTGTGGTTGATTTCCCGGTGTGTTTTCCGTGTAATGGTTCTAGATGATATTCCCCCCTTCCCCTCTCTCACACTCAACCCTGCTTAGCCTTAGTAGCCTGGTTTGCCGCCTCTGCCACATTGAAGTTAAGTTAGCATAAATACCACCACCCAGCCCATCCATCAAGTCACCACAAGTCCTCTCATTGATCAAACAAAGAAACATACCTCTCCTCGTAGCATCCTCCAACAACTGAATGTCCACGCTCTCCTGAGGCAAGTGGACGTAACGGACCACGGACCCGCGGATGAACACGTTCTTGACGGCGCTCAGGTGCGGGTACTTGAGCTCTTCGACGACCTGGATGTTGTCGAGCTTGATGTTGAGGAACTGGTCGACGCTCTTGAGCACGCCCCGAATCTGGATGTCGTTCTTGAGCTCGACCGTGACCTCGTGGTCGATGAGGGTTTTGAAGAAGCTTTTTTGTTTGATGTGTTAGCGTGTGTTTGTTTGACTAGATGTTGTAGTGGGTGCTTGAGAGGGAAGGGAGGTGGGAGGGATAGGAAGGAAGGAGGTGAGAGCTGTGAGGGAGGTGAGAGGGTGTGGTGTGGTGTGGTGTGGTGTGGTGTGGTGTGGTGTTTGATTGCCCTGGGATTTATGAGAGAGAGTGAAGGGGTCGATGAGCTCTTGGGGAACGAAAGGGTGGTATAATGAGAAGTGGTGATGTCAAAGTCTGCGGTGGGCTTGGTGTAGACATGTGAAGCAACTCCCGATATGTATCGCGGACCTCGTTTGCTCGGCTTCAAAGCAGCATCACAGCTGGTCAACATAGCGGAGACTTGACCCCACTAGGGATGATGGCTTGATATGATGAACGAACCGAGTGCTTCTCTTGGGTTGGATAAAGACACTATATTACCTGAAGAACAACATGGTGCTGGTATTAGTGTTGCTATGTTACCAAATGAGTGACGAAAAAAGGAAGCAAGATGTTATGAGATGTTGAACAACAGAAGGTGATGGAGTTGTTACTGGACTGTACACGCCAAGGAGACGACTGCCCAACTCGGTGGAGGACTGGAAAGAGGTGAGCTGCGCTTTGGGGGTCCAAGCTTCCATACAGTGGGAGCACAGACCATTTGTTCTGTATCCGCCAAGACCTCCATGTTGCTAAGGTACTGGCAGCTGACAGCCCGGACATGGCACAGTTTGTACAGAGCTGCCCTGCCTCAGAGTGCCAGTGTTGAAGTCGAAGGAAGTGTCCTACCTCTAGGAAAGTGACAGTGTGGCACTTGCCTGTTGAGTGAGACGGCAACGCGAGGAATCACAGGCGCGACACGGGCATCAGTCAGACAGTCACACAAACTCACCGGGAATAGCACTGCAAGGCCCAGGGCAAGGGCAACCTGAACACTTACAACGCAGAGAGAGCGCTACAGAGCAACGGAAGTGCAAGTTAAAAAGGCCCGCCCAGCGCTCTGGCCCAGCCCCATCCATCCCCATTCCCTGATTCCCACACAGGTCAAACAGCCCACCACTCAGGCATTCTTCATCACTCGCGAGCGACAGTCGGGGCCGACAGGGATGTGCCATCTGTTATTGTGCCGTCATTGGATTGTGTATCGACCAGCATCGACCGCCTTTCAGCGAGCGAGGCAGACCGCGACGAGCATCCCTCGAGCACGCCGTGGACGCGGCAGCCTTCCCGGGGCCTGATACCCCTTAGAGAGACATCGACATCATCGCCGTTACCGAGGACCCAGAGCAGCCAGCCCCCCCAGACCCCCGAGTCCGGATCCTCTTCCACGGAACCCCCTAAAGTCCATCCAGGTAGCACACGGGCCGGAAGCCGCGCCAGGATCACCCGTAGTAAGGTGCGCAGCAGCCAAAAAAGCCAGGAGCGCGGGGTTGCCGATTACGCAGCAACAATGCCGCCGCCCTCGGGCCAAAAGGGCAGCCAGAAGGGCACGGGGAAGAAGGGTGGAGCGGGTGTCATGCGCCAGCACCAGCACCCGCGCAGTCGCAACACCACGCCCAGCGCCGGCTCCCCCCAGGTTGCCAGCCTGCCCCCCATTGAGCAGCACGAGACGGCCACCTTGGACGTGCGCTTCGACCTCTTCCGCAACATCACCCACGACGACATTGTCGACCACGCCGCTAACAACACCGCATCGCCCGACTCCAAGAGCCTCGATGGCCTCCTGTCCCGCCTGTCACGTCTTAGCGAGGTCATTGACAAGCGGGGGACCAACTGTGACAAAGGCATGCGTCTGCTCGCCCAGTCCCGCCGCCTCCGCGAGAGCGAGCTGGCCGCCGAGCGCGGCCGCGAGGAGGAACGCCGCCAGAAGGAAGCCGACGACGAGGAGCGTGCCGAGCGCAAAGCCAACAAGAAGAAGCGGAAGGCCACCGAGAACCTGGCCCCGCCCCAGGGAAACAACATAGGTTTGCATCACCCCCAATTGAAATCCTCTGCCTCTGCCTCCATTATTTTATCACTGACTCGACTCTCTTCCCTGCAGAGTATTCTTCCCCAGTCCGCGAGTCCGGAAACAAAGCAAGGAAGCTCTCCCGCGATGACTCCGCCAGCTCTTCCCTCTCGCCTGTCGCCCCCAGGACGCCCTCTGCCATGGAGGCCGACGACAAGACCAAGACCGAGGAAAATGACGACGACGACGACTCCGATGACGACGGCCAACCCCCGCCGCCTGCACGACCACAGGCCAACACTTTTGGCGATGATCCATCTATCTTCCCCGATCCGACCGTCTACGAAATCCTCCCGGTGAAGCCAGGAATGACGGAAGACGAAATCAAGGAGATCTTTTCAGTTGCAGTCTATCCAAAGAGCGACCTGGCCGACATAATAGCCGGCGATCCCCCCGATAAGGACTTCAGCAATGCGAAACCTAGTAACCAAATCAACTTTTCTACTTTCAGCACTTATGTCGAACCATTTTTCCGACCGTTTACAGAAGAAGACCTCGCGTTCCTTAGAGAGCGTGGCGACCGAGTCACGCCCTTTGTCATGCCGAAGCGCGGGAAGAAACACTACACAGAAATATGGGCCGAAGAGGACGGCGCCATGGCCATTGATTCGGCACATGTCAAGGACAAACTGCCCCCCAATCAGCCTCGTGGCAACATAGAGAACATGAACGACGAAATTGCCGAGACAGACAAGCTCTCGGTTGGGCCCATTCTAGCACGGCTATTGCAGACGATGCGGCCCGAGCATCGTGCACCGCCCGCGGAGGAGAGACAAAACGGCGTCAGTGCTGACGGGGATGTTGTTATGAACGGTGTCGATCGTTTTGATTTTGGGGACACTCAACCACAGACAGCGTCGCCCACGGTAAACGGGATTAATGGCACCAATGGAAACGTCAACGGCACAGCTGGACAACCCGCCTCAAACCAACTCCCGCCTGCAACTTTCATGCCCGAGTCCAACAGCGAATCATGGAAGAAAGCCTCGCATCCTAAACTCGATTACTCCCAAGTTGATGAACGTCTCAAGCAAGAGCTACGACACATTGGCTTCCTACCTTTCCCGCCCGATCAAGCCAACGGGACCTCTTCCACATCCAACAATGTCTCGTCATCGAATACGGGCAATAACAACACGTCTTCCACGAGCGGCTCCTCTGCCTCGCATCCCTCCGGCGGTGATCCTGGTCCCACAGCTGCCGATTTCGATGGCCATTACGATGACGAAGTTGCCGCCCGATTACGTCTTCTCCAATCCCGTCTGCACGAGCAGGTTCTTCTTAACGGTGCTCGCAAAGCGCGTCTCACTGAGCTTGTTAAAGAGCGCATGGCGTTCCAAGAGTACCAGACCATTCTTGAAGACCTTGACAGCCAAGTACAAGCAGCCTACCTCAAACGGACCCGTACGATGGGCAAGAAACCGAAGAAGGCCCGGCCAGGTGCCGCAAAGGATGGCGCCAATGCGAATGGCGGGTCCGGGACGCCCGGCCCAGGCGGTGCGGCAGGCATGGCGAGACCGGGCATTGGAGACCTTACGCGCACGCTCATGGAGCGTAGGCGGAGGTGGATCGAAAACATGGGACCGCTTTTTGAGGATGATGTCCCCCCTTCGGAAGATATGAGCCCAGCGGCGAGAAGAATTAGGGGCTCCAAGCTTATGAAGGTTCCTAGGGTGAATGAAGAAGGGAGCACGATTTTTCCACGAGAAGCAATGGCTGATCTTATCAAGCGGGAGAAAGATTCCTGGGACGACGAAGAGGCTGATGAGGAGTGAGTAGCTCCTCCCAACCACGTTGCCTCCCCAGGCCTCTCGGGTCCTTCCCATCCTCGGGGTCCTCCTGCTCGGGCGTCGTCCCCAAAATCCCACAACCATAATGATGTGGCTGAGGTTGTGGATGTTCGTGGAGATGAGCAATTTAATACATCGGTTGGTCCTGATGAAGAAGAAGGACACGAGAAACCCATCATCTCGGTTGATGAGGAAGAACACGAGCAACTCAGCATATCGTTTGGGTTTGATGAGGAAGAGCACGAGAAATTCAGCATATCGGTTGATGAGGAAGAACACGAGCAATCCAGCACATCGGTTGGGCTTGATGAGAAAGAAGAACACGAGCAACCCAGCATATCGGTTGGGTTTGATGAGGAAGAGCACGAGCAAATCAGCACTTCGGTTGGACCTGATGAGAAAGAACAACACGAGCAACAAAACGGACATAGAACCCAGGTGCGGGACCAACACGAAAACACACGTGAAAACACACGCGAAGACAGGCAAGAGGTCGAACAAGAGGACGAACAGCGTCCTGCAACAGCTTGTCCACCACCAGTTATCCCCAAGGGTACAAAGTGTGAGCGATGCAAACGCAAGAAAATCATATGTACCGTCGATAGACCCTGTCCGCCCTGTATACAGGCCGGAGTTGGAGAGAAATGTCGCTCAGTACCAAAGCCACTCCCCCGAGGCACAAGATGTCAGCGATGCAAAGAAAAAGATTACCGCACATGTACCATCGAGAAGCCCTGTCCGCCCTGCATCAAGGCGGGAGTGGGGGATCAGTGTCGCCCAGCACTAGAGAAGCGACTCCCCGCAGGCACAAGATGTTTGCGATGCCGCGAATCAAACGGCATCTATCAATGTACCATCGAGAAGCCCTGTCCGCCCTGTGTCGAGGCTGGACTAGGAGGTCAATGCCATGCAACACCTCGTGTCCCCAGGGGCATAAGATGCCAGCGATGCAAAGAAGACATCAGCTTGTTATGTACCACTGAGAAGCCCTGTCCGCCCTGTATCAAGGCTGGCGTGGGGGATCAGTGTCGTCCAACAGAAATTATGCGCCATGGAACAAAATGCCAGCGATGCAAACGAAACAACCGTCTCATATGTACTATTGAGAAGCCCTGTCCGCCCTGTATCGAGGCTGGCGTGGGAGATCAGTGTCGTCCAACAGAAATTATGCGCCGTGGAACAAAATGCCAGCGATGCAAAGGAAAAAATTACCTCACATGTACCATCGATAAGCCGTGTCCGCCCTGTATCGAGGCTGGCGTGGGAGATCAGTGTCGCTAAGCACCAATGGAGCTGGCGCACGAGAATTCGCCCGCGTTGTAAGAAGAAAAAGGCGTCGACTTCAGCGATAAAGGGCCGTGTTCTGTCGTGAGAAAGTCTGATTCACAACTTTGGGTAAAGATCCTGCCGAAACGCCATCTGGCCGAATACTGAGAACAATAAGTGGTTACTAGACTGGTTGGTTAAATCAATAACTAGGAGGAAACCGATCGGCTCAGTCACTTCTCTTATTTCTCCTTTTTTTTCCCCCTTTTTCTTCACTGGATAGACCAAGGTTGATGGAATTCGGTTATGATTTTCTTACCACTGGTCTGTACCACTATACCTACTCGACTATCATCGTCGACTATTTCCCACCCACCCTGTATTACTGAACGGTGTTTGTCTTCTTCTTTTCTTCCATTAGTGTACTTGGCCTCTCTGTTTTTCACTTTCAATTTTTCTTTCTGGGTTTGGGGAGAGGCTAGCAGCCGTGGTTTTCCAAGCATGATGGCGTTTTGGATGGTACAAAATGGCGTAAAAAGGGAAGGGAAGGGTACGGTAAACAGGCTGGTGACTACTACTGATTCTAGGTTTAAAGAGGAGGCAGGTTATCCGTCAGGTTTTATCGCGGTTATGGTTTGGGATATCGTTACTTTGGAGTATCACGAGTTAGGCGACAGTACTAAGTACCGAATCTATATCTTACTGTGGTTCCGAGCAAAAGAAAAACCCCCCTGCCAGGTACCTGGCACGGACCACCACGGCCAAAATTTCGGGGTTGTGTAAGGTTCGGTACTTACCCCGCCTATTAAACTTACCCATAACACCAAGTATGTGGCTCTATTCCATGATACAATGGGCACTGATATGACTTACATCGTTCTCCTTCACGCTCGAAATTTAGCAAGGAGTGTCATTAGTGCGGTTCCTTAACACATCCGTGATGCTCCAAGTCCACTCCCTTATTTCCACAGTCTGTCAGATTTATGGAAACATCTGAGAATTTGAAATTAACGAAGATAGTTTCAAACGCCTTGCTATGACCAGATACGCTATCTCGCTATGTATGCATAATTATGTATGAGTTCCGTCTACACACAAATGGCTATGACTTCAGCCACCTGCCTGTTGTAACTCCAAATCCCAGATTTCCCATCAAGAAAAAAAAAAAAAAAAAAAAAGCCAATCCAGCGCCTTTGCTTGCTAACTCACCGCGCTATCTATCAAGGTACCTATAACGCGTCCGCTGTCTGCCGGCTTTTAACTCTAGCAAAAAAAGACCGTTCCATGAATCAAGATCTCACGCCCCTTCCTCCTCCACCGGACCAACCGCTCCAAGCCGAACATAAAACCTCAAAGCCCTCTCATAAGTCCACATCGTAACCGCGCTCGCCGGCGCCGCCTTAAACAAGCTAACCGTCAGTCCCCTATACAATCCCCTCACCCCTTCCCTCCTCACAATCGTCCCCACCGTCTTTATCATCCCACCATCATAAACGGGGATATTCTTATGCACATACAACCCCCTCGTCGGGCCCTGCACTTGTATCCTTTTTCTCACCAAATCCAACGGAAACGTGCCCGTCTTGGCTACTACGCTCGCCACCACGCCCGCCACCGCGCTCCCCGAGCTGTAGGGTAGCTCGAGGTCGGAGAGCGCGGGGCGTAAAGTTTCGTACACGCAGAAAAACATGCCCATGTACGGGATGATTTGTGCCAGACCTGGCCCCAAGCCGCGGAAGTAACCGGTGGCGCCTTCGGAGGTGTAGATGTTTTTGATCGCTTGTAGAAGAGAAGGGTAGACGCGCTCGACGCCTTGCGCGGCGAAGCGTGTCCTTAACAAATCGAGGGGGTAGGTAGCTGCCGTGGCGACGCCGCCGGCGGTGGCGCCTGCCACAAAAGATTCGACTGATTGGGGCAGTTGTTTGTTTTGTTCTTTGGGAAAAGCGGTTTGGAGGAATTGCGTGATGGAGCGGTAGGTGGTGAACTGCACGGCGGCGTACGAGACGTAGAGAAGCTCGGCGGGGATGTTGCCCTTCCAGAGACCGGTGAGACCTTCGGTGCGCAGGATGTGTCGGATTGTAGGGAGAGTGCCCTTGTAGATGGGCCCGCCGCCGATGATTTCGGCGCCGCGCTGGTGGATGAGCGGGTCCGAGAGGGAGTGGTGTTGCAGCTGGAGGCGGATCTTGACGACATCGAGGGGGGCGATGACGAAGCTGTTGGGAGGAGGCACGGGGAGCGTTAGTAACGGCGGTTGGGTCAAAGACTTTCTCGGATGATGGCTTTCAAGGTAAGGGGGTCGTGATGGACGTACCGAGAGATCAAGCCGGCCGTTGCGCCGGCGGCCGTCACCTGGAGGCGGGAACCCTCATCCTTGAGGCGTTCGGCCTTGCCAGACATTCATCCAGCACGCGATACGGCGGATAGACGTGGAAGTGGACGCCCGGTAAACGTGGGCTGAGCGATGCGTGATCAACGACCAGTCGGTATTCGAATGCGGGAGAGCGGCCAAGCTAGAGCTGACGTAGGGCTACTGCTACCGTGCAGACTGCTGCGGGGAGCGTTCAGCGTGTTGGGGCTTCGGTGTTCGGATGTCCTGACGGCAGTGCTGTGCGCCTTGCAGTGGTATCTTTGGAGATGGTGCTTCGTGTCAAGTCTATGCGGTTCTTTCGGTGTTCAGTTTGAGATTCATGATAAGCGAAATGTAACTGCGAAAGACGGCATTGGGAGTGGAAACTGAGTGATCTCATTGGAAGGGCAAGCGCGCCAAGCCTTGAATCTTTTCGCGTCGATGTACAATCCCTTTTACAATCGATACCGTGACGTCTACAAACGGCTTTACAAACGGCTTGTAAGACGGCGAATTGATAACGCACAAGGTCCGTGGATTGAATCTCGATCAACGCCTTATCTCGCTGAGAAATGTCCGTAGTAAACACATTCTAGAAGAGCCGCAGCATATATGTAATGCAGTTGGGCTTAGAAACGGAGATGCTGTAGCTAAATGGGGCGTTTAATGCTGCAGCGCAATGCTTCTATGTACTCTGCCTCGACGTACGTGCTAGGCATGCATCGAACACTTCACTTGTCCATGTGGCCAAGGTCTTGTGATCTCCGTTGCTCTTGCAGACTGACGGCAATGACGATGGCTCGCAAGGCGAAGTCTTGTTCTTCTCTCCATGAAGAGGCGCTGACTAGCTGCCGCAGTGTGAGACACCATGAGGCATGAGAATGGAATGGAAAGGGGAGAGTCGTTCTCGGTGAGTGATGACGGCAGTGACGACATTGTTCAACTCGGGGGATCAACAGGGGTGCCACGCGGTCAGCTCAGCCTTGTTGTTCAGGAAGCAGCAGCAGGCCTTGCCATCATTTTGCAGAAAGAATGTCTTGAGCTTTGATTTTTTGTTGTTGCACTGGCTAACGTCCTGTCGTGTCCTGTGTCGGGTAAACGGGAGCTGACAGATCAAGATGAGTCGATATGAAAAATTACTGTCCTACACAAGGACTGATACCAAAGCATACATCATTCCTCGACATGAGTCGATGTGACCCTTTGGCTTACCTGTGAGAGCATTATCCCTATGGGGCAAGCAGGAGTTGATGATATCGGCGTCGGTCGAGCGGTTGTAAGACGGAAAAGGGGTGAAGAGAGAGAAAAAAAAAAAGAAAGAAAGAACACGGCCCGTTACCACGATCCGGTCTCCCAATACTACCGCCGTCTCCTCCATCCACATGCTAATCAAAAAGATAAGTCCGGAATCGAGGCTCTTGACAGCCAAAAAGTTCACCGTAGCATTGCCATGTCTTGATTGGTTCCATCCGCCCGAAGGTTGCTACCCAGCAATCGCTACCCCACTATTTCCTTGAATTGGCTAAAGCTTCCACTGCTGCTCCCCAGTTCTCCAGGTACGTACCTGCCGACGGATGCACCCCAGTGTTGGAGATGTGTGAGAATGTCCACGTCCGCTCAATGCACGGGGCCCCTCCAACTCTTGCGGTTCACGAGATGGACTCCCGTTCCCCGTCATCTCCATCATCCCGCAGCAACTGGCAGCAGGGCATCCCGTGAGCCGGTGGGACATTTGTTCATCCACGGAGTCTGTTATATCTCGGCATCCCATACCCTCCGTTCTCTCTTTCATCCCGTCTTCTTTCTACTATTCTTTTTTTTCTTACCGTTATTTCCAAGTTACGACTTTGCGTCTTCACCACTTCACTTGCTTGCCCACCAAGCAGAAGCGCTGCACGTCATCTGCAGCAACAATACCTCCGCCCAAGCCTCACACATCACCAAACCCCTTTCCATCCGCAGTGCTTGCAGTGCATAGGGCCCGGACTGATCTGGATACTTCTTCCTGCCTACTTGCAAGGCTTAACCCTCCGAGCCACGCATCTTTATACACATAATCATCGACGTGTGTTGGGCTCCGGTGCAGGTCAACCATCGCATGTGATTCACTTTGTTCGCCGCCAAGACCAGTGCTATAAAGTCAACTGGGCCCCTCTGAGAGCTGTCATACGATTGTCTTCAAAAGTATCACAAGCAAAGCTTCAGACCCCGCATCAAACACACATTACAACCTTACCTTCACTCTCACTACGGCAACAACAAAACCTACCATGGCCATTGCAGCAATGACTTCAACCAGTATCACCTCTCCGGATATCGAGAGCCTCGTGAGGCCTGTCCTCTCCGCCCTACCAGGAGCGTCCGCCTCGACCGAGCCAGCTACAACAGTACTACCCCTTCTTTCGCCCATTCTCAGACAGCGAGTACAGCTTCTCTCCGGCTCCAGCACAGATCCATGGATCCGTCTTCTTACCTATGACACTTCCAAGGTGTCCAGACTCACCGAGATCGCCCAAAGTGGTAGTCTGGATCCCCATCCGGTATCGGGAGAAGTGGAGATGGATTGGGATTATGACGTCCACATCAAGTACAGGAGACTTGACCAGGAGACACTTCAGACCCTCGTGGTATTGGGAGAGTTCGACCTGTTTGTTCGTCTTGTGTACTGCGTCAACGACAAAGACGGCGGCGGTGACGGATGGCGTGTAGGCGAGGTCAGCGTGGCCAGCGATCCTTCTCCCCTGGAATCTTTCGGAGGTTATTCCACACTCGATGAAGCCGAGAAGGCGTTCAAGGCCCAACAAACCTCCGTGACAGAAATCAAGCCCGTTGCGCAAGTGTCCATCCAAGCTGAGCCGGTCGAAGAAGATGACGACGACGATTACTGGGGCCGGTACGACGCCACGCCTTCCCAAACGCCGGGCCAAGGCCGCTCTCCTGCACCGCCGTCTTTGGGCGCCGGCCTCAACACTCAAGCGCCCAACCCCTTTGAGCGAAGCGCATCCGCTGAAGATGCGTACTTCGCCCGGTACGAATCTGTGCAGCCAGCCATGGACCCCCATGATCCGGACGAGGAGGCTCTCCAGGGCGGAGCTGTTGGCGGTGGTGCATCGCTTAACGGTCTTCTTCTTCGCCGGTCTCCGTCCCCACAACGACAACAAGTATATGAGCCTCCCGTCACTAGCTCCGCACCAGCGCCGCCGCCATTGGGTCTGAACGGAGACGGCAACGGCGGTTACGTCCCATCTCGATCACCTTCCGACGAGTCCGGCTCCGGGTCGTGTGGCCGGCGCATGTCCCAGGCGGACGAGGAGAGGACTGAAAGCATTGCTCATCCGCGCCCAGCCAGTAGCGCCAGCTCGAACGGATCCCGTATGGTCGCCAAGCTCGAAGAGACTGCGGAGGCTCAAGATCGTGTCGAGTTTGGTATTAAGCAGCACGTGTCCAGGACGATTCGAAGTCTATTCCAGTTGTCGCGCGGCGCGGGCATCGGTCGTGAAGAGTTCGAGCGGATGGTTAGGAACGAGCTGGATGTTCTTGCGATGGTGGAGGATGACGTTTGAATAATGAACAGCGCGAAGAAGGGAAACTGGGAAGGGAAATCATCCATTCAGTCAAAAGGGTGCCGGTGTTCACTTTTTAGATTCCTCATGTTGTTCGGGATACTGCATCATCAGGTTGTTTTTGGCGTCCGGTACTGGTGGGGGAGTCCGTGGAGGCGGTCCGCCTCGTGGTTCTTGTTGGTCGTTCGGAGTTCAGGCAACGGTGTTCAAGGAATATGTTAGCAATAGCGTTACGGAATATCAGTTAGAGTACGATAGTAAATCATAGCAAATATGCATGTAAAAAAAAAAAGAAATGATGTCCAGTATCTATAGACCATCGAGAGAGTTGAAGACGAAGTGATTGTGAAAGCCAAAGACGGAACTCCGGAATTGGCAAAGAGCTACCCCACCAAGTACGTACCTCTCTCTCGTACACAGGGTTAGGGTCAAACATGGCTACTCCGCGTGGACCGTGAGGCTGCCAGCCGCCAGTTCGTCCCAATGATTGGTCCCTGCTCCAATGGCCGGGTCCTTCCGCAGCGGAGCAAAAAAAGTCTCGAAAGTCGCGTCCCACTTTGACGGTCTTCCGGGGTTGATTGCCCGTGTGTTTTGAAGTGCGTCCGCCGGCAGTCCGTCCAGTCTTGAAGTCGTCTCCGTCCGTCCTCAAGGTCCCCCCACCCACCGTCCACCGTCCACCTCCCCCGACCGAACGACCGGCCGACCTTCCCTCCCACCGAACCTTTCCTCCGAACCCCGGACCGTTTTTTTCTTTTACGGAGAAAAAGACCAAACACAACAGACAAAATGATCGGCTCCATGGGTCTAAGGATACCCCGTGCGACAAGCTCGCTCCTCGGCCGTGCTGTCAACGCCGTCGCCACCAACCAGTCTGCCGCCGCCAGCATCGCCGCCCAAAGGAGATGGCAGCACTACCTTATGCCGCTCCGCGACAACTTCGAGCAGAAAGGCATCCCCAACTTCCTCAGCCCCGGCTCCATCAACATGGCCTATACCGAGTACCAGACCTACATCTTGGAGAAGCTTAACGCGCTTGTAGCAGGTACGTACGGATGAACATACAACACAGATGCTTGTTTGTCTTGGGATGTTGGTGTGCCAGGGTTGTCATATGGCATGGCAAGGCATGGTATGGAAGAAGAGCAGGTTACGCGTGAAGATTACGGGCTGCGGGGAAGCGGTATACTTGGGTTGAAGACGCCACGACGAGCTGCTGTTAGCCTGGATGGAAGGGGAGGAATTCGCAGTGGTTTGGGCGCAAAGGAACAAGAGGAGGAAATAGAAGGAAGGGGACTGAGATCAAGTCGACATGGCTTGCCTCCCCACCAAGAGCACATCACCTATCGCGCTGCAAGAGAGCTATCTAACTAACAAACCACCTTACTTACTTCTCGCTTCCAAACAGGCACCGACTTCGAGCAAAAAGACACCAAGTCCATCGTCCTCGCCACCGCCCGCGACCCCGAGCTCGCCCACGTCTTCAACCACGCCTCCATGGCGCACAACAACCACTTCTTCTTCGACCACCTGTCCCCGGCCCCCGTGAAGATGGGCGACAAGCTGTTCTATCACATCAACGAGAACTTCGGCTCCGTCGACACGCTCCGCGACGAGATGATCGGCACCGCCGTCTCCATGTTCGGCCCCGGTTTCGTCTGGCTCGTCCGCACCCAGCTTCCCGGTCAGCCCGTCGCCCTCCGCGTTATGGCCACCTACCTGGCCGGTTCCCCTTACCCGGGCGCCCACTGGCGCCGCCAGGAGGTCGACGCCCAGACTGCCATCGGCAGCTCCCCCCAGGGATTGGCCAACGGCCAGCGCTTCCTCGAGCGCAGCGCGGCTGGGTTCAAGGGCAACAGGCTCGAGCCTACGGCTCCCGGCGGCACTGATTTGATCCCGATCTTGTGCCTCAACACGTGGGAGTACGCCTGGCTCCGCGAGTACGGAACCGGTGTGGGTGGTATGGGTGGTAAGCTGGCGTATGCGCAGAGCTGGTGGAACATGATTGATTGGGCTAAGGTCGAGGAGGAGGCCAGGCTGGAGGCTAGGATTTTGACGGGTGGTGATAGCTCTGTTTCGCCTCTTGCTTCCGTTTTGTAAGGAAGAGGAGGGAGGAGTGGGGAACTAAAGTAGGAAGCGAGGCGAGAGCGTGAAAGCTTGAGCTTTGACTTTTTGGTTCTGACTACTCGAGACTACTGGTTCATCAATTCTTACCTGCCGCCGCCGCCGTCGGTCTGCCGGTTGTTACCTTGTCCTGTTCGGTCTCTGTTTGTGAGACAAGAGAAGAGCGAGTGGAAAAGGGATGCGATGGCCGGTTATACGGTTTCTGTCTAACTTTGTGTATCTGTCTGTGTATATGGAACCCGGGGAAAATTGGGAAATGTGTTCTGTACGATAGGATAGCGTGATGGTGGGGCTGGCCGGAAAAAGAGAAAGGAAAGTAAAAACCAACCAACCTTGACGACTGTCATTCATGTGTTCACATATATCATCATTGAACGAAGTCGTTGCGGAAGAAGGAAGCCATATACCTGCCAATTGGAGTATATAAACATGCAAGATACGTACAAAGCTACAAACGTCGAACGAAGCATTCTACAATCACGACAGGTTCTTACATAACACCCCAATCTTCGTTGCTCACTAGACAACGCTGCCTTGTAGCTCTTCAAGAAACCTCTACGAATCTTTTTCTAGAGTTACAGTAGTGCAATCCGATTCCGTCTTCCATCCTATCTATTCCTGCCATCCATTCTAATCACCCTCACTCAGCCGCTCGCTGTTACACACAAGCTCTTTACTAACGTCAACCTTTTTTACACAATCATTAGCAACCAAGGTGCAAGAGCTTTCAGGTAGTAAGATACTTGAGCAGTTCCGTTGCCAATTTTTGTCGTGTTTGTCTTTACAATCTCAGCTTCCAGCTTCCAGTTTTCTTGAGCTCTCGGGCTCTCTGTCAGCGATGGCCACGGATTAACTACCTAGTGACTACCGACTGTGAGATTGTCAGACGCTCAGACTGTGTCAGATTGCTGGCTTCTTCTGGTTGAGGGCGAGGCTGAGACTTGACTGTTTCGTTTCGGCGCGGTAACTACGGTAGGTAGGTACGTAAACCGAGCACGAGTGACTGACGGGAGAGTAGTGTATCGGTGTCCAGAATTGCCATGCCATGTTATGTCTTGTCTTGTCTCGTCTCGTCTCGTTTTGTCTTGTACCTTGAATCTGGTTGAAATAGTTGTCCGTCAGGTTTAGGTTTAGGTTGCGGTGACTCGACGACTACTGTATGCCCCCGTTTTACACACAGCTCATCTAGGGCTCAATCAAGTTCAAGAAAGCCGCAAAAGTTGGGCAAATCCCAAGGTAGTTTGTGCAGGTAACAACAGGCAGCAAGAGATATACACACACCAACCACCATTTTGACCACCCCTATTAATTCTCTCTATTTAACTTGGTTTGAGGTTGAACGGGATTTATCCCTTTCAGCTGCTTGCTATACATGTGTCAAACAGTTGTCAACCTCTGTCAAATGTCAAACTCACACCTTGTCAAACCCATATGTATCAAATTCAGTAACACCAAAATCCAGTTTGATACCGACACACGGGAAGGTGCCATGTCATGGCTGCCCTGGCATACGTAGATGGCTTGAGCAGCTCGTGTAGCCAAGCTCCCAGGTTCCTCCTAAGCGACGCAGTAACCCAGCAACCTAGTTACCATGACTGTCTTGTGCTTCCGTCAACTTGACAGACTCGTTGCTATGTAGTGGTCCAGATGCGAGCCCAGTTTTGGGGGTGGTGAGGGTAATGATGTCGAGACAAACACTTATATGAGCGATATGGGTAATAGATACGTGGTACGGAAACGGTATGCCTGTTGAGCACTTGTCACTTGTAGGTGGAGAAGATGTGGAAGAGAAGAGAGAACATGTGTTTCTTCACCGTTACGTTTATTTTCCTGCCGTACTAGGAAGAGTGAGAGATGGGTTAGTTCACAGCTGTTGTTTCTCGTGGAACATGAACTTTTCCTCAAATATAGCGTGGTCCACGGGCCGGAGCTGTCAGTCTGTCAGTCCCTTAACCTGTCGTGTTTGTGATACCTGGCCCACATGTAAGAGAGAGAAAAGGAACAAAAAAGTCAAAGATGTTTGAGACGGGTGATCACCTGATGATCTCGTTGGTCCTGAATCTCAAAAACGATGTGGGCTTGTGTGCTTTTATTACTAACCAGGCGGTGCCAGGCTGCCAGGCAGCTCCCGCTCGCTTGTTTGATGATCAAGATCGACACTGCCCTGGGCGAGTGCGAGCAGGTTGCCCAAGACGGGATGGTGACGGAGTTCGGCATGTTAGCAAACAGCTATGTATTCGATGACTCATGGAAGACTTCAACGTGTACACTAGCATTTGTAATACTCGTCAGGGCGTCAAAATCGCCGCTGACTACGACGAGTAGGTAGTCCAAGAAAAGGGGTTGATGACATATATATATATATATTTGATGGGTATACTTTAGATAAGTGAAGGTCACAAGCTGAGAGTCTGGAATGGTCTTTGACAAATCAAGAATAAGGAGCGCTTGGCTCGCCTTACGGATACAACGGCAATGGAACAATAAACAATATATTGACCCCGCAGCTTCCAAAAAGCTTATTCGGGTTGATGGGACCTGTTTTACTGCCCTCCCTTTGAGAATGAAACTTGGTTCCTGGGTCGTCGGAACTTGCCTGTATTTGGCTTCATGGTTCGATGTTTGGCTCGGGTTGGGTACCGACCGCTTGTAGGGCATGTCGATCGCCGGTTCTCTTTGCTAGAGTAAGAGACATCGGACACCACATCGGAGGAGGGGCAGTGGAAGCGAAGAGAAGGTGCAAGCTTTTGTCTTGCTGAGACGGTCTCCGCTCAAATCTGAAGTGTTTTGACGGTTCCGTAGCCAGTCCTGTCTCCGAATTTGGACAGAACACTTCACCATACCTTCACCCCCTGTCTTCGGCTAAGCAGCAGTCCGACCTAGCGATACAGCTTTGGCCTCTGGGGAAAAGGCGGGACGCACAACGCATCGCGAAGAGCTGTTGTTCGCTTCGGATTAGGTCTGCGAAAAGAAAAGGAAAGGTGAGGAAAGCAGCGAAGCAGGACGCAGCGGGGCATTGTGCAGCCGAATGGAAACATGATTGACGATGGGACCCGACGTCGGGAAGACGTTTCCGTGGGAGTGGGTGAAAGCGCACGGACAGCGGTCGCTGTACACTACGCTAGGCACATATAAAACCACGCTAGACCGTGGTCGGGTGGATGCCAAAAGACGTCAACTCTGGACACCTGAAAAATCACTGGCATCCCCTCGGCGAGCGGCGAGCGGGCTGCGCTCCGGTTCCAACGGGCATCCAGTTCCAGCTGGAGTTTCCATGTCTTGTCTCAATCGGGCCGCCTAAATCGACTGTGTACCATGCTTAGCTTACTGTGTGGGGCCCATACAAACTCGCTGCCAAGACAGGCTCCTGACAGCCAAGACCCTAAGCTTGGCATCAATTTCGCGCTGTCCGCAATCATCACCAAATCATTACCAAATATCATCATTTTAAACCACGACAACAAGAGCTCAAAACCACCTTTTTAGAGCGTTGACTTCACATTCATATGCGGGGGCCTCTTACCGGCCCCCTGCACCCCCGGAACTAACCCTAATACTTAACCTTAACCGCCAACCCTAATACCAACCTCTTAGGCAGCCTGCAAAGGCTTACACAGTTAATTTAGAATGGCACACAGTCAATTTAGGAAATCCGGTCTCAATTGTTCGAAAGAGCGACCCGAGTCTTCGATTCCATCGCAATCGCATCCCCATCGCATCTCCTCCACTGGCTCTCATCCCGTCCGCCTTGTCTTGTCCCGTCGGTCGGTTCGGTCGGTCTTTGTGGTCTGCGCTCCCGCCGAACGTGCCTTCTGCTGCGAGACTCCCGCTGCGCTGCAATCTGCACTCTGCAACATCTGCACTCGCCGTTCCCGTTTCCTTGGCTCCACGGTCAGATCTTGGCTCTTTTCCCAGCTTCCCGTCACTCTTTCCCTGCAACAGCAGCAGACAGTGCAACCAGGCAGAGGGCCCGCAGCATCTTCGAAAGCGAATTGATTGGGAATTGGCAGCCACGGCAGCGAAAAGCGAGCTTCCACTTGACTCGAACACGCCAACCTCGAACACGCCAACTTGTCGCCAATCTTCCCCTAACTTCATACCGACCAAACCCTGAAAATCCCAGTCCAGTTCTCCCCTAACGACTTCCAATCTTTCGCCCGGCTGTCCGTCCTTCTTTTCACCGCCAAACTCTCTCTCCTTCAACCTCAGCAGCAGCGGCAGGCAGCAGCACCCACAACCCATTCTCCCCCACGGGATTCTTTCGCAAAAAGACGGCTGTTTTGCGGATGCCATAAGACCCGGAGCCGAAGGGCCGCTGTAAACCCTTCGAAATGCCCGACAATGTCCATGTGTGAGTGGCCGCTCCCTCTCCCCCCTATAATTCGAAGCCCCCCGAAAAGCGCCCCGAAAAGCCCCCCCTCTCCGCTTCCGCTTTCCCAGTGCTTGGCGTCCGGTCGATGCTCCTGAAGCTATCACCTCTTGGCTAGCCAAGCCTCGCCAAGCCTGGGGAAACGAGCACCGTCTGTCGCCGCCACGGGCGCACATCTTCAACGACTTCGTGATACCAACACAACTGTTGACGACCATCTACTGACACGGTTATTGTTGCAGCTGTCGATGAGATTCGGAATGTCGTGTACGTCGTCGTCCTTCTCACTTGCGGTTTATCCGGCTCCCCCATCTCGTCCACCTTTCATTCCTTCTTAACCCACTCCAAGTGGAGCTTCCCCTTCCCAAGTCCAGCCAAGTTCCAACTCGGCCTCGTTTTCTTTGTCGCCAAGTTCGATCGCCAAGATCTCATCTGCATCCCGAGCCAGAGCCTCATCGTCTCGCGATGGCTTCGGAAACGATGGATCGCTATGGCATCAGCTTTAGTCCCGAGATCGCGAGCTCCCCTGTGCTAGACGACACAGCGTCGGAACTGTCCTTGCTAACCTGACTCAACTTCGTGCAGCCTGTTACTCAGCAATCCAGCCTGGCGCGGTGGCACAACTATTTCCAACACCGTCATCAGAAATGTCACGGCTTTAACAGTACGTCTGGTAGCTTGCCTTGCTGTTTCGCGGGACTCCTCGTTGACTCGTTGTCAATAGCACAAACTCACAGTTTCGACCCGCATCTCCGAGAACATAACGGTCCTGGCATCCAAGTATGCAGCAACCCAGAATGGCGTCATCCAGGGCCTACTATACGTCCCCGACCTTTCCGAGAAAGACCCTTGTATGGACAATTTGACCGATTACATACCAGAAACCGCTACTCGTCGTGCCCAGCTTCCGCCCGCTAATATCAACCTTATCGCGCTCGTGCCTTGGATTAACGCCCAGTGTGCCCGACACTTCTTGATCTCAGCTCGCCAAGACCCGGTCCGAGGTCTTATCTTCTACAAACCCGACAACTCGACCGACAAACCTCCCAAGGGTAGTTCAGATGAATGGGATCTTGGAGACGGTGGAAAATGGAGAACCCAAGCTGGGTATCCCATCTATGCCATGTCAGGTGCCGCTGGTCAGCAAGTTATGGACCAGTTGAGCTTGTACTCGGGTAACGTGACGGAAATACCTTTTGGTGATAGAATCGCCGAAGTGTATAATTCTAGTCCGGGCGATTTCGTACGAGTATGGACCGAGTTATCGGTTTCGACCGACAACGATCTACCTGGAATATGGGTCTATATCCTGATCATCATTGGTGTTCTCCTGGGCGCTGTTATCGGGATTTCGTTGTTGATGCATTTTATCCAAGCCAGGCGTCGCTCATCCCTGCGCAGACGTGTTATTTCCGGCGAGGTCAACCTAGAACGAATGGGTATCAAGCGACTGAAGGTGCCTATGGAGCTCATCGACACGTTTCCTCTCTTTACTTACCATTACGAGCCGGATAGCATCAGTATGCCAACATCGCCGAGGTCTTTGCGTCCCGATAGGCCCAGGAGAGGCAGTCGAACTCAGTCGGAAGCTCCCACCGCGCAGTCCGTTTCTGGGTTAACCGCGGGCACGATGTCAGAAAAAGCCCCCAGCACCGTTGCGACCGACTATCAGCCAGCATGCGCTATCTGTTTAGAACCGTACCAGAACCGAGTTACGGTTATCCGAGAGATTCCCTGCGGGCATATCTTCCACACGCACTGTATCAACGAATTCCTCAGCGAAAACAGCTCGCTATGTCCGATATGCAAAGCCTGCATGCTGCCCAAGGGGTACTGTCCCAAAATAACCAATGCGATGGTACGGCGAGAACGGGCGGTGCGACGATTACGAGACCGAATAACAGTCGAAGATTCTTGTTCGGAATACGAAATGGTTGATCAAGGAAAGCCGATTCGGGGAGGCAAGGGTCTAAAGAGCCTACTAGGGGGAAGAGGAGATGACTCCAAAGCTACGGATGCAGCAACAATTGCTACGACTCCATCCCGAATGTCAATTGGACAGGCCTCTAGTCAACGCGCCGGTCGAAAGCAACAAAAACAAGTCGGAAACAACAATAATGGTAATGTGCAGGGTGGTAGTCCTCCTGAGCTCGAGAGGAAGCGGATGCGGGAACTGGCTGGCGGCTCTGATATCGACGACGGGGAGTCACAAGCACCAGGCTGTAGGTTGATCGCTCTTTGTTACCCTGAGAGCTCCGAACTGACCAGTTTTGTTACACAGGGGAGAGATTACGACGCAAAGTATTCCCAGGCTTCTAGGTACAGCCGAAGGATATCTGGGCTTCTTTACGCACTTGGTGGACAGGTAGCAACAACGGCTCTTTAGAGCACTTCGAGAAACAAATGAGCGGGTGGCATTACTGGCATCCACCTCCAGTTCTTGGAAAGAGTGGAAGGAGTATGGTATAGGCGATATGGACATGATACCCCTTTTCGCATGTTTTGGCAGATTCACACAAAGGTGACGGGCATAGAGAAGAGCATTTGTACGGTTTTGGTATCGGCGTTCTAATCATTTTGTGGCATTTTGTGTATGGAGACTTGCCTCTACGGAGGATATGAACTGAGAAGCGTTCTGAGAGGACCTCGTAGTAAAATTCAATGGGGTGCACATTGAGGATATGATAATGCACATATTGAGAGAACCAACACGAAGTAACTCAAGTTAATGAAATGTCAAGCATTATCGGGGTGCTCGAGGGTAAACTAGATACGTGATAAAATTAACTAGATACAGAAAAGGATGATGCATTCTACGGGGTATCAATGACGCTGGAATACTGGAATTTGCCGTCTCCTCCTCCTCCACCCCGCCCCCACATTTTTCGCCATCTTCCTTTCATCTCATATGATCACGGTCCATCCTTCCGTCATCTTCGGTCCATAATCATCCCGCCCATATTCATTCCGTCCTTGTCTTGCTTTCGAATCTCTTTCCACAGACCAGTGTGAAAATAGTATCCTTTATCCCATCCTCTGCCACCTCCTCCTCCTCCTGATCACTCCTTTCCCCCTATGTAAAATGCAACGCAGCCGAGCCTCCCTGCCCCCCGTCTTTCCAAAAGAAAATGTAAAATGTAATAAAATGCAATACAATACAATACAAAACGCCTTTTCCTCTCCAAGGAACAAAGAAAGAAGACAATTTAAAGCAAAATGAAATGTGAATGAGTGTAGTGTCGTGTCGTGTCGAGGGAGGGTTGGTCCAGCCCACTGCCTCCGCTCTAAACATGATGGTGTGA
This sequence comes from Neurospora tetraspora, assembly GCF_033439725.1. NCBI lineage: Eukaryota > Fungi > Ascomycota > Sordariomycetes > Sordariales > Sordariaceae > Neurospora > Neurospora tetraspora. Next base: position 6,615,983 of record NW_026944383.1, read on the forward strand.
ATGAGTGTCTCTAAACCCAAACCAATGCTTTCGCTTCCCGTAAATGCATGAAGACAAATGCTTTGGAGTCAGACAGACAAGTAAAGTCAAGAAGGAAAAAAAAGTGTGTATGTCCTCGTAATCCCACCGGGCCGGCCTTGTTTCTCCATCACCCCACCGTTTTCCTCACTGACAAGTGCCAACCAACACTCAACTTCCCCGACACCGGCAGTTACACCCCTCCAAACTCCGCAACGAAACCAGCACAGTACACACACGGGATAGCCAGCGAACTAAAACCTGTTCGGCATGCTACCCGCCCCCGGTACCGACGGTCCGAGCAACCCAGCCGGAGTCTTGGGCGTAGGCGGCACGTACTTAGCGCCCCTCGCCACGGCGCCCAAGTCGGCTTCCTCCATCATTGCCGTGAAGGTCGTTACTGGTCTTGTCTGCTGGTGGTGGGGATCGTGGTTCTCGGGGTTGAAGGGGTCGTAGTCATCGGTGGTATTGGTATTATTTAAATAGGGGTAATTGGAGTTGATGTTGATGAATTTGGAGTACGTGTAATTGGCGTTGGAATTGCTATTGGAGTTGGCAAGACGCTCGGGAGTCAGCGTCCGTGGATCGGCGAACACGTTTATGCTAACTCCGCTGTTTCCGCGCGGGCTGTCTAGTCCGCCTCCGTGACCACCGCCGCCGCTTGTTGCGCCCCAGGGAGTGATGGGTGGTGTGGTGTAGCCGGATCGGCCGCCTGCTGCTGGGGGAGGCAAATTATTGCGGCTGCTGGTTCCGGTGCCGGTGTAGGCTGATGGACCGGGAACGTTACCACTAACATTACGTCCGTGACCACCGTAGGCTATGCTGCTGTCATGCCCCTCGGATGGGGTTTTGGCCCGGCTGTTGTTGCGGCTGTGGTAGTTTGGCGGAGACCCGCGGGGTGGAGTGTCGAAGGGGTTGACGTTGCCTGCTACTGCTCCAAAATCGGAGGTGGGACGGTGGTGCGATTGGGCGGAGACGGAGCGGTTGAAGTCGGTTCGGATGACGTCCTCGGCAACGATGGGGTTGCTGATAATGTTCCCGAAGGAGGACGTCGATCGGTTCAGGCGCGGTTTCTCGTCATGGCCGTAGTGACCGTGACCGGCTCCAGCTCCGGGAACCTTGCCTCTGCGGCGATTCAGAATGCACAAGTAGAGGGTGATCAGGCCGCCGATGATGAAGACGGCAACGCCGGCAACCACGCCAGCGATGATTATTCCACTTCCTCCGCCTTTCCCAGGCCCTTCGTCGTCGTCGTCGTCGTCGTCGTCGTCGTCGTCGTCGGGCTTCCCGCTTTCCACGGGCTTTGCGCTCCCTGCTGACTTGTCACCACTTGCTGCAGGCTTGCCGGTTTCTGTAGGCTTGCTGCTTGCTGTAGGTTTGTCGGTTGCTGTTGGCTTGTCGGTTCCTGCAGGAGAGTCGGTCACAGAGAAAATAGATTTAGATGTTGTCTGGGTGGATTGAGAACTGCTAATTGGCCCTTGAGTTGCTGTCGTCGTTGCGCTTGGCGGTGGCTTGTTATTCAACTCTTGGGGTGTCTTTGACTGATCCGCATCCTTTTGACAGTAACCTTGGGTGTTGCAAGAGTAACCCCATGGACAGCATCTATCAGAACACTGCTTTAAGGGGACATCCAAAACAGTGGTCTTGAGGCCTGCTTGAGGATCCTTCACTGGATCCTGCTTGCTAGTGTCGCAGGAAATCGGTTGTATCATCGAGCAGTCTTGTCCATTTGGGCAGCAAAGAACCGCAGTATTTGCGGCCAAAGGAATGCATGTCGAGTCGGTCGGACAGCAAAAGTTATCAGGCAAACCGGCCTGGGAACACTTTGAGAAGCCCTCGGCCGCACATGTTGATTCTGACTGTCGTTGGAATAGCTGGCTAGCTGGTATGGCTGAGACTGTTGTCGCGCTCAAGGCGACGACTAGTAGTAGTGAGCTCGCTTGCTGTAGTAGTCGCCGCGGCCCCGACATTGTGAATTTGGACTCGAGCAGGGCCGTGCTGAGTAGTCGAGTGGGCGAAGGAGATGTCTTGGGCTATTATGTCGGCTGCAGTCGAGACGGCTCGAAAGATGGGTAGGAACTCTCACTTGTGACCGGCAACGTGGAGAAAGAGAACAAAGGCAAAGAGGAATCAGAAGACTGGAGATATCATGTACGGACGGCGACTTTGTTGCGCCCACAATGCGTTTGAGAGGCTTGACGAGAGGCGGATGAGAAGCCGTAACCCCAGAATAACACAAACAAAGAAAATGACGACGACGTTGACCAGTCAAACGACGAACGGGACAGAAAATCAAGAAAGAGAAGATTGAGGCAAACGGGAGAGGAAGTCAGGAACCGCTTGGTTAAGGTATCTTGGGTATATCGAGAACTTTGGGGCCGGCCCTCTGGCTCATGAGCCCTCGTGTCTGTAACACCTCAACTAGCAGTGTGATAGATGACTGACACATGGACAAGCAAGCATGCGTTTGATTACTGCAAAGAAAAAATCTTCACAGAAAGCACCGGAAAACGCATCATTTGGCCCAATGGATTGGACCAGCGCAACGCTCTCCTCCAACCGCTCTCACCCAAGTTGAATGGGCCCCTGGCGCTATCCAACATGCAAGGAACTACGGGCGCGAATGGGTGAGCCTTGGAACCTCAAAAGGCTTCCCGTCAACGGGACCACGCAGATTGGCATCTGCGGCCCTGGCTATCTGCAACCCCGGGATGGGCATGCCATGGATGCGGGAGCCGAGCGATGGAGCGACGACGGGGCGGCGATGGGGTCATGGTGGTCAGTCACAGTCTTGTCAGCCTGGTCTTGGTCAACGGATTCATGGCAAATTCTGAGATTGGGTGAGTGTGACCGGGCATAACCTAAAGCCCAGACGCTAGATAAGGTGTGGATCAAGGCAGTGTAAAAGGGTCTCGAAGCGTTTCGCTTCTGATCAATTGCTTGGTTGACGTGAAGCGCCGACGACCTGGCGATGAATGATGAGTGGGCGAATGAGTGGCAGATGGAGTGTTTGGAGTTGTCAAAGTGAAGATGACAAGATGCAGCTTGGTTGGCCCATAATGATTTTCCCGTCCGCGCCTATGTTACGCTAACAGGGACCCACTGTTAGGTTCATCCAGGGGTCACTTGATCACTGAGCGTCACTGAAAATAGAGACGGCGACTAGACTCACAAAGGCCTAGCGCCCGCTCGCCAAGCGCCGGGTGCCGGCTTGAATACGGAGCGGACCAGCTACCATGCACGGGCCACACGGAACTTGTCTCGGACCAAGTACGGGACGGGGACACTACCTTCCTTCGATTCTACTGTGGAAACTCGACATCGATGGCCCGGAGCCTCTAACCATCCGATACCATGCGGAGTGCATGCGGAACAATCGACTGTCCGATGGCCACACTACGTATACTCAATGTCACACATCGATATTGATCGAGCGGATCTCGAGTCCGCTCGCTCTCAGTTTGATGCCATGAGTTGAGGCACGTTATAATTGAAAGAAAACAGATTGACAGTTTTACCAAGCCATGAGGCTCACTATGGCGGCCGCTCGACTATGCACGTTACCAACTCATTTTCGATCTTTAAGCCTCATGAACATCCAAAACACCGAACTACCACTGTCAAAACGCCGCCGGTCATTCGGAATCATACTGCAACAATGATGATTACAAATGCCCTTTTTTGTTTGTCATTCCTCCACCCATTTGCGCTGTTCGCAATACCTCCACCTGATTTTGCACCATGATCACGACATCACCGCCTCTTCGAAGTCATGATAACATACAGTTGCGAGAGATCATAATCAAAATGGCCGAGTATAAAAGCTCACAATCGCCGATATCACGGGAATGAAATTACCATACAATCCGAACACTCGCAGCATTACTACAACCCGTCAACCGTTCTGACCCAGATACCAATCCAAAATGACCACCACCAAAACAATCCTCATCACCGGCTTCAACCGCGGTCTCGGCCGCCTCCTCCTCTCCTCCTACTCCAGCGTCCCAACCACACCGTCATCGCCGCCGTCCGCAACCCCTCCCACCCGACCTCGCAATCCCTTTCGAGTCTTCCCGTCCACCCCTCCGGCACGACACGCTTGATCATCGTCAAACTCGACCTGAACGTGCGCACCGACCCGGCTGCCGCCGTCAAGGAGCTCGCGGAGAAGCACGACATCAACACCATCGACGTGGTCATTGCCAACGCCTCGACGGGATACATATGGCCGAAGGTCAGGGAGGCCGAGGTGGATGATATTAGGGCGCATATGGAGACGAATGTGTTTGGGTTTGTGGAGTTGGTGAAGGGGCTGTTGCCTGTTTTGGAGAGGACGGCCGCGAAAAAAGGGGAAGGGGAGGGAGAGGATAAGGAGGTGGTTTGGGTTACGATTGGAAGTGGAGGGGGGTGGTTGAATGTGAGTTATTCTTCCTTGGTTTGCTTCTCTCTCTTCTCGGTTCCAAGACTTTGGACTCAGTCAGGGTCGGAGTGACATTACACCTGGGAAGAACTTGAGGATGATGATGGAGTGAGGATTTACGGAAGAACTGGAAAGGGTTGATGATTGCCGGTTTGCTTCCTTGCTAACTGGTATGCAAACACAACACAACAGAACCCTGCCGCTGCCGCCGTCCCCAACGCAGCGTACGGTGTTACGAAAGCGGCCCAACATTACTTGACCAGGAAACTGCATGACGAGGAGCCGTGGTTGACCTCCTTCTCTATTGACCCTGGGTGAGCCACTTACTTGCCTACCTACTACCACTTATTCTTTCTAGGATTCGTTTCTTAGCATCGGCAATACCTGGACATTGGCTAACACGATTACCGTCCGAAACAGCTGGGTCAGAACCGAGATGGGAAACGCTGGGGCACGCGTGCTGGGCCTTGAAGAGGCGTATGGTGACCCGGAGGAAAGTGCTAAGGGCATGCTGAAGGTCTTTGACGCTGCTACGAGGGAGACGCACAGTGGGAAGATGTGGACGGCGGAAGGCGAGACTGTTTTGTTTTAGAGAGTTTGATGGTTGATTAAGGGAGAAGGTAGATTTCATTTTCGGTATCTGGTCCCATATCTTACATTGTCACTGTGTATCGGCAGTGAGAGATGGTTTGGTATGTTCAATAACCTGCCGTGGTATGGCTCGAGAAAGCAATTCAAAGTGATCAGTCACGATGACTCCGATCCTCGTACATTCATGACGATCGTGGAGAGATGAAGAGGTCACTTTGATTACTGGCAACGGACTACGCTTTCAAATTATTGAATCAACCTAACTTTAGTGTCCTGTCCTCCATGGCCAACATTGCTCGGCTTATAGTAGCCATTAAAAAGAACAACCTCACGAGGACGCTGAAGAGTAAAACCCTCAAACATCTACTTGCTGATAGATACCCCCGCTATCTAGAACCGACAATCTTGGATTGCTGGTTCTAGGTGGCTGCCTCTGATTGTTATTACTTCTATCACGTAGAAACGCTTGCAGGAAAGGATATGAAAAGACGACGAAGTTGATGAGACCAACTAACCGGACTTTGTGTCGTGCTTGAAGATACCCTTCGTGAGCAGGCCGTGATTGAAGCCCTAATGAGGCCCGGAAAGAGCCCCAGAATGACTTCATCCATCTAAAATGACTGTTCTCACCTCAGTTTCATGCATGCATCATTTCGCCTCACCGACAACTATCACCTTGTACTGTCCTCACGGATCTCGCCGCTCGCTCGGAGACTTGGCCGCTGGCCGACCGACCACCAGACCGTCACGGTATCATTGCCATCCGGACAAGTGTGGACGGCCCGTTGTTGAGGCCCGGTTGCCTCTTTCCCCTGAATAGGTAGGTTCTGGCTGCTACTCGTCTGGGCTAGAAACACCTCAGACCCCATGCTGGCGCATGGGGTCTGGCAGGGCGATTAGCCAATATCAAGGCGATTAGCAAATTTTTATATACATTAACCGCCTGCAAATTTACTAGCAAATCGAGGTAGCCCGGTATAGCTGCATATCGTAAAATAAGGTGAAGGTATTCGCAGATTGATTCCTCACTCCACAACGTATGCATCAAAAATGTAAACGCGCTAGATTGTTTGCCTCGTTCCTCTCTATCTGGTGATAATTTTATTTCTTTTCATATCTTTAGTTTTGGTGGTGCAAATTGAATTACAATACGATTTTATCGTTTTTGAACATTCGGGAGCCTTCTAACATGTGAATAAAATGCGCACGTGCCTTCTTAGATTACTGCATATCCATCGCACTGTACATATGCTAGTAAATCCTAGTTAGGTGATTACCGTATTCCTGTCTGTTGTTAACCCACCCGGCAGTCAAGTCGTTAAGCTTGAGGATGAGGTTTATGAGGATGAGGATGGGGATGAGAATGAGTAATGGGAGGGTTTTGCTGATGATTATGATGATTATGAGGATAACAATGAGTATGAGTAACGATTTTGTACGATAATCACGATATTTCAGAGTACTAAAACACTATGAATAGATGTGGCGATGCAGCACGGTAGTTAGAATTGAGAAATTTGACTTCCTGACTTATATGCAGTTATGCAACAAAATGGTGGTACCTCCATTTGCTAGCGATTTGGGTGGTGGGGAATGTACTTAAATTTTTTTGCTAATCGCCTTGATATTGGCTAATCGCCCTGCCAGACCCCATGCGCCAGCATGGGGTCTGAGGCGTTTCTAGCCCAGACGAGTAGGTCCACTCTATGCCTGGGTGTTGAAAAAAGGATGTACTGTGGTGGCGGTAGGAATGGGTGGGCAAGTTGAAGTCAACAGTAAGAACAATGCGAGAGTGTCCAAAGCCCGTCCCTTCAATCCTTCCTTGTATTTTTATTTCCATTCCCCCAGGGGCATCCTACCAAGTGCAAAGTAGAAGGAAGGTGGTGGAAAGAAGGCAAAAGCCGGAGTGCTCCTGCTCCCGTACCCGAACAATCTCTTGGCATTCATCACACCTCCCACCTCTCATCCCGTCCCACCTGCCGCTAAGCGCCGAGTTTCCTTTTCTGCCACTCATTCATCCACACAGATCCCCCCGTCTTTTTGGCTACGCGCGCGAAGCGTTCTTCGGCGGCTAACGTTCTCACTCTCACAGTCTCACGGCCTGCTTGTCTCGCTTCCTTCCTTGCTACACACCCTCCTGAGTCCTGACAGATCCCCCAAGTTCCATTGTCACTTACGCCAAGTAGATCGCACACACACAGCCACTTTTACTCATGTGATGTGACTGGGCTCTTTAGGCTTCTGACGAGGGTCTGATGGGGGTCCGATTGATGAGACGGGGAGTCGCACTCACTCTGCTGATCTCTTACCAAAAACCGAAGGTAGTTCGTGACTATGATGGTTAGAAGGGTTAGAAGGGTCAGAAGGGGTTCGCCTCTGGCGGGCTCTCCGATGTTGGACTTCTGTGATGGCAAAAGAAGGTCGTTGTAATGGGTCTTGTTGGGTTGGAGTTCATGCTCTTGCCTCAATGAAAGATCAACGTTCTCTTCGGGCTCACCTAGCGTCGTTGATCGGGCTTCATCGGGCTGTGATCGTGGTATCGGATGTTTCGAGGTGAAATATTTGAGGCCTAGACAGGCTTGAATGACATCAAGACGTATAATCACGGTGGTCTGAGAAGGTGACAAAGGTGGTTGTAATTTTGCTTTTCTTCATTCCCCCCTATTACGGGCATGCCTAACTAACTAAATAGCTAGTTAGCTGATTCCCAATCTAGATCTGTTTCTCCGAGAGCCATGCTTCTGGATCCAGATCCAGAATGCGGCGGCGGACTCTTTTTCCCTCCCCCTTTCCCCAGTCTCTCCTGATTCCCCCCATGTGTGGTTTCTGTGGGTTTTCTGGTTTGTCGTTGAGTGAAATGCACACCAAATGTCGCCAGATGGTCAGAATCGTGCACTACTCAAGAACGGCATCATATCTAGTGACTGAAAAAGAAAAACAATCTGAACGTTTGAGAAGAAGTGAAAAACAAAGGTATCGAAGGGTCATGAATCGTCGTAAAATCGTGAGAAGTAAAACCAAGAATTCCCCAGTTCCTGAAATCCCACACCGGATCAAGTGCTATGTGTTGATATCATAGACTGACCGTACACAACCTAACCTGTATCTACCAAGTTCACCCCTTTTTACACCTCTCATTCCCTTCCCTTTCTTCGGAGAAAACAAAAGGCACAACAAATCACACGCAGAGAATATAAAACGCCGTTGAATGTTGCTCAAGAAAAAAAAAAAAAATGCAAACAAAAAAGCCATTCAACGGCACAAAGTGGTATCTCAAGGTATTCCAACCATTCTGTTCCAAGACATAAGTAAAAGAAGAGAAAGAAGCGAAGGTTTGAGGTGAGAGTGTTTTGAAGAGACAAAAAACAGGATGTGAACACCCTGGGAAAGAACGAAAGGCGGGTATAACAGCGAAGAAAATGAAAACAAAGAAAAAAAGAATCAACTCAAATCATGCTGCCGTTGACAACAACCTCAGCTCCCTCACCCTTCTGTTTGAGCGCCTTAGCCAGCATCAACTCCCTCATCCAGTCAATGCGCTCATCTCTGCTCTTGACAGCAAAGTGGTGCATCTTTCCGGTGCCGTTAACGGCGCCTTGAATAGCGCTGGCCCCGTTAGCCGCGGCCGCAGACGACGCCGAAGGCCCAGGGATGCTGTTCTCGCGCTTGCGCAACTGCCCCTTGACGGCGGCCTTGCCGTCCTGAGGAATCAGCTGGAAGCTAAAGGCAGCAATGTCATCCTTGGAGTGGGCGTCGCCGGAGCCGCGGCGGATGTGCATGGCCTTGAAGGCGGCGTTTAGCTTGGAGGTGTTGGCGTTGCTGCTGCAGGCGATGGCATAGTCGTCAATGTCAATGTACTCGAGCGTCTTGTTGTTGGCCGTGGCCGCGTCCTTGTGCATGGTCAAACGGGTGCCGCGGAGCTTGAAGTAGTGCTCGTGCCACTCGTGGCGGAGCATCTTGGTCTTGCGCTTCTTCATGAGACCTTGGTAGGAGACGGCTTCGCCGTTCGTCATGTCTTCCGTGGGCTGGGTGCTCGTGGGAGAGAGACGACTTCCGCTGCTGGGGCTGTTGCTGACTCTATGGCTGCTTTCGGTAGGGCTGGTGCCGGCACTCTTGCTTGGGGCAATGACTGCCGAGGAGCCAGGCATGGGAGCGATGGCACGCTCAAAGGTGGTGCGGTTGGTCTGGCTCCATGGGTATTGCACACGGGGAGGGGGCTGCAGAGGGCGCTGTGTTTGGGTGGTGGCTCTCTGAGAGAAAGACTTGTTCTGTGGTTGCACGGCAGTGAGGGGTGTGACGATTTTGTTCTCATCCAGCGCAGGCATGACAGGGAAGGAGGGCCGACGGATAGTGGCGCGAGACATAGATCGCGGAGGGGCAGGGTTATGGCGGTAGTTCATGTCAGGCGGAACTGACTGGGAAACATCTCGAGAGATGATGGGGATGGAGGTCATGGTGACCGGAACATCCATCTCGGAGAAGGGGGTACCGAAGCGGTATACGCCAACCGGAGTCGCTTCTTCGGAAGAAGCAGAATGGTCGCTCATCTCACGGAACGAAGGAATTACCTGCGATTGACGACGAGCAGATGTTGCACGAGCCGATACAGGTCCAGCTACAGCGCCACCCTCATTAGGGATTGCTAGCTTAGGAAGAGCACGCAACCTCGCATGAGGACCTTGAGCTTGCTGCTGGGGGTATAGCTCGAACGGAGGTGTTGGGGGAACCTCGCTCGAGCCGACCGCATGGTGGTTCTGGAAGTCAAGGAATTGACGAACGTTGTCTTGGGGATCCCGCGAAATGACATTTCGCAGGGTAGCTTCCTGGAGATACTGTAGAGTTGGTTGATCTCCAGGTCCCATAACGTCCGAGGATGCCACAACCGACGGGATGGCGTCAGAGACAGGACGAAAGGGGTCGATAGCCTCAGCCGTCTGCGGGTTTCCGGGATTACCCGCGACCATAATGAAACCTCCTTCATCAATGTTGACAAATGGGTGGTCCTTCTTGAACGCCTCAATCATCTTCTGGTTCCGCTTCCACTTGGCGCAGTTCTCGCCCTTGGAGCAGCTGTGAGGCTTGGGCATGAGCTGCTCAATGCCAACAATGGAGACTGACTCGAGAGGAGAGATCACGTCATTGATCTTTGGCCTCACTTTGCTCGCCTTCCTCTTGGGCTTGTTCACGCTTTCGTTCCTCCGCAGCTCTCTTTCAACCTTGCGGTCCGGCTCATCCTCAATCGGGGTTTCGGGCTGAGGGTCCGGCTTCTGGATGTTCCTCATGGAGTGGATTTCATTCCAGACCCTTGTTCGCATGCCAAAGGATGTGATTCCAAGCTCTTTCAGATCCTCAAACTTTAGTGTGATCAAGATGGACCCTGTAATATCGTTCTCCACAAATCTCTCGCAGGTAGTAAGCTCAACGCCGGCGTTGAACATCCATTGGGCAACCATCTCAGGAGTCCATTCGGGAAGGGTTCGTGTGTCGAGTTCGACATCGGTGAATCGGAAGGGCCCGGAGTCGCGCTTGCTCCTAGATGGAAGGGTCGTAAGATGAACGGTATGTTGCAGAAAGTGGTCATGTTCTTGAGCCTTCCGTTCCGTAACCGGCGATAGGGTCAAGGCGTTTTGATATTCGATGGAATGCAGGGACACAGAGCTGCGGAAAAGATGGGGTCCTCTGGGACCTTCCACTTGCTTCATCTCCTCGAACGGGAACGGGAACCCTCCTCTTTGGCGCACTGATCTTGGTGTTTGGACCTCATCATAGGAAGACATTGTTGTGAAACTTGGTTGACCGCCCGACTTTGACTTTGGTCTTTGTTAGCGGTCCGCATCACGGACTTGAAGTGAATAGGTGCAATTGACTTACTGAACCGATACTGTTGCGAGGCGAGATCTCGTCATCATGAGCCAGATCCTCCATATCGCTGTAGATATCGTCCTCCTCCATCTCCCAATCGGACTCCATGAATTCGGTGTATACTGAGTTTGGCCTGTCCTTGACATTGTTGGTGGAGAAGAAGCTCTCGACCCGAGAGCCGGTCTTTTGGCGCATTTCGTTGTGGCGGTCATGCTCCCGCACATGATAGTGTAGGTTGTCCTGCAGCATATGGTGAGCAATCTGCGTCGCTGATGTCAATGGCATGTTGATATTGCTTACCATGTTGGCAGTCATGGTGGTTGAGATGTCCCCTATGGGTCTCGGGGTGACACAGGCGAGGGGTATATATCAATGGCGGCCTGAAGCCACTTTTTCGTTGAATTTTTGCCGCTGCCGGCAGTGCCGATCTTTGTATCCTCGATATCGCTACGCTGAACCGGGGAGATTTAAGATGGATTGAACATGTGACTTTTTGTGGTATAACCCGCGTGGTCACAGTGAAAGAAGCCGAACCAGGAGGAAGGTCGACTGTGAGACGTTGACGGACAGCGACAGAGAGTTATGTAGGGCGAATCGATGGTCAACCCACGATGTCGGCAAGCGCTTCAAGCTGTGGAGGAGGGTAACGAGGTAACCTCAGCGGTGCGGTGCAGGTATAGTACCTATGTAAGCCACGGGCCAGAAGATACTGGTCTCCAATCGATGTCTGGGTGTGAAGAAAAGGCGAACTGGGGGGTGCCCCTGTTGGGATAGGTGAAAAACGAGACGGGATGGGATGTGATATGGGGTGGATTGCAGCAACAGAACCAGATCGGCTCATGGATGGATTTCATGTTGAGGACAGGGCCAGTCAGTGACAGTGGCAGCAGTCACCGGTGACAGGCACAGTGCAGCAGGTATACTGTCGAGAATCGAATCTTTTCCCGGGCCGTAGCACACAGAGAGAGAGAGATAGAGAGGAGAGAGAAAAAGACTCTCGGTCTCACTCTCGCCGTTGCTCGGCGAGAAGGGTGTGGTCTCCCGCTACGGGGTATAGCCCCCCCGGCCCATAAGCCTGACGGGCATGGTTCAAGGGTATAGGTACCATCAGTAGCGCATGTCGAGCCCGGATGGTGTCCGCCATGGCATGTCCTCCATCGGCCCAGCAAGTGGACGAACCCGACTTTCATAGCCTCGATGGTGTGCATTCGGATGCCTGTCCAGTGATGCAGAGTGGCTTTTGGCCAGGACGAGCTATGAGGATAAAATTAGCAGGGTCTAGTGTGGTATAGGTGTGAAATGCGAGTCAAGCCAGCATGGAGCACGCCAGAAGGGTGTCGACGGGCGGTCGACGGGCAGTGGACGGGGTGCCATGAGGTGCTGGAGATGGGATGTGGCCGTGGTGGTTGGCCTGGGGTTCAGGTTGTTGGTTGGTTGTGCTCTCGTGAAAAGGCGGAACAGCAAGTGGAAGGTCGAGTTGTACGAGTCACGACAAGTGACAAGACTTGGAAAGCGGGGCAACAGCGACGGTCTAACACGCGATTGGGTCAAAATTCTGTCGTGCAAGCAAGCACATTAAAAGAGCGTTTCTGGCTGCTGATTGGCTGCTGAGGGCAAAAAATGCCCAGAATAGTCGATGCTAAGCGCCGAATGTGCCATTTTGCGCTATTCCTTTTGAGACACGTCTCTTGTCTTTTTTGTCCTTCAGAACCCTCGGAATCGATACTTGTTCTTTTCAACACAGGAAGAACCCTGCGCCAACCCTGGACCTAACCCTGGGGGCGAGTGGGCCGTGCCGATCTGCTCTGGTTCCACCACTCATCAGCTCGATTCAATGTCTCCGCAGCTCCAGAAGCGGAGTCGACCAGACTTTCAGTGCCCGTTTCTCTCCGAGTTTCCCTCGTTTTCAACTGCCATTCTGTCCCGTCTGTCAGTCCAAAACAGAAAAACTTCTCAGTCCGCGCATGACGATAGTTGCAACTATTTACTGCGCAAGTGTCGTATGGATGTTCCTGCAGCATGTGTCCTGTACCTGTGTGCTCAGTGCTGTGCTATGCTGCGAGTGCGGTTTGTAATTTGACGTCCACGAATGGAGAGGAGCCGGGTTCATCAGTTCATCAAGAACATCAGTTCATGACATTCCGTTCAATGCCCAATCGCATTCAAAACCTTCAAAATGTTGACGATGGCGGGACGGACTTTTCTTTACCGAACACGACGAGGGTTCCAAGTGATACATCTCTTATCTTCCACATCCTCTCGAATTGCCAACTGTGATAGGGCTTATCTGGCCCGTGGGGTTGAAGTGGAAGAGGATGCGATCAAGTGTGCTCCCGTTGCACCTTGTGGGGTTTGGGTTTTGGTTTTGATTTGATTTCTCTTTTCTCCTCTCTCGCATCGCATTCCCGTTCGCTCGCGGATCGATTGGCGACATATCGACACTCCGATTCGAGCCTGTGAGATAACGGTGGACACTTCTTAAACACTCATTGACAGTTAGGTTATTAGGCACAACGATCAGCAATCCTGAAGCAGCGGACCTCCCGTGCGTGCCGTTGATCCATCTCGCATCACTACCAGAAGAAAAGGCAGTCATGGGACGGACCGGCCCCCGGACTGAGGTGATGAAGGGATCTCCATCTCCGGCTACTCTCCTCTCCAGAGTCAGAATGTCAGATCCCTCGGTCATTGCGCCGTTTCCGGATTTTCTGGCCATCAGCTAGCCGGCCCGGTCCCCTGTCGAGTGCAATTCCGGGTGAGAGATCCTCTTCAGCAAACCGGGGGCCTACCGGGCCAGGGCAGTGTGGGGACGACGCACTTCAGCTACTCCATAGAAACGGTTCGCCTGCCTTTTTCCCTCGTCGCCGGTAACCATCAGCTCACGGACGGCGCTTGTCCTCATCAGGACAATTTGCCCCGTTACTGTGGCATGCTCTGGCCTGTTCCTGCATTCAACGCTTTTCGCTCTCACCCAATGGCTTGGTGAAGCAACACAAGAAGGATGACACGCAGGGCAGAGAGTAGAGAACACATGACATGTGCAAGATTGGACAAAACAAACTCGACAATTGAAGCGAGAAACCCGAGTTTCAGATTCCCGTTGACTGACAGCGAACAGATTGACCAGATTGGCAATGCCATCGGTTCACGGCCCAAGACCTCGAAAGTCGAAAGCAGCAAGACTCCAACGATCTCTCGTTCAGGACCGGCCATGCTCCATGTTCCACCGCGGTGGCGACAGGCATGTTGCGGTGTGCTATAATCCTGTCGCCTGCGTGCAAAAGAGTCATACCTCAACACGATCCCAACTCTCCTCATGCCATTGTCCGTCGCCAAGCGTGTCGCAACCCGATAGACATCTCGTGGAAGCCCAAAGCCGCAAAGCCGCAACCCGTCCCCGCTGAATCCAGGGCGATAGCCAAGGCGAAAGTCATGTGCTTCGGTTTGCGGCTTCTCAGATCCTGCTTTGCTCAACACCAAAGGTCAGGGAAGAAGGTCCGATATCGACGCGAGCCGGAAAAGCTTGCATGCCGGCATATCATAGGCGTAGCTTCACCGAGCCTCAAGATCAGCCGATCTCAAGGGCATCAACCACAGACACCAACCATTTTATTCTACCAGGTTTTTTGCACTTTTGGCACAGCCGAGAGTCAAAACCGTTTTGCTGCCCAATATCAGAGAAATCTCGGTTCTTGTTTTGTAGATCACTGAACACCAGGGTCCTCATCCTGTCGTCCCAGGAGCATGAAGCTAGCTAGCTGCTAGCTGCTACAATGCATCGTTGACTCAACAAAGGGCAGGGTACGGCAGCGAGGGCAGGGTCCAGGGGAGCCCTGAACTGTCACAGCTGCTCTCCAGCTCTGATCCTAGCTCCGTCCATCATCTTCTGCCCTAGCTTCACAACCCCGCTCTCGCAAGCTCCCTCCCGAGGTGAATCCCGCGCCGCGCACTGCCAGGGACTTGCCAGGGCATCAACAGCCTCACATCTCATGCCCTTGTCCGAGACCTCTGACCATACCACCTCGGAAGGATGACCGGCGTCAACGATGGGGAGGGGATCTTGACCGCTATTGCTATTTCTATGAGAAACAGCTTTTCTCGTCACCAAGACAAAAGACAAGGAAGAAGAGAACAAAAACCGCAAAAAATCGACATGGCGAAGGAGACATCACAGTAGGATCAGGCTACTCTACCTTGACTAGGTGGGACCCGAAAGCCAATATTGCTTGCTACGAGGAAGCTCTCTCTCTCTCCAACAGGCGGCATAAGCATGTTCCCGTGTCTCTCACATGCCTACCTACAACAAGCTACAACATGGACAGTACAAGCTGTACGTTGTGGATCGCGAGCCCAAACTCTTTTTTTTTTTGCTTGTCGCCTTTGCTTCATCATCGTGAAAGAAAACCCAATGACGCCGACGATATCTTCACTGCCCAATACGGAGTTCTTGAAAAGGCACACCCGACGGGCAATGCGGTGCACCCTTGCCCCTGACTTTAGCTTCATTCACAGAGAGGCACTGTAACTGTGGCTACCTCTTTACACCCACTAAAACTGCGGTCGCCCAGCGGGCGGCCTAGTACAGCATAAGCGTCCACGTTGTGCCCTGTACCTGTCGTACAGGCCCTGCAGCGTAGGAGACGAAGACCCAAAGCCTGCATCGTGACGCATTTCACTACGTTGGGGTAACTCGACTTTTTTTTTCTTTACTTATCTCAAAACTTCTGATCTTCTTTTT
The DNA here is from genome assembly GCF_033439725.1 of Neurospora tetraspora. Taxonomy (NCBI): domain Eukaryota; kingdom Fungi; phylum Ascomycota; class Sordariomycetes; order Sordariales; family Sordariaceae; genus Neurospora; species Neurospora tetraspora. The sequence goes on from NW_026944383.1 coordinate 6,631,615, forward strand.
CTTTTGAAGCAGAGACTGTGTAACGGAGAAAACAGCTGGGGACAGGGAGGCAAACACACACCGACTCTTTGGCTTCCATTGCCTCTCCAGTCCGTGGAAGTGATGGGTTATGGTATAGGATCATGGGAGTTGCCTTTGAATTGTGCACGCGGATAGGGTCTGGGGTCGTTTATGCGCGGGGTAAGCAAGTCAAAATGGTAAGAGCTATCCGCGAACTTTTTTATCATGTGGTTCACGGATATGACGTTTCTGCGACAAGACAAGACGAGACGGAAAGCGCGAAGGTAAAGCAAGCATCCCATCCCTTCCGTCCGGATATCGGCGAGTCAAAAGAACAGACGAAAAAGAAAGAACAAGAAAAGTTGGGATGAACGTGTGGCTCCCGTGCGTCCGTCTCGGCCTCTTCCATCCATTCATTGTCTTGTCTCATCGGCGTCGAGCGCTCGGGGACGTTCGAGAACTACCAACCTTCCAACCAACCTCGCAATTCACCACGACGACTAGGACAATTGAGAGCCGTGTTTCAATGTCTTGACTGACAACTCAACTGTTCCCAAGACACACCTACTGCAACTGCAACTGCAACTGCAAGCCACAACCTTCTCAAACTTCTCAAAAAAAGTGGTCCGTGTCTCGGAAAGGAACATTAACCACCACATGTCTCTTCTCTTTTTCAACCAAAACCTTCCATGCCGTGCGAACTGGAATTGACCTATCAAGCTTCAGAAGACTGATTAGGTGTGTAGTACAAGTCAATATAAAACCATGCGCATTGTTGTTGTTGCCAGGACGGGCAGATGCGGGTTAGAGAACATGGACATGGGATGGAAGCTGTAGGTATCCGTGCTACTCACATTCTTTTGAGTTTTGAATTGTATGCTGGGTTGGACCTTGCTTGCTCTTCAACAGTGAATCTTCTTCGAAGACGCAAGACGCAACCCTTTCGAAGCGGTAGAGGTGTGGTGGTGGTGGTGGTGTTTTGTGAAACGAAGATTATAACCTGACCACTTAGACTTATCCTGTAGAGTGCAGACGCAGAGACGGCAACGGGCAGCTTGCAGCATGCAGTACTGCGGCGTTGTTATGTTGTATAATGAAGAAACGGAATTCTAGAGCTTCTATGCTCTGAGACCAATCAGTCTTTAGAAGGGGTATTCCTGTCTTGGAGTACTTAACTACCTGAAGTTGTGATTGATTTTTCGCGCTTTTCTCATCAGTTCTTCTCTGGATATGAGACAAAATCGCGATCCATCATCCATCAAACTCTTCTTAGAAAGGAAAACGGTAGAATCATCGGTGTGAGAAAGACGGGTATGTACATATGTTTCTATCCACAGCACACACACAGTGAAAAGAAGAAGAAGAAGAAGGAAAAGGGTTTCAGGGACTTGCTTGCTTGCAGCATGCAATACGCTCCCGTATCTGTAAGGGGGGAAATATGTACAGAATATGTCGCCCGGAATGACCCGACTTACATCGACCTATCTACAATTTGTCTTCGACCCGCCTGCGAAGGTGTAGATATGTGAATTGAATTCATTTACATGAAAAATCAAACCGCCCAAAATTCAAGCCCGCCCGCATCCGCATATTGGGGGTTCTAGTCTGGCGTGAAATGGGTGCGGTAATACTGCGTCGAGATTGGATGTAGTGTAGGTCTGCTACACGCAAGGTACGGGTATCATAATTCATTTCTCATCCCAACCTGCCTGCCTACCTTAACACAGCATCTTCACATCTCATCGAGATTAACCAGTGAGGTCTTCCAAAAGGATGGGTAAGATATCCGTCGACGTTCCTGCGTCGAGATTGATGAATTCGCATTGCATCGTGCACTGCAGCGAGTGTGTGTGTGTGGAAAGGGGGCGATTTTGCGTGCGCAAGAAATGAAGTGGTTGTTCTGATAGGTTCCCTTCTCAAAATCTCAATGGCAGGAACCAACGACGACGACCCCCATCCAATGCGGTATCACTCACATTCTCGCATTCTTCAACCGAACACGGAGAGAAGGGGGGGGGGGGGGAGACCCGTCTCACTGCTTATGTGCTTCATGTGGTGGTTGGGAATGGGTGATGGTTGTTGAAGATTTTGGGGGTTCCAGTTATCAACGCGGGCCGGGTTGGTTTCTGTAATTCATCACACAAGCATATACACGACACAAAGGGATCTGTTAGATCTCAGATTTGGTGTTGGTGTAAGATACCACCTACTTTCTTCTACTGTTACCTACCTACGAGGAGGATGTTGTAGGCGGAGAGAAGAGTGATACTGCAATTTAGTTGGATCTTGATGCTTTGGATGGTGTATAGGAGTTGAATCGAGTAAGTAGTTCGCAACCACCCACAGCTGTGGTATTTCATCACCGTACCATCAAGGTTCTTTTTTACTGATCCTCCTGCTTCTGTGCTGGTGCAACCCCGGGTGTGCTTCCCGTTCAAAGTTGCTCGTGTTGCTCGTGTGGCATCTCTCTTCGTCTGGTACGGTAGCTATTAGTAACAAGCAAAATAGCTTCCGGCTCCGCGGCGCGGGTGCAATGTTTCTCCTAGCTGTATGTACACACTTGTGTCTGTGTTAAAAACTCGTCTGTATTTTCGTGGTCTTTTCGGCTCTGGAAGCCTGTGAGCCTGCCCCGCCTGTGTGAATGTCCAACCGATCCTACCCACCTGAAAAACATCAGATATCAACTGTTCCATCCACCCCACCAATCGCCTTGGCAAGAATCATGGCGTGAATCTCTAATTTCACATGACATTCACGCTATGCGGCCGTCTTCGAGTGAATAGGCCGCAGAGAATGTGAGGAGACAGAGAAGCAAAAGAAAGAGGGGCGAATTTGAGTTTCGGCGTCTGTAAGGCAGAGTTATCCAGTCCGTTATAGGAAAGCGTGGTTTATAGTGGTTGCAACTGGGCTCCTCCATGAACGTAACTGCAACCTTCTTTTTTGCAGTTGCAACGCAACGCCCACAAAGAATTTGACTCCTCGAAAAGAGGCTTTCTTCTGCAACCGCAAAAGCGGCCACCCTGTTCGCAGATTCGTCGGAGCCACCAGAACCTGGAGAGCTTTTGGTCCGGGTTCTGGCAACTGGGACTGTAAGTGGCCGGTTTGCTTGTGAGTGTGCGACACCACGGGAAGTGGCATCACGAAGAAAAAGAGATAGGAATCCTTGTTCGGGGACTGATGAGTCCGTGGCCTGTTGTGCGATAGATTTGAGCAAAAAGAAGCGAGGCTTGTTCCCTCTCTCCGGCAATTCTCGTAGGATTCTTTTCACCTTGCAGATTGTGGTTAGTTCGCGTTGTCTGAGGTAGTATTGGATTGTTGATTTTATGTGATATTGTGTGGATCTCATATGTCGTTCACTTCAGCTTTCAGATGCACTCCTTTGAACGCAAATTACGCCATAGGAAATCGAGCATCGCAAACAAAAGTGTTGCCTGAGCTTGCAATCACATTTGAGAAACCCGTATTGCTCACATCCAGACTCTGTTGCTGAAGAGAGCCCTTGCAAATATGTGGTTGATAATATCGTGTCTCCGCAATCATCGATCTCTCATGTCACAGTCACATTGCGAAATTGGAGTGACAGATTTTCGCGGTGCGTTGAATCATCTCGCTCCTCGGTTTACGGACACTGGGCTGGCTTCATGATGGTCCGTTCACTGATTGCTGAGCTCCTCTTCGGGTTGCCTGGCTTGCCTGGCTTGGTAGGCTGACCGGGGCCCCAGATAGTTGATGATATGATGGCCGGGGAGGGGCAAAAAGGTGTGGGAAGAGAAGAGGGGTAAAAGAGACAAGTGAAAAGGTTGGCCAGGAAGGATCCTAGAGAGGTGGTTGGTCAATAACTGACCTCGAATCCAAAAAGGGAAAGAGATTAAGACAACTTACAGCTTGTCCAACCCATCTTGTTATGCCAACCTCGTGTTGGCCACCTTTCGAAGAAAACCGTTAGGTCTTAGCGTAGGCCAGTTGTTCTGAGATGTCTTTGACTTTCTGGCCCCATGTCACCGAGTTTTTAGAGGCCGTTGAGATACTTGCTTTTTGCTCTGTTATCTCGCTTGAAAGCGGAGAGAGATCCATACCATCAACGGATATCGTGCTCGCTTTCGATCAACTTGTGTACGGTCATCGCAGAAGACCGCCAGCATTTTTTTTCATGAGGATCTTCACGCTGACAGGGGACACAGTGAGGGTTTGCGGGATGCGGTTCACTTCCCGTGGTTCGTGAGTCCGTTTCAGGAAAAGTCCCCTCACGAGTCTTGATCACAACTACCAGATCGTTACGTCTCTTCTGATTGGCTCTTTCCAGGAGTTTTTATTCCCGTTGTGAAAGGGAATTCCCGTAAGGTTAACTGCAAGACTGCTGGCGGAGACATCTGAACCGTAAAACGGCGCAATTGAAGATCGATCGGTGACCGGCTCTTGGCGTAACCACTGCTCATCCACGGTGAGTCTGATCATTGTCCCCATGATTGCAATGCTCGCCGTCATGATGAGTTGTGGTTCTGATATCTGGCGAGGCCATTATTGATTCGTGGCAAGTGTGATGCCGGAGATTTGGACTCCTTCGCGCACTTTGTACGGCACATGTGTACCGGCTGGCCTGGGTACGGCTCTCGCGGTGAATCTGAAAAACACCACAAGATAGCCCCTTGTCCGCCTCCGCGAGCTACACCGTACTAATAAACGGTCCTTTCCGCTGATGAGCGCGGCCAGAATCTGACACTAACCCCGCAAGGACGAAGGTGAGCGAAATGAAGATGTGATATCACACCGTGACCTTGCCGTTTAGGACATGAGCTCCGTACGCCTCGCAAGCCCAGAACGTCGCTCAGCTCCAGACGAACGTCATATTTCAGAATGAATGCCGTGATGCCGTAGTTGCCGAGACAATGCCCCTTGTTGTGAAATGCGAGGAGTAAGCAAACATTGACAACGTCGAAGTGAGATGTCCTTCCAACTGAATCGTTTATGATCGTCGATAATGCTTCAATGATGGAAGCTAGAAATGCGCCGTACAGATTGCCCCTAAAAATCTTAGTGCATGCAAATCTCTTGTGGGGCATAGTCCCATGTTCCCTGAAGGTCGACTGTCGTGGTCACTCGGTGATATCGGACATGTCAGCCCCGATGTGATGCGGAAGCGAATGGTGAGGCCCAGTTTGATGAACTTGTTAAGTGCTTGTGAGCGGGTTAATTGTCTTGATCGGCGAAATTCCCAAATGGGAGAACGATGAGGTGCGGGGAGGTGGAAAGGGTAAAAATAGCAAAAGGACTAAATACTTGCATGCAGCAGCTAGAAGGGCGGGGACGATGACGGAGTCGGATGTACCACTTGGTGATGTCTTGCAGACTGAGCCCAAAATTAGCCCACAACTGCAATGAGGAAAAATTCCATCACACCTGTGGAACTGCTGTGGGACTACGGCAGAGGTTCCTGCTGGTCCTGTCAGCAATAAGAGGGTTAATCTGTCCGAAAAGGGAAGCTGAGCGGTTAATTAGTCCACCGACTGTTCCCAGCTTGATTTTTGACTGATGGCCGCGAGCCACCCCGTTCATGATGCCATCACCAGCCGTGGAAGAGCCTAAGAGGCATTCCTGGAATTCGGGTCATGCTGAAGGTGAATAGGAGCACGCGACGGCCGATATCCTGACCGACTTCCCCGCTCGACACCAAAGTGCGCTATCGGCGTTGGGCACAGTCAACAAGATAGGTCGGGCTGCTCGTAGTCGTGTCGTCGTCAGTGTCGGCGTCGTCGTCCTTCATCTTCATTGCTATCGAGTCGTTCGACAAGCAAGCAAGGCTGCAGTGGTTCGAGAGATGGAGACAACAAGGTCATGCCACAGTAAAAAAGCAAGGAGGTTTTTGATGCCAAGAAGAAGAAGCGAACAAAAGGCACCAGGGTTCTGGTACGTACACTCAGAGTGCAGACCCCGCGACGGCAAGAACGGTCCACCATCTCCACTACTCCACCACCCCTACCGACTCCATCGCTGCACCCCACCCGAGCTTGCCCTTGCACATCACAGTGGTGATTGGAGGAAGCTACGATTAATGCCTGCCGCATCCATGCTCGACATCCAGTCGATCTCGTTGAGCGGGCCAATCTCAGCTGAATGCCGCCTCGCGGGCCGCAGCCATGTCTGCACTACATCTGCACTAGGCGAAGTCGTCACACTGATGGTCGAATCATGGTCGAATCATGGTTGTTATCGGCCCTCTTGCAGATTTTTCTCTTTTCTGTCATTCAACAGACTCTTTTGACCGGCAACCATCACCGAGAGCACCTCAGCACTTCCCGTCCAGGTCTCTCGGTCCCTGCCCCGTCTACCTGTCGCAGCCACACTCGACAGCACAGCAGACAAGTGTCGCGGTAACACCCGACAGCAAGCAAGTACATCTGGGGTGCTCTTCTCAGGGCGGTCAGTGCTCCTGCTCTCCTGTGGTGGATGTTTGCCTTGCAGCGAGGTTCACCATGTCTGGACCCGGCCGGGCCACACCACGCCAGTTCTCAACTGGAGAGCGAGGCGGCCAATCCGAACGCCGTCCTTCACCAGACCCTGATGATTTGCGGGCTCTTCAGATTTGACATTTCAACACACGAACGACAGACTCGCCAGAAAAGCCCATCCGGAGGCTCCTCCTGAAAGCCCGATCTCGCCCCTAATCAGGGACTGTCCAAGTGATATCTCGGCAGGCCGGCGACGACGGCACGATAGGTGGTGATACGGGGTTCACCATTGCCCTAACACCAAGCAGTCCTAGCCCCAGAGATGGATCCCTCCAAGGCCCAAGGCCCAAGCCCTCCCACAACCCGAAAGCCGACGCTCGTCCACCGAGATTGCGAGGTTGAGAGACGGGGAATTATTGCTCTTCCCACGGACCATGTCTGGGGTTCTGGGGAGAGAGAGACATCATCATACTCATCATCACCGGGACCGCATCTCTGTATGTGATCCGGATACGGGCCAGCATGCGACCTGGCCGTCCGCCATCGTCCCGTCATCCGGTAGTACTACCACCCAGGACCGAACGCAAAAAAAGCCATCTCGAATCGCTCCCTTCTCAGAAGAGCTCAATAGGTTCTTCTTCTCTCAAGACTTGGCATGGATTTGGTGTAATGGTTGAATAATGCACATGCAGCCATTCGACGTCCCCGAGCAAAAGGTAGGGTTGCAAGAAGACGGCAGAGATGGGTGTGTCGAGCAGGCAAGACACAACTGCGCATTACGGGACAACCACTGCATTGTTCCAGTCAGTCAGCCATAATACCACCTGGCGTCGACGAATTCTCGTTGCTCGCTTTCTCGGTTGCGGGCATGTCATTCTTCGCTTCCAACCGTCCGTCACATCTCTGATAACCAAACCCTGTTGGTCTTGACAAGTTCATTGTCTTTTTGTCCGTCAGCCTCTCAGCTGCCCCTATCCCAAGGCTAAGCGACGAATCTGTTGGCTCTTCACATGAAAGCCTGCTCGCAACGGATACATGGCAAATCTCGTCGACATAACGGCCATGGGCTCACAACAAAAAAAAGTTGTTCAGAGTCACAGGTCTGGCGATCAGCGGACCCTCTGCTTTGCCTAGTTTGATATCAGACGGCGGGAGTTGCCAAAGAGAGCCAAGCATGTCTGATCATTTTGCCCGGATTCTACCCATGTATCTCGCCGGTACAGTGAGCTTCCTTCTTTCTGCACTCGTGCTGACCCCCGTGCCAATGAGCTCCCGGCCAAGTCGGCGCCGAGCACGCATGAGCTGCCCTTTTGGTTGCTCAACAGCTTCTTCGCTTTCCCCTGCAGCCATCTTTTTCCGTGAATGGCCTCCGTACCCTGGACGAGATACCTTGTCAATACCTCCCCATGCCCTGCCTCTGGCGTTGATGCTACCCTTGCACGCCGCTAGTTACACGACACTTGCCCTCATCCGTACCCCTTGCCCTTCCTTCCCCCCTGGCCTGGATACCATCGGCGGTGGGGTCCTGTTGGGTCGTCCTGGTCCCCTCCCACATCCGAGTGAGACCTTCCGGGCGACCATCACCAATGAGCGGGATTCCTTGGCCTCCCCTGTCCAGAGAGCAAGAAGAACCGGAACCTCGTGAGGACAGCAGCAGGCCAGCAGCAGCCCTGTGTGCCTGTGAGGTTGTGTGCGTGTGCCTGTGTGCCATGGACCAGCGTTCTCCCGTAGGTACCACCGTCCACCGTCGATACCACCGCAGTACAGTAGGGCACCAACTAACGCAGCTCGAGGGTCAAATCGGGAAAAGCAGTGAATTAGCCCGCTTTTCAAAAATAGAACAGGTGAGCAATCACACGGCTTTGCACCACACGCTGGCCCATCGACCGGGCCTGATATAAGAATTTGCCCACTTCTCTCTCGACGTTCCGGTTTGGTCTTCTCATCTGCAGGCCAAAATTGAAGAGAAGGATAGTGAGATCCAGGTGTCGTCCAGTCCAGTCCAGTCAACAAACCTTTTCCCTCTCTCTTTTAATTACACTCAACCTCACGCTACCCAGTCAAACGTCTCTCGACTCGACGAGTTCAACATCGAACCAACTTCCGAGCCCAGTTCACACGCAAGCCGGCCTTGCTCACGATCCAGTCATTCATTCGACGATACAAATAATCTAATAATCTGATACAAGAGAGGGTTTTTGGGTATAAGCCCCCTAGCGATTTGCCCCTGGACCTTCTGGACCGACGAGAGGATAGAGAGGCCCTGGCCATTTCTGCCCATTTTCCTCGGCCTAGCTGAAGTTTACCACCCCTGGTCCCGACCACCCCCTCTCCGCTAGCACCTCCCACCACCCCCCTGGGTCCCGGTGCTGTGCTCCATAACTCACCCCAAAGAGGTACTTCTCATACAAGAAGGGTACAAATGTCAACACGGCCCCCCAACCACCACGGAGACATCACGAAGACATCCTCAGTCAACATGACGACCATGACAACAACCAAGACCAAGGCGGCCGCAAAGGCCGGCACCAATGCCGCGCCCAAGCAAAAGACGCAGATGCATCGCCGCTCAAGGACAGGTTTGTTTCCCTTTTTTTACGACCACTATCACTTACACACATCTCTTCGACAACGCTGGGCCGGGAAAGCTGACTTGACGACGTGAAGGATGTTACACATGCAGGTTGAGGAGGAAGAAGTGCGACGAGGGTTCTCCCATGTGCACCGCTTGCAAGCATCTCGGGCTTTGCTGCGAATACAAGAGGCCAATGTGGTGGAGCAACAATGATATGCGGAGGAAGCACAAGGACGATATCAAGATGATCATCAAGAGGAAGAAGCTTTCGGAGAAGTCGTCGCACACCATCCAGACTTCAATCAACACCCCGCCCGGACTCTCGCACTCGCTTCCGACGTCAGCGACCTTTTCAGACCCGCTTGATCGCAACAGGTCCGCTTCGATCGACTCGCATTTTGGCTTCAACTTCAACAGCCCCCAGAACGTCCAGGATTTCACACCATTTGCGACACCACAAATAAACCTCAATGGTGGAGAGTTCATCTTCCCACCCTTCTCTCCTTATGAGATCGATATGAAGACCGAGCGGCAAATCTTCATCAACGATGTCCCGACTCTTCGTGAATCAACAGTATCAACCTTCAGCACATATCAGACCCCGCCGCCTCCGGGCACAATTCTCCCGTCATTCCCTCTGGAAGGTGAATGGACCGAGCAGGTGTTCTCGGAGCGGAGGGAGTCATTGACGGAGGAGACTTTTAATGCGAACTTCTTCGACTTTGCCTGCGATCCGGCGATGGCTTCTTCGCAAGTGGCAATTGAGCTGGATGAGGGCGATCAGAAGCTCCTCGATCACTTCGTTCAACACGTTCTTCCGACCATCTTCCCGATTTTGGAATCCAACCAGCACGGCTCAATCAGTTCCGAGCTTGTTCTTCCATCACTGGCCAACAATAAGGGTTACCTGCACTGCTGCTTGAGCATTGCGGCGCAACACTTCAAGTCTACGACGGGTATTCAGAGCGAGGAGATTGACAACGACATCATGCGTCACCGCTATGCCACCATCACCTGGCTGTGCGAGGCGCTCAATCGCGATGAGAACCATCAGCCAATTCTTGATGCTACTCTTGGCTTGATTTTCTTCCAGTGCATAGTTGGCCGTCCTGAGGATACTCTTCCTGATATCCCCTGGCACCAGCATTTCCAAGCGGTAGTATCGCTCGTGCAGAAGCTGGATCTTGCCGGACTTGTTTCGGATATCACCAAGCCACTGACCCATACACCTTTCAACATGACGCTCACGTCTTGGATTGACATTTTGGGCGCCACGATGCTGGGCAGTTCCCCCTTGTTCGCTCACACCTACCGCAACAAGCATCTTTCGATCAACAACCACTCGCTCGGCTTGCGCGAGCTGATGGGCTGTGAGGATCGTGTTATGTATCTCATCTCGGAGATTGCCTGCCTTGAGTCGCTCAAGAACCAGGGCATGGACGACATTACCCTTTGCCAGCACGTCCGTGGCCTTGGCGACGAGATCAGCAACACCGAGATCAACGAGGGCACGCTCGTCGAGCCTTACAACACCAACGGGACCCTGAGCCCTAAGCAACTGAGCAAGAACATCACCGCCGCCTTCCGTCTTGCTGCTCGCATCTACCTCTGCAGCCTCGTCCCGGGCTTCTACCCTGCCCAGCCCAGCTGCATGGGTCTCGTCGAGAAGCTCACCGCGGTCCTCCAGCTGATCCCCTCGGGGGTCAACGGGTACGACCGCTCGCTCACCTGGGTCTACCTGATCGGTGGATCCGTCAGCGTGCCCGGCTCTTCTTTCCGCAACTTCTTCGAGAATCGCGTCGCCCAGCTCGGCGACGTGGCCAACTCGGGCAGCTTCGGCCGCATGACCGTCCTCCTTCGCGAGGTCTGGCTGCAGTACGAGGCCATCCTGGCGGCTGCCGAGGCGGCGGCGGGCACTTCTTCCTCTTCCGAGGCCCCACAACAACAGCAGCAAGTCAACGCACATTACGTCCGCTGGCGGGAGGTCATGCAGATCAAGGGATGGGATTACTTGCTCATCTAAACAACGACAAAGTAAAATCCGCTTTTTTCACCAGGCTGGCTTACTGGCGGGAAGTGAAACCCAACCGATCTGCATGCGATGCTTGAAGCTGTTTAGGTGGCTGGAATCGGCCTCCTTTTCAATTTCTTTTTACGTTTCTTTTCTTATACCAACTTCTACACAACAAGAACTCAAAGAGTTTTTTAGACGTTGCCGCGAGGCAATTGAGACCCGGAGAGAGGAAAATGGACTTCTACTACAATAACGACGACACACCACTGGATAGGATCAATGGATGGATGGATGGATGGACACGGAGGGGAGGACGGGTTGATAAGGGCAATGATCCATTTCGCTCTCTTGAAATCTTTTTGGACTGGGGTTGCAATTGAGTAATGGCGTTGTGTGGCCTTCCACCCATTTTGGGCAACTTTTTCTTCTTTCTTTCCACTCTTAGGAGGGACACATTTTTAGGGAGGCATTTGGATTTGCATATCACATGGAGTTTCTTCGGCGGGCGGACGGGCGGGCGGTAGCATTACCCATGGCTGACCGGAAAGGATACCACGAGGGGGAAAACGCATGTAACTTAACGTGATTGGAAAGGAAAGGATTATACCCTGTGAAGGAGGAAAGATGGAAAGAATTCAAACAAATCAAACGAAGTTAAAGAAGTACATTCGCTGTTCATCACTCTTCTGCCTGTGCAATGCTCTCTGGTCATGATCATGAAAAGAGCCTCGGACGGAGGGACTTGCTCGGTCTGGGGTAGGTAGGTATTATCATGACGCGAATCTCAGCACCCATCCATTCATCACAGCTTATTGTGCTCAGCAATACCACTCCCACTTTACCTACCCGAACGCCAAGTTTGTGAGTGTGAATGAGCGATAATACCTTACTTACCCTTCCAAGTTCCAATTCTGTCAAGCAGTTCGTCCTCTTTTTTTGCGAGGGCACCGACGCAAGCTGTGGAAGTTGGGGTCCGCTATGCGACTTTTGCCCTTACGACGGGATCGACGGGATCTTTCAACTGACTGATAAAAAGCAAAGAACAAGAAAACACCATTGCATGCAACACAACACAAACAAACTCCTCCAACACAACGTTTTTGTTTTTGCCCGGATGAGACCTTCTGCTTTAGGTTGTTCATCTCACCCGTTCCTTCCAATTGCCATTACCATTGCGTTCCGCATGTTGCCTCGCATTTTTCTCTTTATTTGCAACAATAGAGGGCGCGCAACAAATGCAACATGGTTGCTTACATGGATGGTGTCGTTTCTCTTGAAGATGATGGTTGATGGTGTGTGTACCTTGATGGCAGGATGTGTTGCGTTGCGTTTCCTTAGGTGGGGGTAGGTTGTTTTTTTCGTCCCGTCGTAACCTCGATGAAGGACCAAGACGGACTGGAACTTCTTTTCAGAAAAACAAGTTCCCGAACGTAACTTAAATGTTCCCCATATCAATCCATCCGGTGAGCAATCTTGCGTGGTTCGTAGGGTTTAGCCTATATCTATTCCCCGACCGACCATCGCCATTACGACAACGTCAACGACGGCCGCGGCGCGCATGTGAAGCTCTTTCGACTCTTGGACGATTTCTCACTCTTTCACCACCACCCACCCATCCTCAACCCATCCAACCACCCCGCCTACTACACCCCCCTATCCTCACCGGTCAACGCCAACGATTAAGAAGAACCGAAAGAAAAAAAGAAAAAGAAGGAACGAAGCATAAGATCGTCTGAGCGCAAAATGGTTAAGTGGGGTGCATTACATCTTTGGTGTGCACCTCACACACAACCACAACTCAAACATTCGTGGGGAAGGAGCACCTCACCACAAGCTGAGTGGACGGAACCTCCCAGTTCTCCTTCCAAACAGCTGTTTCGTTTCAACTTCCTGCCTTCTTGGCGCTTAAAAAGTTGTGCTGTGCCGTCGACGTGCAGTTCGCATGCAGTGCGAAGACGGGAAGGAACGAAGCTCGAAGCTGTCGCTTGACTGCTGTGCCGTCTTCGTACGTCCCACCCGTCCCGTCTCTGCTATGCTCCAGACTGGCGCGGTTGAGGATCAGATTTGGCGAGATGAGTCTGTGCCGCTTCCCTCGTCAGAGTGTCGATTTGGTTGAGGTCGTGCTCTCGGCGATGATTTGGTTTAGTAGTTCCAGTTTGTGATGGCTTCAATCGGATATCCATACCTATCTCCCTCAAGACCATGGCCATCATCATCAACCTCGGGTGATCTCTACACTAAAGACCTGATTGAAGATTGCGTCACTATCACCCCATTTTCGCAAGTTGACTGAACAGAACAAGAGCAGCACGCGTACTTATCCGTGTGGATAATCATCACGAATCATCACGATCTTGATTATGACAATCAATTCAAAAGACCCAAAGACCCCTGAATTTGCGCCTCCCGCTTTGCCCGCCCGTCAACACGGCACGGCACCACACAGCTAAAGCAGTCAATTTTCATCCCGCTTTTACCCTTCAAGCGAGATGTTTACCGGTCAGGGAACTGACGACAATTGAACCCGGAAGCACGGGGAGCTGGACGGCTGAGCATCTCGCTACCGAATTCTATTTGGTATGACCGATCCGACACCCTATCATCCTAACTCTCTATGGATGATGTTTACTTCAAACCGCTTAAGAAGTGTCGCTTCACAGGCTGCTCAAAAGTCAAAGGCTCAAAACGCTAAGACGAGGCCAGTGAGGTTCTGGACTGGATTATAGGAAGGCCACGCACGGTAGGAAAAGCATGGCAGCGGTCATAAGTTGCCGGCGATCACCCTACTAGTGGTACGGTTCCCGACTCCCGTTCGGTTTCCGCGCCTCACTTTGCCGCTCGCAAGCTGATGACCATAGGCCGCTGGCCTCCGCAAGCGAGGCCCGCAACAGCTGGGCTGGAGGACGATGATATCTCTTGAAGATATTGGTGAAAAGTTGTTTATTCAGCTTGGGTGTAGAGGCGCAGCAGCATCAGCAGCAGTTGTCTATTCAGAAGTTGACCGATTTCTGATACCATGAGGCTGGAGAGGCTGGGAAGGACGACATGTCATCAACTGTTCAGCTTCATAAGTTGAGGCTCTTCAGACTACTCGCCTCTATTTCTGTCCATCTATCCTATTGTGGAAAGAAATCGTGGATATTTTTTCCTGGCTTAGCCACTTCCCTAGTCATGGCTGCCTCTCGTTGTTTTTGCATCGTGGATTGAATGGCGAATGGCTTCACTGCCCATGGCCACATTGCATTGTCTTTGACCACTCCCACTCCCTCCCCTTGGCCCCTTTCGGTCATTGTTGTGGGGCGATTTTGTTGACACGCGAATAGGGGCACGTTCAGATGTTTTGAAACCCACTAGATACGTCAAAACAACACAGCCTCAACAACAAACCAAAAGGCGGTGGCCCATTTTCACGACCCTTTCTTTCGGAGCATGGAGACGAGGAGTGAGACTTACGTAGTTTCTAGAAAAGAATGGGTGTTTTTTTGGGGAATGTCATGTGAGTGACTGCCGAGGAGCCTCATCAGGAGGCCTCTCTTTGGCGATCCATCCGCATGCGCTTCTAAGCGCGCGCTTCAAGAGGGCTGTGGGAAACACGCACGGGCTGTTGCAGACATACAATCATCCTGGGGGCCATATCTGTCAGGGCGCTTAGGCCTCGAACGGAGTTGAATTGGCTTTGTGAGATGCCGCATAAGATTGTTTTGCTTTGCTTTCCAAGGTTTTTGCAAAGGGGTTTTAGCGGAAGGTACATTCCAGTCCACCACCACCACAATCGTCACATCTTATTCTTTTAGCACGCAGTCAAGAATTATTCGGGAAGAGAAAAAAAAAAAGAGGCAACCGGGCCTCAACAACGGATCACTCACCGTCTGAGTGGCAATGAGACCATAAATGTTTGACGGTCTGATGGTCGGTCTATCGGTCTATATCGGTCAAGTCTCCGAATGTCGAGCAAGCGGCGACATCCGCGAGGACAGTGTGCTATTTCTGTGGATCCAAAATAATGAATGAACAATCGAGAGGTGGGAACAGTGAGGTTAGATGAATGAAGTCATTCCGGGCCTCGTTTGGGCTTCAGTTGGGCCTCATCTGGGCCTCACTCACTCACGGCCTTGGTGGTCTGCTCACGAGTGGTCTCTTCAGATCCAACCCCGTAACCAGGTTCGGTTAGATTTGATCAGGTTGGTTTGTCAGATCAACTTCGTTTGTCTCTTCACTTCCCTACAATTCTTTGCCACATGATTGATGTGATCATGATCAAAGGCAGCTAACAACGAGATGAAGCAAGCCAGAACGGGCGTTTCAAGATGATGGGAATCTACCAGTCTGCTAGCAATTCATGCCTTCAAAGGGCAATCGATGTGTCAAGATCGTGATAACACATTTCGCCCCGGCGTCTATCTTCCCGTTTTTCGATCATCTGAGCGTGTGTGAGGCTCTTTCGGCCGCCGGAAACCTGGAACCCGCGGACCCTGAAAGACGGGACGGGAATCTTGATCTTGCTCGGAACCAACCAACCCGACTTAAGTTCCGGCCACCAACTGGCGCGCGAAATCTCATCAGCTGAGGAATTGATCTATGATGATGTTCTTTGCTCTCCCCTCCAGAAGAAAAAGGCGCGCACGAGTCAAAGTGTCGTAAGGGAAAGAATGAAAGAATGGAGGAGTGCCCGACCTCCCCGACCAACATAACACCATCGTCAACAGCGCGTACAGCGTCTAGATACCTATATATACAAAGATTCAATCCAAGTTGGAAGTTTGGAACTTAGAATGGGCTAAATACAATGTGTTAAAGATGGAATACCATGACTGGTACCTAGGCGGTACTTTCACCGGTTCAGGGTCGTCAGGGTCCAGTGACCGATGACGTGCGGCGGTTGTCGTTCATTGTTCGTAACCAACATGTAGTTAGTCGTTGGGCCAACACACTGGAGCTACAGTATGTGGCACGGGGATGAGAAGTGGATGAAGAATGCCTTTGTTTGAATTGTAGCCGCGGGACCGCCATGCTCGGTTTGTATGAGGCTCTGTGCCGTCACCTGGAGCCTCATCGAATTGCTGGATGGCCAAACATCCGACTTCGGGATGAGTACCCAGCTGGTATTATTGGGTCGTGTAAAGTATCACAAGTAAACAAGAACACCAGGGATGAATAGTGTAGTGAGGTTTGGCAGAAAATGAAATATTTTGAAACTCCTACTAGTAGATGATATAATAGGCATGGTATCTCTAACCCATGATCCCAATACTGCACTTGCACTGAACGAACAACAGCAAACAGCAACGGCACTAATAACAACGCCGGCCACGATCCCACTGCTTCTACCCCTGAACCTTCCAGGAAGTAGCCATTTACCTCGCGTTCTTCTTCTTCTTGAGTCTCGCCGCCTTCTCCCTCGCGTACTCGTTCGCCGCCTGGCCTTCCGATCCCTGGATCTCCGCCACCAAGCGCGTGTACTTCTTCTCGTACGCCTCGTCCTTGGCCTTCTTGACCTTGAGGTTCTCGCGCTGCATGAAGGCCGCGTCCTTGCGGAGCTCCCTGAGCGCGCCCTTGCGCTCCTTCTTGTGCTCGGCCCGCAGCTTGGCCAGCTCGGCGCGCTCGCGGTCGGGGTCGTAGTGCTTGTTGGGGTCGAACGAGTCCTCGAACTTGGGCACGTACGTCTTAATGGCGAGCGGCTTGTGGTGGTGCAGCTCGAGCGGCCTGCGGGAGACTTGGGCGAGCTGGAGGAGGCGGGAGATGCTCGTTGTTGTGTCCTTGAGCTGCTTGACGAGGGCCGC